>NC_000070.6:72831676-73553551 GCF_000001635.26 Mus musculus | reverse complement strand
CAAACAACTCAATAGGGAAATAGTTTTTGCTTTTCCTCTCTATCTTTCCAAACTTATAGATCTTTGTTCAGGTGAATTTCCACTTGTTATCTCCCCTTGCTTTTACTGTTTTTCTGCTACAATTTTTTTTTTAGGAGGATGGTTTTCTATCTCCATCTTTTGGCATTTCGTGGAAACACCTATTATATCTTCAGAATTTTATTTATTTTCTTGTTTGCTTTATGCATTCATCTGTTTATTTACTTTTCTATTTACATTGTTAGCATTGGCCATCTTGGCTGAAATCATTCTTTACATGGTGTACAGAATTTTTAATTCAATAATTTGAGTGTAAAGATCTGAGGTATTGCCTTAGAAACTTGCCAACTTCCTGGTTTAAAAAGTTTAAGTAGGTCATAGCTCTTCACATAACTATTTGAAATAAAAAAAAGTGAAGTCAGTATAGTTCTAACAAGCCAATGAGTATTGGAATGAAATCCTTTCAACATTATTTATGCTCTATGTCACCATGTTAACATTTCAAATGTATTTCACCAGTGCATTTCTACCTCTGCAACAAAAACACTATTATGTCTCACCTACAAATTAGACTCTTGCCAAATGAAGAGTTTTATGGAGAAGCCATAGTAAATAAATGTTTAAAGTAACATTATTGTCAATACCTTATTCTAGAAGCATAAAAGATTGTTTTCCTAAGTGCTCAGTAAAACAATTGGACCTATGCTGGGTACTTCCCTGTTGAGTTGACACAAGCTAGAGTCATTTGAGAAGCAGAAATATTAACTGAAAAAATGCCTCCCTAAGGTTGGTCTGCAGGCCAATCTTTGGAGATATTTTCTTATTTAATGATCGATGTGGGAGGACCCAACCCATTATGGGCAGTGCCATTCCATGGTAGATGACCTTGGCTTTTATAAGAAAGCATGTTAGAGAGCAAGCCCTTAAGCAGTTTCAGTGATCTTCCATGGCCTCTGCTTCACCTCCTACTCTTCATTCAGTAATGAACAGTGATACAAGCTTAAATAACTCTTTTTCCTGGCAAGTTGCTTTTGGTCATGGGGTTTTATCACATCAATAGAACCCTAACTAAGATAGTACCTCAGTGTTGAGTCTTGGAGTCCTATGACCTGCTTTATGCTGAGAAGGTTACTCAAAGAGCATTGAGCTCTGAAACAGACATCAGTTCATTACTTCCCATTTCAGTACAGTTTCTGAAATGCCCAGGGTGCCTGTCACTGCCAAAGCAGGAGCATGCAAACTTGTTGGCAGGAGGGAGGATTTTACCTTTGAATGATGCTAACACAAAAGGTTTCTTTTATAGCATGTGGGCATGAAACAGCCTTTCTGTTCTTAACTAATAGATGCTTTCTTTATCACTACCTGGGGCTGAGGTGAAGGGGAATTAGCCTATCTCACAGGGGGACCTGAGAGAGTCATTATCAATCATCATGTATTAAAAGTGAAAGATTGAAGACAATGATTAACGCCCTGGCAGCTGCCTTTGCAAATGAAAAAGCAGTTTTTCTTTGAGAGAAAAAGCAATTTCAGTAAAAATGTAGCGAGTCTTCATATTATGTATTGTAACTTGGTGAAATTAAAGGCAATGCCATGGAATATGATCCAATGTTGAATCTTCTTTTATTAAAAGTTGGTTAGAATAAAGAATAGGAATTTGTCAGGTGTGGTAATTACTTTGGTACTTAGAGACGCAAGCTCCCTTAGGAAACGCCCTCTTCCTGTCTATTTTCTGCCTCTTCTGAGCTCTACTTTTACCTGATAAAGAAGAATAAACACAAGCCCAAAACTTAACCCCTTTTTCTTTATGGACTTAATATTTTTTTAAGATTAACTCTTTTTTTTTTTCATTTTCTCTGAATTGCTGCCTTGAATACATTTGTAAGTTATAGTGTCATAAAAGAAACATGGAAGTGCTATGTTTACATGAAAATAAAATTAGGAAAGCCTAAAATTTTATAGAAAAACATTGGTTATTTATTAAAACTTTATAACCCAGAGGTAGGAACCAGAAGACAGTATTAGAGAATTCATACTGGGAATAATCTGCCAGTAAGGAAGAAATCTGTCGGGCCATCACTGCTCAGTCGTTGAAGCAGTAAGAACATCTCCCAAGACCTTGTCAGAAATACAGATTCTTGGGTCCCAGAGATACCAGACCTGACTCTGCAATTTAATGAGACCTGCAGGCAAGCAAGCCACTAGATCTAAAGAAGCGCTTATGTATAAATATCTCTTAAACTTGACAAGATTAAAGCCAGGAGGCCTATAATACCCATATGCTGTCTATGAGTCTCCAGTAAGCCTTGGTAGTGACAGTGACAGTTGAATGAGTCACTTATTTGGATGGGGGGGAATTAAAAATAAATAGACCTAACAGCAATTCACATGCATGTTTTTAGAGTCAATGTAACAAAACTCTACTTCAAAAAGCATTTGTGCAGGTGGTATAAAGAACATATTACTGTTTGCCACAAAAATATAAGCTACCAAAAAAAAATACTGTTTCAAGAAGCATAACATGAATGAACAAAAGATTTTGGACTAATTACAGATGGTGCACAATTAACCATACAGGAAGGCAACAGTTTCTCTCCAATATTGGTAGTCATTTGTACCTCTAATACAAGCTTACTGAGCAAAGTTAATAATAAAACAAGGCCATGTTTAGCCATACCACTGTAAAGTTCACTATATATCCTAGTCTATGTGTTTCTAAAATATAACTGTACCAAATTCCACATAATTCAGCCACAATTTTGTTTTATTTTTGTGTTAGGTATGACTTATTCCTCAGTTCTATTTTATATAATGGATGAATTTGACAATTTTTATCTTAACTCTTCTTACCTGAGTTTTTCAGCTGCAGAATAAGAACTGCCATATACTAAACCCCAGAAAACGAGTATATGATATTTTATTAGAAGAGTGTCTGGTCACATGGCTTAATGCTTCCCTTGTAAGACTAGTATTAGTACAACCAATGGTTCATAGCACATACTCAAGTATTTCAAGGAGAGGAATCTGAGGCATGAGGATGTAGTCAGAACTGACCATCACTTGGGCATTGAGAGCAGAGTCTCCTTTATGGGAGAGATTATCTTGGGCTGTGTTCATGGTGTGGAGAGCAGGAACCATACTTGTAAGTTCATTATCTTTATCCTAATTGTAAACATTGTATAAAAACTTTAAGTAGTGAACTAATTGTTCATTCACATAGCCAAGAAATGAACTTTGGAAATGGAAAAGCTATTGTTTATCTTTGCTTCCAGTAATCTCATCCATTTTCTTGGATACTTTTTATTTTTACTTAACTTTGAAAGTCAAATTCACATTAGGAGTTCCTGTATGAATAGGTACAGTCACAGTAGGGTGACTAAATTTCATTCTTTAAACTGATGGAAGTATTGAGAATTAGTTTGTAGTCCCATATATTTCACTCCATACACCCAAAATACTAAAGAAAAAATCAGATATGGCAAAACTGTAAAACATCTATTGTAAAAGTGATTTTCATAAAAATGAAAGATATTCTTTAAAACAATAAGCTTTTATGAGTTTTTCCTATTAGAATAGATTTTAATGAGCATTTTGAAGTTTTTCATTTATACCCCTTTGTCTTATTTATTATTCTTGATACTTTTTATCTTTATTCTTCCTTGGTGTTGTTTCTGCATGAATTGTCAGCCAATATACAAACTGATGAGTTCAATTAATTTCCAAAAGACCCTTTCTTTGAGAATGAAAGGCATTTCATACTTCTTTCATATGTATGTATGTAAACTTAATTAATGCTGTAGGCTGGGATCTAGGACCCTTCCTCCTTATATATCTGATTTTAGGCTATTTTGTTTTAAAACATGTCATCACATTTTTTTATTCTCTTTTGTAAAACTGAACATTGCACCAAACCTCAAGCTCTAGTCCCTGTGATTAAGCCCCTAGGGGGAGAAAAAACTTTTTTATAAGAATTTCTAATACATTCATTTAACTTTACTACATGCAACTGTCTAATAGAGTATCATTTATACTATCTACTTTAAAAATTGTTATGTTTTAGATTGGGTTACTGAAATAAACTTTATCACAGATGAACAGAAAATAAGGATAGAAGAGTGGGAAGAAACCTCATAAAACCAGAGATACTGCTAGGACTTTAAAATACAAATATGGGGATTTGTTAGATTTTTCAAAAAATATTTAATATATGATTACAATTTTGAAAGTAGTTCTTCCTCATATTTCCTTCTATCAAGATCTGAGGTATTTACTTACATTTGCTGTGATATTTAATTCTTTCACACTTCAAACCTGACCAGTAGCACATCCTCATTATACACCTATTAGAATGGCTAAAACAGGCACACAGAAAAGAAACACTGAGAACCTCATTACACATGTGCAAGAATGACTAACACAAAACAATATAAAGAGATTCTGAGAGAGTGAAATGCTGATGTGGCTGTGTTGGTGATGGAATGCATCCTCTGCTGATGAAAATGCAAAATTATATGGCAACTCTGGAAAACAATGCAGCGGTTTTATATGAAGTTGAATAGGCTCTCACAGCAATAATGGGTGCAATGCACATGCATTGAGAAATGAGGATTTGTGATTCTGAGAAACTAGCACATAATTGCAGCAGCTTTTTCTACAACAAACCCAAACTGTAAAACTGCTCAAATGACCATCAGTGGGTAAATGGATAAGCAAACTGGTATCTTTATAGGAAGAAATACCACAGAATACTCAAGAAGGGGCAAAGTGTTGAAGTGTTAATGAGTGTAACTACTTTAACAAATCTCAGAGGCATAATGTTGAGTGGAATAAGACATTCCCCAAACTAACGTGGCATGAAATCCTTAAAAAGTTAAACACACATACACACACACACACACACACACACACACACACACACACACACACACACTGCACTCAAGAAACTGTATTTCTCTGTTTCCAAATTCACTACTGTGTTTGGGCTGGTTGTATGTGAATTTTGAAACAGAATAATCTGAACTGTCCTGAGATAGTGATAACATGAATCTATGATCATGTTATAATGCCTATACCCCGCATCTCAAAACAAAAAGGACAATTTAATTTCATTTACAAAATGAAGAAAGGACCAGTCCTATTGAAGAGCTGACACAGTAAGGAACTAGAAGTAGAATGGAACATCTTTTTTATAGTTTGATCTTAGCTGCTCTGATAAAATCTATGATTAAAATTGTCTTTATTAAGGTAAGAGTTTATTTAAGCTTACTCTTCCAGGGTGCAGTTGATCACTGCGACAAGTCTAGGCAGGAATTCAAGCAGGAGCAGAGGTCTGAAGTATGAAACAAAGCTGATTAAGAACATTTGATACACAAAGCCCATCATTGCTAAACTATAAGTTTCCCCAGAAGTTGTTATATTAAGAGTATAATATAAAATTCAGCACAACTTTTAAAGTCCAACATTCTTTTACTTAAATTCCAATGGCTTAAAAGTTAGATGTATCTCTAAAAGTTCAAAATCTCACACTTTTAGAAAAAGCAAGTTACAAATTTCTTACTGCTGAAGGGAAGAACAGATGTCTAAAAACAATCACACTGCAGAAAACCCACAGTCCACTTGTATAAATCCAAATTCTGTAGCTCAGAGTTTGACACTGTGCTGATTCTAATCCCCTGGGCTCCAAAGGGCTTAAGTAGCCCCACCTCTCCAGCTCTGTTATCAACAACATAAATAGCTTATCTGATAGGCTCAGGACCACTGTAGTCCATACCAACCACTCTCTTTAGCAAATATCTAATGATTCTTGTGTTTTCCATATCCAATGGTCTTCATTGGCTACATACATCTTCACTAATGACCTCTCAGAGCCTCTCTACAGAGCCTCTAATTCTGCCACAAGATGAGAGCCTACACTGCTCCCCAAGACCCCTTTTCTATGTGGATGAAGTTGGATAAAACCAACTTCAGCTAATGTCCTGAGATGCAGCTTTGGCTCCTCCTTACTTCCGGACCCGTAGTCCTTGTGTACTGATTATGAAGCAATACTTCCCAGCAGAGTTGTTGCAATGATACTGATCTCATATTAACTATAGATCATTCTTTATCCCGTCCTGTGGAACTCAGTTATTCATGGGTGCGAGGGGGACCGCAAACCTGGGAGAAAATGGGATGGGAGAGAAAAGAGAAGCGGAGACCAAGCAAAGACTTGTCAAGGTCTCCGTTTATTAGGCTGAGACGCCGGATTTTAAAGCATACATCGAGAGGAATAGGGAGGGGTCGAGGGGAAATTAACAAAGAACAAAGAAGTAGGTATCTGCTGACATGAGGGCTGAAGTCAGGCTCCAGGTGGCAGGCACTCTGTGTCTTATCTCTGGAACATAGATCCTCCTTAACAGCCTTGGGTGTTTGGCCTTGGGTGTCAGGCCGGCTCAGTGCGTAACTCATGTCCTTGAATGTCATAGGAGTCAGGAAGAGATAAGGAAGAGGGGACTATAATTCAGCTTTTACAGCCTCAGTTGCCAGGAAGGGAAGAGGAAGAAGGGAGTGATGACCGGCTCCTAGCACAAGACCATTTGGCTTGTCAGGGTGGGAGATTGTGAAGGGCTCTCTTTCTCACGGTATAGTCTCTGACAATTCTTCAGCCCCAGGTGACATCTACTGTCCTTGTGAAGCATGAAAGGTCTTACTTCCATAGATTCTTAATGTAAATATACTATAGAAATATTCCTAAGAGGGCCTTTGAAAGACTCTCAAGCAGTATTTCTGAAACATCCTAGTGAACCCTTAAATATAGTTCCTCATGTTGTAGTGACCCCAACCATAAAATTATGTTTCTTGCTATTTCAAAAACTACATTTTTGCTACTATTATGAATCATAATGTAAATACCTGATACATAACCCCAATGAAAGGGTCCTTTGACTCTAAAGGTTCTATGTCCCACTGATCTTAAGGTTTGGTTTGCAAACTTCATAACCCAGGTCTCAGTTGTTAGCATTTTTCTCTGTTTTCTTATCATCTGGGCCCTCACAGATCATCCTTTTGATCTCTGAGAAGTTACCAAGTTTTAAAACTTAAATTTCTAAATATTACCATAATTTTCCAACAAAACAACATAGCTAGGTTCAGCACAACTACCTCTTCTTCTACATCCAATACCTGTTAAAGTTTGCTGCAATAAAGCACTCTGTCCAAAACAATTTCAGAAAAAGAGGGTTCCTTTAAGCTTTTATTTCCAAATGATCAGCCATCATTGAGGGTAATAAAAACAGAAAATCAATCAGGAGCAGAAATAGGACCAGTTTATTATTGACTTGCTTCACATAACCTGTACATAGATTGTTTCCTTATACACCTAACACCAACTGCTTAGTGATGTTATGGTTCACACTGTGGTGGGCTCTTCAACATCAATCAGCAAACAAGAAAATGGTATATAGACACTAGAGAGACTGTTCATCAGTTAAGTGTTTGTACAGCTATATCTGAGGACTCATGCTCAATTCCCAGCATTCACATTAGGTAGCTCTCAACTGCTGTAAATCTAGCTTCAGAGGATTTGATGTTGCTGGCCTCCATAGGCATTTGTACTAGCACATACTTACACACACACACACACAACACACACACACACACACACATACACACACACACACAGAGAGAGAGAGAGAGAGAGAGAGAGAGAGAGAGAGAGAGAGAGAGAGAGAGAGAGAGAGAATTCTTTCTGGAGGCCTCTATGCATTCTTTCATGTCAGCTCCTTACTTGCAGGTCCAGAAGAGAAAGGTCCCAGTCCCACTGGGGTCTCTCCAGGTCTGAGTGGAATGGTGAATGTCAACTGCCCAAAAGACACATATTGAGCTGGGAATCTTGTTGAAGCAGGAATTCAACTTTATGGCATCAGCTTCTCACTTATATAAGTTTGTAACATGGGGAGGGGAATTTTTGGTCGGGTAAGACGATGTAATAGGCAGGAAATACCTTTTGCAAGGAAGATATTGAGTGACTGACAGGGCCAATGGCGAAGCTCTACATTAGCAACTGCAGGGCAGAGGCAGGGCCAAACAGATCTTGCTGAGTTATCTCGGCACGGAAGTGACTGAGACAGGTCCCAAAATGTGAGTCAGCCTCACGTTTGTCGTCAAGGCCCAAACCAGGGCCAAAATGGGGCCCAACACTTTCATAGTTATTTGGGCTTTTAGGAGAGAAGAATTTTGTTGCCAGACATCTATGATTTGTGTCTATTGTGTGACTTTTCTGAGGATAGAGAACAGATGACAAGGTCAGGAAATAATTACATTCATATCTCCCATGGTGAGCTAGTGAGTTTATTTGGGTTACAGAAGTATAAGTGAAGAGTGACTCAGAGGGTCCTCAGTGACTCACTGAAGATGATCCATGAATGATTGTGTCCCTGTAGCTCCTTACAGAATTTTCAGGAAACTTGGTGGGAGAGTATCTCTGCTTCTATTGTGTAGCTCACAATGTTAGCTATCAGCTTCAAGCTCCAGCCATCTTGACCCTTGTAGGATCATAAAAGGCAGCCTGATTCCTGGTAGAGCTAAGGCTGGAAATCTCAGTGACCCCGAGGGACAGCACTTGGTTGGCCTGGTTCCCAGACACTAGGCTCCTGACATGAGCCACAGCTCTCCATAGATTTGTGGCCATCAATCATGTAAGGGCAACACACCAAGTCCCTCCACAGGTAGTGGTCGCATAGCCTCAAGAGAGATCTCCATTTTAATGAGATAGCTAAAGGCCTGGAGAGTTAGCCAATAAACTCCCCTTCCCAGACTCTCCTCCTTGCAAAAAGTATTTAACTTCAGGCCCATCCCAGAGAAGTGGGGTATGGTTTTTACTCATCCACTTTCCTCCATAACAATGAATGTTTTAAAACCATGTACTATCTCTTTTCATTGGGATCCACCATGGAGATCAATGGAACAGGCCTTTTTCTAAAGAGCCAGCCTCCTAATCTTCTGCAGAAGGCTTCTTAGTGCTCCTGCCTCAGTCAAGCTACCGGCTGAACAAGCCAAGGACTCCCCTTCCCTCGGGACCCAGCTGGAGCTCTCCCCTCTTTTCCCCTTCAGCTAGATCCAGCCTGCAGCTCTTCCACAGCATGCAGGAGTGCCTGGGTGCCCAAGAGCCTGAGAACCAGATGGCCCCAGCCTCCATACAGGCCCGGGGTCCTTGAGCCACCTCCAGCTATCTCCAGGATCTCAGACTGAGCTCTCCCATTACCAGAGTGGGGTCTGGAGGCTTCCCATAGCCAGACACCTGTTCGGTGACATCATGAGATAAATGCAGTCAAAACTCCCATGCTCTGTCCTCCCAAGCAATCTGAGCCCTGTAGCATAGCGGTTATAGGACCCCCTAACCCTACAAACTCTGTTTTGACATCATGAACTATTATCATAATGAAATAAGACATAAACTTTCTTCTATAAGATATCTTGGTCTAATATTTTATCACAGCAGCAACTAATACAGGGGATACATATCCCAAGATAAGTTGGATTTAAGCTCTTGTCTTGCAAGTCCAACTTCTCCATATCAGTGAATTCTACTCAGTTAATCAACCTTTATAGACATAGCATCTTTCAAGAGTTCTCATTCACACTTAGTATCCATTATGTATGAATTATAATATGTAAGATATATTTTACATTTATCAAATTTATTATTATCAATATGCAATAAAATCTTATTAACAGACTTACTTTTAAAATTAGAAATAAAAATTATTTCTTTTATGTTTTAAGATATTAATTTAATTATATTATTTCACCATTACCTTTCTTACTCTCTCATATACACCTTTCCTTGTGCTTTTTTAATGGTTTTATAAAATACAGGAAGTAACAAATAGAAGCAAGTTTGAAGCACTCTGGTGGGTACCTCAGAAGGGTGGGCCTAGAGAAAGAGGGGGAGCTTTACTACAGGCTAAAATGATATCTGTTGACATTATTAGCTCAGAGGTTTGCAGAAGATAAATTAGTAGATTAGGAAAAAGGCTTTCATCTAGTGTCACATTTGTTAGTTATAACTCACATAGGAACAAGGAATGGCTGTTCTGGAGAGCTAAGCTTTAGCCTAAGATGAGGTAATTAGCTCCTGGAACTGCAACATTCCAACCTCTCCACAGTACAAAAATTCTAATCACCAATCATTCTCTGCAGACACAGCTTCTCTTCAGGAATATTTGTTTACAGGTGTAACTTGAGAATCATTGACAGAGAGAGACAGAGACAGAGAGATACAGGAGAGACAGAGAGGGGGAGAAAATGTGACTGTATGTATAATATTAAGGTAATCAATTGCTTACTCTCTCTTAGAGAAATTTATACTTAAACTGGGGTTTACATGTCTTATGCCATCTGAGCACCTTTATATTCTTCACTCTTACTCTTAAGTCTGTATATAAAATATCTTTAATACAATTTCTAACTCAGCTTCATTATATTGGTTAGTCCTGAATTTCCTTTATGCACGAAAGCCATGAATCCTGGTTTGGCCTGAGTTACATCTCTAGAACTCTATAGGACATTCTCAGACATGTGAAGGTGGCAGTGTGGAGCTGCCCACTAGTCCCTTGCCAATGAGACAATGAATGTTCAATCCTCTAACACTTCTACCAAATAGGCAAAAGAAATGGAATAATTTGCCCATGATCAGCCTTGAAGAATAACTTGTGTTTTCAGGTTGCACATCATAGCTTCACAAGGGGTTGTTAGCAGTCACTCCTGGTAAGCTTTGCATAGACCCAGATATGGATCCTCATGATATACCAGTTGCATAGCAAGTACTTGTGTGCCTGTGGGACAGGTTCCTTTCACTCTGAACATCTCCTGACAGAACTTTGTTCTAGAAGGCTGTCTGTCACTTTCTCCAGAGGTAAGGCAATGAATGCTTTGGGCTTAGCCCAGCCGTAGAAGAGAAAGCAGCCTGGGCAGATGGTGGTGCGGCTGGTTACACAGTGGTGGGCCTTGCAGCACTGGAGAGCTCTGCTGTGCTCATTCAGGAGTTGCTCTGACAACATTCCTCTCCTGGCAGCCATGTCCTCGCTGTTCCAGTCTTGTGCAAGCAAATGGCTTTTCTGCAGCCTCTCCGACATGCTGCTGTAGACTGGGGTGGTAGAAGAGGGCTACACAGTTGCATCCATTCATTTCAGGTATTTAAAACTTTCCATACGCTTTCTCCAGATTTTAATTCTCGTTTCTTTATTCCTTTGGTTTATATGAATGTAATTTACTTTTGTATTTGATAATAGACTTATGGAAAATAGGACGAAACCCTTACTTCTCTAAATGTTTGAATACAGAAGCAGATAGATAATGAAACTAACATATGTCCTGTAAATTACTCCATGTAGTCTTTGGTATGACCCTATCCAGTTAGGATACAAACCTCTTTGATTTTTATTTGTATTGTTTCAATCTCTCTGGTGCCTATGTTGATTCTCTTTCTCCTCCAAGTTTGACTTTGGCCTGTTCTTTCATGTGTTTCGTAACTGTGTGATAGGATGAATTCTTTCTGCCTCCAGTCCAGTCATTCTGAAGTCTGGCTGCACATTTAGAACTATAATTTAGGCTTGTTAAATCCTATATTTGCATGCACATAAAGATACCTCAAATGTTTTGTAACTAAAGGATGGTATGAGATAGTACACATATATAAATGGTATGAATTTTTTTCTGATTTCATCCACATAATCTGGCCTGTTCTTCCCGTAACGTGATGAGTTTAGATGTAAGCACGCACTGATGAAACCATCACAAGCACCAGAGTCAAGAACACAGCCATCATCTTTAAATCCATTTTGTGTCTTTTGTTTTCGGTGTTTTGGTATGCCATGATGTTAAAAACTTTTAACTTATGTTAAATGCGATCTGTAATATTAATATGAGTGATATAATATTATTAACTATAGGATATAGGCTATACAGCATACTTCTAGAACATACTCATCTGACTTAATGGGGACTATGCCATTTGCTATAATTTGGGTTGAAGAGTTTCACATGTACTCATGTGTTGAAGTCTTAGGCCCCAGATGACCTTCAATACTAGTAATAAGTAGTATAACCTTTATGGAGGTAGGGCCTGGCAGGAAGAAATCAGGTCACTGCAAGCATGACCTGGAATGGGATAGTACAACAGCAGACACATTTTATCTCTTCTTTTCTTTTTAAGTTATTTTTTAAAACAGGAACAGATATTTAACTAGCTTATTAATTAAACAGTATCTCCAATTTATAGTTCACTTGTAAAGAAGCAGATTGATTGTTGGCTAATATTTTCTTGATTAAATGACGGAAGGGAAAATGAATCCTAACTCTAGGCATTTGTGTAGAAGGAATATTTATTACAACTATTGTAGATGTTAGTACTAAATATCATATCACTATTTTGATTGTCTGTGGTTTGTTTCTTTTCAAAATACTTAGGGACATCTTGGCAATGAAGGTCTAAGACATTTTGCACAGATTATATGTTTAAACTCATGGGAAGAGTCATAAACTACATCTCATGTCCACCTTTTGCCAGGTGTTGAGAAAACTCTTTTCTTTTTTCCCAAGCACCTGTGTTTGTGGATTGATTCAGCAGTAATTAATCTCCAGGCTAATTATGAGCTCTGTTGTCATTTTGCTAGATATAATTAAACTGCATAGCTGGAGAAAGTTTGGAAACTAAGGTTTCCAAGAAAACTCTTCCCCACAATCTGGCAAAGAGCTCGAGAGTGACAACATAATCAGCCCATTAGTTACATGCTAGATGCTGGATGTCCTTCAGGAGGAGACCACAGGAGGAAGACAAATGTGTGTTCACACAGAGCACCTGCTGTTTTGCTCCTGCCTGTTGGAAAGAGTGTGGAGTCTTCTAGAGGGTTCCTTTCATTAATCCTTCTGATAGCTTTATTAAACAGGAAGCGGGCTAAGCACTACAGTGTCTTTCAAATAGGTTAAAGTGATTAACCCCACAGAGGCCAACTGTCTTGTCACGGAGCACAGTGATCAAGGATCAGAAGGAGCTTATCTCCTTACAACATGTGACACAGCACCCTAGAACAGCTAGTTAGGTTAGACAGTCATGCAGTGATGATGTGCATATTTTCTATTGTAAATACCTTCTTCAACTTTTGAGAAGCCAAGGTTGTATTTGAGTTTTAAGAACCCAAGACAAGGAGCTCATCTTGTCATCTTGTCATCATCTGACAACTGGAAGCTCATGTAGGAAGTATTTCACACTGGATTTGTTCTTGCTTAGCAAAGAACATTTACTGTAGGTACAGTGAATATGTGAACATATATGGGCTCCAACATTTATGCTCAGACATTCAGTGTGAGTCGGAGTGATGTATGGACTCAGATTCCTAAAATTGCTTCACACATTTTTATAGTTGTTTTTATTTTATTCCATGGATTTTCATTAATACTTACAGAAAAACTCCATTTAAAATGTTTACTTTAGTCATACTATAAACCATGTCAGTTAAATAAATGAGAAAGCTGATGTGTGAGCAGACTATAGGCCATGCAGATTGTACATGACCATTGAACATACATGAAGTAGGGAGTCCCATCCATCATCTCCTATGGTAGAAGATCCGCATTCATGACTATGCTGCCTGAACGGTAATTTTTTGAACTGTGTGTCAGATAAGAAAACTAATATCTTATATACTCAAGTCATAAATGTTTATGTCAGTGTTATAGTAATGAAAATATACTTTGAAAACATGTTCAGGCTTTGCCTAATGAGTAGTGATTAATTATACTGTCCAATCACTTAATAAATAAACACTCTGGCAAGACGGTGGTGGTGCATGCCTTTAATCCCAGCACTTGGGAGGCAGAGGAAGGTGGATTTCTGAGTTTGAGGCCAGCCTGGTCTACAAAGTGAGTTTCAGGACATCCAGGGCTATACAGAGAAACCCTGTCTTGAAAAACAAAAAAGAAAACAAAATAATAATAATAATATAAATACATAAATAAATAAATAAATAAATAAATAAATACTCTGATTCTATGAGCAAATGTCTAAGTTCTGCATGCACTGCTTATGATCCTGTATGGGCATGCAGACCACCAGTGCAGATACACCTATATTCTTACCTCAACTACCACTGGCAAAGGTTCCCAGTGGCCCGAAATTGGGGTTTTATACATTAACTTTTCCTTTATAAAGTAAGAAAGTCTCAAAAAGAAAAACACCCTAATCCATATCTCTTGAGTGACTGATATTCAGAGATATAAACATATCTCAAATGCCCTGTGCTATATAAGCGAAACCATCCTTACACACAAGCTTTGTTTACAGTTGGGTAACTTTTTTTTCCCATTTTTTATTAGGTATTTAGCTCATTTACATTTCCAATGCTATACCAAAAGTCCCCCATACCCACCCACCCCCACTCCCCTACCCACCCACTCTCCCTTTTTGGCCCTGGCGTTCCCCTGTACTGGGGCATATAAAGTTTGCGTGTCCAATGGGCCTCTCTTTCCAGTGATGGCCGACTAGGCCATCTTTTGATACATATGCAGCTAGAGTCAAGAGCTCCGGGGTACTGGTTAGTTCATAATGTTGTTCCACCTATAGGGTTGCAGATCCCTTTAGCTCCTTGGGTACTTTCTCTAGCTCCTCCATTGGGAGCCTTGTGATCCATCCATTAGCTGACTGTGAGCATCCACTTCTGTGTTTGCTAGGCCCCTGCATAGTCTCACAAGAGACAGCTACATCTGGGTCCTTTCGATAAAATCTTGCTAGTGTATGCAATGGTGTCAGCGTTTGGATGCTGATTATGGGGTGGATCCTTTTGAGCTAAGGAAAAGAGAAAGTAAATGAAACATACAAAGGGGCGTGGGAAGCTTTAAAAGGCACAGTTAGCCTCACCTTGATTATGGGAGCCGATGTGTAATTACATCTTCTGTCAAAATTCCTAGAACCATGCACTATGAAGAATGAATATTGATCACTGTAAATTTTATCTTAATGTATTTGACAAAAAACAAAACAAACAAACAAACAAACAAACAAAAACCCCACATGCTTCATGCTCCATAAGACAAATTTCAAGTATAAGGTGACTGGAAGTCCCACTAAAACACAAGGATTGAAAATTAGTTCTTTTTTTTTAATTAGATATCTTCTATATTTACATTTCAAATGTTATTCTCTTTTCCAGTTTAACTCCCGGCCCTGGAAACCCCCTATCCCATCGCCTCTCCCCATGTTACCATGAGGGTATTCCCCAATGCCCCTACTCCTGCCTCCTAGCCCTGGAATTCCCCTATACTGTGCCATCAAGCCTTCACAGAAACAAGGGCCTCTCCTCCAATTGATACCCAATAAGTACATCCTCTGCTACATATGTAGCTAGAGCATTAGATCCCTTCATGTGTACTCCTTGGTTAGTAGTTTAGTCTCTGGGAGCTCTGGGAGATATAGTTGTTTGATATTATTGTTCTTCTTATGGAGTTGCATATCCCTTTAGCTCCTTCAGTGCTTTCTCTAACTCCTCCTTTGGGGACCCCACTGGGGACCCCATGCTCAGTCCAATGGTTGGTTGCAAGAATCTGCCTCTGTATTTGCCAGCCTCTGGCAGAGCCTTTCAGAAGTAAATGAAACATGCAAAGGGGCATGGGAAGCCCCTATATCAGGCTCTGCTACATCCACTCCAGTAGTGACTCTCGTGACAGGCCCAGAAACCTGGACACAGTCCCAAGGTGAAAAGTTCACGGAAACTTAGTCTTCATGGCATCCTGTATAACGAATGCTCCAATGATGTCTTTGCTTTAGTTGGTGAACGGATCTGTGTGCTTTCCCTCATTATTGTTTTATTATAGGTGTCTCCAAGCAATGACTTGTCAAATACCTAAGCAAAATCGAACTTTGCTTCCTGGCCTTCACCAATGCCCTAGTTAGTTCTTGAGCCACCCCTGGGCTTGGAATTCAGTAAGAATGTTGCCTATTCAATGACATTCAGAATTGCCTCTAGTATGGTAAGAGAGATAGTGAAAGAAATCAGGCATTACTCTGTACTACATAGAGTTAGAAATCTCAGGGTAAGCTTAGCAAAGTAAGTTTAGAATTCTTATTATAGTTATGAATGGCAGACTACATTACTTATTAGTAGAAAGTCCCCCCACACAATCACTTAGAATAATAGTCAAGTTATTCCCATATGCAAGAATTTACAATGACCTAGGAAGAAGGAAGGTTGTTGTCTAAGGAGGAACTAGAGTAAATACTTAGAACTATAGATAGCTGAGTTACACCCATACACAGAAATTTACAATGTCTTAGGGGGGACGTTGACTATACAATAGACTAGAACTAGTACTATGGCAAAGGTATGAAGCCCTTGCCCCTGGCTTCTAAGATTAAGCTGACCTTAGGTGGGGCTGCTTTTGATCCCAGTTGTTAACATTGATTTTTATCCCAGTTGGTTCCTGTTATCTTTTTGTATGCATTCCTCTGTTTTCTGTGAAAGTCACTTATAAGACTGGTGCTCACTTTCAGACAAATTACATTCAGATACACACTCTCTCTGTGTCCGTGTCTGTTTGTCATCCTTTTCATCAACTCCTTGCCCACCTGTCCGGAACCCTAATTTCCCATGGATTGAGGGAGGCTGACTGAGGCAGGTTCATGGCAAGGCTCCTGTCAGAATGAACTACTTGGCATCCTCAATACTGTTTGAGTTTGGTGACTGTATATGGGATGGATCCCCAGGTGAGGAAGTCTGTGGATGGCCTTTTCTTCAGTCTCTGCTCTACACTTTGTCTCCATAGATGCTCCCATGAGTATTTTGCTTCCATTTCTTTTCTTTTTTAATATTTTTTTACTATATGTCAATGCTGATGTTTATTTTTTTTTAATTACATATTTTCCTCAATTACATTTCCAATGCTATCCCAAAAGTCCCCTCCCACCCCACCCCCGCTCCCCTACCCACCCATTCCCATTTTTTGGCCCTGGCGTTCCCTTGTACTGGGGCATATAAAGTTTGCCTGTCCAATGGGCCTCTCTTTCCAGTGATGGCCTACTAGGCCATCTTTTGATACATATGCAGCTAGAGTCAAGAGCTCCAGGTAGAAAGACTGAAACACCCACAATTTGGTTTTCCTTCTTCTTTAGAGTCATGTGGTCAGTGAATTGTATCTTGCGTATTCCAAACTTTTGGGCTAATATCCACTTTTCAGTGAATGTACACCATGTGTGCTCTTTTGTGATTGGGTTACCTCACTCAGGATGATATTTTCTAGTTCTAAACAAGAACTATCTAGCTCTAGTTGCATAAGAATTTCATAAATTCATCATTTTTAATAGATGTCATTCGTCATTGTTAATAGTACTCCATTGTGAAAAATGTACCATATTGTCTGTATATATTCCTCTGTTGAAGGACATCTGGATTCTTTCCAGCTTCTTGCTATTATAAATAAGGCTGCTATGAACATAGTAGAGCATGTGGCCTTATAATAAGTTGGAGCATTTGGGGGGTATATTCCCAGAAGTGGTATAGCTGGGTCCTACTATGTCCAATTTTCTGAGGACCTGCCAAACTGATTTCCAGAGTGTTTGTTCCAAAATTTCAATTCCATGAACAATGGAGGAGTGTTCTTCTTTCTCCACATCCTCACCAACATCTGCTGTCACCTGAGTTTTTGATCTTATCCATTCTGATTCTCTCAGGGTTGTTTTGATTTGCATTTCCCCAATGACTAAGGATGTGGAACAATTCTTTAGGTGTTTCTCGGCCAATCGATACTCCTCAGTTGACAATTCTTTGTTTAGCTCTTTACCCCATTTTTTAATAGGGTTATTTGGATCTCTGGAGTCTATCTTCTTGACTTCTTTGTATATACTGGATATTAGCCCTCTATCAGATGTAGAATTGGTAAAGATCGTTTCTCAATCTGTTGGTTGCCATTTTTTCTATTGACAGTGTCCTACAGAAGCTTTGAAATTTTATGAGGTCCCATTTGTTCATTGTTGATCTTAGAGCATAAGCCATTGGTGTTCTGTTCAGGAAAATTTCGCCAGTGCCCATGTGTTCGAGGCTCTTCTCCACTTTCTCCTCTATTACTTTCAGTGTATCTGGTTTTATGTGGAAGTCCTTGATCCACTTGGACTTGAGCTTTGTACAAGGAGATTAGAATGGTCAATTTGTATTCTCCTACTTGCTGACCTCCAGTTGGACCATAACCATTTGTTGAAAATGCTGTCTTGTGTACCTTCTCCAAAATTGACCTTATAATTAGTCATAAAACAAGTCTCAACAGATACAAGGAGATTGAAACAATCCCATGCATCCTTACAGACCACCAGTGACTAAGGCTGGTTTTCAATACCAACAAAAACAACAGAAAGCCCACATAGAGATGGACGTTGAACAATGTACTACTCATTGATAACTTGGTCAAGGAAGAAATAAGGAAAGAAATTAAAGACTTTCTATAATTTAATGAAAATGAAGGCACATCATACCAAAACTTATGGGGCACAATGAAAGTAGTACTAAGAGGAAAACTCATAGCTCTGAGTGCCTCCAAAAAGAAACTGTAGAAAGAATACACTAGCAGTTTAAGGGCACATCTGAAAGCTCTAGAACAAAAAGAAGCAAATACATCGAAGAGGAGTAGACAGCAGAAAATAGTCAACTCAGGGCTGAAATCAACCAAGTAGAAACAAAAAGAACTATACAAAGAATCAACCAAACCAGGAGCTGTTTCTTTGAGAAAAAATAAAATAGATAAACCCTTAGCCAGACTAACCAGAGGGCACAGAGACAGTGTGCAAGTTAACAAAATACGAAATGAATAGGGAGACATAACAACAGAATCAGAGGAAACTAAAAAAGTCATCAGATCCTACTTCAAAAGCCTACTCAACAAAATTGGAAAATCTGGATGATTGGAAAATTTTCTAGACAGACATCAGGTACCAAAGTCAAATCAAGATCATATAAACCATCTAAACAATCCCATAACCTCTAAAGGAATAGAAACAGTCATTAAAAGTCTCCCACCAAAAATTCCCAGGACCCGATGAGTTTAGTGCAGAATTCTATCAGACCTTCAAAGAAGACCTGATACCAACACTTTTCAAACTATTCCAGAAAATAGAAACAGAAGGAACACTACCTAATTCATTCTTTGACGTCACAATTATGCTTATACATAAACCACACAAAGACCCAACAAAGAAAGAAAACATCAAATCAATTTCACTTATGAAAATCAGTGCAAAAATACTCAATAAAATTTTCACAAACTAAATCCAAGAACACATCAAAACGATCATTCACCATGATCAAGTAGGATTCATCCCAGGAATTTAGGGATGGTTCAATATTCGGAAATCCATCAATGTAATCCACTACATAAACAAACTCAGTAGAAAAAAAAAAAACACATGATCATTTCATTAGATGCTGAAAAAGGATTTGAGAAAATTCAGCATCCTTTCATGGTAAAAGTCTAGTAAAAATCAGGAATTCAAGGCCCATACATAAACATAGTGTAAACAATGTACAGGAAACCAGTAGTCAACAGCAAACTAAATGGAGAGAAACTTGAAGCAATTCCACTAAAATCAGGGACTAGACAAGGCTGCCCACTCTCTCCCTATTTATTCAACATAGTACTTGAAGTTCTAGCTAGAGCAATTGGACAACAAAAGATCAAAGGGATACCAATTGGAAAGGAAGAAGTCCAAATACTACTATTTGCAGATGATATGACAGTATACTTAAGTGACCCCAAAATTACACCAGAGAACTCCTAAACCTGATAAACAACTTCAGCAAGTGGCTGGATTTAAAATTAACTCAAACAAATCAGTGGCCTTCTTATTCTCAAAGGATTAACAAGCTGAAAAAGAAATTAGTGAAAAGACATCCTTCAAAATAGTCACAAACAATATAAAATACCGTGGTGTGACTCTAACCAAACAAGTGAAAGATCTGTACAACAAGAACTTCAAGTCTCTGAAGAAAGAAATAGAAGAAGATCTCAGAAGTTGGAAAGATCTCCCATGCTCATGGATTGGCAGGATCAATATAGTAAAAATGGTCATCTTGCCAAAAGCAATCTACAGATTCAATGCAATTCCCATCAAAACTCCAACTCAGTTTTTCATAGAATTAGAAAGAACAATTTAAAATTCATTTGAAGTAACAGAAAAACTAAGGACAGGGAAAACTATTCTCAACAATAAAAGATCTTCTGGGCAAATCACCATCCCTGACCTCAAGCCGTATTACAGCAATAGTGTTAAAAACTGCATGGTATTGGTACAGTGGAATGAAGATCAAAGGAATAGAATTGAAGACCCAGAAATGAACACACACACATATGGTCATTTGATCTTTGAAAATTACTTCTTGAGGAAGGAAAAATATTCTGCCTTTGAATCAACATATTTTGACAGACAAGCTTTTAGTTTTCATGTCCAGAATTGAAATTCCAGGTGCATATTTCAACACATTTTCACTATGTCTCCTGGGTCATACTGTTCATGATGTTATTTCAGTCTTCCTTTTTTCTTATTAGATATCAACATCATTTATCAAAGAGTGGTTTTTTTTAGTTGCATACCACATCTAAAAGTTGATTATTGTTCATCTATAAGACTTTTCCTATAGCACAGTGTCATTTATATTATCAATACAGTTTCAATAATGAATGAAAATGACAAAGTTAAGTAAGTGTGATCATTTAGAGATAATATATCCAGAGTTATTGGGAACAGCCAACTTATTCAATAGTGTTATCAGGTGCCAGTAATGATTTATATCTATGCAAAAATGGATTTTATTTAGAGAGGAAGGCATTTGGCTAGTATATTTGAGATGCCAATTCAAGAATGTGCAGAGAGGTATTATAAAATGTGTATTACTGGAGTCACATGCCTCCATGTAGAGGATTCTTGAAACACATGCTACTTAGTCTTTTGGAATAAGAGATACTCAATGATCATAACGAATTTAGCATGGCTTAGTTATTACATAAGTTAAGTCATGAAAGTAACATACCAACTCGCACATTTTAAAAGATCCTTCTACCTTCAAAATACAACATGTATCAAAATTCAAGCATGTTTTCCTACATACCATTTTTATAAAACTGGTTTATTTTCTTTAGAAAATAGATATAAATAAAATAAAATAGAGTAAAATTTAAATAAACTGCATATTCTCCTAATTCAGATTATTCCATAGCATAAATATAAGAATCATTTGCTTATAGCATTTTAGAGAATTCTAACTATAATGCAAGCAAATGAAATTAGTATATAAGTGTATGTTTCATAACCATAAATCTTACCCAAGAACATATATTTAAATTCCCTATTTGCATTCTGTTTTATTTACATTTTTTGTTTCTTGGTGATGACCCACAGTGAAGTTTCCTCAGCTTTTGATCAAGAACAAGACTTATTTTACTAGATTGTTGACTGGCTATAGTCTTTCTTTTCTGGTCCCATATCATACCTTTCATTGGACACTGTCTAAGAGTTACTTTTGCTGTAATGAAACACCATGACAGTTTGTTTCAGAAGGAAAGGATTGAATTTATTTTTCTTATAGATCCATATAACAAGTCATCACCAAAAGCAGTGAGTGCAAAAACACAAACAGAGAAGGAACCTGAGACAAGAGCAGTTGCAGAGACCATGGAGGGGCGGTGCTTACTGACTTGCTTTCAGTTTCAAAGGTTTAGGCCATTATCATCACAGCAGGGAGCATAGTGGCATGTCCATCATTCCCTTTGTGATGGATACATATTTTGTATCTTATCCTAGATCCTCCTCAGCCTTAAAGCCTTATCCTTTGATTTCCATGGCAAATTCCTGATTCAGCTTTTGGTCATGCATATTGCTTGTCTGACTCTGTTCTACCACTCTGGCCCAAGAACACATGGACATATAACCTAAAACAGTACAAGCATTTACACAATATCTTTTAGAAGACATACTTTGCTTTTCTGGGTATTACCAACCAGGCCCAATGTTCCTGAAAAGTTCTTTGGAAAACAATATCCCAATAAAGAAAAAGTTAGAGCCTGGATTTGTGGAGCACATTTCTTCTTCCTTATTTAGAAAACAAAATTCTACAGTGACCTAAGGCTACTCCTAAATTATGAATAACAAGCCAGTACTTCACACATAGTTTTTTTACTTCATGTATTAATAAAAGAACTTTATTAAGGCAAGTTTTATGTGAAAATAATATAAAAGGTACAAATTTATGGTTTATAAAGTTTACCAATCAAGTGAAAACTAGCAAAGACAATCATATAATATCATGTTAACACCTCTCTTTTACCAAACACTATTCAAGGTTTTGTGGCAGCTACCAAATGGCTAATTCAGAACACAGCATTTGGTTAAATTGCTTTTTTTTTTTTTTTTTTTTTTTTTTTTACTCTGGGCCAGTCTAGTCTTTCCTTATTGCTGCCACTAGATTCTAGATGACCTGAAATATTTTTGTTCTATTGAGCAAGAAAAAATTATGAAGTGCAGTATTGGATAAAGCACCTTTAAAAATGAGACATTCAGGAATTTATGAAGATATGCTTTATTATTGTGGAGATTTGGTTATGCTTGGCCCATTGGAAGTGTCACTATTAGGAGGTGTTGCCTTATTGAAGGAAGTGCATCACTGTGCTGGTGGGCTATGAGTTCCTATGTTCAAGCTCCACAGAGGGTGAAAGAGACCCTTTTCTCCTGGAAGCTTGGCGAAAAGTCCCTTCCTGGCTGTCTTTGAATTAAGATGAACTTTCAGCCACTCCAGCATATGTCTGCCTGCTTGCTGCCATACTTCCCACAATGATGATAGTGGACTGAACCTCTGAAATGGCAAGCCAGCCTGAATTAATGTTTACCTTTATATGAGTTGCTTTGGTCATGGTATCTCTTCACAGCAATGAAACCCTAACTATAAGACAACTATCAAAACAATTTTAATTAACAGGTAGGATAGACTTCAACCTGATAAATATGCCCTTACAAAATACTTGAACAGACCTACAATGACTGACATCCTATTCTCTCAATAATTTAAGAGTAGACATTAATCTTAAGTCTCAAAGTGTGACCTTTGAAGAGGGAAGATAAAGTGTACCTTAAAGGTTCTAAGACACCCCTAGAAAGCTGCCATCTGTGCACATGGGCTTCCTTTATTTCCAGTCTTGACAACATTTGTCAAGCTTGTGTAATATTTGTTCATAGTTAATCATTTATTTCCAATAATACTTCAGACAAATTTTCCTACTACAGGTACATATTGATTCTTAAGCTCATTTCAAGTCGCTAACTAACCACATAAGAAGATGAAAATCACCTCAGTGGTGTTGATCTTTATCAGTCATTGTTTTCTTTCTTTTTTAATGGAAGATAAAATGTATTCATTTTGTAGTTAGGGCATAAGAAAACAAATGAACAGCCATAATTGCTTTCTGATTTTACTCCTAGTACCTTCTAACCAGGATAATGCAGAACAGTTTCTTTCTATATACCATTAAAATAATGTAGTAAATCAATGGACTTTCCTAAGTAGTCTTTCATTCATTCAAATTCTTCATCTGAGACAAGTATATTTCTAAATGATGCTTGGTAAATTGGGAGAAAGAAAATGTTGCTTGCTTCATAACCTGCCTGAAATAAAATAAACATTTAAAATGAATTTTTTCGTGTTAATGTAGTGATGATTTTCTAAGGACAGAGTGACTAAATTGATAAAGAAGCATATAGTATTTATGTTCTAGCAGCAAAAGTGCACAGGTTTCATACCAAATCTAGAATCTTCTTTTGTGGCTATTTAATGCTTCTAATATCATCACTGCCATAACAGATCTCAGGAAGGAAGGAAGAAAAATGACTACATAAATAAAATGTTATGCCTAGTGACACTAAGATGATAGAAATAATAGAAGACATTCAATGTTGCTGGATTCACTTTCAAGGTATAAGACATGGAGTTACTTTAGGATTATTTATAATACATATTGTCACATGTCAAGAAACACATTGATGTCTATGAATTCATGGATGATAACACTATAATACTCCAGCAAAGATATCTACATGAATTAATGAAGTGTGTCTGGGCATTATTGTTCCAGTAATAATTTTGGATGAATGTTTCTTTGAGGATAAAAACATGCTGAGAAGTAGATGGCTACAGGCAACTGACACAAGTTAAACAGAGCATTTTCCTCGATCATTTCTACTCATTCTTAATCTGCATCAGCTATGCACACTTGAGAGATGAAGAATATGTCAAGGGGCTAATGTTGACAGAAGAAGTCATTTTTCAAGTAATTTTCAACTTCTTTTGGATTGCTTAGGAACACTCAAGCTTTCTAATGACCCTTTGCTAATTAATCCTCCACATTTATTGATGATATTTTTTAACGGTTACTTCAGACTTCTTAGCAGATCACAGTGTGGTTTTTGCCTCTAAAATTCTTTGAAATTATGTGTATTGGTTATATTTCAGTTTCTGTGACAAAGTACTATGCCCAAAGCAACTTACAGAACTAAGAGTTTATTTGGGCATAGAGTGAGTTCCAGAGAAATAAGATGTAGGAAGCCAACCCTAAGATGGATTCACTTTCAAGGTATAAGACATGAAGTTACTTTAGGATTATTTATAATACATATTGTCACATTTCAAGAAACACATTGATGTCTATGAATTCATGGATGATAATGCTATAATACTCCAGATAATGAAGAGCCTGATAAACGGTATTAATGGGTCGTTTTACCTCAAGGCATGGCCAATATTCCTACTATGTGTCAACTTTTTGTAGGAGAAGCTTTACAGCCTGTTCGTGATACATTTCCAAAATTGAGGATAGCGCATTATATGGATGATATCCTCCTTGCTTCTAATAATAAAGAAAGTTTAGATAAACCTTATATAGAATTAGTAAAAGAATTAGAAAAGAAACGATTGTTTATAGCACCTGACAAAGTTCAGATGGGAAATTTAGGAGAGTTTTTGGGTACCTGAGTTACTTCACATTATGTAGCACCTCAAAAGATAGAATTGCATAAAGATCATTTAAAAACATTAAATGATTTCCAGAAATTGTTAGGTGATATAAATTGGATTCACCCATATATGAGGCTACGCAATTCTGAATTAACTCCACTCTTTGATATGCTGAAAGGTGACCCTCAATTGTCATCCCCCCCCCCCCATGCCCTCACTCCTGAGGCCCGAGTTGCCTTAGGAAAGGTGGCGAGGTGCTTAGAAAAAGCTAAATCATATAGATGGAAAGAAGGAGAGGATATACATTTGTGTGTCCTGAAGACGTTTCACCAACCGACAGGAGTATTGTGGCAATCAGGTCCACTATTATGGATTTATTCTCATGTGTCTCCTAATCAAACTCTTGAATATTATCCCACCGCTGTAGCCCATTTAGCAATCTTGGGCATTAAGTTATGCATTCAACATTTTGAAGCCCCCCCTCAAAAAATTATTACACCATATAATGCTAACCAAATACAGACCCTGAGCTCTTTAGTTGATGAATGGACTCTGTTGCGTTGTAGTTATGATGGGGAATTAGATAATCATTATCCTAAAGATCCTTTGTTACAGTTTTTTACTGAACATTCAGTGATTTTTCCAAAAATCACAGCATCAAAACCCATATCGGATGCACTGGATATTTATACAGATGGTTCTAAAACAGGTGTTGGCGCTTATGTGGTTAATTCTCAAAACCCTGTTTTATTTCAATATGATCCTGGCACCCCGCAACTAGTTGAATGTAAAATTGTATTAGAAATATTTAAGAGGTTTGAAATTTTCTTTAATTTAGTGTCTGATTCAGCATATGTAGTGAATGCAGTAAAAGCATTGGAAGTTTCAGGACCCATCAAATCTACCAGCCCTTTATGTGCCATTTTGTTAGAATTACAAAACTTGATTTGGAATAGGAAAAGTAAATTTTTTATTCAGCATGTTTGGGCTCATTATACTCTGCCAGGCCCTATGACTGAAAGGAATGCCCTGGTAGATGCAAGTACTCCTATGGAATTCATTTTTCATGTTACTCCATTAGAGCTTGCAAAAGGTTTTCATCAATTGTATCATGTTCCCGCTGCCACATTGCAACATAAATTTAATATTTCCTGGGCCTCAGCCCAAACTGTTGTATTGCAATGCCCACAATGCGTGCAGTTTCATTACTCTCCCCATGTTGGGATTAACCCTCATGGATTGATCCCTCTAAAAATATGGCAAATGGATGTTACACATGTTCCAGCTTTTGGAAAACTAAAATATGTCCATGTTTCTATTGACACCTGTTCAGGTATCATGTATGCCTCCCCTATGTCTGGTGAAAAAACCCGCAATGTTATTAGCCATTGCTTAGATGCATGGGCAGCTTGCGGGAAACCAGCTAATTTAAAAACTGATAATGGACCTGCATATACATCAACATCCTTCCAAGTCTTCTGCGAAACTGTGCAAGTTAGTCATACCACCAGCCTTACCTATAACCCACCAGGCCAAGGTATTGTGGAAAGGGCACATCGCACCTAGAAAGAACTTTTACAAAAACAAAAAGAGGGAATTGCCTACGGACGAGCACCCAAAGAGCAATTATCTTTAGCTTTATTTACCTTAAATTTTTAAATTTTGGATGATCATGGTCGCTCGGCTGCAGACAGGCATGCCATGACCTCGGCTGTAATTCAACATGATGTAAAATGGAAAGCTGTCTTAACTGGTAAATGGTATGGCCCAGATCCCATTATTTTGAGATCTAGGGGAGCTGTTTGTGTTTTTCCACAGGACAAAGAACATCCAATTTGGGTACCAGAAAGGCTGACATGAAAATTGCTTATCTTAAAGGAAATTGGTCAGCCAAGGCAGAGCAGCTGTCCAGAAAGTTGCTCCTCCAGATTGCCAAACTCAACGGCACTCTACTCGACCCTGTCACCCTGGGAGACTTCACCTCCTGGATCACCAATGCCTTCTTTTATAAGGAGTGGGCAGGAATGTTGGCCTGGGGAGCAGTGGTCCTCCTGGGGTGTGTCTTCTGCATCTGGCTATTGTGTCAACTAAAAAGAGAGCATGCTCAGCATAAAGCAGTGGTCTACCAAGCTCTGTTGGCAGTTGAAGATGGCGCATCTCTCAATATTTGGCTGGCCTCTTTAAAAAATTAAGAGTTCACCCTAGGTCATTTGGCAGTTGTAGTCACACAGATCCATGGTATCCAGAGACAGGCAACTTTCCTCGTTCACAGACCAGCCTAAGACAAGGGGCCTGGAGGTGATAGGGTAACCCTATGATCGGGATCGACCTAAGACAAGAGCCGTGGCTGATGGACATATTTGCCCAGGCCTAGACCAGACTCATTTTATTAAAGAAAAAAGAGGGAGATGTAGAAAGCCAACTCTAAGATGGCACTGGTTTCCGGTGTGCCTTTGTGGTAAACAACACCACTGCGCAGGCGCTAGCCCGAATCTGGAGCCAACCCCTACCAAGTGGATGCATGCAAATTAGGTGCCGGCAGACTGACCAATCCCAGAGGGCCACAGAGCCTTCTCTGGTGCTGGGGTGCATATAAGCAGTCCTCCCTAGGTTCCCGGGGTCCCTGTAGCAGCATCGAGGTGTTCCTGCAGTAAAAGCTGTTGAGAAGAATCGACTGTGTTGTGTCTTCCTTGCCGGCCGAGGTGGGCATGACAATAAGAGTCTATCATGGTGAAGAGTCATGATTGCAAGCAGCAGGCCTGGTAGTAGGAGTAAAAAGCTGAGAGATCACGTCTCAACTGCAAGTAGACAGCAGAGAAAACAATACTAAACTGGAAGAATGGGGAGCCTATGTACATTAAAGCCGGTCCCTGTACTGCAAAGCTGTACCTTTTCACCCACCCACCCCAAACAGCAACTCCAACCGGGTAGCAAATGTTCAAATGTCAGCCTATGGGGGACATTTCACATACAAACCACTATACTGTGTATGTGAATATCTTTCTTTTGTGGTGTGAATAGTGGTAGGAAGTTGAGTAGTGTTAACTGGTCATATGGTTCTTTTTCTAGTTTGGAATACTTAATGAATCACAATGGGTGTTTTTTTGTTTGTTTGTTTGTTTGTTTGTTTTGTTTTGTTTTGTTTTTCTTTGTATGAATTTACAAACATAAAAGCCTAGGCTTGGCTATTAGTTCCTTTCTGTCCCTCTTGCCAATAGGAAGTAGACACAAGTAGGAGTTCTGTAAAGGACTGATAGCAGGAAGAGCAGAGAGAAAGTTTGTTGCACAGAAGTCAGCTAGGAGAACTGGCATATGACCTTTAGAATTTGATTTAAAATCATCCTGTCTACAACATCTTCAAATCATTACAAAGATAAAAATCTTTCCCTTATGTATTGTAATTGTTCCCTGAGACTCCTTTGGAATTATGTGAGCAGAAGTGTTTTGCCTGTTGTAAAGCTTTGTGTACTTATGAGGTATGGGCGTTGTAGTAGGAAGCTCCCTGAGGGCTCATACTTTTCATAAACCTCTTCCAGCTGCTGACTTCAATTCCCAGACACCCATCCATTGGCTCTTTCTCCTTTTTGTTCTAATTACATCCAGGAGGAAGCCTCCATTAGGAATTAATGAGCTTTCCTACCTTAATTTACCATCTGCTTCACTCTTTCTACCCCCCTTAACAAATGAGGGTGTGTCTCAGCCTCAAGACCTTATGTTGATAGTAGACAGGCAGATGGGAGTGATTTAGATGAGAAAGAGTATTTTCTGTGATACCAAGGTCATATCTGGACTTTGTGTTGCTGGTTTTAGAAACCAGATGGTACATGGAAATCCCCTCTGTTTAGAGCCCCTTCTCTATACCCTGCTGGTGCTCATTCATTCAGGGTTGTAGTTATAAATTAATCATGTCTGTTATGTGACAGCTTCAGTGTTCTATGTTAGGTATATAAAATTTAAAAAAAAAAAACAAAACACCAAGCTCTTTTTCTTTGAACTTGTCACAGTCTCACAGATGTACAACTATCCAGGTAATTGGAATGGCTTAATGTGTCATATACCATTTTGGTGTAGGATTTTAGAAGAGTTCAGGTACTTGGAGATCTTAGGATTTTATCCAAAGGCCTATGAACTATGCTCTCTAAGTGTCTACTAACTAAAAGGATGTTTTGTGGACCAGTATTTGCCTGTCATACAGAATTCATACCTCTTTTTTTTTTCTGAATAAGCCATGTCTAGGTTATTATTTACCTAAGACACAGATCTAGTCTTAGAGGGTTTTTAATTATCTCTTTTTCTATCTATCTTATCTATCTATCTATCTATCTATCTATCTATCTATCTATCTATCTATCCTATCCTCTATCTTTCTGTCAGTCTATCATTTATCTTCCTATTTTCCCATTCTTTACATCTCTCTATATATAATTTATGTACACACACACACACACACACACACACACACACAGATAGAAAACATAATAACTTTTCCATTGGCATCTACTTATAATGACTATGTGCTATTTGGTTGTTATATCATAAAGGTCCTGAAAAAAAAAACAATAAATAGACAGCTACACAGATTGACCTATGGCTTATTAAAGTGTAACAGTGTTAATAAGAATGTCCATGACATTTGTATTGCAACCCTTTTGTTCTCCCTTCACTCATATTAGAATCCTACCCATTTAGGTAATATACTACATGTCTTCAATACAAAGAATCAAACATAATACAAAAGGCTAGTGCACACTGTGCATGAAGTTCCATTTTCATTCTTTTTTTAAACAGAAGTTCTGCAGATTTTATACTAGCACAATTAAAATCAAAATTCAAAATGCCTCAGTGTTCCAGCTCTTTGTTCAGAATCCACAACAATGGAACATAAAGATGGTGAATTGAATGCTGAGTAGAGAAGCACACAACTGTACAAAGGTGTGAACGCAAGTTTAATGAAAAGGATTGTTAAGGAATATGGTGTACCATACCAGAGCCAACAAGTTCAAAGGAAATACAATACAAGCAGTAGTTTGCTTAATTTCTTCTAGGAACTCAGAAAAAGAACATCTTAGAAAATTTCAGGAGATCTTTAGTGAAGCATTGTTGAAAGCAAATAGACAACCAAAGAACAAATATCCTGACTTCATGTTCTTTTTTCCCCTCTTGGTAAGCTTTATGCTAAGCTCCACTTTTCAGATAAATGTCCACAGATGATTTTGGTAAAGAAGGGTCAGAGTTATCTTAGTCTTTTTCTGTTGCTGTTAACAAATATCTAATATCTCTTTATAGAGATATTAGATATTTGGAGTCACAAGTTTGGAGACTGGAACATCCTTTCATCATTCAGAGACATTGTAGTAAAATTAACTTTGGCTGTATCATAACTTGGTGTAGTAAAGGTTAGAGCTGTGTGCAGAGAAGGACATTGTGAGATGGGAAGCAAGAGACTGGGAAGGAGAAATTTGCTTAGTATTTTCATAGTAATCATTTCTTATGGAAAAAAAAGTCTACTACTAACCTAGCCCTGAAAGCTAGTATTTATCAGTCATGAATATGGAGTGCCCATGACCTAATTACCTAATGTACTCAAGGGCTCTGTCACCTCAGTCCTTCCATACTAGTGTTTTAAGCCTCTAGTTTATGTGAGTAAACAATTCAAAATGTTAGTAAAAATTTCCATCAATGGAGATTAGGCAATACAACAAAAATGAACATACAGAATTGCACCCTGGAGAAAGTCATGATATACACATACAAACATATTCAGCATATAAGTGCACAAATACATATATGTATGCATGTATATGTTCTACATTCCCATGGATACACACTTATGCCTTTCTGAAACAAAAGTACACATTTTGGTTCTGGAGATCATACCTATGACCTTGTAATTGTTAAGCAATTACAGGTCTTGACCCCTGAACTACCTCTTAAGCATGCAGATTTTGCATAACTGTTGCTTTTTTATATAAAATGAAGTAATTAAAGATACATTGCAACTTAATACTTTGAAAACAGTTTTGTGGGTTATGAAAAGTTTAGCTGTTTGTCTCTCCCTTTGAACTTTTAATTTTCCTTGACTATAGAAAGTAAAAATGAGAGTCAGAAGTTACAGCTGCCCATTATTTCCCCCAATATTTGCCAGTTCATGACTAAGTTATCTTGTTTCATTTTTACCTCCATCCAAATGTTCCATTCTTCAGAATACAATCCTAAACCATATTGTCATGCATTTAGTTTTAGTGAAGTTTTAAAAAATGCCTTTCTAAATCACAAACTAAGTTTGTAAATTAAACAGTTGAGTGATACTTAATAGAATTTTAAATGGTCTTCATATTTACTAACAAATTACTATAATGAAGAAGTTGTTAGAAATATAAGCATAACTATCTTTTGTTACTTGAAAACCTTGTGTGTGTGTTTGTGTGTGTGTGTGTGTGTGTGTGTGTGTGTGTGTCTGAATAACATAAAATTAGCAAGATGTGGTAAGAAGCCAAACAATTCTGATATGAGCCAAGTTAAAGGTAGGTTTTGATATGTTAATGAACCAGTCACAAGATACTTCTGATATATTAATGAATCAACTTAAAAATGCTAACCCAGATAATCCAAGTTAACACTCACAGGACTAATATAAAAACTGGAACTTTGAATACAACCTCAGAATCCCACTGTCAGGCTCCCAGGACATACCATGTCAAGTCTCTGCTAGAGACTATTGGGAAAGAGACTTTGGGACTGGTGAGTATGTGATGGCATCAGGAATTGGGTGTTTATTGCTGTTATAGGTCTGACCATGCTTTTGTTTGGAAGAATGTGGATTTTGGGACTTTGGATTTGGAAAGCAGTGAAATGCTTTATATGGGGCTTAGTGTGCCATCCTAGTAGGAATATGGAAAACTTAGTTGCTGAGAGTAATTTGAATTGTGTTGACCTGGTCCAAAAGGTTTCAGAGCAGAAGAATTTCAGTATGTGATGTAAAGACTGTTCTGTGGTATTTTTGTGAAGAATGTGGCTACTTTTTGCCCTTGTCTGAAATGTCTGCCTGAGGCTAAGGTGAAAAGACTAAAGTTAATTGCATTCACAAATGATGTCTCAAAATGTCTATGTCCATTATAGACTTTGTTCTCTGGTTAAGTCTCATGAAGAACATTTTATACAAGAATAATAAGATTAGAAAGGAAAAATATAAAATATATGATATTATAGGGACACCAGGAACTGAATCCTATGTTCAAGTATATTAAATTAAGGAAGTAGTGACCTCGGGACAGCATCCCACCCAGCAAAGTTTAGGTCGAGACATGGTAGTTCAGCCCTTTAATCCCAGCAGTCAAAGACAAGCAGATCTTTGAGTTCAAGGCCAGTCTAGAACAGAGCAAGTTCTAGGTGAAGAAAATCTTAAATTCAGGCATAGTGGTACACACCTTTAATCCCTAGAGTAAGGCATAGTATCTCTGAGTTCAAGATCAATCTACAAAGCAAGATCCAGGACAAGCAAGCTTAGGCAGTAAAGAAGATGAAAAAGTGGATGATAGCGATAATGTAATAGGAGAAGTGGGATATTCTCAGGCTCCTACAAGCAGCAGAACTTTGGCAGCTTTGGCCTTGTGTCTCTGGCTTTATAGTCCAAAATAGAAGAGACTACTGGGACAAATGATGTTACTTAGCTGGAGCTAAGAAATCAGTGGTGGTTAAGAAAAGACCAGAATCATTCAGGTGAAATCTTCTAGGAAGTGTTTTATGAGAGCACAAAAGAAGCTGTGTTCCAGAGAGAGTCAAGGTTGTACCTTGTGCTACAGCTGTACGTGGTAATATGTAAGAGTCACCCAGGTGACACTGGCTTTGAACACATGAAAGGGTCATGGAGAGTAGCTGAGATTTGGCTCTGTGAGAGGCCATGGAAGGCCATTGGTGAAGGCACAGGCTCAGTAGCATTTGACGGCTCAGAACTGTAGGAGTCATGCAAAAAATTTGAGGCTTTGCAGCATGAAGAGAGCCTATGAGAGGCTATTGTTGAAGCATAGTTGAAACAGAAGACCCGCCTGTATTGGAGATGTTAGTACCATGGGATGATCACCAAGAACAGCAGCAATGGTGGATTGAATCAACCTGAGCTTAGAGTGCTACAGAGGACAGAGCTGAAGAATTGGAGAATCCTTTGGAGGAACCCTGAAGATCATGTGTGTATCCCAGACATTGAAACAAGAAGCTGTAACATTGGAGTCGCTTGGAGACCGCAAGATGTTTGAGATGCCAGAGCTGTGGGCTGTTTGCTGAAGAAAGCTGTTAACAGGGAGTAGAATCAGCCCAAGAGAAAGTAGTTTGTTGCAGTCAGCAAAACTGAAAAATGAGTTGGAGATCTGAAGACCTACTTGACATCAGACACAGAGATGCAGAGTTTGGAGTTTGCCCAGGTAGTTTCCGGTCTTACTTTGGGGATTACAGTTAACTGACTAGATGAATATCAGAAGAGACATTGAATATTGGACCTTTAACATTGTTGAGACTGCTAAGGACTATGGGGAAACTGGAATTTGAAATAAATGTATTTTTCATTATATTATGTTTAGGTATGACCCCCATAGACTCATACGTTTGAACAAGCCTATGGGAGCCAGGGAGTGGAATGTGATGGTTTTTATATGCTTGGGCCAGGGAGTGGCATTTTAGGAGTTGTGGCCTTGTTGGAGTAGAGGTGTCACTGTGGGTGTGGGCTTTAAGATCCCCATCCTAGTTCCCAGAAGCCAGTATTCAGCTATCAACCTTCAGATGAAGAACTAGAATTCTCAGTTCTTTCTGTACCATGTTTGTCTAGATGCTGCCATATTCCTGCCTTGATGACAATAGACTGAATGTCTGAACCTGTAAGCCAGTCTCAATTAAATGTTCTTTCTAAGAGTTGACTTGGTCATGGTATCTGTTCACAGCCTTAAAACCCTAACTTAGACAGAAGGTGGTGTGTCCATGCCATTTTTGCACCATTGATGAATTCACACATGTTCCTATCAGGCCAGATAACAACAGGCAGAAGGTCTCAAGGACCTTCTCAAACTTCAGCAGTGCCATCCTCCCAGATTGCCACAGCTGAAGGACCTCCTCGAAGACACTGACTTGTCCCTGAAAGACCCTCACTACAAGGATTCCAGTGCAGAAGTCTATAGCATTTCTCATGTATTTGGTGAGTTAGCTGTTAATATGAAATTACCATAATCTTTATAATAGCATGCTATTACAAGGAATCTGTGAAAGAACAGAGTATATTTGAAAGGTGTTGAAATTTTAATCACTCAGTGCCTCACAGCCCAGTAGCAATCCTTATCATAGAGCTATGGAATACAATATAATTAAGACTCTGAGTAAACATTGCCATAGCAATAAAGATAAAAAATGGACTTTTACCAAAGACTCTAAAATTACATTGGAAGAAAGACTGCATCTTCAACAAATGGTACTGGACATCCATATGTGGAAGAAGGAAACTAGTTTCTTATTTCATACTCTACACACATATCAACTTTAAATGGGTCAAAGATCAAGGCATAAAAATAGAATATCTGAAACTGCCTGCAGAGAAGGTAGGTTGTAGCCTCCCCCAGCCTTGAGCAGACTGGCTCAGACCTGCTCTGTCACTGTCAGCTAGCCCACTTAGGGTGGAGTCTTCTGACCTAGATAAGGTCTATTGTTCTGCCACATCTGGGGTTTCTTCCAAGATGCTATTACCTGATGAGAGGCTGAACCTCCCTTCCTGAGGTGATCTTGACAAAGCAATGCCTGGTGACAAAGCAACAAGAGCCTGGCATGATGGGCGATGGGCTTCTCCCTTTATAAACTCAGACTCTTAAGTAAACATTGGCCTTGTTCAGAAAACTTTGTTTTGGTTCCTTATTTCTCTCACAATCTCTCCCATACAGACCCAGGCTTCCTTTAGGGAACCCGGTTCCTGTAGCTGTGGGCGGGTACAGTAGGTAGCATATTCCAACGTGTAAGCACTTTCTAAACAAGTTTTAATTTTGCTGATGCCTGACTGATAATCCAAGTTTTGCTGTTAGTTGGAAGCCACTATCTATCTAAGAGATTACTTGCACTTCTCTTCCACACATCCTTACTCAACACAGCTGCTTCATCATTAAGTTAGCAAAAATAATCTCTGATACATATCCATCCCAGTTATCCATTTAGGATAATCAACATTTCCTTATATTCAGAGTCAACTGATTTGGTCTTGACATTTTTGCAAAAGTCCTTTCCTTTGTTATAATTGAATAAAGTTCTATTTTCTCTTAATGTAAACTATCCTGTGTGATTTAATTCCATTATCTGTTTCTGCCTAAAGTTAAGGACATGCTATGTGTGCTTGTGTTTATAAAGGGAGTACCATCATCTTTAAAGCTCAGCCTAACACTGTTAGGAAACCGAGGTTGGGAGATTGACATAGCTTTTCTCCTCCTTATAAGAAGTAGTTTTGAAAGATGAAGGTGCCTGGGTTTTAGAGCCATTCAATTAAGGTCTTATTATAATTCACATAGTCCAGCAAAGAGTTAATCTATGAATTTTGTTCTCAAACAAGATTTTTTTTTTTGATTAGATGTTTAATTGTGGTTGTAAGCTTGTGTTTAGGGTTCAGGTTTAGTGACTAGAAACATTCAGAGGTTACATTTAATTTCTACTTTAAACCTCTCCCCAGGACATAAATGAAGGAGTTGTAGAGTACATTGTTGACTACTGCTGTGCTATAGTTCACTGGCACAGGTGACTGTGTCCTTTGTGCTGGATCTTTCTGGTCTCAATTTAGGGGGAAAAGAACCCTACAGGGAGGTTAGTGCAAGAGCAGTTAACATATGCTAAAATCTAGCCAAATAACAAAGGCTTCCTCCTCTGTGGACTGAAGGCCTTTGCTTATTCCTGGCTCTTTCCTGCTACTAAGCCAAACACCTCAGAATTTATGCTTAGCTTCATAGTAAAAGAAAAATCCATGTCTCCAGGAGAGGCTTTAAGCACCTGTTGGGAAAGCTTTCAATTTTAATTAAGAAGAAATCCTGTTGTTGAAATGGAATTACCTTTGCTTTTCTTCTTATTTTGCAGAGCAGCTAGACAAACAGAACACTAAAAATACACATTTAACAACTCTATTTAGGCAACCTGTGAAGAAAGGCTGAGTGTTCAGGATGGGGCTAATTTGGCAAATCAGCTTGAAAGATTTCTTAAGGGCATAAGGAAGTTCCTTTAAACACTGTGTGTGCACAAAAGCTCCTTAACGGTCCTTGGAAATATGTCAGTTGTGCCATGAGGAAGGCAGACTTAGACTGCAAGCTAGGGAGAAACCAATACTGCCTTCATTATCTAAGCCACAGAAAAAAGGGAGAAGCTGAGTGAATGATCACAATGGCATTCTTTCTTATTACTTCCTGACAGGGTTTTGTCTCTTTGCTCAGACCCACTCTGCCCCACTTTCTCCAGCTATTGCCTCTCATTATTCTTTATGGTAACTGAAGCAGGGCTCCAAAGCCCTCAGAGGCATGTATCTTCTTTGCACATGAGTGATGCTTCAGTGATAAACTTGAGCTTAAAGTTACTGAGGTGGAACCGAAGGCTCATGTGACAGCTAGCAGTTTTCAGCATCTCTTTAGGGCTTCAGGGATGCAGCATGTGGTAGATTGTTAATGTCCTGTGAGAAAAAACAGTAACACATTCCATTAATTCATTCATGTGTGAAACATCAATTAGTGTACTGGAGGTATTAATGATGTTATGCTTTAAACTGACATGTGCAGCATGACAGAAATTCAAAGACTCGATAGCAATAGATGATGTGAGGGACAAATATTTGAAAAGCTCCATTTGTCCACTGGTGAGATGATGGGTGTATGCAATGGAGGGAATGGAAACCTTGTGTTTAATCATAGATCTATGGCAGCAAACGATGAAAATACAGGTCCTTGATTCTGTTCCTGCTTTGAACATCAGGAAGGACAAGGGGATTAGGCAAGAGTAGAGGAAAACCACAGGTCTTGGGATAAAGGCATGACAGTGGAATAGAGCTAGCTAGCTAGGCTCTAGGCTGATGAGATTCTTTCTAATCATTTTTGCACCAGAAAATTCCATTGAACCAGGATGGAAACTGCATATTTTATCCTACACAGATAATGAGGAACATGAATTCTCCAAAACATGTGTTAATGAGTAGGAATGTAGGGATCTTCATCTACTATCTGGCGGTTCAAGGCTCTCCTGTGTGATATGGGGAGAAAAGCATAGGAGCCAGATTTGAAATTGACCTCTACTAACAGGAATTAGTAATTACGTACAGTATGACAACTACTAAAACATGCACATATAAAGTAGTACATTTTTATGAAAACATTTCTCCCCCTCCCTAAATCTGAATTTTTTGCAGATCTTACAGAAAAGTTATTTGTATCCTTTTAAGTCACTCAAGATTATGTACTTGCTGTCCTCCTGTGTAGTCAGTTTGTTTCAGTGTAGCCTACCTGTTTTTTTTAATTTATTATTATTATTATTTTTTTACAGTCCAGACTTTATCCCTTCACGACCCACCCTCAGAATATTCCACACCCCATCCCTCCTTCCCTGTCTCCAAGAGGATGTCCCCACTCCCCTACACCCACTCCTCCAGACCTCCCCACTCCCTGAGGCCTCAAGTCTCTTGAGTGTTAGGCATATCTTCTCTGACTGAGTCTAGACCCAGTAGTCCTCTGCTGTATATGTGTGCTGGGCCTCATATCAGCTAGTGTAGGCTGCCTGGTTGGTTGCTCAATGTCTGAGAGATCTCAGGGGTCCAGGTTAGTTGAGACTGCTGGTCACCCTTCCCAGCTTCTGCCATTTTTTCCTAGTTTAACCACAGGTGTCACCAGCTTCTGTTGATTGGTTGGGTGTAAATATCTGCATCTAACACTTTCAGCTGCTTATTGGGCCTTTCAGAGAGTAGTCATGATAGCCTCCTGTTAGTTTAATTTTTTGTTTGTCTAAATGTTTTCCTCTTAGTATTTATTAATAATCCCATTCGTTTACATCTCAAATCATATCTCACTTCCCAGTAACCACTTCTATCAACTCCCCTTCCCATGATACATCATTTCTCAGTTACCCCTCTGTCACCCCCCTATCCTACATCTGCCCTCCCCACTACCTTTCACCTGTATGAGAGTGTTCTCTCACCCACCCACACTCTCACACTACTCCAGCATCCCCCTACTCTGGGGCTTCAAACCTCCCCTGGACCAAGGGCCTCCCTTCTCTTTGCTGTCAGGCAAGGCCATCCTCTGCTACATATTTATCTAGAGCTAAAGATCCCTTTAGGTACAATACTTGGTTGGTGGTCTAGTGTCTGGGAGTACCGAGTGGCCATTCTTCCAATGGGGTTGCAATCCCCCTCCACTCCTCCAGTCCTGCCAGCTTCCCCACCAGGTTCCCTGAGTTCAGCCTGATGGTTGGCTCCAAGCATCTGCCTCTACTTTGGTCAGTTGCTGGCCTGACCTCCCCAGGAACTGTCACACTTGGTTCCTATCCACAAGCACCTCTTGACCACCGCAAGTTTTGGGTTTGGTGTCTGCAGACATGATGTATCCCCAGGTGGGGCCAATCCCCAGTTGGCTGTTCCATCAGTCTCAGTTCCATATTTTGTCCCTGCTCTTCCTTTGGACAGGAACATTTTTGGGTTAAAAAGAACTTTGAGATGGTTTGGTGGCTCCACCCTCTACCAGGGGCTGTGCTTACCTACTGGAGGTGGTAGCCACAGGTTCTATCTCCACCTTCTCTACACATTACAGCTGATGTCAATCTCATTGAGTCCTGGGAGTCTCACATTTTCCTGGTGTCTGGAACTCTCCAGTGGCTATCCTCAGTTTCTCATCCCCCCTGCTACCCGTTTTTATTTACATTCCTGGCCCTCTGTAACTCTCTCATGTCTCCTCCAGATTCTGATATTGCCACCCTTATTTCCACCTTCTCCTTTTACCCTCCCTTGTCCCGCTCTTCTTCCATCTCACACAATTGTCCTGTTCCCTCATCAGTGCCAGACTGATGCATCCACCCCATGATCTTCCTTCCTTCTATTCTCCACATGGTCTATAGGTTGTATCATAGGCACTGTGAGCTTTTGGGTTAATATGCACTTATCAGTGAATACATACCATGTGTGTTCTTTTGTGTCTGGGTTAGTTCACTCAGGATGATATTTTCTAGTTCCATCATTTTGCCTGAGAATTTCATAACCTCATTGTTTTTAATCTCTGTGTATACTCCATTGTGTATATATACCACATTTTCTGTATCCATTCTTACGTTGAGGGACAATCTGGGCTGTTTCCAGCTTCTGGCTATTATAAATAAGGCTGCTATGAACATTATGGAACATGTGTCTTTGTTATATGTTGGAGCATCTTTTGAGTATAGGCTCAGGAGTGGTATGTCTGGGTTCTCAGCTGATACTATGTCCAATTTTCTGAGGAACCACCAGACTGATTTTCAGAGTGGTTGTACCAGCTTGGAATCTCATCAACAATGGAGGAGTGTCCCTCCTTCTCCACATCCTTGCCAACATCTGTTGTTACCTGAGTTTTTGATCTTAACCATTCTGACTGGTGTGAGATGAAATTCTATCAGACCTTCAAAGAAAATCTAATACCAATACTCTTCAAACTATTCCACGAAACAGAAACAGTAGGAACAATACCCAGTTCTTTCTATGAAGCCACAGTTACACTGATACCTAAAGCACAAAAAGACCCAACAAAGAAAAAGAACTACAGACTAATTTCCTGCATGATGCAAAAATATTCAATAAAATTCTCACAAACCGGATTCAAGAACACATCAAAATGATCATCCATCATGATCAAGTAGGCTTCATCCCAGGGATGCAGAGATTGTTAAATATGGGGAAACCCATCAAAATAATCCACTATATAAACAAACTCAAAGGAAAAAAAAAACCCACATGATCATTGCATTAGATGCAGAAAAATTACAACACCCATTCATGTTAAAAGTATTGCAGAGATCAGGAATTCAATGTGCATACCAAATATAATAAAAGATATACAGCAAACCATAGCCAGCATCAAACTAAATGGGGAGAAACTCAAAGCATTAAAATCAGGAACTAGACAAGGCTTCCCACTCTGTCCCTACCTAGTATACTCAAAGGTCAGCCAGAGGAATTAGACAACCAAAAGAGAACAAAGGGGTATAAATTGGGAAGGAGGAAGTCAAGTTAACACTATTTGCAGATGATATGATAGTATATATAAGTGGCCTCCAAAATTCTACCAGAGCTCCTACAGCTGATAGACACCTTCAGCAAACTGGCTGGATATGAAATTAACTTAAAAAAATAATCAATAGCCTTCCTCTACTCGAAGGATAAATGGAATGAGAAAGAAGTTAGGGAAAAAATACCCTTCAAAGTAGTCATAAACAAAATAAAATATCTTGGTGTGACCCTAACCAAGAACGTGAAAGATCTTTATGACAAGATTTATGACAAGAACTTCAAGTCTCTGAAGAAAGAAATTGAATAATATCTCAGAAGACAGAAAGATCTCCCATCCTCATGGATTGGCAGAATTAATATAGGAAAAAGGGCTACCATACTAAAAGCAATCTACAGACTCAGTGTAATCCCCATCAAAATTCCATCTCAATTCTTGAAGATTTAGGAGGAGCAATTTTCAAATTTGTTAGGAATAACAAAAAACCTAGGATAGCAAAAACTATTCTCAACAATAAAAGAACTTCTGGAGGAATCACCATCCCTGATCTCAAGATATACTATAGAGCAATAGCGATAAAATCTGCACAGTACTGGTACAGAAACAGGCAAGTAGATCAATGGAATACAATTGAAGACCCAGAAATGAACCCACATACCTATGGTCATTGACCTATTGTCACAAAGAAGCTGAAACCATTCAGTGGGAAAAAGACAGCATTTTCAACAAATGGTGCTGGTTCAACTGATAGTCTGCATGTAGAAGAATGCAAATTGATCCATGCCTATCTCCTTGCACAAAGTTCAAGTCCAAGTAGATCAAGGACCTCCACATAAAACCAAATACACTGAATCTAATAGAAGAGAAAGTAGGGAAGAACCTTGAATACTTGGGCAGGGGGAAATTTTTCTAGAGTAGAACACCAGTGGCTTATGCTTTAAGAGCAACAATCAACAAATGGAACCACATAATATGGAAAAGCTTCTGTAAAGGAAGGGACACTATCAAAAGGACAAAATGGCAACCCACAGATTGGGAAAAGATATTTACCAACCCTACATGCAATAGAGGGCTAATATCCAAAATATACAAAGAACTCAAGAAGGGAGACTCCACAAAACCAAATAAACCTATTAAAAAGTTGAGTGCAGAGCTAAATAGAGAATTTTCAACCGAGGAATCTCAAATAGCTGAGAAACATTTAAAGAAATGTTTAACATCCTTAGTCATCAGGGAAATGCAAATCAAAACTACCCTGAGGCCCCTGTTTGTAAGCACACAGTAGCATTATTAACAGTGTCAGCCCTTGGGGTCTTCCCTAAAGCTGGATCCCATTTTGGGCCTAGAACGATTATATCAGTGTAGCCTACCTTTAACAGAATGATATAACCAACCTTACTGCCTTGTACTTCTCATGCAATCAGCTTTACAACCTAAACCAATGCATAGGTTTACTCTCAAATTATATACTCTCCTTGCCCTAGGATAATATATATATGTTGTGGTCATCATTTGTTGAAGATAACTAAAAGGCCAGGGCAATCTTAAAACAAATATCTACCCTAGCTGTTACAAGCCACATGGGTATTGGTTGATAACTGTTTGCAGTAGTGAGTGCCTCTGGGTTATTTGATGTCAATAAAATGACTTCTTTCCTTGTAAAACTTTGCTCAAGACTTCTGTGAAATACCCTTCATTTCTTTCCAGTACCATGTTTTCTGTGAGGTTCAGTAAATGCAAAGCAAAGCTCTATGTTAGGGATAGACATAAGACAAAAATATTCAAGAGAAGACTAAAAGCTATCAGGACATTTGCTATTGTGATTTAAGGCTTTGTGGTCCTTGTTACCTAGGACTGAAGAAACAGCTGTGATAAACAAGATACCAGAAATCTTAAACTGAAACCTTTGTGTTGTTGGGACAATTGATGCTGGTTTGCTTAGGCTAAGACATTGGTGATGAGTAACAGGAGACCATCATCACTGAGGTGAAGTCTTCTGGGAAGTGTTTTCTAAGAGCACAAAGAAGGTGTGTTTCAGAGTTAGCCAAGGTTGTGCTGTATGCTAGCACTTTGTCTTGGTAATATGTAATTGTTATACATTTAGTACTGGTTTTGAAGGCATGAAGGGACTATGGAGAATAGCTGGGGCTTGGCACTGTGAGAGGCCAGGAAAGGACAGTGGGGAAGGTACAGGCTCAGTGGCAGTTGAAGACCCAGAACTAGAGGAGTTATGCAAAGAAATTAAGGCTTGGCACCATAAAGGGAGCCTATGAGAGGTTATTAACAAAAGTGCAGCCTAGTGAAGTAGAAGACCCTGACCCTAGCATATTGGAGATGCCAGTACCACAGGATGGCCACCATTAGCTAGTCAGAGCCTAGATGATGAAGTGTGTGTGCTATACAGGGCAGACCTGGAGAAGTTACTCACATCCATTGAAGGAGTCTAGAAGATTGTGCATAGATCCCAGACATTGGATGCTTGAAGTTTCATTTTGATTTGACTGAGATTGTGCCCTAATTTTTCCTTTGAAGTGAGAAAATATTTTATGGTATGCTACCTTTGAGATTCTTAGAATGTTTAGACTTTGGATTTTAAGTGATTGGTTATTTTTAAAGAACTGAAATTTTAATGTGTTTGAATTTATGAAGACTGGGATTTTTTTATTAGATATTTTTTATTTACATTTCAAATGCTATCCTGAAAGTTCACTATACCCTCACCCTGCCCTGCTCCCCTACTGACCTACTCCCACTTCTTGGCACTGGCATTCCCCTGTACTGGGGCATATAAAGTTTGCAAGACCAAGGGGCCTCTCTTCCCAATGATGGCTGACTAGGCCATCTTCTGCTACATGTGAAGCTAGAGACAGGAGCTCTGGGGTTATTGGTTAGTTCATACTGTTGTTCCACCTATAGGGTTGCAGACCCCTTCAGCTCCTTGGGTGCTTTCTCTAGAGAGAACTAAGACTGGGATTTTAGAGTTATAGATCTTCCAGATGAATAAGAAAGGAAGCATTATAGCTTAATAGTGATATGTTCATGAGTCTAATTGACAGAAGTCTGTGTATTGGCTGACATTCTGTGTCAACTTGACACAAGTAAGAGTCATCAGAGAGGAAAGATCCTCAGTTGAGGAAATGCCTCTATGAGATCCAAGCATAATGCACTTTCTCAATTAATAATTAATGGGACAACACCCAGTCAATGGTGGGCAGTGCTTTCCCTGCAGTTTTAGTCCCGGGTTCTGTAAGAAAATAGGCTGGGCAAGCCCTGGTAAATAATCAGTAAGTAGTAATTTTCCATGGCTTCCAAATCAGCTTCTGCCTCCAGGATCCTGCCCAGTTTGAATTCCTTTCCTGATTTCTTTTAGTAATGAACAGTGTTATGGAAGTATAAGCCAAATAAACCCTTTTTTCCTCAATTTCGTTTTGGTCATGCTGTTTTGTCAGTGCAATAGCAACTCTAAGACAGGCACTTGACATGCCATGATACTAAGCCATGTATGCCACTAGGATCTGTGTTTTCTGCTCATTCTTCTCTCAGGCCCTGTGCTAAGTCTCTGAACTTTTCAAAGATTATCTACAGAGAAATGGCCCTTTCAATGTTCATTATTTCCATGATCTACTCTGAAATGAGCGGCAACTATCCTTTGCTAATCCGAAATCCTGTATTTAATGATTCCCATGTTTTTCCAGTGAATGTGTATATACTTAGAAGTTGACTAAAACTATCGCTACTTCTATGCTACAGATGAGGAATCTGAAGCACAGGGAGGAATACTCTTTTATCTAGGTTTTCATAGCTAGGAAATGGTAGAGCTCCAATCACAATCCAGGCTGATCTGGTAAGCTGTGTCTACGATAATCACTATGGCCATTCTGGCTCTGTGCCGTATCTAGGCTTGAGAGACTAAAGACTTCTGTTTTACTCCAAACAGAAAGGGCACAATAATTTGAAATATGTCATTCAAGTGAGTTCCAACTCCTGTTGGTCTGATAATTCCTTTTGTCCTCATAGACTATCTACGTTGTTCACTTGACCTGACTACTAAAATGCAGCATGGGGTAGAACTCCTTTGCTGCTCTTTGTTTGAAGCCTGTATTTTAACACCAATACTATGTAATAAATTATGGTCCCTATGAGAATTTTATCTATCATCTGTCTGTCTGTTTATTTATTTGGTGTTTAAATGTTTAACAAACATTCTCCTCTTATCAGTGCTGGACAATCAATTGGCAAAAATGGTCAACTTATATATTCTAAGTAAATTCTCATCTTTCTTTCTTTTCTTCCTTCCTTCCTTCCTTCCTTCCTTCCTTCCTCCCTCCCTCCCTCCCTCCCTCCCTCCCCCCCCTCCCTCCCTCCCCCCCTCTCTTCCTTTCTTTCCTTCTTTCTTTTATTCTTTGGTTTTTTTGAGAGAGGGTTTCTCTGTGTAGCCCTGGCTGTTCTGGAATTCACTGTGTAGACCAGGCTGGCCTCAAACTCAGAAATTTGCCTGCCTCTGCCTCCCAAGTGCTGGGACTAAAGGTACATGTCACCACTGCTTGGTACATGCTCACCTTTCAATACCTTCTTCCTGTCTTGTCTCTCTCTCTCTCTCTCCTTTTCTCTCAACTCATTAATCATCATCAATTAACTCTCTGTCAACCTGTTCAATACATTTCTATTTAATTCCTTACATATTTTGCTGTGATAGGTTGTGGTGGTTTGAATACAGTTTGCCTAGGGAGTGGCACTACTAGGAGGTACAATCTTGTTGGAGGAAGTGTGCCACTGTGAGCTTTGAGAAAACTTCCTCCTAGCTATGTAGACACCATTCTTCTACTGTTTACCTTCACACCAATGTGTAGAACTCTCAGCTCCTCCATCCTTGGATGCTGCCATGCTTCCACCTTGATGATAATGGACTGAACCTTTGAACCTGTAAACTAGCCCCAATTAAATGTTTTCCTTTATAAGAGTTGCCTTGGTCATGGTGTCTTGTCATAGTAATGGAAACCCTAAGATATTTAAATTTCATTTTATCATTGCCTTTTTACTTTGGATATAGATGGTTTACAGAGATTTCTGAAATTTCAGGAGATATACATCTGAAAAGTCTCATTTTTCTAGTCATTTTCAATTATTATTTCTTACTTCCTGAGGTGTTGGCTCTTAATGACAACCTATTAGGTTTTTACAATTTTCCTTCAACACTTCTATTTTTTGTTTTGTTTTGCTTTGTTTTTAATTGAATCATGTTTGTTTTTAAAATCCCAATTTTCAAAGTTGGCACTTTTTATGTTCCAGAAAAACATAATGTTTTGAGTCTGGTTCTGAGAGCTGATGGCAGCTATTTTATATAATTTTCTTATTATTCTGAGTTTATTGTGCATAGGGAGGATCAGACTCTAGGGACACAGTAAAGAGATGGTCCCACCTTGTCTGGATCCTTCCATTCCATCTGATACTGGGAGATTACGTATTTAAATGATCCATATTCCTCAAGGAAGTATTCAGCATAATTTCTTACAAAGCTCTCCAACTTCAGTGATTTTCTTCTGTATATATGAACTTAAAAAACTGTTCAGACTTTTCAAGTCTTTTCCTTAGATGTGTCTTCTATTTACCAAGAACCAATACCTTCATGAGTCTTGACAGACATTCATGAAGAACCATGGCAATTACTGAGGTGTGTTTTACACTTTTTAAAGATTAATAAGAAATGAAGCAGGAGAACTTTTCTTGCTTTTTCCCTTAATTTTTGGTGCCTTAGGCCCTTCCAGCTTTGTTGAACTACCTACTCTCCAAAGCTCCTATCCTCAGAAATGTATGAAGTAGATGGAGAAATGTGTTATATCCACCTGTGCCACAAACTTTGTAGAAAATATAACAAGTCTTGTAATAAACTTGTCTCCTAGGACCAGATGGTGCCCGGCCCCTTTGGCAGGAAGCAGGAATCTTACCACTTTTCTTAGAATATCCTGCAGCTCTTAAAATGTTTCTTGTGAGACCTTATCTCTTGGAATAGAGAAGGAAGAAGTATACCACGGGAGGGAAATAAAAGCACCCCACCACGATGTCAGTGGGTCTAGAAAGGCCTAGGTTGACTTCTGTCCTCTCATGTATCAGAAAACAGAAGGGGTGGGAGCAAGGCTGGTTTTACTGCCCCCAAACAAGCAGAGACACTGGCATCTGACTGCATGTAGCTGCTTTGTGTTTCTCTTTATAATCTTTGGGAACAGTTCTGTGGCATGCTCCTCTGAATTTTAGCTTTCCCCTAACATTTAAATGCTTCCCTTGCAGAAGCATTTGGTGGTGGTGGTGATGGTAGGAGATTCTGAGCAACCAATCTTTAAATAGATATTTGAAACTGGAGGAAAGATATTTGAGTTGAGAGCTCCAGGTAAGCTGCATAAAGTGTATAGTCATGTTGTATGACGGGGGTTGCTTTCTGGTGATGATAAGGTTGCTTTTGAGTTATCCCTGCTCCTTGAATGTAAGCCTTACATAAAATCCAATAAAAATAAAACAAACAAACAACAAGAAGACCCTCATTGATTCACTGAATCAGACATTACTGGAATTGTTATTTTATTCTGTAGTGTGTTCCCTTTCTGGGGTGAGTAGATGTTGCATCTTCTCAGGAGACATGATATAGGTACACTGTTTCATGGGATTATGCCCTAGATTATCAATGACTACCCAACTGCAAAGAGCATGATGATGCTGTCACATAGACACTCATTTTAACGATTTCATACTAATTCATGCATGAAACAAATTTCATGTTTTCAGCTTTTGAAAATCAAATTTGAGGCAAAGGCTTTGGGACATATTATTTATTTAGAAGTGCTCCTAGCAAGCAAAACTGACAGATAGAGAAATGCTTAAAGAAAAGTATACACGCTAGGATATACTCCAGTGAACACCTAGGTGCAGGCCTGGTGGAGACTCAACTGAGAAGCCTGCCATTGTCTGTAGACTCACACAATCCTTTCTCAAGTTTACCCCTCCAATATTTTGTTTCTTACCCTATTGTAGGGTAGAAATTGTCCATAGGTGAAGAGACAGAGATAGAGAAGTCCTATATAAAATTTGTCAGCAATCTAAAAACTATACCAACAGTTAGTGATTTCAGAAATACCAGAGAGCTTCTGGCAGGGCACTGTAATACATACTTACCTATTACTTAGTATTATAACCTTTTGACTTTGCTATTAAGGATAATGCTATAGCATGTATATTTAATTTATAATAATAATTATTATATTAATATATATTAATAAGTATACTAATTTATAATAAAATGCTTTACCATTTTATTTAATTTACTTAGAATAGGTTCACAGTCATCTATTGGATGGAACACAGGACCCCCAATTGAGGAGCTAGAGAAAGTACCCAAGGGGCTGAAGGGGTCTGCAACCCTATAGGTGGAACAACAATATGAACTAACCAGTAACCCCCGGAGCTTGTGTCTCTAGCTGCATATGTAGCAGAAGATGACCTAGTCAGCCATCATTGGGAAGAGAGGCCCCTTGGTCTTGCAAACTTTATATGCCCCAGTACAGGGGAATGCCAGTGCCAAGAAGCAGGGTGTGGGGGGGAGGGTATAGGAAACTTTCGGGATCGCATTTGAAATGTAAATGAAGAAAATATCTAATTAAAAAAAAAAGAAGAAGAAAGAATAGGTTCTTAGATATTGGATTGCTTTGTCTGAGGGCATTTTTAGTTTATCGACATGCTCTAGCAAGGTCACACCGCCTAATCCTTCCCAAATTGTTGCACCAACTCGGGACCAGGTATTCAAAGATATGAGCCTATAGTGGCATCCTCATTTAAGTCATCACAGCATACGATTTGGAGACCATCTGACTACTATAAGGAGTGTGCTTTGCAGAAGGCCACCAGCAATTCATGTAGGTCTCTCAAGATTTGTTAGTTATAAACATCAAAGAAATATTTAGAAAAAGTAGAGAAAAATTTGCTGAGTCTATTTCAAGTATGGGGGGTGAGAGAGGTTATGAACTGAGTCTCTTAACTTCAGGTCTACTTCTGTATGTACATTAACGACCTAGCATTTCTGATTGTAGGAAACAAACTGAGCTGGAATTATGACCCAGGCGCATGATACATTTTTAAATAGATTCAAATTGTAATTAGGATATGCATGCATGTTGGCATCAGAGAAAAATGTGAGCCTTTCAGTTTTGAATTAGCTTATTTTAGCCGAAATGAAAACTGGAATTTGCCAGGCATCTAATTTAACTGACTCACCCACAATGTCTGATAGATCTGATGGCTGCACTAGGTGTCACTATAGGAACTTCATTGAGTGAGAGACAGCCTTAAGAAGAAAAAATAAGTCCACTTTAATGGACTGACAGGGTCTTACATTGAGGGTCCTCCTCTTCGCGTATTTTCTCTAGAACCAACCATATATTTTTAAGATTCTGAGTCATACACATGGTCATTTTTAAATGACTAAATTGTCAAATTTCTGATTTGAGGGAATTAGGTCTTTTCAGAATAACCAGAAGGAACTCTTGCGCATGAGCTTGGAATGTAAGTAGAAATATATGCAAGGTTTTAGTTCAACAAAATTCAGCCTTAAATGCATGGTGTTGATTAATTTAAATACAATTTATCTAAATAGTATTTCCCCTTCCTTCTAGAGAAAATAAAGGATACTAAGATGCTATGCATAAAAGAATTTTTGATTTGGAAATTGAAGAAGTACTACTTTAAATGCTTTCTATACTTTTATTGTACATTTTCTATTCATCTAGTTCATCCCATGCTACACATTAGAAATTTTGATAGTTCTCATAGCTGTAATCTAACAAGAGATCTTTAGTTTAAGCAATGACATGTTGAGTATAGTTGGAACATGTGTTTCAGTCACCATAAAGATCATCATTGCAGATGCTTTATATAAAGACTGAAGATGGGCCTGCAAAATGGCTCAGTAGGTAAGCGTGTTTGCCTCTAAGCTTGACGACCTGAGTTTTATAACTAAAACTCATAGAGTAGAAGCAGAGAAATACTCCCACAAGTCTTTCTCTGACCCCCATATGCACTATGGCATGCTCCTGACAGTTCACTAACTAACTAACTAACTAACTAACTAACTAGTTATCTATATAAATAATGAAAATTCAATGTGACACCACTGAAGGAGAGAAAACACGAATGTAAACACCAAATAAGCTAAACTATCACCATCCCTTAAGTGTACTTGACTTCTTTTTGTCTAAAAGCATGGAATCTTTCATTCTGTATCAAGCAACTCAGCAGCTTTTTCTCTTAAAAAATATAGTTCACAATCCATTAGGGACCTGAGTGACTGTTATATTTTTCCAATGCCTGCAATACTTTTTAGTGCTCAATAGATATTTTATAATAATAACTCCATGCTGGCTATGTAGTACATATCACATAGAATCTTTATTTTAAGGTAAGTGCAAAAAATGTATCTTAGGCTACTGATAGCTCTGGCTTGTTTATTCATCTCCATAAAAACTGTGAGACCTGAGTGTCTGAAAAAATTTTAAAGTCAAAAGAATCTCTTAGAGCTAAAGACAGTTCAAATGTGACATAAAGATTTCAGAGCTAGGACATATTTAATTTGGAAAATGCTTCTAGCAGCCTACATAATCATTATGAGCTCAATAGTAATTATCATAACAATTATACTGCTATTCTTTTAAATTGTAATAATTATAGAAAGTGCTTATAGTATTCATTATTGGTGAAGTTTTCTTTTCACTTTCTAGATTTTGGTATTCATAAAAACTATTTGTTTGAAGTAGAGACTGAAGAATTGTTCCTTTGCCTGGGCAGTATTAAGGACTTACACTATTTGTTGATATGGGGCAGATCTAGAGATTCATGTCCTACTTACTCAGAACTGTGGAACTAGACCATTCCTAGAATCTCATCACCACCCTTGGCCCTGACGCCAGAAGTCCCTTCAGTGCCTCTTTGTTTCTAATATATACCCTAGGGTAGTTGAAAGGACTGGCCTTATGAGCTAGATTGCTATTAGATCCTATCATCTCAGGAGTCCTTAGCATCTTTAAACATAGTGTTTCTTTTTTGAAGGCTCAGTAGACTCTAGTTTTGGACCGCAATCTGGACTAAGTGGGAAAGGGGGTGGAGGATGTCTAAGATACCCTTCTGGATACCAACTTAGTATACTATGATGGGAAGCAGACAGATTGGCATCTGGCAATGCTGCACTTGAGTTTATTCAAGTTTATTGAATATGATAGTAAGATATTTCAGCCACAGGTGTGTAGTAACCAGAATAGCATTTCTCAAACATCGGCTTATAGATCTCGGACATCAGAATATTTGGATAGTGGAACTTCCTGAATACTTACAGAGAGGATTTGGGGACTCTGAGAGCCCAGAAATCAGAAGCCTCTCCTTTGCTATTCAAAGATGATTCTACAGAGACCACTGGCTTGAGAAGCATAGTTGGAAGGATGAAGAGCTTTAAGTTTTAAGAGTTGGGAAGAGAATAAGCAGAGAAATGTGAGATCCAAACTCACCCTGGCAAGTAAGCCAGCAAGAGGTTTGGAATTTTGGAACAAAGAAAGGCTAGGAGTGTATATTGATGGAATACAGAAGAACTGTCACTCAACCTTGAGAACATAAAGCCAATTGTTTAAGTAGAACCATATATTTACTCATAAGGTAGAGATAGATTGAGACTATATACACACAGGGAGAAACATACTCATGAACACACAGACCCAACCACATATGCACATAGATGTACAAACATACTCTCATACACATTCAGACACAAACACAGACGCAGAAGTAGACACAGGAAAACAAGCACACATCTACAACTACATAGACACAGATATACAGACACACACACACACACACACAGATTCACACACACACACACACACACACACACACACACACACACACACACACACACACACCCTGACTGCATTCCTATAAGGCTTGCTGTAAACTGTTGACCTCAGAATTATAAGATTTTCAGTTCTGTTCTTTTAGAGACCCAGGTATACAACAGGTTGGTACAGCAGCCATAAGAAGACATGATATTTTTACTGACTCTGGGTGAGACAGAGATGGTGTTGCAGTATATGTAGGCTATCATTTATAACCCTGAGAGAGGCACTTTTAGTAGATGCATTCTTGGCTATCCTTTTAGACAATCTGTAAGAATTAAAGCATTTCCCCCCATATTACTAATGGGTGTTATTGAGTAATTAGAGCAATGTTGAACTTCATTTATTTACTTGATAAATTATGGAACTTATTAATGTAGTACTTGAAAAATTTAGATCTGTAGCTCACACTCCTCATATTCCCTTGTCCTAAAGTTAGAGATACACTATAGTACAACCAAATAACCCCCCATGAAATGTGTAATATCTACTCATTCTATCCTATTCTTTAAATCCAGTACTCTCCTTTTCCTTCTAGCAAGAGTAAGTCATCTCACACATAGGACAATGGCCATTTGTCAGTATTTTATTATCTATATTATATTTAGTTAATGTTAATAGAATGCAATGAGGTTGGATTCCATGGCCTTTGTTGATTGATATACATTATCATTACATTCAAATAAAAAACCCAATGTTTAATTTAAATGCATTTTTACTTTCTTGGAGATTTTAGAAAGAAGCATAAAAATATGAATGCACATGTTCGCATGCAGAAGTGAGAAGCCACACATACACACACAGAAATCATACATAACAGAAAACAAGAGCTGACAAATTATATTCAAACTTTATTCTTTAGGCTGCTGATAAGTGGTGAACACATTGTTGTGGTCCTGGGTACCAGAGGTTTTCCCCAGAGATCTCTGGCCAGGCCTGGTGTGAGGGTTCCATCGAAGGGAAATGAGAGCAGACAGGGAGATGAAGTCTCTGCGGTGCCTTCTAGGTCACTCGGTAACTCTGAGCTTTGCACTGAGTAGGTTGGGCTGGGCCCATGAGAAGCCAACTATCCAGTGAGGAGTGTGGTGGGACCTCAGGTGGCTCTTTGGGAGAGAAGATCTCTTCCCAAGTGTTACGGCTCTTGGAACAAAAGACTCAGACGATGGAGTAGTTCTTGTGCACCTTTAATTCCCTGGATGGATTTATATACAGTTTTGGGTGTGATTCAGGGTTCGGTAGTAGGTACCTCTCATTAGCTTGGACAGAGAGTTTTAGGGAAACCTTATTTGCATGTGGGAAGGCTTGATGCTGCTCCTACGTGACTGATAGCCACACACCTCTCCTGTGGGGGTTGTAGGGGCAGTAACTTTGACAGGAGCCAGGGGTCCAGAAGACATGATTGAATGCCTTCTGTCCCATGTAGGTGGAAATCACCACCTACCGGGTCCCCCCCAGGGTTGAAGACTTATGCTCACCTGGAGACCATGTTGTCTGAGAGCAGCCCACTGCACCACACATTGTCTTTGTAGTGTGATGTGTACTGATTGCAAAATTGTTCAAAAGTTTAAGCAGGCATTTAAAGAGATGTATAATTATCATTCTGTTTTCCTGTAGTTATTTAATTAACATGAATGTTGGATGAAAAAACAAATAAGTAACTTAGGGTATACTCAGCAGAACAATATTTTACTAGCAAATAGTCTGACGATCAACTTTACTGCTACTGATTAGAAATTAGTATCTGTATTAAGAATTAATCAAGGATTTTAACTTCACCTTGGCATTTTCTTTTGTCTTGATGATGCTTTGTTTTATGATGCTGTTCTGTGAGATACATGGCCTAAAGCAAATTGCACTGCAGTCACAACTATATTTTATGTAAGGCACCCATCTGATGTTAGTGCTTAGGAAGGCTAGAATTATGAGTTAGGAAAAAGAAGCTGACTTTCTGGCTATTCTTGCATTCATGCCCGAACCCTTTTAAATTTACTCATCACTTTTCAGGAAGCATAATTCATGTCTCCATCAAGAAACAATTGGCAGGATCAATTTTCAAAAATGTGAGTGGAGAAGAAACCTAAAATGGCTATGTGTCTCAGGACTCCATATGCTTAAATCACTAGAGGATCTTGTCTCTGAATTACCTTTATATCCCTAAAGCCCAAGTAGCTCACTGAGTGAAAATGTCCTTTAAGATGTCTGAGTCTGATTCAGATAGCTCTTTTTTTTCCCCTTTCTTCTTTTTAAGTGATTCCTCCATAGATGCCTTACAAATTTCTAACTTTTGCTGTCTTTTTACTCTGTCTTGAGAGCAGGTTTGCACATGCTTATGATTGACACTGGACTTAATAGACTGACGGCAGCTCTTTGATCATGATTTTAGGCTCTCAATCGAAAAGTTTTTTTTATAGGCGGTTTTATATTTTTCTCTATAAACTTAATAAGAATAATGACTAGAGAAATAATGAGAGGGACTTACATCTTCCATGTATCTTGAAGTTAAAACTGATGTTAAATTAGTTAAAACAAATGTTGTAGCTAGTAATCCACAGAGGTTGCAAACAAGAAAATGACTAGCACTAAGAGCAATATTACCCAAGAAGCATATTTTTTTCACATATTGTGCTTGGCAGAACTACCATTCTTTTCTGAACTGACTCTTCAACAGGAAAACTCACCAGATCTGGACAATTGCAGTGTCCAGAACAAAAAGGTACGTGGGGTGAGGCTAAATCCTAGGTTGTATCATCTTGCTTTTGGCTAGCTCAGAGACCTTGAAGGCCTTTTCATGAATACCCATGGATAATCATACTGCAGGTGCCAAACTCCCTTCACATTCTGTCATTCCAGCCAATAGTCTGTCTTGGGTTAGCCACCAGATGCTTCAGTGTATTGTCACAGACAGAAACATGAAAGCTGTCCTTATGTACTATATAGATAAATTAGGAACCCATGATTTCTGGAAAGAGAGGGGCACAAGTTTAGGCCATTAAGTTTTTGAGCCTCCACATTTGGCTTGTTATACAGAAGCAAGGGCTGCCAGGGAGACAAGCCATGGCCTTCCACACACATGGGACCTAGGACAGGCTTCCATTTTCTTGGGTGACAATACAGAAAGAAATTTTCTACATTTAGTTAAAATTTTTCTGGTTTACAAGGGAATCTTCTGATCTCTTTTAATCTCTCCTCCCCTCCCCCCATCCCCTCCCCTCCCCTCCCCTTTCCTCCCTTCCTCTCCCCTCCCTCTCCTGTCCTTTCTATTCTATTCTCCTCTCTCCTCTCTGGGAGTCTTTATCTCCTAATTTTGTTCCTCTCCACAGTTCTTTGTTGTCACCATTTTTCAATTCCCCTTTGTCCTCTGTTCAGTAGTGTCTGCCCCAGATTCCTGCAGTGTTCATGGACACAGATATTAGCTCTTCCCATGTGCAGCTCTCTCATCTTCCACTCAGTCAGTAGGACAGATAATAAATCTTGAATTTGGAAGCATTTCTTCATGCCCTGAAGACATGCATTTTGATCTTTAATTTTCATTGGCAAACATTCTTTGTATTGGTTCCCTCTCAGGCTGCCTGACAACTCGGAACACAAGAACTCAAATATTAAAGGAGACAGGAGATTTAAGATGCATGGCAGTAGGAGAGCAAAGTCTTTGGCTTTATGGAAATGAAAAAAAAGTGATAAGGAAGAGACATTGATTTATATGTCAACATAGGACACAATGATTTCAAAATAATCTCATTAAAATATTAAATTTAGCTCTTCCACCGCCATTTTAAATCTAGCTCCATACAATGCTCCTCCACCGCTGCCGCTGGGACCCGACTGCGGGCCAGCACCCCTTCGCCGACGGCTCCGTCACCATGGAGGACATGAAATGAGTACAGCAACATAGAGGAGTTCGCAGAGGAATCCAAGACCAACGCGAGCAAGAACCAGCAGGATGACGGTAAAATGTTTATTGGAGACTTGAACTGGGATACAAGCAAGAAAGATCTGACTGAATATTTGTCTCGATTTGGGGAAGTGGTAGACTGCACAATTAAAACAGATCCAGTCACGGGAAGATAAGAGAATTGGATTTGTGCTTTTCAAAGATGTTGCTAGTGTGGATAAGGTTTTGGATCTGAAAGAACACAAACTGGATGGCAAATTGATAGACCCAAAAGGGCCAAAGCCTTAAAGGGAAAAGAGCCCCCTTAAAAAGGTTTTTGTAGGTGGATTGAGCCCAGATACTTCAGAAGAACAAATTAAAGAATATTTTGGAGCCTTTGGAGAGATAGAAAATATTGAGCTTCCCATGGATACAAAAACAAATGAAAGAAGAGGATTCTGTTTTATCACATACACAGATGAAGAGCCAGTAAAGAAACTTAGAAAGTAGATACCATCAAATAGGTTCTGGGAAGTGCGAAATCAAAGTTGCAAAACCCAAAGAGGTGTACAGGCAGCAGCAGCAGCAACAGAAAGGAAGCAGAGGGGCTGCAGATGGTGGAAGAGGTGGTGCTAGGGGGCGTGGAAAAGGTCAGGGCCAAAACTGGAACCAAGGATTTAATAACTATTATGATCAAGGATATGGAAATTATAATAGTGCTTATGGTGGTGATCAGAACTATAGTGGCTATGGCGGCTATGATTATACTGGGTATAACTATGGGTACTATGGATATGGACAGGGATACACAGACTACAGTGGTCTTCAGAGCACACATGGCAAGGCGTCCCACTGGGATGGCAATCACCAGAACAATTACCAGCCCTACTAAAGGAGGACGCTGGGAAAGCAGGAGGTAAAGAAACCATCTTACAGGACAACATTGAAGATGATTATTTTGTAAAAGACTTTGTAGTGTACATGGCACAATTGTGTCCAACTGTATATAGCTGCCAATTAGTTCCTCCGTTTTACTTTGTCCATTGCTACCTGTGTTATGATGACTCAATGTGGATTTGTATTCATACAAATTTTTATTTGTGTGGTTTCATGTTAAACCTCAAATAAATGCTTCCTTATGTGAAAAAATATTAAATATATTATACAGCACAAGATTGGGATATATTGGAAGAAACAAAAAAAAATCTATGAAGAGTTCATGACAATGTCATTTACTTTCATTTACTACGAAGATGCATCATAAAACCGTACTGACAACTCCAACTTCCCAGACAGGGATAGCAGTCAGAAGTGGCTGTTGTGTTTCTTAGATGTAATTAGTTTGATGTTATATTCCTTAATGTAATTAGTTTGAGCTGAGATTTTTCTGCTATTTTTTAAATTATAAAACTAATAATGATTTTGAAGATGTGGAAAATATAAAATATCCCTTTAATGTTTTGGTTATTAAATGTTGGAATATTACTGCTATAGGTTCATTGGATTAAATACAATATTTTACTAACATCAGCTTCACTTCAGTATTTGGAAGTTGTGTGAAGTCTCTTGGAATCATGAATGTAGCATATAATTTTTTATATTCAGTGTGCTGTTGAAATTTGATGTCTTATCACAATCTTTATGTGTGTATATGTTCATAGTGCCTTGGTCTGTCTTGTCACCTTTAACAAAATACAACAGTACTGGGTACTTATAACAGCAGAAAATTACTCATCATAGCTCTGGAAACTGAAATGTTTAAGGTCAAATCACCAACAGTATGATCTCCTCTAAGAGAGCACTTTTTATGAGGTATCCTCTAAAGAAGAGGAGTGTAATGTTCTCATGTAGTAAGAATACATGAGGGTCATATTTATTCTTCAAATTCTATTTTATTATGGCCTTTATTCACTCATTTGTGTGTATGAGAGAACATATATTAAAAAGGAAATTTGACTATGTTCCAATTTACATATAGATTTCTTTTTAACTGATCCTGTTTACCCTCTCTTCCACTTTGCCAATGTATTTTTAACTTATCTATAGAAAATAGAACAACTGAGGAATTAGCTTGGACAAGGACTGAATACAACATCCCAGAAAACACACCAGAGAACCTTTAGGAAGAGAAAAATAGAAAAGTTTTCTAGTCTTTGGGACTCTTGGAGAAGCCCTCATCATCTTCCCAGCCAAAAACAGGGAAAGAGGGAGGAGAATGAGAATGGGGGGGGGGGGGAGAAAGATTCTGGATTTTTCTGCTCTTGACTATAAAGAAGCAGATTGGGCAGGAGCAATTTTGAGTTAAAAGTTTTGTAGATGGGTTGATGTATCCATTCCTCCATGGGGAGTCCTGTTTAACTACTGAAGATGGTCTCTTCAGCTTCCATATCCCCAACTGCTGGGCATTTTAGCTAAGGTTACCCATATTGAGTCCTGGGACTCTCCCACATCCGAGGTCTCTGGGATTTTTCCTTAACCCTTGGAGCTGCATTTTCCCATTCATTCTCGTTGCCCTCTGCCTCTCTCACCTGTGTCTGCCCATAACTGATTTTACCCCCTTTATCTTCTCCCCTTCCCTCTCTTACCCAGGTCCCTTCTTCCTGCTGGTTCCCATAGCTTTTTTTGGTGTTGTTGTTCCCCTTTCTAAGTGGGATTTAAGCATCCTCATTTGAGCCTTCTGTCTTGTTTAACTTCTGTTTAGGGTCTGTGGGGTATATCATGGGTATTCTGTACTTTTTGGCTACTATCCACTTATCAGTTAGTGCACACTCCAGTCTAAAGGAAATGCAGGGACAAAAACAGAACAGAGACTGAAGGAATGGCCAACTAGAGACAGGCCTGACTTAGGCTCCATCCTATGGGCAACCACCAATCCCTGACACTATTACTGTTGCTATGTTGTATTTGCACACCGGAGCCTAGCATGCCTGTCCTCTGAAAGGCTCTACTAGCAGCAGACTGAGACATATGCAGATAGTCACAGCCAAGCATTGGAATGATGTTGGGGACTCATATGGAAGAGTTAGGGGATGGATTGAAGGAGTTGAAAGGGATGGCAACCCCATAAGAAGACCAACAGTGTCAACTAGCCTGGGAGCTCCCAGAGACTGAGTACCAACCAAAGAGCATTCACAGACTGGTTCAAGCTCCCCCCCACCCCAGCAGTTATGTAGTAAAGGACTGCCTTAACTGTCCTCAGCAGGAGAAAATTCAATCCTGCAGAGTCTTCATGTCCCAAGGTGGGGGATACAGAAAAGGGGTACCCTCTTAGAGGTACAATGAGGAGGATTGGGGAAAAGAACTCTGTGAAAGGTAATGGGCAGGGTGTCAACACTTCAGATGCAAATGATTAATAAGACATATTTTTTAAAGAAGCAGGTTAGATGTTTAGAGTACAGTCTGTCCTCTTTTGCAAAGAATGGTTTCTCTCCATATACAGGGGAAAAACAATCATACGGCTCAGATTTGTGCATCTGGAGGGCTCAGATTTGTGTATCAGGTGGTCTTCAATTTCAATCAATTTTTATGGTGATTTCCTGATGGCTGTCTCTTTCCTTCATTGCTTATCAAAGGGCATATTCAACCGTCCCTATGCACAGTGACTAAGAATCTGAGTATATAACACTCTCGCCAATTCTTTCACAAACTTTTTTGATGGAAGACAGAGCCATTTTATAAGGGGCAAGGTTGTACTTGATTTTGAAGAGATGGAATAGGGTGGCAAATATTGCCTCTCTTTGATACAGCAGCATAGAGGGGTCTATGTATCTAGTAAAGGAAAATAAAACTTTTCAGTACTTTCATTTATCTTGTTTTCCAGTGTTCGAGTTCTTGAAGAGTTCAGGTGTACTCACAGCCTTCTGTTACAACAGAAAGCACCATCTGCCAAACATTCTGTACTCAATATGACATGTCTCCAGAGAGAGTTTAGTATTCAATTCACAAAGAAGGATGGCAGGGATTTGTAAACAAAAGAAAACAACTGAAGTATGGAGGAGGAGCAATACTCTGAACATCTAACCTGCTTCTTTGGCCTGAAGACCTGAAAACTCCAGAATCCCTCTCCCTCCCAGTCTCAATCTTCCTCCTCTCTCCCTGACTTCCAGCATGCCTTTCCTCTCTATATGTTTGAAACTATGCATTACTTCTGTTTTCTTTCATGATAAGCTCCTTCCAAGGCTCATGAGAGTTTACTGAAAAAAAAAAAAAAGGTTTAAAGTAATAATTTTAAGCAATGTACTAAAAATGTACTTTAAAAAATTTTTTTAATTGGGTATTTTCCTCATTTACATTTCCAATGCTATCCCAAAAGTCCCCCATACCCTCCCCCCCCCACTTCCCTACCTACCCACTCCCACTTCTTGGCCCTGGCGTTAAAGACACATGCTCCACTATGTTCATAGCAGCCTTATTTATAATAGCCAGAAGCTGGAAAGAACCCAGATGCCCCTCAACAGAGGAATGCATACAGAAAATGTGGTACATTTACACAATGGAGTACTACTCAGCTATTAAAAAGAATGAATTTATGAAATTCCTAGGCAAATGGGTGGCCCTGGAGGGCATCATCCTGAGTGAGATAACCCAATCACAAAGGAACTCACACAATATGTACTCACTGATAAGTGGATATTAGCGCAGAAACATAGGATACCCAAGATATAAGATACAATTTGCTAAACGCATAAAACTCAAGAAGAATGAAGACCAAAGTGTGGACACTTTGCCCCTTTTTAGAATTGGGAACAAAACACCCATGGAAGGAGTTACAGAGACTAAGTTTGGAGCTGAGACTAAAGGATGGACCATCTAGAGACTACCATATCTGGGGATCCATCCCATAATCAGCCGCCAAACGCAGACACCATTGCATACACTAGTAAGATTTTGCTGAAAGGACCCTGATATAGCTGTCTCTAGTGAGACTATGCCGGGGCCTAGCAAACACAGAAGTGGATGCTCACAGCCAGCTATTGGATGGATCACAGGGCCCCCAATGGAGGAGCTAGAGAAAGTATCCAAGGAGCTAAAGGGGTCTGCAACCCTATAGGTTGAACAACAATATGAACTAACCAGTATCCCCTGGAGCTCGTTTCTCTAGCTGCATATGTATCAGAAGATGGCCTAGTCTGCCATCAGTGGAAAGAGAGGCCCATTTGTCATGCAAACTTTATATGCCTAAAAATGTACTTTAATTATAGAATTATATCACTGGTTCACAAAGCCAAGAAAGGATCAAAAATGGGGAAGTGCAGATACTGCAAAGCAAAGTGAGCTTTAGAAGTTTTCTCTTTGAAGGTCTGATGTTTTGTCATAAGGAAAATAACCAACAGAGCCCCAATTTATATATAGTTCAAATTATTTGAAGCACTTGCTTGTACCCTAAAGGAAAATTAAAGAAGGAAATCTACATTATGGCCAGGTCAGAAGCTTTAGAAAACTCATCTCAGTTTTTCTAGCTCAAAGCGTCTCTGATAAAAACACATGTGGGGAAACAGTTTTCCATAAGAAGACATCAATCTGTTGGTTTAATTCAATTCCTTAAGCAGTGTAGATGCTCAAAGAATGTAAGTGAATGAATAATTCTGAAGAAGTTTCATATTAATTAAAGCTTCCATCCCCTTCCTTCATCAAATACACACCTCAGGAGATTCTGCTTTTCGGTTGTGTATTTTGTAAAATATTCTGTAACTAGATGGTTTTGATGTGCTAGGAAAATAGAGGCCCCTAGCTGCAATCTAAACCCAGCTCAAAACATACTCCACAAACTATAAAATTATAGGAAATTTCTCCAAATTTCAGCATCACTGCAACCCAAATACACATATTCCATGTTCTCTTTTGTGTTTATTATACTGTGCATGTGTACAGACTAACAATAGACTATATTTCTACCATTGTGTCCTTTGATGGTCCTTACTGCATTCTCAGAATTATGTTGTCATAATTGAAAATGTCTTGTTGTTGTTGACTTCTACATTTGTAAACAGATTGCTATCATTTTAGCAGTGAACCATTAAGCATTTGAAATTGAATAGTTTTACCCTAGATTTTTTTTTGCTTATTGGGCTTAAATGTATTAATCTTCAGTTTGATAGCTTTCCTTGTAACCGCTAAAGTCCACTAGGGAAGGATACTTTTTTTTTTTTTTTAAAGAATTAAAAACTGTCTTGGGGAAAATCTGCAAATTCACTATCCATCTTGAAATGAAGAAAGGGAATTGCATAATATTGTTTATGCCACCAGCGCTGGTCTACAGACACTTCCAGGTATCTAGCATTGTTTTTAAATGCTCAGCAACCTTATGAAGCATATAATCCTAGATCCCAGCTTGATTCAGGTTGAAAAATTGTCCTTTGCTAACTTCATTCAATCAGAATGATATGGGTTGTGTCTGTCGATCTTGTATCACCACACAAATACAAATATATATCACTGCATGGTGTAATTGTAGATATAAATATAGAGCATTCTTCTTATCTATCACATGTTTCATCAATTGTTCTCCATTTTAAATTAAGTTTCTTGATGAAATATCACACTTTGTGAAATTATCAATGAAACTGTCCCAGAGCTGCATTCATTTTATCACTCACTCATCATTGTACTCACTGAAATCTATTTGGGGCAACACACTTAGGTACCTTCATAACCTTACAGAATGACATTTATTTTATGTTACTTTTTAGGTTCTCTTAACCAAGGAAACATCATAACAATGACATGGAATGGTCATCAACTAGTCTTCAATTATGTTTCTTAGTTCTCCTGTGTAGTATAATATTTTTTAGGAATCGATGTATGTTTAACTAGTTTATTCCTATGGACTAGCTTGGTATGTATCTCTAAAAGTAATGGTTTGCTTTATACCAACAATGACTCTAATTTCTCTAAATATCCAAAAGCATTTCTTGCTTTATTTTACCATATTAAGTTTCTAAGCATCCTTAATATTACTACAAGGATGGGAGGTCATTTGGTGTAGACTTATATTTTTCAAAACCTACTTTAATAAGGTTTTTTTCAAGTGTTTCAACACCCTCTTTCTAGCCCACCATCCAAAGGTAGGGGAGAAATGATGGATAATAAACAAGGAGGATGTAGACATGTTTAGGAGTTCTTTGGGGTAATTACAATCTTCATTGTCAGGATCCCAGCAGTCCAGTTTAGTAGAGGCAGGATAGCAACAGTTCAGTTCAAAAAGTATCATCACACATAGATCACCAGTGGCAGCACGATCCAGCAGAAACAGCCAGTCCTCTGTCAAATTGGCAGGAGTAACCAGCCAGAATGCCAGGAGAGGTTCTCTGAAATTCCTCCCTCAACAAAGTGAAAATCAGTGAAGATGTGAGACAAATGAACTGTTGCAAGGCTAGCAATGCAAGTGGACCATCACTATCTGTTGGTACTAACTTATACTCTCTCCAAATATCATGTGCCCTCTTATGCATCTGCTTCAGCAAAAAGAAAAAGCATCATTTGACCTAATCAGAAATTCCCACTTCAACTTGGTTCTTTGGTATCTCCTTGTTTCAAAGATTCATATTCTGCTGGTAGTTTGGCTTGGTCCTCTGATACCTTCATTGAATTTAATATCTTTGGAGGATGTAAGCAAACCAAAGCTCCTCTCCAGTATATGCTTCCTACACTTTTTTTTGTTTGTTTGTTTGTTTTTTTTTTTTTTTGTCTACTTGGTGTTCTTAAATTCCTGGTTTAACTTGCCCTGTGGAAAAGGGGTATTAAGACACTCTTTCTTTTGTCTTCTTTCTTGCTGGCTATGGCTCTTCATGTTATTCTCACTTTTGTAAATATACCTTGATTATACTTTTCTCAATTACTTCACTGAAACCCAGAGAGAAAGTTCAAATATAGACTCAGAAAACATCTTTCATTCTTTTACCCTCACAAATCAAGAATAGTGTGTTCACTAGTCTCATGATCCATCTACTTCACAGTTTAAGTTAAAACCATTTCCATCCTGATCATACTATCAAATTCAGTGCAGAAAATACTAAATATCTTACCTTCTTTCCTATTATTTGGAAGCTGGTGTTCTGTATAAGGTCACTTTCATCTAGAAGGCAGCCTGTCATTCTTAGATCTGGGAGATACTTTTTAAGGCATGATAAACAAGCATATAAGTAGCATTATACACTCTGTGCAGGGTAAATTTAGGAGTAAATATATGCATATATGCATATATGCATGCAATAACAATGAGGAAAGAGACTTAATTTAAGAGAGAATATGTAGAGTTTTGGAGATAAATCTGCGGGAAGAAAGGGGAATGGAGAAATGTAATTATAATCTCAAACCTTTTTAAAACATAAAAAAAGACTCTTAAGTAATCAGTGGCTATCCTTCCAGAGTAGAAATGGTATTTTGGGATAGCATAATTACTGGCTGTTTAATAAATGAGGGAATCATATAAACATTAGTCTCGTAGGTTTCATGCTTTTATTTCATACGAATGAAAAATTATAGAAGAGGATTTGAGGAGACTCAATTATGCCTATCATATAAAATTTTGATGAGAGCTTATAATGAGGAGAAGACTGACATACTTCAAGGATAAGCATGTTTCCAAACTAAATATAACAAAGGGTTAACAATTCTACTAAAACTGACTTTGAAGCACTGACATGTTTTGTGTGAACACCATAGTGACATTTGTTTTGGTGAGGAGAATTTGGATCTTCTTGAATTTGGTGAAAATAACAAGTGGCCAAATAAAACTCTTCTGAGAGTCTCCTAACCTGTTATAAACTAACATTCTTTCCAGAGAGTTCCAGGGTAGGAGGTTACTGCTAAAGCACAGCAAAGGTTGACCGAATCATTTCTCCTTGAGCAGATTGAATGTAATGTGTCAGGCATGTGAATTTACTGTCCTCTCCATATTTTTACATACTTATATGGAAGTGACCTTTTTCAGTAGGCCAGGGGGTGCCTCGTTTTGTTCTAAAGTCAAGCACATTATTACCAGATTTTCAGTAGTTAGATGCGTTTTCCTCCACTGTCAATACTTTGAACTCAGGTTAACCTTAGCCACTTTATTACTGTCACATGTTCCCAGCATGGGAACAGGATAGCACTGATGGCTGTGCAGCCACTGGACCTGCACTCTGCATTGGATTACTTTAGTATCAGATCAACACTGTCACTAATGCAAATCTATGCCCCACACATGGAGACACATTAATTTTATGTTGTTTATGTGCTCCTGCCATAAGGTTAAACAGCCCCTACTATTAAGCTTGATGGAATTGCATTACCCTAATGAAATGCACTTTACTGATAAAGAAGAGTGTCACTTTCACAAGTGGAAGCACTGTTAGCAAATTTTTATGAGAGAATTCCCAAAATCATATCTTAATTGCTTAGACAGCTGTGTAGTTTACATAATGAGCAAACAATGCCAAGGTTTTCTATTTCCTTTGTCAGCTGTACTGGATGTTAGTATGCATGCTGGACCCTTTCTGGGTCTTTTATTACTTGATTGCAAATCATTCTTCATTGTTGCCCAAATTTATGGAAGGACATTGCTCCCTGTGGAACCATTTCCTTTCAGGTCTGTAACTGAACATGACTGATGGCGCCAGAGTAACAGTTGCTCATTACTGCGTTCACTGAACTGTGATTGCTCCAATACTTTATGTTGGCAGATGTGTTTCCCTAGGAACAGCATCTCTGAGACAGAGGTCATTGATCAACCCCCCTCTGGCTGTTCCATTATGTGCAAATTATTGCTAAAAGCAGAGAGGCTGCAAAGGAGGTAGTACTGCTCATGGCACATATCAAGAGGGAAGTCTAAAGGGGTTTGTTGGGAGGAGGCACGTGTAACGAAGGGGAGAAGAATTATACCAAAACTAGAGCAATATTTTTATGTGAGTTAATAGGGATAAAGGGACAACTAAGTGATTTTGAAAGACATGTAACATGAGCAGAGTATGGTTTTATCATTCTGGGGGTAAACTTTACAATTTTGTAAGCTGACAGAATTCTTGGCTGCTGCTTTTGGAGCCAGGGCAGGGATGTTTAAGGGCTATACCCAGAGCCCTGCTGTTTCAATCAGGAAAAGATTAAAGTACTTAAGTGGCCAATATTTTGCTCTACCTTTGGTATATTTCTAGACAGATATTTAGGAAGTGCCAGGGACATATAAAGAACAGATGTAGACTTGCTCCCTATCCCTCAGCTTCTCAGGGGGATAGTGAAGGAAAGTTTTGCTGGATGGACTGATAATTAGAGGCACTTACGCATCAATGGTTCTGCACTCAGACTTTACTGAACGATATTTTGTTTCCTGCTTAGCTCTCGCAGTAGCTCTTTGCAGCAGATTTCTTTAGGGAGATGGATGATCTTTCAGGTAGAGATCTATGACATTTACTAGTTTAGCAATGCTGTGATGAGTCAGATTGACTATGTAGTCTGGACATTAGTGCTGGGCTCTCCCATAGGACACCATTCCATTTTCTAATGGACTTGCTTGTTCAGTGTTACTTGTTCAATTGTTCACAGGTTCTCCTTGTTATTGCAATTATCATCACCAAGACATTTTTCACATGGAGCAGATTTTTCTTAGTATTTGTGAATGAGCATGTGTATGCATATATACATATGTATGAACACACACACACACATTGACATGGGAAGCTGACATTAGATATTTTTCTATTAATCTCTATCTTATGTATTATGCAGAGTATTTAATTCAACATGAAATTCTGTGATCTAGACCAACTGGCTTATAGACTCCATGACCTCTTGAAAAATGGATACCTTGAATATGAACATCTCCTATACCCTGATGGTATCCACACAGAGATATCTTCAGTGAGATCAACCTCTACAGACCAGTATCTACTGTGATGTCCTAGAAGCTAAGGCCTCTGCTATACATATCAGGCCACTCATTTCATTTATGAATCACTTATGAGGTCCACTGGCCATTGCATACTCACATGGAGGCCTCTTTGGAATCTGAAGATTTCAAATGCTCTGTTATCACTGTGCAGTACTTGATCTTTTAAATTTCATCTTCACTTAATATTCTACAACCTGGACATCTTATGGGTTTAACGTTTCCCTGTAGGACTATATATCTCTTCCATATACTCGCTGACAAATGAGGCTCAACTACCTTCTGGCTTACTGTTTCCCTAAACAATGAACGTTTCCATGAAACTTAAATTAACTTTTGTAGGATCTTGTCTTTGTAGGTAGTGGATAGCACATCTCTCAAATGTCAAAAATTTCCCCTTCCCTTCATCTTTCTTCTCTAGCTCACCAACTCTATTTCCTTTTATTCTAGAAAATTTATATTTGTGCTTTATTTGAAAATTCATGATTTGTATTAGCAACTTTATGAACTAAATGACTTTGAATAAAAGATTTGGTTACTTAGATAATCTTTTTCTTTGGTTGGTGGTCTAGTCCCTGGGAGCTCTGGGGGCCAACTATCTTATTGTCTGTGCTTAGCAAAGGCAGATAGATTTTTTAATTCTTTTCTAATACTAAGAAAAAACATGTATGCTTGCAGTCTTCTAAAAAATCAAAGGGCGAGGATCACGGGATGTTGGTTCATAAGATAATGAAAAGGAAACATGGGAAAAATGTCTGGATTGATATGTAAAATAAAAGACTGGACATGTATTATGAAGGAGATGAGCTATTCAGAGAATTTTTTTAGGATAAAAAGAGAGAACTATATGTAAAACTGACAAAAGCTGCCAGGACCTGGATAAAGAGATCTTTTAGAAGAGCAAGCAAGCAGAATAGAGACAGAGAGATCTCCAGAAAGAAAGCAACATATAGAAAGAAGCAGACTGGAAAAGTTGTATCAAGTAGAACACAGGTCTGCTTGGATCCACAGTTTGACTTTGAGTAGTTCTTTACCCCATTCTAAGATATCCCTTTCTCAGAACCCTTCTCAAAGCTGAGACTGGTCCATGCCTGTGTTCAAAGGCACTGTAGTCCTAACACCTGGGCTGAAGTGATTGTCACTTTAAGTTCTAGAAAAGTTATATACAGCATATTGATTAGATTCTTCAGTAATTACGTGTTGCATTTATTCTATTATCCTGATTTAAAAATCATTTTTAAGCAGGTGAGAGAGCCATCTTGTATCCTGGGTCCCTCAGAGCCCAGTCTGCATAGGAGAGCCTACGGACTGCAGAAGCAACATAGCTTCTGGGACAGGCCCCATTTCGGGCCATAATCCTCAGCCAGGAAGCAGATCTGAGCTCCAGACCCCTGGGCTCCTTCCCTACCAGAGGAGAGGTGGCCTGCAGAGAGTACTTTGACCACTGAGACTCATGAGAGAATTGGACTCCCAGGAGTGCTGACAGAGGCTAACCGAATTACAGGAGGAACAAGCTCCAGCCAGAGACAGCTATAACAACTAATGCCACAGATTAACAGATGGTGAAAGGCAAATGTAAGAATCTTACTAACAGAAACCAAGACAGCTCACCATCATCAGAACCCAGCACTCCCAACTCAGCAAGTCCTGGATATACTAACACACCCGAAAAGCAAGATTCAGATTTAAAATCGTATCTCATGATGCTTGTAGAGGATTTTAAGAAGGACATTAATAACTCAATTAAAGAAATAAAGGAGAACATGGCTTAACAAGTAGAAGGCTTTAAAGAGGAAGCACAAAAATCCCTTAAAGAATTACAGGAAAAGACAACCAAACAGGTGATGGAATTGAACAAAACCATCAAAGATCTAAAAATGGAAGTAGAAACAAGAAAACCTAAAGGGAGACAACTCTGGTGATAGAAACCCTAGGGAAAAAAAAATCAGGAAACATAGATGCGAGCATCAGCAACAAAATCCAAGAGATGAAAGAGAGATCTCAGATGCAGAAGATTCCATAGAGAACATGGAAACAACAATCAAAGAAAATGCAAAATGCAAAAAGATCCTCAATCAAAACATCCAAGAAATCCAGGACACCATGAGAAGACCAAACCTACAGATAATAGGAGTAGAAGGGAGTGAAGGTTGTCAACTTAAAGGGCCAGTAAATATCTTCAACAAAATTATAGAAGACAACTTCTCTAATCTAAAGAAAGAGATGCCCATGAATATACAAGAAGCCTACAGAACTCCAAATAGACTGGACCTGTAAAGAAATTCCTTCTGACACGTAATAATCAGAACAACAAATGCACTAAATAAAGATAGAATATTAAAACCACTAAGAGAAAAAGGTCAAGTAAAATATAAAGTCAGTCCTATTAGAATTACACCAGACTTCTCACCAGAGACTATGAAAGCCAGAAGATCCTGGACAGATGTTATACAGACACTAAGAGAACACAAATGCCAGCCCAGGCTACTATACCCAGCAAAACTCTCAATTACCATAGATGGAGAAACCAAAGTATTCCATGATAAAACCAAATTCACACAATATCTTTCCACAAATCCAGCCCTTCAAAGGATAATAAAGGGAAAACACCAACACAAAGATGGAAATTACACCCTAGAAAAAGGAAGAAAGTAATCCTTCAAAAAACCTAAAATAAGACAGCCACAAGAACAAAACCCCAACTTTTACAACAGAAATTACAGGAAGCAACAATTACTTTTCTTTAATTTCTCTTAACATCAATGGACTCAATTCCCCAATAAAAAGACATAGATTAACAGTCTTGCTACACAAACAGGACCCAACATTTTGATGTGTGTAAGAAACCCACCTCAGGGACAAAGACAGACACTACCTCAGAGTAAAAGGCTGAAAAACAATTTTCCAAGCAAATAGTCCAAAGAAACAAGCTGGAGTAGCCATTGTATTATTGAATAAAATTGACTTCCAATGCAAAGTTATCAGAAAGGACAAAGAGGGGCACTTTATACTCATCAAAGGTAAAATCTACCAAGAAGAACTCTCAATTCTAAATATCTATGCTCCAAATACAAGGGCAGCCACATTCATTAAAGAAACTTTAGTAAATCTCAAAGCACCCATTGCACCTCACAAAATAATAGTGGGATACTTCAATACCCAACTCTTACCAATGGACAGATCCTGGAAACAGAAACTAAACAGAGACACATGGACACTAACAGAAGTTATGAAACAAATGGATTTAACATATATTAACAGAACAATTTATCCTAAAACAAAAGGATATGCTTAGTTCTCAGCACTTCATGGTACCTCCTCCAAAACTGACCATATAATCAGTCACAAAACAGGGCTGAACAGATACAAACATATTGAAGTTATTCCTTGCATCGTATCAGATCACCATGGACTAAGGCTGATTTTCAATAAGAGCATAAATAATAGAAAGCCAATATTCACGTGGAAACTGAACAACACTCTACTCAAAGATACCTTGGTCAAAGAAGAAATAAAGAAAGAAATTAAACACTTTTTATAGTTTAATGAAAATGAAGCCACAACATTCACAAATTATGGGACACAATGAAAGTGGTACTAAGAGTAAAACTCATAGCCCTGAGTGCCTCCAAAAAGAGATTAGAGAGAGCATACATTAGCAGCCTGACAGCACACCTAGAAGATCTAGAACTAAAGGAAGCAAATTCACCGAAGAGGAGTAGACAGCAGGAAATAATCAATCTCACGACAGAAATCAGCCAAGTAGAAACAAAAAGAACTATTCAAAAATCAACCAAACCAGGAGCTGGTTCTTTGAGAAAATCCACAAGATAGATAAACCCTTAGCCAGACTAACTAGAGGGCACAGGGACAGTATCATAATTAACAAAATCAGAAATGAAGAAGGAGACATAACAAAAGAACCTGAGGAAATCCAAAACATCATAACATCCTACTACAAAAGGCTATACTCAACAAAACTGGAAAACCTGGATGAAACAGACAACTTCTTAGATAAATACCAGGTAACAAAGTTAAATCAAGATCATATTAATGATCTGAACAGTCCCATTTTCCCTAAAGAAATAGAAGCAGTCATTAATAGTCTTCCAACCAAAAAAATCCCAGGACCAGATGGGTTTACAGCAAAGTTTTATCTGACATTTAAGAAGACTTAATTCCAACTTTCCTCAAACTATTCCACAAAATAAAAACAGAAGGTACTCTACCCAGTTCATTCTAAGAAGTGACAGTTACTCTGATACCTAATCCACACAAAGGTCAGAGAGAGAGAGAGAGAACTTCAGACCAATTTTCCTTAGGAATATCGATACAAAAAATATTCAATAAAACCTCACAAACCGAATCCAAGAACACATCAAAACAATCATCCATCATGACCAAGTAGGCTTCATCCCAGGGATGCAGGGATTGTTTAATTTACAGAAATCCATCAATGCAATCCACTACATAAACAAACTTAAAGACAAAAATCACATGATCATCCCATTAAATGCTGAGAAAGCATTTGACAAAATCCAACACTCATTCATGATAAAAGTCATGGAAAGATCAGGAATTCAAGGCCCATACCTAAACATGATAAAAGCAATCTACAGCAAACCAGTAGCCAACATCAAAGTAAATGGTGAGAAGCTTGAAACAATCCCACTAAAATCAGGTAGACAAGGCTGCCCCCTTTCTCCCTACCTATTCAATATAGTACTTGAAGTCCTAGCCAGAGCAATCCTACAAGGAAAGGAGATCAAGGGGATAAAAATTGGAAAGGAAGAAGTCAAAATATCACTATTTGCAGGTGATATGATCGTATATATAAGTGACCCTAAAAATTCCACCAGAGAACTCCTAAACCTGACAAACAGCTTCAGTGCAGTAGCTGGATATAAAATTAACTCAACCAAATCAGTAGCCATTTTCTACACAAAGGATAAACAGGATGAGAAAGAAATTAGGGAAACAACACCCTTCACAATAGTCACAAAAATATATATACTACCTTGGTGTGACCCTAACTAAGGAAGTGAAAGATCTGTATGACAAGAACTTCGAGTCTCTGAAGAAATAAATTAAAGAAGATCTCAGACGATTGAAAGATCTCCCATGCTCATGGATCAGCAGGATTAATATAGTCAAAATGGCTATCCTCTCGAAATCAATCTACAGATTCAATGCTATCCCTATCAAAATCCCAACTCAATTCTTCACTGAGTTAGAAAGGGCAATTTGCAAATTCATCTGGAATAACAAAAAATACTAGGATAGCAAACACTATTCTCAACAATAAAAGAACCTCTGTTGGAGTCAACATGCCTGACCTCAAGCTGTACTACGGAGCAATTGTGAGAAAAACTGCATGGTACTGGTACAGTGACAGGTAGATCAATGGAATAGAATTGAAGATCCAGAAATGAACCCACACACCTATGTTCACTTGATGTTTGACAAAGGAGCTAAAACCACCCAGCGGTAAAATGGTGCTGGATCAACTGGCAGTTAGCATGTAGAAGAAGGCAAATTGACCTATTCTTATTCTCTGGTACAAATCTGAAGTTCTAGTGGAACAATGACCTCCACATAAAACCAGATACACTGAAACTTATAGAAGAGAAATTGGGGAAGAGCCTTGAACATATGGGCACTGCGGAAAATTTCCTGAACAGAACACCAATGGCTTGTGATGTAAGATCAAGAATCTACAAATGGGACCTCATAAAATTGCAAACCTTCTGTAACGCAAAGGACAAAAAGAAGACAAAAAGGCCACCAACAGATTGGGACATGTTCTTATTAATCCTACATCCTATAAGAGGGCTATTATCCAATATATATAAAGAACTCAAGAATGTAGACTCCAGAAAATCAAATAACCCCATCAAAAAACGGGGCTCAGAGCTAAACAAAGAATTCTCACCTGAGAAATACCGAATGGCAGAGAAGCACCTGAAAAAATGTTCAACATCCTTAATCATCAGGGAAATGCAAATCAAAAAAACCCTGAGATTCCACCTCACACCAGTCAGAATGGCTAAGATCAAAAATTCAGGTGGCAGTAGATGCTGGCTAGGATGTGGAGAAAAAGAGGAACACTCCTCCATTGGTGGTGGGATTGCAAGCTTGTACAATCTCTTTGGGAATTAGTTTGTCAGTTCCTCAGAAAATTGGACATAGTACTACATGAGGACCCAGGAATACCACTCTGAGGCATATACCCAGAAGATGCCTCAACATGTAATAACTGTAAAGAAACAAGATGTCCCTCAACAGAGGAATTGATAGAGACAATGTGGTCCATTAACCCAATGGTGTGCTACTCAGTTATTAAAAACAATGAATTCATGAAATTCGTAGGCAAATGGATGGATATTGAGTATATCATCCTAATGAGGTAACCCAATCATAAAAGAACACACATAATATGCACTCAGTGATAAGTGGATATTAGCCTAGAAACCCAGAAACTCGACTACCTAAGATATAATTCACAAACCACATGAAACTCAAGAAGGAAGACCATAGTTTGGATATTTGTATTCATCTTATATGAGGGGACCAAAACAACAATGGAAGGAGTTACAGAGACAAAGTGTGGAGTAAAGACTGAAAAATGACCATCTAGAGACTGATTCACCTGGGGATCCATCCCATTTAAATCACCAAACCCAGACACTGTTGTGGATGCTAACACGTGCTTGCTTCAAGAGCCTGATATAGCTTTCTCCTGAGAGGCTTCCCCAGTGCCTCACAAATATAGAGGTGGATGATCATAACCATCCATTGGACTGAGCATAGGATCCCCAATGAAGGAGCTAGAGAAAGAACCCAAGGAGCTGAAGGGGGTTGCAGCCCCATAGGAGGAACAGCAATATGAAATAGTCATTACCCCCAGAGCTCCCAGAGACTAAACCACCAACCAAGGAACACACATGTGGGACCCATGGCTCCAGCTGCATATGCAGCAGAGGATGTCCTAGTTGGACATCAATGGGAGGAGAGGCCCTTTGTCCTATGAAGGCTATATGTCCCAGTGTGGGGGAATGTCAGAGCCAGGAAGAGGGAGTGGGTGGGTTGGTGAGCAGGAGGAGTAGGGAGGGGATGGAGGAGGGTGTTTTTTTTGTAGGGGAAAACCAGGTAAGAGCATAACATTTGAAATGTAAATAAAGAAAATATCCAATTTTAAAAAAAGGAAAAAATCGTTTTTAAATATCTCTATCGTTTTCCTGAGATGGTTTTTAAAGTCACAGTCTTGCTCTTCAGGTGTGTTAGGATATCTAGGGCTTGCTGTAAGAGGATAGCTGGGTTTTGATGATGCCATATTGTTTTGCTTCTGGTGATTATATGCTTATGCTTGCCTTTCACCATCTAGTTTTCTTTGGTGTTGGTTGGCCTGAGTGTTCAGTGTTGGAGCAGGCAGCCGGAAGGTAGATAATGCTGTGTGCCTTGGGTTTGAGCAAGCCTCCTGAGTATGTTTTGGATTAGAACTAGCCTCTTTGGATGCATGCAGGGCTGTGAGATGGGATGCTATGCATGCTGCTCTTGGAACCACCTCCAGTGCAGGTGCAGATCTTAAGTAACATCAATTTAAATCTTTCAATTTAAAGGTTTTGTACAGTCTACATATAATTCTTTTGTGAGGTTATGCTTATTACCTTATTGTCTTAAATATGTACTTTTACATAGTGTTTATGTAGAACCTCTTTCTAGCAATACAGATCTATGAAGACGCATTAAATGATAGAAGTCATTGGTTAGAATGCTGCATTCTACAATAGTAATAGGCGATTGCCATAAACACACTTCTGTGTCAATTTTTTTGTTTCCTTCAGAGCAAAGAAAGTCAAAAGTTGTGCCACTACATAAAAGAAACAAGTTCAATTATAGAGCTGTTATTGTAGCTGTTCCTTGGGGAGAATAATCTTCACTGGAGAGTCTTCAGTCACCCTTCCAGATATTACTACAATTCGTATGAATGAATCATCAGGAGTCATCATTCTGGACCAGGCAGGAGTTTTTCCTGTTCGTGCATAAGGATCAAGTCCTTCTGTGGCACACAGATATGAGAATCTGCCTAGCGGATACTTATAACAGGTGAGGGAAAGAAAACCTTACCCATATTGATTTGAAGTTGTCACTAAAATTTAATCTTTTAAAGATAAAACATATTTGTTCTGTTTTCATAATATAGGTAAATGGAAAAAATACGAAGAATCATTGTGAATCTGTAATCATGTCAAGTATAAAATATTCTTATTTTATGATGTGCACTAACTGGCATGCTGTTCAGTGAGTCAGCACCCTTTAGTCATTACTGGCTTCAAGTTGTCAGGGAAATTACACATAATTGTCTTCTAAATTATATTACTATATTACTAGATTCTGATATGGCCTGTGAACTCAAAGTTTAACTGGGGAAATCATTTAATAATTAAAATGCCAACAATAAATAAGAGAGTAAGTATTTCTCATAATTTCAAATTCTGTGTTGTACAAAAAATGAAAAGTCGGAAAAATAGATAATAACTGAGTATTCTTTGAAAAATTGGTTCAATACACTTCAACTATTTTATATTTGAATCTCTTTTTTATTATATTTTTATTAGATATTTCTTTTATTTACATTTCAAATGCTATCCCGAAAGATCCCTATACCCTCCCTCCTGCCCTGCTCGCCTACCCACCCACCCCCACTTCTTGGCCCTGGCCTTCCCCTGTACTGGGGTATATAAAGTTTGCAAGACCTAGGGGCCTCTCTTCCCTATGATGGCCGACTAGGCCATCTTGTGCTACATATGCAGCTAGAGACACTAGCTCTTGGGGTACTGGTTAGTTCATATTAAATCTCTTTATAATGTAGCTTTTTATGATCTGATGTGCTCCCAACTATAATATAATGTTTACAAGAACTGTGAAGCTTTCAACCAGGTGAGTTTTTCCTGTGTGCATCAAGCAACTTCAGAGATTGCAAACTTGCAAAAGAAACTGTCTTTCTCTGCTTCAGAGCACGTGGAAGGTGGTGCACGCCTTTAATCCCAGCACTCAGGAGGCAGAGACAGGCGGATTTCTGAGTTTGAGGCCATCCTGGTCTACAAAGTGAATTCCAGGACAGCCAGGGCTATACAGAGAAACCCTGTCTCGAAAAAAAAAAGAAAGAAAGAAAGAAAGAAAGAAAGAAGGGAGGGAGGGAGGGAGGGAGGGAGGGAGGGAGGGAGGGAGGGAAGGAAGGAGGGAAGGAAGGAAGGAGGGAAAGAAGGAAGGAAAGAAAAAGAAAAGAAAGAAAAGAAAAGAAAAGAAAAGAAAAAGAAAACACATTAAAGTCTTCTCTGTTCCTATTCTTGGACAGTTTTGGCTGTGGACTGTCATCTTTCTGCAGTGCCTAGGCTATAGAAGAACTAGATTTCACACACACACACACACACACACACACACACACACACAGAGAGAGAGAGAGAGAGAGAGAGAGAGAGAGAGAGAGAGAGAGAGAGACTCCTGACAAAATAATAACACTTATAGAAGCAGGACAGACTGTGTTGCACATTAAATCCACAGACCAATATTGTTACTAAATCTCTGTGCTATGTGGGAACTACCAGAAAAAGAACAAGAGAACAACAGTGAAAATATAGTACCCTGAAGTGCTAAATAAACTTGTACAAAATTCATAAAAATTCTATCTGTGAAAATAAAAGGACTGATAGTAAATTGATTGTCAAAGAATATCTGTCAGAAAAAATGTTCTCAAGGCAGATTAAAACTGAATAAGTATTATAATCTGAATCAAATGTCATTTGAAGGAATTTAATCCAAAGTCCAAGAAGGACATGACAAAAAGGAACTCAGGAAATAAATAAGAGAAAAAAAAAGTGACCACAGAAGACAAAAGTGTAAAAAGACTAATTTTTATTGCCTTATGAAAAACATGTTAAAATAAATAAAAAGGAGAGCTGAGAAAATTAAAATCATTATAAATTAAAGAAAGAATTTTAAAAGATTAAATAATATGTACATTTAAATGAAAGTAAGATCTCAATAAATTGCATCACCATCCAAAAGGATATGATAAAACAATCAAAACTGGGATGCAATCAAACAAATCTTACCTTAAATAAGGGGAAATGAGGTGTATGAGACTTTTATAATTATGACAAAAATGCCTGAGAAGAGTCAACTTAAAGGAATCAAGATTTATCTTGGCTTGTGTCTTCAAGTTTGGATCAGAGGAGTTAGTTCCATTTCTTCAGGGCATGTAGTCAGAGTGTACCCAATGGTGGGAGCACAAAATGGAGGACAGCTGTTCACTGTATGGTAGCTGGAGAGAAGTGGGGAAGAGGGAGGGCCGATCCCACTGGCTTTCTCATCAATGAGCTGATGTTGATGGACATCAACCCCAAATTTCTATGAGATGTTTTTAACTGTTTCTTAAAATACTTATGTTGACCTTAACTGTCTGACTTTGTACAAATTAAAAGCTATGGGCCTGTTTCTACTTCAAAAAAAAGGGGGGGGGGAATGACGCCTACATATTTAAGAAAGTATATAGTGGCCAACTGTGGCAGCACATATCTGAAATTAGGAAGCAAAAACAGAACTTCAGAGCAAGGGCAGTCTAAGCTTTATCTAGAGAATCTTTTTCAAAAACAAACAAACAAAAGCAAATGGAGTTTATTCTTGACTTGATTGTAATGATTGGCTCCAAGATATATGCCATTGTTTTTGGATGTAAATGAAAAGGGAAAGGATTAGAAGTAGAATTCAGTGGTCACCTTGCATGTACAAGGCTCCAAGGTCAATCCTCTCTCTATAAAAGGTGAAGAAATGCATGAGAGCAAAAAATAAAATGAAATTGTCTTGGGTAAGCTATCAAAGTCAATGAATAATTCATATTGCGGATATTTTGGGTGGTCTCATATTTTGTCATAGCCTTTGATGCGAGAGCATATATCCACAATATGTATTATATATCCAAAGAAAGAAAGTTGGAACCAAAGGCTTCTGGGCTAATATCTACTTATCAGTGAGTGCATATTATGTGTGTTCTTTTGTGATTGGGTTACCTCACTCAGGATGATATCCTCTAGATACATTCATTTGCCTAAGACTTTCATAAATCCATTGTTTTTAAGAGCTACATAGTACTCCATTGTGAAAATGAGCCACATATTCTGTATCCACTCTTCTGTTGAGGGTTATCTGGGTTCTTTCCAGCTTCTGGCTACTATAAATATGGCTACTATGAACATAGTTGGGCATGTGTCCTTATTACATGTTGTAGCATCTTCTGGGTATATACCCAGGAGTGGTACAGCTGGATCTTCAGGTAATACTATGTCTAATTTTCTCAGGAACCACCAAACTGATTTCCAGAGGGATTGTACCAGCCTTCATTCCCACCAGCAGTGGAGGAGTGTTCCTCTTCCTCCACATCCTCGCCAGCATCTGCTGTCACCTGAGTTTTTGATTTTAGCCATTCTGATTGGTGTGAGATGGAATCTCAGGGTTGCCTTGATTTGCATTTCTCTGATGACTAAGAATGTTGAACATTTCTTTAGGTGTTTCTTGGCTATTTGATATTCTTCAGTTGACAATTCTTTTTTTTTTTTAGCTCTTTAACTCATTTTTAAATAGGGTTACTTGGTTCTCTGGAGTCTAACTTCTTGAATACTTTTATATATTGGATATTAGCCCTCTATTGGATGTAGGATTGGTAAAGACTTTTTCCACTGTGTTGCTTGCCATTTTGTCCTATTGACAGTGTCCTTTGCCTTACAGAAGCTTGGCAATTTTATGAGGTCCTCTTTGTTGATTCTTTATCAGATTAGACTTGGGAATGTCGACTTTTTAGCTAATTGCATTTCTAAATTGAGACTGCATTCTGCTTATGTTGAATGTGAATGGAGACTTTTTTTTTTTAACTTTTCTGTGTGCTAAACTTGATTGATTTCAGTTGACATACTGGGAGTGATCAAGTTAGTTTTTCACTAAAGTGCTGATCAATTATTGATTAAAAGAGACTCATTGAAAATGGATATAAAATGGATATATTGCAGGTATTGAAATTTCTTAGGTAAAGTCCAAGAAAATTCTCTGTCAGGGCTTTCAGCATGGGTTTGAGTATGGAAAGAAGCTCAGGCCAAGGGAACAAGCAGACTTCTAAGAAGCATGTGAATGGAGCACAGTGCTGGTCCTGGTCCTTGCCCTGGACAACAGTACAGGTTCAGTGATCTAGGTCAGACTCGAGATAGCACACAAATGATGATTTTGACTGGCTTTTGGACCAAGAAAACTTTTAGTAGCAGTTCCTGTCTGCCCTGGTGGGGGAGCATTGAGAGGTGAGGGTCCTGGGTCAGACTTAGAATGAGAGAATGTTGAGTATAGTTTTTGTAGTAGGATCTGATGATTTTTTTGAATTTCCTCAGTTTCTGTTGTTATGTCTCCCTTTTCAATTTTGATTTTCTTAATTTGGATACTGTCTCTGTACCCTTTAGTTAGTTTGGCTAGGAGTTTATTTATGTTATTGATTTTTTTTTCAAAGAACCAGCTTTTGGTTTTGTTGATTTTTTTGTACCATTTTCTCTGTTTCTACTTGGTCCATTTCTACCCTCTGTTTGACTATTTCCTGCTTTATACTTCTCTTGGGTATGTTTGCTTCTTCTTCTTCTTTTTTTTTTTTTTTTTAGGGCTTTCAGGTATCCTATTAAATTGCTAATGCAGGATCTTTCCAATTTCTTTTTCTTCTTTTTCTTTTTCTTGTTTTGTTTTGTTTTGTTTTTGTTTTGTTTGTTTTTTGTTTTTGTTTTTGGAGACAGGGTTTCTCTGTAGCCCTGGCTGTCCTAGAACTCTGTAGACCAGGCTGGCCTTGAACTCAGAAATCCACTTGCCTCTGCCTCCCAATTGCTGGGATTAAAGGCGTGTGCCACCATGCCCGGCCTTTCCAATTTCTTTATGAGGGCACTTAGTGCTATGAATTTTCCTCTTAGTACTGCTTTAATTGTGTCCCATAAGTTTGGGTATGTTGTGCCTTCATTTTCCCCTTGGAGGCAGGGGAAGGGGAATGGAATGAGGGACTGTCAGAGAGCAGAATGGGAGGGGGATGACGAATAGACTGTAAAAAAAAAAAAAGATTAAAACTAATAATAAAAAGATAAAGAAAAAAGAAAACAAGCAATAATTGGATGCAGTTCCTATCTGGTCCTCTGCTAGGAAAAGTGGGGCAGTGGAGATTTTGAAGCTCAGAGTGAAGGTCCTGAGTCAGACTCCTTGCCTTGGCCTACAGTGGGGTTTAGGGAGGGGAGCCTTGTTGAAAGAGAGAACTGAGTTGGAATTATGAAGAGTGCTCAAAGATGTCCCTCACCTAGGCCTAGATAGGTGGCAAGGGTGTGAGGTCAGTTCCATTTATTTCTTTGCATATGACATGACATTTTTTCTTTAATGCTGCATTCCACATGCACTACTTCACTAACTGAAGGGTATTGCTGTGTGTCCTGAATCATTCACATTGATTTTCATATGTTGAAACAATTTCACATAATTGACATGAAGCAAGTTTGATCACAGTATATAACCTTAATGTTTTAAAATGATATTTGCAAAACTTTTATGCATAATTTTGGCATGTGTGTTCATCAGGGAAATTAGTCTAGAGTTTTTTATTTGTTGCATGTGTACCCAATTTTGTTATCAGACTAGCATGCATTTACACTGTTTTATCCTTTCTCTTTTGTGGAAGAGATTGAGAAGTATGCTTATCTCTTTGATATCGCTTTAATATGATTAACTTCTACAGCATTTGTATGCCTACCAATAATTTCAGATCATTCTATTTTATTGTTGAAAATTTTTTTCATTTATATTAGTGTCATATTTATGTCTTTGTTGCTGGATAGGTAGAAAACCTCTATAATTTCTTTGGTGAATAGTGCTGCAATAGAAAATTATGTATAAGTATATTTCCGTGACATGTTGACTTAGAGTCCTTTAGCTAAATAGCCGGGGGTAATAAAGCTGGGTCTTATGGTATAACTACAACTAGTTTTATAAAAACAAAACAAAACAAAAAAAACATCCTTATTCCAAAAGCATCTGGGATAGTTTACATTCTGTCCATCAATTATATCATTTCTGTTATATCGACATCAGTTAAAAAACATAAATTTAAACATCTATGTATGTATTTGTATATATTACTGTATAGATGTGTTTATTATTTCTTAGTAGAAAACCTCCTAATTTCATATCTCAGTTTTGCTGAAAGTGTTTATCAGGTCTAAGAATTTTCTGGTGGAATGTTTGGTATATTTTAAACGAAGGATCACATTATATCCAAATAGGGATAATTTAAATTCCTCCTTTTCCATTACTAACATTTTTTCTCTTGTTTTATTGCTGTAGCCAAGAAGTTGGTAAACATGTTGAATACAAGTAGTCAGAATTGTTGCAGATTTTATGGGAAATTGTCTATTTTCCCTCATTTAGAATAATGTTATCTATAGATATGTCATATAATTCCAGTTTTGGCAAGGTGAGATGGGATCTCAACTTAGTTTTATGCATTATTCTGATGACTGGTGAATTTTAATTTTTTTCATACAATAATGGGCCATTTGAATTTCATTTTTTGTGATATGTCTATTCATTTGATTAACTTCTTTGTTTATTGATTGTTTGGTTTCTTCATTTTTTTGAGCTCTTCCTAGAATTTACATATAAATTCCTTGTCAGTTGTGTAGCTAATGAACTTTTCTTCTATGCAATAAGGTATTTTTTCACTTAATAACTCTTTCCTTTGCTTTGGCTTATCTGTACTTTTCAAATTTGTGAATCTCATCTGTAAATTCTGGACATTGCTTAAAACTTTTTTTTGTGCAGTCTGTTTTGAGCCTATCTTTCTGCACTACCGGCTTTTCCCAAATCATCCCCACTCAGTCAACTTCATGTTCTTGTTCTCTCTCTTTCTTCCTCCCTCTCCCTGTACCCCCTCTCAAAAGTCAGGAAAAGCAAGACAAAACAAAAAGAACAACCCTCAAAAACAAAAGTCAGAATAAACTAAAACAAACAAAGAAAACCAGCAAAGCAAACTAAAACAAAACAAAACAAAACAAAACAAAACAAAACAAACAAACAAAAACCAAACAAACTACATAGAAAAAAAACATTGAGGGCTTTTTGGATTGATCAACTACTCCTAGGCATGGAGCTACCTTTGGAGCACGGTTGATTTATACAGGAACACTACATTGAAGAAAAATGATTTCTCCTTTACCAGCAGTTATCAATTGTAAATAGCTTCTTGGTTAGGGCTAGAACTTTTTATCTACTTGCTCTCTTCGTGCTGGGATTTCGTTTGAACCTATGCATGTCTTCCACATCCTGACGTAGCCTCTGTAAATTCATATCATTGATATTATCTCTTGAACAGCTGAATTCTTGTTCAGCCCATCCTCGTTCATGCTTTTATTTGAGGCATTTTTCTGCTGTTTCTTTTAGTAGTGTTAGTGTTTTAGATATTTTCTAAAGGATATTGATACATTTGGAGTACAGAACAACAGAAAATTCTACTTTGAATCTTCTTGGGAATCACAGTTTTCTAAGTACAATTTGTTCAAGAGGATGTGCTTTCCCCAATGGTGTCTATAGCTGCAAGGGTTTATAACTAGCTCCTCTGTTCTATTCCATTGTCTTTTTTTGTGTGTGTGTCATTATAGTGATGTATTTGTTACTATGTTACTCTTTGGTCTAATTTGTTTGAAGGTATTTTCTTCTAATTATTTTTTTAAAGGAAGAGTCTGGTTGTTTCTCTGATTTATTTCTCAGAATATTTTTATTGATATGTAGAAATGCCACTAGTTTTGTGCATTAATTTTGTATCCCACTACTTAATGTAAAGTGTTTTTCATATGAAAATATTAGTATCATTTGTATAGAGGATAGTATAACATGCAAATAAGGACGCTTTGACTTTACTTATTTGTATCCTTTTTATTTCTCTTCATTTGCCTTATTGATCTAGATCAGATTTCAAGCACTATATTGAATAAGAATGGAGAAATCATTTTATGGGAAATGTTTTGGAGTTTCCATCTTCATAATTTTACTGCATATATTCTTTATTGTTTTGAATTATTTTTCTTATATCCCTTGTGTCTTATGGTTCCTTATCATAAAAGAGTGCTGGGTTTTGATAACGTCTCTTATGCTTTAAAGAACTACTTTGAATACACAAAAAGAGCAAATAACATGATTTAACAGATAAATAACAAGCTGAAACCCACTTGAGCACACATAATAGAGCTCATGTCTGCCATATACAATAAGATTTTTCAAATTGGGAAAGACAAATAAATAATGACACAATGTCAGTGAAAATGACTTCAAAATAACACCCTAATTCACAGAAGATCAAAAGTAAATGGGCAATAAAATCTGAAGATCAGTTTATGTTAACTAGTAATGACTAAAATATAAAGAAACCATTTACTTTCATTTGAAACCTACAAGACACTCAATCTATAAAATGAATAATAATAAATAACTTTACGATAATAAAAAGTAGAAAAGAGAACTTAATAAACAGAATACATGTGAATTTCATTAGTTATTCAAAAAATAACTTGGAAAGTAAACAGACTGTATCTTCAATTGGAGCAACAATATTACAGGCCATTTTGTTTATATACTAGATTGTTTGTGTCACTCCATATAGACTCAGAGAAGGTTAAAAGTGGTCACACAATATGAGGCAAGAACTTCAGGAAACACAAGATTAAAGCACAATGTGGTCAAACTCATACTCTTTCTGTAATGTTATCATGTTGATAAATTCTGAATTTTTACTCAGCCCTATTCTGTTCCAGATGTGCAGCCCCTTTTCAGGAGCCGAAACCATGCGGAAGCTACGTTCTCTTCAGCCCTCACTCCAGGCACTGAGACTGAGCAGTGATTTCAGAAAAGGAAGGCAGTCAAGGCATTTTCTGAAAGTGACTGTGTACTTTCAAGCTTGCTGCCTGGCTAGGCCTCAAAGACCTTATTTATTCTCCATTGGGCCACTTATGTGGCCTTGTCTAGTTTTTGTCTCCTGTTCTCCTGCGCTGCCTAGGTATGTGTTTGCAAATATTGAGACTCTTGTCATCTTTCTGTGTCAGCACTGGGAGGTATCCTCTGTGCCTTCTGTTTTGATCTCAGTCAACTTCAGAGCCAGGTCTGTGAACCTGACTCTTTTCTAAAATGTAGCACACAAATCTTACTACACTGCACTTTACTTCAGATATTTAAATTTAGTAAAATTATTTTAAAGATTCTTTTACATTCCTCTGTATGTCACTTCTCATTATTATTTATTTTTAACAGCTTTTAAAACCTATTTTAAAACTTTATCAGTAAAATAATCCCCTTATAAAATTATTTTAAGATCTCTATTTTCTAGGGGGTTATGAATCATAGTCTGCTATTCCTGCAATAATAAAATATAGAAAAATAGTTCTCCCAATTGCCTATTCTTTCATTACAAAAATATGCATCTAGACAGGAATATTGGGTAGATGGTTGCCTTCAAGACATACCATATTATTTTTATAAGTCCCTTGATAGATATCTTTATTCCTGAAAGCATTTTAGAGAGGCACAAAGTTTCCCAGTTTACTATTGAAACACAGATAAAAAACTGGAGTCAGGAACTCATCAGTAACTTTTAGTGAACTCAGCTGGTGACTTTCACAGATGTCTTTGGGCTTTGCAGGTTCACGCTCTGTCTTTAGGGACCAGCTTGGATTTGATTTAACTTTGTACAAATTGGTTCACTCACCTTTGAGTATAGAGGATGTATTACTTCATGCTTCCTCAGATTAATATACTGCCAGCAGCTCTGAAGCCCTCATCTAAGGAAATTCATTAACACGTTGGGAAATTCACCGAACAGGTGTGGCACTGAAAGGTTAATCTATCCTCATTCCTCCTCCAGACTCACTTCAGAGTGAATTATACATACCCGAGTCATTTAAAGTGAATAAATGAAGGCAATCTACTTTGTGTGTAATACAGTGTGATTCATGCACTTTTGAATTTTAATCACAAGGCTGAATATTAGGGGAGTGTGTGTGTGTGTGTGTGTGTGTTTTATCTCACACACATTTTGTAATTTCTGTGCACCATTAACTACTGTAGTTGTTTGATAGTTTTTAAGAACGATTTTAAATGTCTCTGTCTCTTAGTCCAGTTGCATTGTAACGAGAAATCTGTAGTTATACTTTGCAAATAAAGACTTTATTGGCTATTCCAATATGCATGGGAGAAGAGAAATTTCCACTGATTGTTAAAGAATATAAAATTTGCTCGAAGCTGTTGTTTGGATGAACTGAATTTATTGAGGAGTTGCATTTGGTTTTCTGCTTCTGGAGCCCATATTTCTTACATCCTGAAGACTGTTATGAGTCTCTGATTGCTTTAATTTTCCTTCTGTAACCATTTTTATCTACTTTACAATTCAACCTTACTTTCAAACAGTTGAAATTTCTTCATTTATCCCCCTTAACCATTACCTATCTCCTTTAAACATCCTTCCTTTCCATAGCTTAACTTTAGTTTAGAGACTACCAGTTTTGCTCTTTGGTTTTACTCTTTTTCAATTTTTTTTCGACAAAGCCATTTTATTTTTATAAAATGAAATATTGTTTTCATTATTGTCCTATCCAAGTACAAATAGTAATAACATAGCTGTTATGATGTATAGTGAGTCTTGTGTTAAAAGCATTACAATACATAATAGGAATATATTGTTTTAATAAAACATTTTCTCCTTTGTTCCTTGGTATAATTTTATTTAATTTAGCTTCACTAATCTTTTTGCCCACCTGTAACTTTTAAAGCAGTCTTATGAGTACTGCATATTATGAAAATAAAGCAAAATGGAGAAAAAAATTGAGAGTCAGTACCGAGGTGATCTTAAGGTCAGATTCAAGACTGAAAGTAGAAAAGTAGAAAACAATGTAACAGAAAATTACATCTCAAACTGCCCAGTCTATACTCAAATTGTATCATCTGATAAGTACTGGAAATGAAGAACAGTTGATACACTCAGTACTAATGCTTATTATTGTAGGTCTGAAGCTTCAGTCAGAGCTACAAAAATGGAACCCAGTCAGGATGTTTGAATAAGAAAGCAGGCTACTTCCCTCTCCCCTTCTCCTCCTCCTCTTTTTCTCCCTTCTTGGTTTTTTTTTTTTTTTTTTCTTTCAGCCTAACCATTCACATGCAAAATGTCCCATGGGAACATTGTTGGTGCTTAGGCTGGTGCTGTGTATACAAATGCTAAATTCTGAACTCATAAGCACATTCTCACTTACACCAAATGGTACTCTAAAGACTTTGCTCACCAATCTTCTCTGAATGGTTAAACAAGTGGCTATAGCCAATTACTAGAGAGAATAGGGGTAGGTGGGTATAAACCAGGGCTGGCCAGTATGGACCAGGATGAGAGGGAAAGGAGACTGCCATGAGAGGAGATGGACCATGAGCTTGTGTCCAGAAGTGCAGCCTGAGAGAGACTCAAGCAGCAAGAAACTTGGAGAATACAGCTTGGAATTAGCCAGTTTACCATATACAAAGACAATTAAAGATAATGTCCCAGTAACTGTGTTAACCTGGTGAAATAAATCGTATGACTCAGTACCAATTTTGCGGGGCTTGCCAGATCATATTAAGAACTGATACAGATAATTAATAACAATTACAAAAACAGAGGATAACCCTTAGGACTAGGACTGCTTTTTAAAAATATTTACTCTCTGTGAATTTCACATCATGCACCCATTCATCTTTCTATCTCCTCTTATCTGCCCTTTGATCTTGTAACCTCCCCCAAATAAAATATCACCCCACCAAACATACCAGCTGGGGCTGAAAAATCAGCTGTGATTAACAAGATACCAGAACTACCAAAGCAAAAACTTTGCATTACTGGGACTATTGATGCTGGTTAGCTGGAGCTAAGAAAGTAGCGGTGATTAAGAAGAGCCCAGCATCATTGAGGTGACATCTTCTGGGAAGTGTTTTCTGAAAGCACAAAGAGGCTGTGTTCCAGAGATGGCCAAGGTTGTACTCCTGCTGCAGCGGGACTTGGTAATATGTAAGGGTCACCCAGGTGGTACTGGTTTTGAAGGCATGAAGGGGTCACACAAAGCAGCTGAGGCTCAGCACTGTGAGATGCCATGGAAGGCCATTGGTGAAGGTGCAGTCTCAGTTGCAATTGAAGGCCCAGGACTGAAGGGGTCATGCAGTGTTTTGGATATGCCAGTACCATGAGATGACCACCAAGAGCAGCAGCAGCAGTGGAGTACAGGCATCTGGAGCCTAGAGGATGACGCATGTGCTACAAAGGGCATGGCTGGAGAAGTGACCCAAGCCCTTGGAGGAGCCCAGAAGATCGTGAGTTGGATCCCAGACATTGGACGGTTGGAGACTGATTTTTGCTTTTGATTGTGACTGTGCCCTGATATTTTCCCTCTTGAAGGAAGAAACTGTTTTAGTGGAGCCCACAGTTAAGAGACTTTTAATTGTAAAAAGACTTTAAAAGAGGTGGATATTTTAAAGAGATTGAAATTTTAAGAATATGTAAAGACTGTGGGACTTTTAAAGTTATTTAGATCTTGGGGATGAATAAGATTGTAAGGGTTGAGGCTTACTAGTGATGTTTTTGTGTGTCAAGTTGACAAGGGGTCAATTGTACTGGCTAGTTTTGTGTCAACTTGACACAGCTGGAGTTATCACAGAGAAAGGAGCTTCACTTGAGGAAATGCCTCCATGAGATCCAACTGTAAGGCATTTTCTCAATTAGTGATCAAGGGGAAAGACCCTTTGTGGGTGGAACCATCTCTGGGCTGGTAGTCTTGGGTTCTATAAGAGAGCAGGCTGAGCAAGCCAGGTGAGGCAAGCCAGTAAAGAACATCCCCCCATGGCCTCTGCATCAGCTCCTGCTTCCTGACCTGCTTGAGTTCCAGTCCTGACTTCCTTTGGTGATGAACAGCAGTATGGAAGTGTAAGCCAAATAAACCCTTTCCTCCCCAACTTGCTTCTTGGTCATGATGTTTGTGCAGGAATAGAAACCATGACTAGGACAATCACTAACCACTGAGGACAACCTCAGAGACCACCAAATCTGAACTTGATGAAAGGACAAGAAGAAGCAAAGAAAGCAAATGTGAGTGCTCAGTAGAGCTATCCAGAAACAGACTTCCCTGAGACTACCTAGTTGACCTTGCTCCAGGGACCTTTCCACCACTGATATGGATAAGGATTTAAGGAGATTCCTAGGCCCTTCCTGATTTGGGTGGCTGAGATGTCCAAAATGCAAATTTCCTCTATCCAGGGCTTTACTTGTGGAGTACTCCTTCCCTTACATTAAAGGCTACAAAATGCTCTATTAATGCATTAGTGCTTCCTTACACAAGGGCACCACTACCATCAATTTATGCATTAAAGATAACCTCAGAAGGACCAAATTCACTGATATAAAATTAAGAAATGACAACAAAGCACGTCCACTTGATGTAATTTAATCAAGAGCAATCCCAAGTTAGAATTATCAACTACTTTTTTGTATGTTCTTACTGTCTACAATCTGTGGTTAGTAGTTTATCTGTAGTCTGGTTATTGTATGGGTCTGTGCTTGCCTCAGTACTGTCTGATAGATGTACCCTTTGTCTACTTCTAACAAATGGCTTTGTTCTGTTTTTCTTTAGCAGCACAGGAAGCATGACATACTAGATAAATTAGAAATTCTGTATAGAAATTTACATGAAGAACAATAAATTTACTGACCCCAATTTACCTGAAGCATATGCAAATCATGACATACTATCAAACTACATCTGAAGGTTGTTCCGAACATTTATGGTGAAGATTTGTTGTCTAAAGTTGTTTCAATCTGCTATGCATTAGCTTAGGTTGTAAAGGCTGATTATATGTGAAATCTAAGGCAAGAAATGCTGGTTACATTAGACTCTTGAAAGCACATGAAAGCTAAACAAGGTAAGTGCATTGTAGGACAGCAGATGAAATACATAATCTGACAGTATATCTTTAACTTGGATGTGAGATCCAGCAAGAGTTTAGGTGCCTTCAAAGTAACAGATATTTTGATAAAATTGTGTCACTATATCATAGATTAGAGGTTTCTCAGGAATTGAATTCAGCACCTGGGATTAGTGGATACTCAGAAATGCAGGATCCTCGAGTTAGAGGACACCCAGAACACAGAATACTAAAGTTAGAAGGCATCCATGAGTATAGACATTTCAGGTTTAGAGACACACAGGAATTCAATATCCTGGAATTAAAGGTCCCCCAGAGCTATGGCATTCTGGAGTTAAAAGACCTCTAGTACTGGAGAGTTCCTTGATTAGAAGAACCCATACTTTGAGTATGCAAAGCTACTATATAAATACCATACAATTAAGGCTTCTCCAAAGTTTGTTTTCTTTTGTTGTTATTGTTAGTCTAGATGAGAAGATCTATACATTTTGACTGAAACTTTTCAGAGATCTTGAGAAAAGTTCTTACAGCCACCAATCAAATATTTTCTCTTTCCCAGGAGTATATTTTAATGATGCTCCAGCACTATGGCTTTGATATTCATGCCCAGGGCTTTAAATTCAACTGGTGCTGCTGACTATATCTATGTGACATGAAACAGTATTTAATTATACTGTCTTAGTTAGGATGTCCATTGTTGTGAAGGGACAACATGACCAAGGCAACTCTTATAAAGGAAAACATTTAATTGGAGCTGTCTTACAGTTCAAAGGTTCAGTCCACTATTATCATGGAAGAAAACATGGCAGTGTGCATGCATACATAATGATGAAGCAGTTCTACATGTCTCCTGTTGTAGCCTCCCCCAGCCTGAAGCGGGATGGTACAGACCTTGTAGCCACTGAGGTGGGGCCACCTGCGGTGCAGCTTTCAGACTAGGCTTACTCCTTTTTGAAGTGACAACTACCCTGCTTTTCTGCTACCTGCCTAGAGTAGGTAGCAGAAAAGCAGTCTTCCTGAGACATTCCTGAAGAAGCAACCAGCCTGGCGACCAAGTACTGACAGAATGTCTCCAGGCACCAAGAGTGGAAGGCCTCGGGCCGGCATACAACATTGTGTCATTAACATGGGAGTTCAACATCTTTTTTTTTTCCCCCATAAAAATTCTTTTTTTTAAATTAGATATTTCTTTATTTACTTTTCAAATGTTATCTCCTTTCCTAGTTTCCCTTCTGAAAATCCCCTATCCCCTCCCCCCACCTCCTGCTCCCCAAACCACCCATTCCCATTCCTGGTCCTGGCATTCTTCTATATTGGGGCATACATAGAGCCTTCACAGGACCAAGGGCCTCTCCTCCCATTGATGACCGTCTAGACCATCCTCTGCTACAAATATAGCTAAAGCCACAAGTTTCACATGTGTTTTCTTTGATTGATGGTACAATTCTAAGGAGCTCTGAGGGTGCTGGTTAGTTCATATTGATGTTCCTTCTATGGGGTTTCAGTCCCCTTCAGCTTGCTATGTATTTCTTGGGCTCCTTCATTGGGGACCTTGTGCTCTGCCCAATGGATGACTGTGAACTTCTGTATTTGCCAGACACTGGCAGAGGCTTGCAGGAGACAGCTGTAACATCAGGCTCCTGTCAGCAGGCTCTTGTTGGCAACTGCCTAGTGTGTGGTTTTGATGGTTGTTTATGGGGTAGATGACCAAGTGAGGCAGTTTCTGGATGGTCATTCCTTCAGGCTCTGCTCCAAACTTTGTAACTCCTTCCATGGGTATTTTGTTCCCCATTCTAAGAAAAAATTAAGTATCCACACTTTGGTCTTCGTTCTTCTTGAGTTTCATGTGTCTTGCAAATTGTATCCTGGGTATTCTAAATTTCTGGGCTAATATCCACTTATCAATGAGTACATATAATGTGTGTTCTTTTGTGATTGGGTTACCTCACTCAGGATGATACCTCCAGATCCATCCATTTGCCTAAGAATTTCATAAATTCTTTGTTTTTAATAGCTGAGTAGGACTCCATTGTAAAAATGTACCACATTTTCTGTATCCATTCTTCTGTTGAGGGATATCTGGGTTCTTTCTAGCTTCTGGGTCTTATGAAAAGGCTGCTATGAGCATAGTGAAGCATGTCTCCTTATTATGAGTTGGAACACCTTCTGGGTATATGCCCAGGAGAGGTATTGCTGGATCTTCTGATAGTACTATGTCCAAATTTCTGAGAAATCAGCAGACTGATTTCCAGAGTGATTGTACCAGCTTGCAATCCCACCAGCAATAGAGGAGTGTTCCTCTTTCTCCACATCCTGTTCAGCATCTGTTGTCACCTGAAATTTTAGCCATTCTGACAGGTGTGAGGTAGACTCTCAGGGTTGTTTTGATTTGCATTTCCTTCCTGATGATTAAGGATGTTGAACATTTTATCAGGTGCTTCTCAGTCATTCCGTATTCCTCAGTTGAGAATTCTTTGTTTAGCTCTGTAACCAATTTTGAATGGGATTATTTGATTTTCTGAAGTCCAGTTTATTGAGTTCTTTATATATATTGGATATTAGTCCCCTATTTGATTTAGGATTGGTAAAGATCCTTCCCCAATCTATAGCTGGCCTTTTTGTCTTATTGAATGTGTCTTTTGCCTTACAGAAGTTTTGCAATTTGTGAGGTCCCATTTGTCGATTCTCAATCTTACAGCACAAGCCATTGCTGTTCTCTTCAGGAATTTTCCCCCTATTCCCATATCTTTAGGCTTTCCCCCACTTTTTCCTCTATAAGTTTCAGTGTCTCTGGTTTTATGTGGAGTTCCTTGATTCACTTATATTTGAGCTTTGTACACAGTGATATGAATGGATCAATTTGCATTCTTCTACAAGATAACTGCCAGTTGTGCCAGAACTATTTGTTGAAAATGCTGTCTTTTTTCCACTGGATAGTTTTGGCTCCATTGTCAAAGATCAAGTGACCATAGGTGTGTGAGTTCATTTCTGGATCTTCAATTATATTCCATTGATCTACCTGTCTGTCATTGTACCAGTACCATGCACTTTTTATCATAAATCCTCTGTAGTACAGCTTGAGGTCAGACATGGTGATTTCCCCAGAGGTTCTTTTATTGTTGAGAAGAGTTTTTGCTATCCTAGCATTTTTCTTATTCCAGATGAATTTGCAAATTGCCCTTTCTAACTCAGGAATAATTGATTTGGAATTTTTGATGGGGATTGCATAGAATCTGTAGATTGCTTTCAACAGGATAGCCATTTTGACTATATTAATCCTGCCAATCCATGAGCATAGGAGATCTTTCCATCTTCTGAGATTTTCTTTGATTTCTTTCTTCAGAGATTTTAAGTTCTTTTCATACAGATCTTTCACTTCCTTAGTTAGAGTCACACCAAGGTGTTTTATATTATTTGTGACTATTGTGAAGGGTGTTGTTTCCTTAATTTCTTTCTCAGCCTGTTTATCCTTTGTGTAGAGAAAGGCCACTGATTTGCTTGATTTAATTTTATATCCAGCTACTGCACTGAAGCGTTTATCAGGTTTAGGAGTTCTCTGATGGAAATTTTAGGGTCAGTTATATACTCTATCATATCATTTGCAAATACTGATATTTTTACTTCTTCTTTTCCAATTTGTATTCCTTTGATCTCCTTTTGTTGTCTAATTGCTGTGATTAGGACTTCAAGTACTATATTGAATAGGTAGGGAGAAAGTGGGCAGCCTTGTCTAGTCCCTGATTTTAGTGGGATTGCTTCAAGTTTTTTCTCCATTTAGTTTGATGTTGGTTACTGGTTTGCTGCATATTGCTTTTATTATGTTTAGGTATGGGCCTTGAATTCCTGATCTTTCCAAGACTTTTATCATGAATGGGTGTTGGATTTTGTCAATTGCTTTCTCAGCATCTAATGAGATGATCATGTGGTTTTTGTCTTTGAGTTTGTTTATATAGTGGATTACGTTCATGGATTGCCCTATATTAAACCATCGCTGCGTCAATGAGATGAAGCCTACTTGGTCATGATGGATGTTCTTTTTCTGCTAATTAGGATACTGTTCTATGCCCTCTAGTTAGTCTTGCTAAAGGTTTATCTCATTGAGCTTCTCAAAAACAAACAAACAAACAGACAAACAAAAACAGCTCCTGGTTTGGTTGATCCTTTGTATAGTTCTTTTTGTTTCTACTTAGTTGATGTCAGCCCTGAGTTTGATTATTTCGTGCTGTCTACTCCTCTTGGTTGAATTTGCTTCCTTTTGTTCTAGAGCTCTTAGTTGTGCTGCTAGTGTGTGCTCTCTCTAGTTCCTTTTTGGTGGCACTCAGAGCTATGAGTTTTCCTCTTAGGACTGCTTTCATTATGTCTTATATGTTTGGGTATGTTTTGGCTTCATTTTCATTAAACTCTAAACAGTCTTTATTTTCTTTCTTTATTCCTGCCTTGATCAAGTTATCATTGAGTAGAGTGTTGTTCAGCTCCCATGTCAATGTTGACTTTCTATTATTTGTGTTGTTATTGAAGATCAGCCTTAGTCTGTGGTGATCTGATGGGATGCTTGGCATAATTTTATTATTTTTTTATCTGTGGAGGCCTGTTTTGTGACCAATTATATGGTCAATTTTGGAGAAGGTATCATGAGGTGCTGAGAAGAAGGTATATCCTTTTCTTTTAGGGTAAAATGTTCTGTAGATATCTGTTAAATCCATTTGTTTTATAACTTCCGTTGCTCTCACCTTGTCTTTGTTTAGTTTCTGTTTCCAGGATCTCTCCATTGATGAGAGTGAGGTGTTAATGTCTCCCACTATTTCTGTGTGATGTGCAATGTGTGCTTTGAGCTTTAGTAAAGTTTCTTTAATGAGTGTGGATGCTCTTGCATTTTGAGCATAGATATTGAGAATTGAGAGTTCCTCTTAGAAGATTTTACCTTTGATGAGTATGATGTGCCCCTCCTTGTCTTTTTTGATAAGTTTGTGTTGGAAGTCAATTTTATTTGATATTAAAATGGCTTGTTTCTTTGTACCATTTACTTGGAAAATTGTTTCCCAGCCTTTTACTCTGAGGTAATGTCTGTCTTTTTCCCTGAGGTAGGTTTCCTATATGCATCAAAATGTTGAGTCCTGTTTATATAGTCAGTCTGTTACTCTATGTCTTTTTTATTGGGGAATTGAGTCCATTGATATTAAGGAAAAGTAATTGTTACTTCCTGTTATTTTTGTTGTTAAAGTTGCTGTTCTGTTCTTGCTGCCATTGAAAGAACTTAGTGGGGAAACCCCCACTCTTGTCCCAAGTCAGCATGCACCCAAAGAATCACGAGAGACCATCTTGATGCAAGCATATGAGGTAGTTTAATGAAGGAACTCCGGGCCGACACATATCTCACACAGGAGACAGGGGTATTGACCCTGAGGCTCAAAAGTTAGGGGTTTATATAGAAAAGGAGTGGGGGGGGATTTGGCGCAGTTACACACAAGTGGGCAGTTTAAACATCAGTGAGCAGTATGTGATAGTAACTCTAAAGGGAGGGTGTTTATCTTGGTCGGCAGGACATCTGGCTAAGCTCAAACCATATCAGCAGGTGGCCCATTATTCATCTGAGCTTGTCCAGAGATTGTCCTTGCATGCCTTTCTTATCTCAGTGGCTAATTGGTTCCTGGGATGACTTTACAGCCTTTGTTCTTTGCTCTAGCCCAATACAGCCCTCCTAACTAACAAGCCACATGAGTCATGGACCTTGAATTTTAATTTTCTTTTGCTATCTTCTTTTAGGTTTGTTGAAGGATTACTTTCTTGCTTTTTCTAGGGTGTCATTTCCCTCCTTGTGTTGTAATTTTCCCTTTATTTTCCATTGAAGGGCTGGATTTGTGGAAAGATATTGTGTGAATTTGGTTTTCTCATGGAATACTTGGTTTCTCCCTCTATGGTAATTGAGAGTTTTGCTGGGTATAGTAGCCTGGGCTAGCATTTGTGTTCTCTTAGGGTCTGTATAACATCTGTCCAGGATCTTCTGGCTTTCATAGTCTCTGGTGAGAAGTCTGGTATATTTCTAGCAGGTCTGCCTTTATATGTTATGTGGCCTTTTTCCCTTACTGCTTTTACTATTCTATCTTTATTTAGTGTATTTTTTGTTCTGATTATTATGTTACTATTCTATCTTTATTTAGTGTATTTGTTGTTCTGATTATTATGTGTCAGAAGGAATTTCTTTACTGGTCCAGTCTATTTGGAGTTCTGTAGGCTTCTTGTATATTCATGGGCATCTCTTTCTTTAGATTAGGGAAGTTTTCTTCTATAATTTTGTTGAAGATATTTACTGGCCCTTTAAGTTGACAGTCTTCATTCTCATCTACTCCTATTATCTGTAGGTTTGGTCTTCTCATTGTGTCCTGGATTTCCTGGATATTTTGAGTTAGGATCTTTTTGCATTTTGCATTTTCTTTGATTGTTGTTTCCATGCTCTCTATGGAATCTTCTGCACCTGAGTTTCTCTCTTCCATCTTTTGTATTCTGTTGCTGATCTATGTTTCCTGATTTCTTTCCTAGGATTTCTATCTCCAGAGTTGTCTCTCCTTGGGTTTTATTGTTTCTACTTCCATTTTTAGATTCTTGATGGTTTTATTCAATTCTTTCACCTGTTTGGTAGTGTTTTCCTGTAACTCTTTAAGGGATTTTTGTGTTTTCTCTTTAAGGGCTTCTATCTGTTAACCTGTGTTTTCCTGTATTTCCTTCGTAAAGTCTTCCATCATCATTATGAGATGTTTCTTTTGATCCATGTCTTGCTTTTCTGGTGTGATGATGTATCCAGGACTTGCTATGGTGTCAGAGTTTGATTCTGATGATGCCAAGTAACCTTGGTTTCTGTTCTTATGCTTTCCTCCTGCCATCTAATTATCTGAAGTGCTTGCTACTCTCATTATATCTGATTGGAGCCTGTCCTTCATATAATCCTGTTTGATTCAGGACTTCTCAGAGTCCAGTTTTCTCTGTGATCCTGTGATTCCAGGCTCCTGTCAACCTGATATTCTGGGTGTGTCAGAGTTTTTGGCAGTCAAGCTTTCTCTGAGACTGTGAGATCCTGGTGTGACCAAGCTCCCTTTAATCTGGGATCCTGTAATCCTAAGATCCTGGGCATGTTACAGTGCCTGGAATTGTTGTCTCCTCTGAGGACTTTGGGGATATCTGGTGTGTTTGAAACCAAGGTATACCAGAAGGAACCTGAGCTGCTTGTCAGGCCGGACTCCTGTGTCCTTTCTCCTGCTGTCGCAGGCCTGTCATAATTTGTTTGGAACAGATGTTGTGTTCCACTCACCAGATCACATGGAGTGTCTTCTGGGGACTGTGGGACCTTCTGCTGAGTTCATGCCCAAGGTGATCAGGAGCTGGCACTGACAGGAAGGGACCTGTGCCCCTGGTCAGGCCAGTTGTCTGCTTCCCTGCTGCTGGCTCAGGCCAGGCATGCCTGGATTGGAACCGGTGTTGTGTTCCACTCACCAGTGATCCTAAGTTCATGTGGAGAGTCCTCTGGGGACTGTGGGACCTTCTGCCAAGTTTGTGCCCAAGGTGACCCGGAGCTGGCACCGACTGGAAGGTGGGAGTTCAACATCTTAATCAACAGCCAGCAGAAGGGGACTCATTTCCACAGACATCCAGGAAAAGACTGCACTGGATGATGCTTGAGAATAGGAGGCCTCAAAGCCCACCTACGCAGTGACACATTTCCTCCTACGAGGTCATACCTCCTAATAGTGCCATTCCCCAGGGATGAAGCATTCAAACACATGAATCTATGGTGGAGGGCATAACTATTCTATCCACCACTTTATGTGAATGAAAACTTCTGTGAAGAAGCTACATCTGGCTGTGACTGAAAGTTCTCAGAGGAATCTGTGTAGAGACTGATTGGCTGATTAGAATTCCAGTGCTGTGGCACAACTTGAAAGGTTCAGAGGTTAATTACTTTATCATGGGCTAGGTTTTGACCCTCAGAAACAGCCAGTTTGGACACACATCCACAGTCACAACAAACATATTATGACAATCGATTAAAAACCATTTTGAATCTATTTACTTAACAAGTAAATAGCATCTACCAATTCAGATGCTAAGAATATTATCACATAGTATCTCAAGTCTATGGAAATCTTCCTCCATTTCACTGTACATGCCCTTTTGATGGACCCACCAATGCATTTTAAATTTGACTTGGCCTATGACATACTCTGTTCTGTAAAGCTCTCAAAGCAAACATGAGGTCATACTGCTAACCCTGAAGTCTTTCTTAATTCTTCCTGGGCCTGACCTGTACACCATCTATTTAATTCTCTTGGCTGTTCTAATTTTCTAATTTTAATTCTTCTTGTAGATACTTAATTCTCTTTTTCTTTGAGAATACAGTCCCATGGCTATGTGCTCTAAGGTGATCTAATATATATATATATAGCAGAGGACATGTTCCTTTGCAATATTCCTATCTAGTACTGGGTCCCATACCCTAATCTTACAAGATCTCCAATCCAGGTAAAAAATCCAGGACCCCATCTGTCTGTCTTTAAAAAATCCTCATTTAGCCTGTTTGTACAACTCCTAGGGGGCTGCCACCATTGTCCCTGAGCCCAAGGAACCCACTGCTGACTTTCTGGGAAATATCTGTATGCTCTTCCAGCCTCAGTTTTATAATAAAAATGTCCTGTTTTTATTATACAGAGTTGAGACTCAGACAGGGGGGAATAGCTGCAGATTTAGGCATTTTTGCCCATGGCTCTCAGTTACTTTCATTTTTCACCTCGAGAGAGTGATTGTAACATATCAAACTTTCCCAAGATGTTGTAACTGTCACCATATCCAATTTTACATTAGGTGCAAATTCCCCAAATTTGTAGAGCTTCCTCTACAGTTACATTTATCTTGAATCTATGAGCAGCTTTCATTTTAATGGTATCTGTAACATCTAGTTCCTGGATATCAAGCAGGCTCCTACTAGGTCTTGCCAGGTCAAAATTCCAGTTTAATCAAGGAAGGAGGAAAGAAATGGAACAGTAAATAGATAAAAAGAATGATAAGTACTAAGAATAGTTGTAGAAATGACATCATGAGGTGCTTGCACCAAAGAAGCTGGCTTTGGGGACTCTCAGTACTCATACTGGGGTCCACAAGAGACCATAGCCTCGTGCTATGAAACACCATACTCAGTACCCACCCCCAGCATGTTTTGTTTTTCCTTGTCATCAGGGTTCTCAGGCATCTTGAGCTTAATGTGGGGTGTCTCCAACAGGAACCCGTGAAAGATACTGCCTAGATGGCTAAGAGCCTGAGACCAGAGATCCCAATGGTTAGAGTAGAACCAAATACAACTGGTAAAAAGTAAAAATAAAAACTATTGCTAATGAAATTCTGCTACACTCGTAGATGAGTGGCTTATCCAGTCATCTTCAGTGAAGCTCCCACATGCAACAGATTGGAGCAGGTTAAGAGATGCTCAAACAGAAATTATGAAGAAAGAGAGTATAAATAAGGAGTCTCCAAGGGGTCTCCAGTCAGAGCTCTAGCAACCCTGAGGAAGAGGAGAAAGAAAGATTGTAGGCGTTTGAGTGGAAGGAAGACTAAAGGAAAATATGTCCTACTGAATCAACTAAGCAGGACACATATGGGTTCACAGAGAAGTGGGGTCTGCCTGGATCTGCATCTGGTCCTCTGTGTAAATGTTATGTTAGCTTGGTGTTTTTATAGTACTCCTAGTAGTAGCAGTGGTTCCATCTCTGACTACTTTGCCTGCCCTTGGGTCTCATTTCCTCTTATTGGGTTGCCTTGTCTAGCTTCAATATGAGTGCCTTTGTCTTGTCTTACTGTATCCTCTGTTGTCATGTTTGGTTGTAGTCTCTTAGAGGTCTGCTCTTCTCAGAGGGGAAACAGAGAAGGAGTGGATCTGGGAAGAGGAAACTGTGTTCAGAACATATTTCTTGAGAGAAGAACCTATTATCAATTAAAAAATATAGAGGTGTTATTATGGCCAGATGTTTTCTCTAGCAAAACTCTGTATTTTTAATGTTTCTGAAATAAACATTTTATTGACAACAAATCAGTGAATGGTCATTTCTAATTACTGTACATATAATTTAATGTGCATATATAAAACATGTCTAGGTATTTTTATGTGTACTTATGTACCAATTCAAAAATAAAATTTGTATACAGAAATATCTAGGAGAAACTAGCTTTGGTTTTCCTACATATAAGTTTTTCTCCTGAATTGTACCATTCTTCCAATGGATTTTTTTTATTAGGTATTTTCCTCATTTACATTTTCAATGCTATCCCAAAGGTCCCCCATACCCACCCCCCCAATCCCCTACCCACCCACTCCCCCTTTTTGGCCCTGGCGTTCCCCTGTACTGGGACATATAAAGTTTGCAAGTCCAATGGGCCTCTCTTTGCAGTGATGGCCGACTAGGCCATCTTTTGATACATATGCAGCTAGAGACAAGAGCTCCGGGGTACTGGTTAGTTCACATTGTTGTTCCACCTATAGGGTTGCAGTTCCCTTTAGCTCCTTGGGTAATTTCTCTAGCTCCTCCATTGGAGGCCGTCACTTGGAAATTTAAGACAATGAAACTTAGTATAACTTCGCGCACTATAGAAATACTCTCCATTTTCAAAATAAAAATATATTTCCATACGTTTTTTAATATTTGGTAATTAGTATATATTAGTTACAACTGCATGATTTGCTGAGTAGTTGTTTTTTGTTTTTTGTTTTTAATCAACTTGACACAAAGTAGAGCCACCTGTGTAAAGTATATATCAATTAAAGAACTGTCTTTATCAAACTGGCCTTTAAGCAAGACTTTGGGAGAGCATTTTCTTAATTAATGATTGATGTGAAAGGGCCCATATTTGCAGGTGCTGCTAACCCCAGACAGGAGGTCCTGGATTACATAAGAAAGCAATCTGAGCAAGCTATGAGGATCAAGACAGTAAGCAACACCCCTCTGTGATCCCTGTTTCAGTTCCTTTCTACCTTGGCTTTCTCTGATGGTGGAATGGCTGGTAAGTCAAATAAACATTTTTATCCTCTAAGGTGTGCTTGGTTACTGTTTTATCATAACAACAGAAAATCAGTCTTGAAAACAAATATGAAAATAAAAGCCAGAAATGATTTGTGTATTTCCAAGTACAGTTAAAGAGTCCCACGTTTCAGGTTTCTGAAAATTGTGTTGTAAAGTTATCAGAGCTTCTATAATAGCATCAGTGTATATTAATTTCCTTAAAGATAGTCAAGATGGGTCTAGATTTTATTTGAGAATCCTCCCAGAAATTTGTAGACAGTTCTACTCCATTCCAAAATGATGAAGCCAATTAAATTTGTTTTTTTTTTTTTTTTTTTTTTTTTTTTTTTTTTTATCAAGGAGTCAAATGACCCAGGCTACCAATCAAGGAGAAAAATACTAAACATTTAGTTACCTAAAACTCATATTTTCATATAAGGACAACTTGAATTCTGGATAGTCCTATTTTATTTTAAAAGTCTCTATATATAGGATATACAGTATTTTAACAATTCTTACCATTACTATATAGTTACTAGATTATATAGGTATATATACCTCCTTGCCTTAAATAATCTGAACAAAGTCCATAAATGTCTAATTTTCAAAGAACCAATTATCAGGTACAATTTGCTAGAAAATCACAAGAGAATTTTATTTTTATTAGTAAAACTCCAGAATTAGTACAAATTTGTCAGCTAATGAGTTTTTTAAATCTCAAGAGATCCTATGAACTCAGAAAAAAATGGATGGTATAGTACTATGGCTGAACAAAGTATTTTTCAGTACTTTAAAAATAAAATTAGAAGAATGTATGATCTATTAGATGTATTTCTGAATCAAATTTTTAATCTTAAGTATATATACAATTATCATCTATTTGTACTTTTCAGGTATTTAATTTATATTTTTTTCTATCTCCTCTGTCTCCATCTGCCTTCTAACATCTCTCTTCTTTTTCTTCCACGTATAGGTTTGTTAACATATACACACATATATATTTACCTTGAATTTAGATAAAGAAGAAATCTGAATCTCATCTTAACTGTGAAGAGCTTTCCATTTTCTTTGTCACAAACACCTGAAGTCAACAAATTGTTTCCATCCTAACACAGTTGTTAAACTGTAGTAAGAAAACATTGCAACTTGATGATGCAGAAAAATTGTGACTTCCAGACCATAAGCACTGCTAGAATGTTTCTAGTTTATAATCTCAAGTGCTCTAAAGAGTTCTCTCTTACCCTCACCCTCTATTCAGTTAAGCTCTCCCTTTCTCTTTCTCTTTCTCTTTCTCTTTCTCTTTCTCTTTCTCTTTCTCTTTCTCTTTCTCTTTCTCTTTCTCTTTCTCTTTCTCTCTCTCTCTCTCTCTCTCTCTCTCTCTCTCTCTTTTCTCGTCACTTCTCCTCTCCTCTTCTCTTCTTTTCTTTCTTTTTCTTCCTTCCTTCCTCCTTTCTTTCTTTCTTTCTTTCTTTCTTTCTTTCTTTCTTTCTTTCTTTCTTTCTTTCTTTCTTCCTGTATTTCCTGAATCCTACTTCTTGGATTCCTAAAGCTTTCTGAAACGTTTCACTCATGATTTTCTTATACAGTATGATTGCCATTCTGAACGTTCTCTGCTTTTCTTTCTTGTCTCCATCTATCTTTCAAGCCACTCCTAAACTGTCATAAAAAAACAGTATTATTTTCTTTGAGATTTTAATGAATGAATGAATTAATGCATTTCCATGAGTGTATGTGCACATTCAATGTGTATACCAGTGGAAATAATTTTGTGTGTGTTTATAGATTAGACAAAAACATTGAGTTCCTTGAAAGGAGTATCGTAAATTTGTGTGACACTTAGATTTTTAAACTACAGTCTTCAGAAATCTGCAGCAAAGGCTTTTAATGACTAAGACTGATTTAAAGTCCCTAAGAAATAATGTTTTGATTGAAATGAATACTGGTTTAAATATGTCAAATAAGGTTAAATAGATAATATGGCTTTAAAGATACTAAATGTATGATTTGGCAAAGTTTGAATACACTGAGTGACACTGGGAATATTTAAAGAGGACAAAACATCAGATTTTCTTATAACATGTTGACTGTAGACCCTTTTTAAAAGTAAAAGCTCCCCAGAGTTCTATTAATATTTGCTGGGCATTAAACAATTCTCACACTGGCCTTCATTTTCTCTGGACATAGAGTACTCCTTCATATACTTCATAGAAACTGAACTTCACACATGTCTTAAATAAGGCTCAAATAGCATATGTTTAGCTTTGTTGTTCGCTTTTTATTCTTTTCCTTAGAAGTGCCCTGGCCAAATCCTTCACGCACTTGATTGTTCATTTCGTCCTCCATTCATGAAATGGATACAGTGATATCTCTTCTGTGCTTTGTGTGTGTGTGTGTGTGTGTGTGTATGTGATGGAATATTTACCAATTTTTTGTGTGTTTGTTTGTGACTGGGTCTTATTATATAGCTTTGTCTGTCCTAGAACTCATGTGACCAAACTGACCTCAAATTCACTGAGATCGTTTTGACTCTGCCTCCCAAGTACTGGAATTAAAGGTGTGTGCCATCATATCTGGCTAAGATTTTATATGTTTTAAAAGATATGTGTATTCTCTGTGGAGAAACCCTTCTAATTAAGGTGGGAGTCTGACAGAGAAAGTCCTGTGCTTGGTCCAAAATGGTGGATACCTTTTACTAGCAGGGCGTCTCTTTCTCTGACATTTTTTGGGGATCCTGAACCCCCTATGCTCTCTACCTGAGAAATGTCACATAATCTTGCTTAGATTACAGGTTTAGCATCCTTTTTTTTCTGATAAAACATTCATCAAGCATCTGGGATTCCTGGAATGCTTCTCTATGGAAATGAGGCATTAAGTACCCTAAATGGTAGCCAGTGATAACATACCTACCTGAGACATCCCTATCCACTTCCCTAAAACAATAAAACCTTGATTCACCCCAAATAAAGTAGATCTTTCTCTCCAAAGCTGATCCCTAAGATAAATATGTTATTTCTGTCATACTCATGGGCCATCAGAAACCCTGTTCATCGACTCTACTCTCTTTGTCCCCCTGGGCCAGTGACCATCAACCCTAGCAAGAATGGAGGACCACAGTTTACTTTACAATGGAAAATAAAATTATTGAATAAAGTCTGAAGATCAAAGTGCAAATATTTCCCCACAAAGTTGTACCTATGAGAAAACACTGTTGACATTTGACATATATAGAACCATAACTTTTAGTTATTTTTATAAGGATGTTTTACTGTATTCTACTACTTTATTACTGATTTTCTAAGTAATAAGGTATGAAAATTTGACCTTATCAAAATATTCTCCAGCAAAAATCTTTAATATTCACATTTATTTAGCCCTATCATTTCAACAATAACAGTCAGTAATTACATGGGTATTTTCTGTACAGTAATTACATGGATATTTATTTTGTTTCTGTGCTTCATAGTATATTGTTTCCTAAACAAATCACAGGTTACAAATGGCTAATAACTAATTATAACTATAATAGACATGGGACTTTGTATACTCCCAGAGAAACACCAGAGGAATGAGGAATTTTAAAAACATGGGGTTGTTTCATCAAAGGGAGGGATGTATAACCTCTTATCTGTGCAAAAGGTTGGGAACACACATGATAAATAGCCTAATGACCTTTACTCAATCTAAATAGCCAAGATCATCTTGGTTTCTTTCCTAGGTCTTTGTGTTGAGCTTGTCAATATGTAGAACATCTTTATGGAGTGTGTCACAAGCAGTCAATCTGTAGAACCCGTCATTATAGAAATTTACAAATGTCAGAGTGTGGACATAGTCACATCTTAACCTTTACTGTACAAGCAGAAATGACCCTCTGTGCAATGACTACAGAGGGGCTGCAATGTTGTAGATTCAGAAATTAATTACATTTTATCTTGCGGTATATTTAGTCTATTTAATCGACTTATTATCTCTGTGTCTTATCTAATATCCTTATAACTACCATTGTGAGTCCTTTTTAGAAGACCAGTGTTTTTCCAGCAACCCAGAACTAAGAATGTCCTCAGAGACCATGTGACATCAAAAATAGAGGTTTCATGTGTTGTTGTAACTACTTACCCAATGTTTCCATGAATATACCCAATTTATGATCTTTTTCATATTCTGTTACTCATAACATGAATATCACATTGAAACATGAAAGTTGAGGTAATCTAAACCATTGTTTCTGGGCCATGGTCATAAAAAATTATCTTGTATCCCATTTCAGGAAAGAACTGTGGGGGTTTTGTATTGATTATATCTAAACTATAGAATTTGACTATTGATAGAATCTATCTATGGCAAGCAGGTGACTTCTGCTGATGGCCCACAATTTTGTGTGGCTGTGATGCTAGTACTCTGAAGGAAAATGCCCCAGAGAGTTTGTGGCAGCATTGCTTCTCTTTGCTGATATGAGTTCCCTTTTACTATTACATGGCATAATGATTACTGAGCATCAGCCCATCCTATTGAATAAATTTCTTCTGATCAGTAGGAAGATAAACATTAACAAATTAATGCTATTTAGATGAAATAATCACTTTATAGAATTCCTGATTTAATTCAAAGAATTTTAAGAAGAAAGTACAAGGAGATGGTTTCAGTTATTTTGCTAAAAACATATAATAATGTTAAAGTCAAGAAAAGAATGTACCCTTTCTCATAGAATAATAACAAAAGGCTACATAACAAGGAGTCCAATGAGATTTCATAAATAGCACTAAGAAGAGAAATTAGGCTTTGGACAGATTTGGGATCAAGAAAAAACATTCATTCTTGGTCAGGTTCAAGGATAAGGCCACTAGTACATACTATGATAAAGTTAGGCCATGTGAAACTGTTGCTTTGAACTTATAATGATTTTATAAAATGAGTTACTTACTATAAGCATCCTTCTATCACTCCCTTTTTTAAGTAATATTTTATCTGTGTGGTAATTTCATAAAGAAATTTTGTCTATGATGGTATAAAAAGCCTGAAAGAAAAAGTAAAGTCTGGCTGGTAGGGCTCTGCTCCATCCACCAAATGTATATATGTACATATGTTTGTTTGTCTCTTTATATGTATAACATCTCTCTCTCTCTCTATCTATCTATATATATGTCTTTATGTATGTATATATATATGTCTTTATGTGTGTATATACATATCTATATATACATACATGTATATATGTATGTGTGTGTATGTGTTTGTGTGTGTCTATATGTATGTACATGCATACATATATAGGTATATGTGTATGTATACAAGTATGTATGTGCACTTGAGAAATTAATGAAACTGGTGGTCAGACCTGATAAAGTGTGTGTGTATACGCACACCTTTTTCTCTAGTCTTTCTTGCTGGCCTCTTAATAATTATACAAGTTCAGCGCTTCATGCCCAGCATTCTTGCTGGCTCCAAATAATTACATTTTATTCTATGTTAAACCTGTAAATCATGAGCTGTTATCAGTGGGGGGCTTCAGTTGTTAGCACATACCCAATCAATGGTGTCATACCTCATTGTCTTTATTGGTTTACCTGGACGTAATACCGGCTTCTAACATAACTCCTTCAAATTGTTTCTTTGTGTCATAAATATTATACTAATTTTACAGATATAGAAATATGAAAATTTAGTACCTTGTCCACAATTGAACTAATCTGTAGCTAAAGCACAATTTAATTCTGTCATAATTTACTCCAAAGATTTGCCTTTAATTGTTGTCCAGGTATTCTATTTGTTTTATGTAGAAATTATGTAGCTCCCTACTTTTAAAGATTTAAGTTATATTCAATTTTTCACAGATGTTATTAGAAAGGAAAATAATTGGTTAATATTCTGATATAAAAAGATTTGTATGTACCTGTGATTATTTTAATCAAATAAATTTGGCAGAAGTAAAATTGAGTAATAAAGAACATTACATGATTATTTATATACAAATAAAATTCAGTTCCTGGCCATATGTGTTGGAATATACCTGTAATCTCAGAATTTGGGAGAGAGAGGCAAGTACCTCTGTGAGTTTGAGGATAACCCTGTTTCCATATTGAATTCAAGGTTAGCCAGGAGTACATAATGAGACCCTGTTTCAAAAACCACTTTCTACATTTATTACATTCCTGTTTTTGTGACAAAATATGACCATGACAGCTTTAGAAAGAAGGGCTTGTTTGGACTTACAGTTCCAGAGGTATGAGAGTCCATTATGGCAGCAAGTTGAAGCCACAGTAGCAAGAAATAAAGGCTAATAGTTCACATTGTGAACCCCAAGCATGAAGTTGAGAGAATAAACTAGAAGCTTCTCTAGACTTTAATATCTCAAACTCCATCCCTAGTGACAGTTTTCCCTCAGTAAGGCCATACCTCTTAAACCTTCCCAAACAGTCCCACCAACTGTGGAACCATATATTCAAATATGTGAACTAACAGGGGATAATCTATCACAAATCATCATGCTTCCTAAATTGTTTATTTATTTGTTCATTTATTTATCAATTTACTTTTTTCAACAATACTTTTATTACTAATTTAGGCCTACCACACATTGTCAGGAGCTTACATAGCAACGGGCTACCATGAAGGCTTGAATGTGTTTGATCCTTGTATTACTCTTCTAATTTTACAGCTTCTTATACTTTGAAGCATATCTAGCAAATGAATGCTAAAGGCTGAATTCTTTGCCAGCATTAGGAAAGTTATTATTTTGAAGATTAAGTTGCTGCAACCCATGCAAATGAGTACTAGAGCCCTGACTAGAGATAGCAAGTGAATTGAGAATGGATAGATACATATCCAGAATATCTAGAGTGAGATGAACTGTGCACACTCTGATGGAGTTGAACCTACTGCCACTGGAAGCTGGAATTTGATCTAGTTTATTATGTGCAGTACAATGGGCAGGGTTAGCTGACCTTGATAGGAGGTCTTTATGGGTGAACTATATCTGGCTATAAACATCTAGGAGGAAGAAGCCACAGTTGCTAACTTGTTGTTCACATTGATAAGTCACTGGATAGGAGAAATGTTGTGCCAGTTTTGAGCTTGACTTACCTGAAAAAAAGATTTTTCAACTTACCAGGGGTCTGAGGCCATGGTTTGTGTCCTGGTTATACTCATGCCAGGAATACACTTAAGACTTCACTCACCAATAATTCCTCAGTTCTCTATATTAAAGTCTTTATGTTATTTATAACTAAAAGTCTTCATATAAATGTTAGGTGCCACTATGTGAAGCTTTCTTAAGAAAAAAAAAAGATAGATGTTTGTTATTTTATTTATTTTTCTTTATTATTCTAATTACTTTAAGACTCTGATTATTTGACACATCAGTCCCATAGCTCATGTAGAAACTGAATTTAGTATTATTGAATGAGAGAAATATAATTTCCAGTTTTACTTTGTCTCCTATTTTAATGTGCCCTATGAGAATTTTCATCTTTCTATCTTCCTATTCATGCATTTTGACCATCCATCCACCTGTTTGTTTGTTTGGACCTCCTCTTGCCCTTTGTGTAATCTTACTCTTCAGCTGAGAACTGACTTCCTGACTTCCTGGTCTGGTTCTACAATACTCTCTACAGCTTTTTCAGCAAGTCCTGTATCTGACTAGTGAATACATATTCTACTTGTTTCCATGTCTTGGGATTTCTAAAACGTTTTGAGCACTGCTATGTGTGTGTGTATATACACATACACATATATATACACACACATATAATTTTAATTCTGATATCAACTGAAATGTATACACAAATATGTAGAGAGTATGTTTGCTGCATAATATTTAGTGTATGACTTTAGAAGACTGATATAAGTAATTAAGATTAGAATAAAATTATGTATGTTCTTTTTAACCAGACCTGCCAAGTGAAGTTAAACTTTTAGGCAATATCCTGCCATTCAAAGCACCATCATTCATGAATTTCTTCTTAATAAATTCTGATGTTGTAGAAAGACACAAATGTGCTTGTCCATGTTTCTAGAAGTGAAATGATGAAACCTGTTAAGTGTCAGTGAAATATTAAGTGAGATATCTTGCTAAGTCAATTCATAAATTCCAAAATTGCCAGTATTCTGAAATATAAATCCATACACCAAAAATGAAGACTGAGTTTGAAGACATGATTTAATAATGGTGGAAGTCTGGGTTAATATACTGTACAGTTTCCATGGCGGACTTTGACAGTCAGGATGCGAATCTCTTAAGAGCTCAGAACACAGTACTGGCCATTTCTTTGTGATAAGATGAATAAGTGGGGCCTTTTATCATCTGTTCTTCAGAACTACTTGTTCCAAAATTTTTTATTTAAGACATTGCATATTATGGTCTAGACCAGTTTTCTAGAATTTTATGTTACTTAAGGAGCAAAACAAAGATGATCTTTGTTCCAGCTGCATTTCCTAGCTGTTCACCTGACTTGTTTTGTGTGAATCTTTAGTGACAATGGTTCTCAACTTTTGCGACCCATTTTGTGTACTAGAACTAAAAAATTAATTTTTCACTTCTCTTTCTGACTTTGATTTATAGACAGTAGAAGAATATACCCAAATTATCAATTAATTAATGATTAAAGATATAAGTGAGCTAAAATTAACTATTATCAAAGAATAAAAATGTACTGTTTCTCCTGAAAACATTTTATGTATTCAGGGAATATTTGTTGAGGGTCTTCTGTAAACAGAGCTTTGTGCTTCCATTACTGCACTGAGGAAGGAGAAGTCACTGTTCTGCTAAAGACATTAGAGAAAAAAATCTGTGTGTGGCTGGAACCTATAACAGACAGACAACACAGAAGAAAATTAGCTAATCAACAAAATAATTTCAGAGGACAATGGATTATTCAACTATTTAAAAAATTAGTGTTTACAAGTTTACTTCCGACGTGAAAACCTTCTAATACGAGTGCTGATAGGACATCTAAGTGATTGTCAAGTCCCTTCCTTTAGATTGACAAAGTGTGGGACCATGAAAGGCAGTCTGTTTTCTGATTTAGCTAGGTTTAAACCCCAGAGACCCAGCAGATAACTCTGCAATGGATGGAAGGTCTGTTTGCCTCCCAGACACTAGGCTCCTGACACGAGGCCCCAGTTCCATAATTCTGTGGCCATTAGTCAAGTAAGGCCACACCCCCAAGTCCCTGGTATTCTGTCTGGTTTCCACCCCACAGTTACCTGACTGTTCCTGTGAGTCAGGTTGGCTTCCTGCTTGCTTCTCTCTTGCCCTTTTGCTCCTCCTTCCTTCGAATTCCCTTCCCCTCTTTCTACACATGGCCATGGTGGCCTCTACTGTATTCTCTCCCTCTCTCTGCCTTTCTACAATAAGCACTTTCAAATCATGGACTGCCTCTTCTCATTGGAATCTGCCACGCAGGAGCAATGGAGCAGGTACTCCTCTAAAGATCTGTAACCTCTAATCTCCTGCAGGTAGCCTCCCTGTGTTCCAAGCCACGGTTTCCACCAACCCAAGCAGAGCAAGCCAAGGACTCTCATCGTGTCAGGAACCAGCAAGAACACTCTCCTCCCACCCTTCCCCTTCGGCCCACAAGAGGGCACTCCATTCTCAGCTCTTCTGCAGCATTCATCAGCACCTGTGGTGCCCAAGAGCCTGAGAACCTGTCCTCCTCTGGCTTGGTGTAGGCCCTGGGACCCCAAGTCAATTCGGGCAGGTCAGCGGGGTCCTCAGACTGTGCCTCCCACTCCAGGAGCGGGGTACTGTGGCTTCTCACAGCCCTATGCCCACCCGGCTGGCTGCTGCTTGGCCTGCATGTAGTCAAACTTCCTGAGTCCTACCTCCACAAGCTGCCCTAGCCCTGTGGCAGGCAGGACACTGGACACCATTTTAACCCTGTTTAATATGTGAATTAAATTAAAAACAAAAACAAAACAAAACTAACAACCTTAAAATAGAAAATTAAGCATTTAAAATGACTAGTTAAGTAATCTTCAGTACAACCACAATGTTCTGAAACCACTCCCTCTATTTAGTTCCAGAACATTTTATCACACTTGAATTTACTCACCATCCCTCTATCAATGTATTTCTGCAAGCCAGCACTGTTTTGTCTCTAAATGTAGTCTGAATATATGATTTTGTATCCATCTTATTTTATGTAGCATAGTGCATTGGGTTTCATCTTCTTTATAACATGTAACTATGGCATTACTTTCAAAGCCTGATTAATATCCTATTATAAATATGTCACAATTTGTTTATCCATTCATTGGCTGATTGACATTTGAACTGTTTCCATATACTAGTTTCTGTGAGTGATATTGCTATGAACATGCATTTACATGTCTTTAAGTACTATTCTTGTTTTGTGTTTAACAACATAATTTTATACCCAATGGCTAAACTATTAAAAAACATTCCAGTTTCTTCACATCTATGTCTTATGTTATCTTCCTTACAATGTATAGTTATCTCATCTTACAAAGAAAACAAAATCTCTTCCCAAATCTACCAACCTAAAGTTACCACCTTTGCTGTGAGATAAATCTGCCATTCAACTAGTTTTGGTCAAAATGAGGAGAGAAAGAAGTCAGGAATAAAACAACGAAATAATACTAATACTAATACTAATACTAATATAACCAAAACCAAAATGAAAGTGACTGAGAATGTGAATTATAGCTATGCAAGTGATATAAAATACGACTGAAGTTGCAAATATAGTCTATCTACCTCTAGACTCAAATTCTTCACTATGAGATCAGCCTTTGTTGATGCTATTTAACTCTATCTATCCTTACTTAATTCTACATTAAATTTTTTGTGTAAATTTTTATCTACTGACTAAGAACATTGAGAATCTTTTCACATTCTTTGCAAGGATGACTACTAAAGTCGTTAATTAACTTGACCATATTATTTAAAGAACCCATCTTTGACTAACTGAGACTTCCATGTATAGGAACATATTTCAGGACCAGACACAGATTTGGGATCGAATTTTCTGTGATGGTGGAAATCAAAACCAGTAGACACTTTTGTATATGGGTTTAAATATCATTAAGCAATTTTATAAATTTATTTGTGGAAAATTTGCTTAATTCTTAAATAATGTGACATATTAATAATAAGAGAATATAAGAATGAGCACCAATGGAAGTTCGGAGAGAATATTATTAAATTTTAAAAGAAACATCTTTGGGCAAGCAATTTATACATCTCAGCAACTACCTGGAGAAAGAGAGAAGGGAAAAGCTTTTGTCATTCTAATTACCTAGCAGGGAAAATCCACTCCACAGCACTAGGCAGCCACTTAGCAGGGAATTGAGCTTTAGTGAAAGAAACATCAAAGTACTAGAAAGGGCATGCTTAAGTTCTGGGGGAGGAAAAAAGGGACATTAATAATCATTACAGGAATGATTATTCTGCCCATCAGTGCCTGTAAGTGAGTCAACCTGCTCAGGACCAGTGCCTTGGCCAGATGCTTGATTAGGCCCAATTAGAATGTGAAAGTCTTCACCCTCATGAGAAAGCCTGTTCTCTTGACCAGGAGCTTCCCTTTAATGGCTCTTTATTGTTACTCTAACACCAGGAACAGGAAACAATTTTTCATATTGGGTGTCCCATCAAGAAGCAGAGGCAATACCTCTGCTGAACAGCTGAAGTGGGACAGCTGCTGCTCAATTGTTGCTGGTATTCAGCCATCCCAGAATAGTTTCACCAGATTTGGAGTGGGTCTTCTTACCTCAATTAACTTACAGAAGCAGCGTTCTTACAGACATACCCAGAAGCTTGTTTCCATGGTGACTCTAAATCCAGTCAAGTTCCAAGTCCAGATTAATAATCAGAGACAGGGTATGTATAGTGGGAAGTTCACCACTCAGACACAATTAAGAGCCAACTGAAAGTCTCTGGTCCAACTGGCTGGGAGGCTACTTAGCAACTGGAATGTAGCTCCTAGCATTGTGATCAAGAGAATTTTAAAGGCAAAAGCCTGTTATTTCTCTCAGCTATTACAGGGAAAGGTGTGCACAGACAGGTAATTTTAAAGAACCCAAATTACCTGGGGTATCCTGACCGCAAGTTTCTAGAATAGATTTGGGTAATTTTCTATGGGATTCTTCATCAAGGAGAGAAAATTCTAGGTAACCTGAAATGTCTTCAGCAAGAATACCAGATAGAGGAGCCTTTGTACTGGCTTGCCCTTTCACGTATAAATATAAGTGAAATCTCTCTGAGATTTTTTTTTTGTTAAAATTTATTTATTTATTTATTTATTTATTCATTTATTTATTTAATGTGTATGAGCACACCATTGCTCTTTTCAGAGACACCAGAACAGGGCATCAGATCCCATTACAGATGGTTGTGAGCCACCAAGTGGTTGCTGGGAATTAAACTCAGGACCTCTGGAAGAGCAGCTGGTGCTCTTAACCTCTGAGACATCTCTTTAGCCCCTAGTTTGTATAATGAATATGGTTAGAACTATTAAAAAAGGAAATCATGACTCCCCATTATTTAATGTTAATTTCTTTTCTCTCAGTTCTAAAAATTTCTATCTTAAAATTCAGTCATTTTCTGAAAGAAGATATTTAACTTTACTGGGAGCCAGTGGTAAACGTATGGCAATGATAGTGATAGAATTTGAATACATGATGTAAGGCGAAACCATTGAAATTGTAGTGGAAAAATGTTGGATTAGGAAGGTTGTTGACATAGAGATGAAGATTTAAAAGCAAGACAATAAAACTCTTAGTCTAGAAGCCCAAACCTTTGTTTTGCTGTACCTCCCCACAGTGCAGGGAGCCTAGGTGAAGGGAGTAAACACAATCACTCTCTTTCTCTTGGAAATACTTGCACGTGAAGTTACTGTTACACATCTCAGTGATGTAGATAGATGTTAAGCTGATACTTTGCAGCTTGACATCTTGGCATTATTGATAGGATGCAATTTGGCAATGCTGCATATCAAGGCCCCTGATATAATAGTTAGCTGTTATAATAACTCAAAAACCACCAATCACAACACTAAATTAACACCAGATTAACATTAGATTACATTTATTCTTTTTTCAAAGCTTTTGATACAATAATGATGTTAGCACCAACTGCTCTTCTAGATGTCCCGAATTCAGTTCCCCGCTACCACATGGTGGCTCACAACCATCTGTAATGGGATCTGATGTCCTCTAAGGTGCCTTTACGTGTCTAAAGACAGCTACAGTAGGATGTATACAAATAAAATCAATGCTGGTCAGTGGTGATGTATGCCTTTAATTGAATTTCCGAGTTTGAAGCCAGCCTGGCCTATATGAGTTCCAGGACAGCCAGGGCTATAAAAGAGAAACATGAATGAAAAAAACAAATTAAACCCAACCCAACCCAACCCAATCTAACCCAAGCCAAATCAAACCAAACCAAAATCAAAGCAAAACAAAACAAAATCAAAGCAAAACAAAACAAAATAAGACAAAACAACAACAACAAAAACAAATTGTCATTTGAATTTAATGGTTTGTTCCTTAGTATTTTCTAGAATTGTTTGAGGTGAAAATAAAACAATAAAATAATAGACAGTTACAGGAGCATATTGTCCTTTAAGCAAAACAATGAAGGACGGCAATCTCTAAGAGAAGGAGAGAGAGAAGACTGTGTTATGGCACAGGGGACTTAAAATCTTATAGGGCAAGAAAGATAACTTTTAGGCTGGAAGATTCCATGTGCAGATCTGCTCCCTTTCAATCTCATAGTTGCAGATACCAGTGGTAATTGGTGTGCTGGTCTTCTAGGCTTCCTGAGGATATCAGTGTGTCTACTTTCCTCCTTCAAGTTTCTCAGATTTTCAGAGGTTTTGGGGTTATTAGCTCCTTATTCACAACGTTCAGGGCATCAAGAGGAAATGGAGGCACTGTATTTATCAGGCTGTTCCTGCTAAGGGGTGTGGAGTTGGGGTGTTAGTTATCTGTCTTCATGCTTAGTGGGGCATAAATCAGGCTAACATTATGTTTCTGGAGGAGAGTTTTGAGTTGATCAGCTGTGGTAGAACATGTGATTTCTGTCATGTGCTGAAGGAGAAGCCTTTAAAAACTTTTAATTAGACAGGGAGTTACAGTGAGGAAGAGGAAATGAAAGAATAGGGGCCCGGCAGGGAAACTGCCCAGGGTAGACACTGTCTTAATGTGGACCTAATGATGAAAATGATGTGACACAGGAGGAGTTTCTGTATAAAACAAAACAAACAGAAAAAGGAAAGAAAAGCTGTAAGTATGAGGATAATAAGGGAGGATAATAAGGAGAAAAGTGTGGTCAAGTAGAGCCAAAGTGGGAGCAAACCAAAAACCATAGGAGGAGGCTTGTCATCAATTGCTTTTGTGTGCCCACTACATTGTTGAGCTCCATCTTGAAAAACTTGGCATTTGTTGCTCTGGAAGCAGCACTGTTTCTGGAAGAGAGTGTGATGGTTTGTATAAGCTTAGTCCAGGGAGTTACACTATTTGGAGGCGTGGTCTTGTTGGAGTAGGTATGTCACTGTGGGTGTGGGCTTTAATACCCTTCCTCTAACTGCCTGGAAGCAAGTCAGATGAAGATGTAGAACTCTCAGCTATTCCTGCACCATTCCTGCCCCTAGATGCTGCCATACTCCCTGCTTGCCAAGAATGGACCAAACCTCTGAACGTGTAATCCAGCCCCAATTATATGTTGTCCTTACAAGAGTTGCCTTGGTCCTGGTGTCTGTTCACAGCTGTAAAACCCTAACTAACACAGAGGGCAAATCCAACCTTAAGCAGTAATCAGGAAATCTAGTCCTCTTTAATTTCAGAGTACCATAGCAACCAAAGATTCAAGTTGAATGTTAAGAAGATGAACAAGAAGTATATTAAGCTGATTTAAAATATCTTTAATGTTTTCTGATAGCTAGAGAGACAGAAAGGCTAATTTATGCAAAGAAGCTGTCAGTCCAGCTGTTTTAGTTCTAAGTCCTGAAAAAGTACCCAGAGCTTCAAGAGGAGGGCTGAGTTAGATGGCCCATTAGTCCTTTTTTAGAAGTACCCAAACTGCTTTTAGGAACTTGGGAGCACAGACTGCTCTAAACAAACATCTATGAAACATTTTACATAAATGGCAAAAAGGGTGATATAGAAGGACAATATTTATAGGACTTAAGGAAGGATAAATCTAAGAGACCACAATAAAACTTAAGAGATGGCAAAGGTCAAGAAGGGAAGCAGCCTATCTGACTTCACTGCATAATTGGTGTGTGTGAATGAGATAGCATCTGCAATGTACAAAATGTGAGAATGTGTTTGTATTGTACACATTAGAGATTAACTCTGAGTTACAAATTGTGGATTGGTATCTCATTAAGAAAAGAAATAAAAGCACTTCCACTTGGAGTTATAACACCAAGAGTGAGTCTAGATTTGAATACTTCATGTTCCTTGTATCTTTCATCCTTTATCTGTAAGTTATAGGAATCTGAGTCTGTACCTGTTTACTTTTTCTTTGTATGTGTCTGTTGTGTGACTGTGTGTTGGTTCCTAACAATAGCTTTCATGGTATTTATTGAGCAGCATAGAAAGCTTCACATAGAGGAGTGAGATATTTTATTAAAATCTTTAATGGTTTACAAGAGATTAAGTCATTCCCTCCAATTATGTCAGCTGAACCAGAAAACAACATCATTGTTTATCAGCCCATACACATAAGTGGTTGGTATCAACATTTGTTATAGATTATATAAAGTTCCTTTTAACTTCTCTATTTGATGCTGTCAGCAAATTTTATACAATCATTACATAACTTAAGATTGCCTGCTATTAGTTTAGGATGTGAAAGCTGAGTACATGTGAACTCTGAATCAAGTAAGTCTGATTATATTGTTCTCTTAAAAGCAGGTTAATAAAAAAAATTCAGTACTCAGTAGGCCAGCAGTCTTAAATAGTAAGGGACTTCAAGTTATATTATTAACTTTGAATACTGTGAGGACCATTAAAAGTACCAATCTTTTACAATGTAAGAAATAATTTCAACATATTGAATTGACACAATACTGTTAATACTATTAGAGATTATAGTGAGGGTGTAGTTAAAAAAATAGTCAGGAGCCAATAGTTAGGCACACTCCTTTAACCTCACCACTTAGAGGCATACAGAGGCATACAGACGTCTATGTTCAAGTCCATCCTTGCCTACATAGTGAGCTACATTGTAGCCAGAGGTATAGTTAGACCCTGTCTCAAAATCAAACAAACAAAACACCCCCCCCCAAAAAAAAATAAAGAAAAGAAAAAAATAGTTGGGACAATATTGTTTTTATTAGATGAAGAGAACATGCAAGGAAACCATCCAGAGGACTCTTCGCAGGCTTTTTCATGTGTGTTAGCAAGACTGACTTTGTGTGTGTATGTGTGTGTGTGCGCGCGCGCATGTGTAAGAACTTTAAACACTTTTGTTGGCCATCTTAAGTTTTAAATCAGCTTTTGGGTCTCTTATATTACAACATAATGGGGCACATTAAGAGATAAAGTTAATGAGGAGGAAATTATTTCAAATTATGATTAATAACTGGCCAGACTATGTACCAGTACTCTATAGAACCATAATGCGACTATGTAATCAGTTATTTGTTACATCAAATTCCTGCATAAGGGACAAGTACCTGGAAGCTCTGTAGGAAAAATTAGTTAAAGTTAATATAACTGACAACTTAAGAGAGAAATATACTCCTATTGAGTCATTTTTATAGGTTGAAAAAGATTCCAAGGAAACCACTTGGGTATCTTGTAAAATTTCCGAAACATGAGAGAGTTTGACATCTCTCTTTAATCAGCAAATTTGCATGGTTAGAGTACAGAACATTTTACAACTGTGGCAGCTACTCTTCCAGAGAGAGACAGTGTTACATAATCCGTATATACATCTTTTAGATTTGTCCAGAGGATTTAAGAAGATAGGCATGGTTTCTTTCACTGGTAGATAAATATTACAGTGATAAGCTAAGGAAAGTTGTGTCCTATATTTTGTCATATATATGTGTGTTTGGGTGTGTGTCATATATATGTATATTGTCATATAACATTATTGTCATATATATGCTAAATATATTACACACAAACAGCACACACAACATATATCTATATCTCTCTCTCTCTCTCTCTCTATCTATCTATCTATCTATCTATCTATCTATCTATCTATCTATCTACCATCTCTAGATATATGAAAAAATAAAGGAAAATTAGTAGTTGAGATAAAGTAGAGAGTCTTAAAGGTATGAACTTTAGACCACTCGCCATTTCATCTTAGAAAATTGTCTGAGTCAGCAAGATGTTGAAAGTGTTGTTGCATTTGTATTGGGTCTAAATCTCTGTCAGTAGGTTATTAATTCCTTGACTTTTTTTGTTCTGAGGCAACACAAAGGTGCATAGGAATAGAGCTTAGACACTGATTTGGGAAAGGTATAGTTGAGGCTTATTTTGGGTAATAAATTGACACCTGCAACCAGAAAGTCTTCAAAACACAAGTAACTAGAGGAGGGACTGGTGACTACAATTCTAGTAACTTGTCAAGCAAAACCAAAACCAGGAATCCACCTAGGGTTCAAAATTCTATCAACTTGGCAGACAAAGCAGTAGTAACCAATCTGGAGGAGCCCCCATGGGTGTGAATGAAAGCACTCAGTCTAGGGCTCCTATAGTGTGACTCCTGATCTTGCTTTGCTGTGTGGATGAAAGATGCTATAAATGTTGAAAGGTCTCTATTCTGAAGATCAATTGATGGTAAGACAGAGAAAGAAGGCAGAGGAGGAGAAGGACTGATTTTAAGTGGCAAACCAATGAAACCCGAGAAAGGTGATTGTGTTGGCTATATAGACAAAGACTGCAAAAATCCAGGGCTTTCCAGCTGTGACTGGAAGGTCTTTAGCCCTTTTCTATGTTTGGTGATTGTCCATACTTTTAATGGGAGGTTCCTTAGTTAAAGAGAAGGTGACAGGTAAGAAGAGAGAAGAAAGGTCATCCAAGGGCAGGGCACCAAAATTCTTCTTGGGTTTCAGAATCAAATGTCAGATCTGGATTGACTCAGGCAATGAAAATGAAAATAAAAGACAGAGGAGATTGAGATCTGAAGCAGCAGGTTGTTCTTTCATGATAACAATGAAGTATTTGTTTCTCTGTAGAGACAAAAAGAGTATAAACCCAAGCATAGGGAGCCTGCAGTTTTATAATGCAGAAAAAGGAATTTTACTGAAGATTCCACATGCAGACTTGTTCCATTTCCCTGTAGTCTTAAGTTGTACATACCAGTGTGGGTTGCCATATACTGATTTACTTTATAAGGACCTTTCTGAATCCTAACATTCTCAAGAATCTGTTTTTCTGCTTATCAACTTTCCCGTCGAGCAAGAGTTTCTCAGCTTACCTGTGGCTTGGGGGTTATTAGTTCTTTAGTACTGATTTAGTATCTGTTTCCTGATACATAAATTATCTATTTGGCTAGTTAAATTATTCCTTTTGAAAGAATCACTTTGAAAGGAGTTTCAATCCTAGGCAAATGGATGGACCTGGAGGGCATCATCCTGAGTGAGGTAACCCAATCACAAAGAACTCGCACAATATGTACTCACTGATATTAGCCCAGAAATTTAGAATACCCAAGATATAAGATACAATTTGCTAAACACATGAAACTCAAGAAGAATGAAGACCAAAGTGTGGACACTTTGCCCCTTCTTAGAATTGGGAACAAAACACCCATGGAAGGAGTTACAGAGACAAAGTTTGGAGCTGAGACGAAAGGATGGACCATCTAGAGACTGCCACGTCCGGGGATCCATCCCATAATCAGTCTCCAAACACTGACACCATTGCATACACTAGCAAGATTTTGCTGAAAGGACCCAGATATAGCTGTCTCTTGTGAGACTATGCCGGGGCCTAGCAAACACAGAAGTGGATGCTCACAGTCACCTATTGGATGGATCACAGGGCCCCCAATGGAGGAGCTAGAGAAAGTACCCAAGGAGCCAAAGGGATCTGCAATCCTATAGGTGGAACAACAATATGAACTAACCAATACCCCCCGCCCCCCACCGGAGCTCATGTCTCTAGCTGCACATGAATCAGAAGATGGCCTAGTCGGCCATCAGTGGAAAGAGAGGCCCATTGGTCGTGCAAACTTTATATGCCTCAGTACAGGGGAACGACAGGGCCAAGAAGTGGGAGTAGGTGGGTAGGAGAGTGGGTGGGGGAGCATGTGGGGGACTTTTGGGATAGCAATGGAAATGTAAATGAAATAAATACCCAATTAAAAGAAAGAAATTGAGTCATAGAAGGTCTTCTTATTACATTCTCCCCACATACGATGTCTTTACTTATTCATGTGTGTGCCTACAACCATGTATTGTTGAATGTTTGTATATATGTATATCTGTGTGTCTGCATGTGTATATCCATGTGAGTGTTTCAGGGTATGTACTTGTATGTATGTCTCTGTGTGTGCATGTATGTGTGTATGGTTGAATGAATATCTGCAAGTGTGTTTGGCCATGTATATGCCTGTACATGTGTGCATGTATGTCTCCTATTATCACTAAACCACGTATCCAACTCTTTACTTGTGATTATCTTAAGAATAAACTGAAATAGTTCTCAGTAAGTGGAAATTAATTGTTCTTTTTAAAGAAATACCAAATTTTCTATAGACAATCTGAGATTCAGGTCAGTCAACATAAATCCTGAAAACCACATTGTTATTTTTAATATAAGCACTTCTAAATCTGGGACATTAGTCATTTAGAAGCAAATATTTATGGTAATACCTGCTTGACCCTGTTAATGCATAATTTTCAATACAATACAAATGCTATTCATTTAGTACAATGTGAATCTTGACAAAAGTATTTCAATTCAGTATTTGAACTGCATTGCTATTAAAATTAATAACTGTATTTGCCAGCATCCAAACGCTGACACCATTGCATACACTAGCAAGATTTTATCTCTTACACGCGTTCGCGACCGGCCAGGAAGAACGCAGCAAACCGGAATCTTCTGCGGCAAAGCTTTATTGCTTACATCTTCAGGAGCCAGAGAGCAAGAGCCAGAGAGAGAATGGCGAAACCCCGTCCCTTTTAAGGAGAATCATCCTCTGCCTAGGACGTGTCGCTCCCTGATTGGCTGCAGCCCATCGGCCGAGTTGTCATCACGGGGAAGGCAGAGCACATGTAGTGGAAAACTACCCTTGGCACATGCGCAGATTATTTGTTTACCACTTAGAACACAGGATGTCAGCGCCATCTTGCAACGGCGAATGTGAGGGCAGCTTCCTACATTTATCGAAAGGACCCAGATGTAGCTGTCTCTTGTGAGACTATGCCGGGGCCTAGCAAACACAGAAGTGGATGCTCACAGTCAGCTAATGGATGGATCACAGGGCTCCCAATGGAGGAGTTAGAGAAAGTACCCAAGGAGCTAAAGGGATCTGCAACCCTATAGGTGGAACAACATTATGAACTAACCAGTACCCCGGAGCTCTTGACTCTAGCTACATATGTATCAAAAGATGGCCTAGTCGGCCATCACTGGAAAGAGAGGCCCATTGGACACGCAAAATTTATATGCCCCAGTACAGGGTAACGCCAGGGCCAAAAAGGGGGAGTGGGTGGGTAGGGGAGTGGGGGTGGGTGGGTATGGGGGACTTTTGGTATAGCATTGGAAATGTAAATGAGCTAAATACCTAATAAAAAATTAAAAAAAAAAAAAGAAGACACAGAACTGAAAACATTCGGTGAGACTGTCACCTGTGCTAATTCAGAGGCAGACCACATGCCTCCTTGGTCTGTTGTCCCAGACAACACATTTGGAAAGCAATTACATGAGCTAGATTTTTTTTCCTCCTTTTTTTTTTTTTTTTTTTTGTGGTGGGATGGGGTGACGTTACAATAAAAAGTTGAGCCCAAGAGATATTTATCTGATGAGCCTTGAAATAATCCCTGAGCCCCTGAGGGGGAAAAAAATAACTGTATTTGCTTCTAGTTTCTGTGTTACTTAAGAATGTTACCACAGGAAATTACATTATATTTAATTACAAAGTTTTCTGTAGTCACATATTTGCTAACACATACACTAGAGTGCTTCTTCCTAGGATATTTATATTACACTTATTCTACATTGTTTCTATTTTCAGAACATGAAGGCTGTGGCTATTGATGGAAAGCTCAAAAATTAAACTGTTAAAACTAGTTCATTTCTATAGGGATTTCTTCATAGTAGGTAACAATATGATTAGTGTCATAGTTAGAGGTTTGGATTCCTGCACAAACATCATGACCAAGAAGCAAGTTGGGGAGGAAAGGGTTTATTCAGCTTACACTTCCACATTGCTGTTCATCACCAAGGAAGTCAGGATTGGAACTCAAGCAGGTCAGGAAGCAGGAACTGATGCAGAGGCCATGAGGGCATGTTACTTACTGGCTTGTTCAGCTTTCTTTCCTATAGAACCCAGGACTACCAGCCCAGGAATGGCACTACACACAATAGGCTCTCACACCCTTGATCACTAATTGAGAAAATGACTTACAGCTGGATTTCATGGAGGCATTTCTTCAATGGAGAGTCCTTTCTCTGTGATAACTCCAGCTTGTGTCAAGTTGACAACAAAACCAAACAGTACATTCAGAAAATGGTCTATAGATAAACCAGCTCATCTTACTCTAGTGCATTGGCTTAAGAGCACATGTCCCCTGTCCTATTATAAAAGGGAAATTGCAACCATTCTACAAGTTACCTATAACATGACATTTTTATTGTATATTTATTAATTGGTTGTAATATGATAAACACATAAAGTTTAGTTATTACTGGGAATTACATTTAAAGAAAGTATAAACTGTTTGATGGTATACTTTATTGTTGATTATAATGTTTCCTTCTTTAAAAGACAATCTTAAAATGCAATAAAAGAATTTTCTGGATACTTACTTAGTTTTAATCTCCTATTATCCAAAACTCCCTTTTAGACTTCTTTTTATTACTATATTTTCTCATCATATAGATTATGATGTCCTACCTCAGTGACAACTGGATCAAAGTATTTTATTTTTATTAAATATAATTAGAATTTTATTTTTCACATCTCTAACAGTAATGTTAAAATTATAAATTAATTCCCAATAGATTTTATGGAAATTACATATTATGCAGCTTTTGATATATTTGGAGCCAACAATATTAGCATTTTTTAGATATAAACATTAAATCAAGTAAAATATGGCTGCTTTCAAGAGCTTTGTATTTATTCTGCCCAGACGCATACTTTACATAGCTGGTCTCTTTTGAAAGTATAAATTATATTACACTTTAAAAAAAGCACTACTTCATAACTGATAAAAAACTGTTACAGAAAACAGTAAGGCAATAAACTAAAGTCATGACTCAAGTCATTTTGTTAAAAGCTTTAAAATCATCTGTGTAATTTGGAATTGACATTATTACTTTAACATTTATAATTTTATAATAGTTTGTTTGGTATTTTGAAACTATAATTATATAATTGATACTCTTTCACTTTACATCTTCTACTAATACCATCCCTTTCTCTTTTCAGTTTATGGAAACTTTTACTTTAATTGTGTGTGTATTTGTATGTATATACACTCCCTTGTCTTTCTTCTGTGTAACATTTCCTTTCTTTTCTCTTGTTAAAACCTCTTCCCTTATCTTTCACCCCCTGCCTAATGAGATCGGTCGGACCCCACCATTCTCTTCTCTAATGCTTCCTACTACCCCAACATAAATATTTTACCCTTTTTACTTTCCTAGTTTCCACATTTATTCCATGATATGTTCTCACATCTGAAGATTTGGAGCTAGGATCCGCAGATGAATATCATGAGACCTTTATCTTCCTGGATCTGGATTACCTCACTCTATATGATCTTTGCTAGTTTCATTGATTTACTTACACATTTTCTGACTGCATTTCACTCTGTAAATGAAAAGTATTTATTGTGTATTTGTACCATATTTTCATACTCATTCATCTGTTCAAGAACATTTCAGTGGTTTCCATTACCTGGCTATTTTGAATAGGGTAGCAATTAACATTTTGCGTAATTATCTGTGGAGTCGGATGTGGCACCCTTTGGGCATATGCCATAGATTAGTATAGATGGGTTATATGATAAATTTACTTTTACTTTTAGAAGATATCCAAACTGATATCCAGTGTGACTTCCCCAATTTGCATTGCTTTCAACATTGTGTAAGTGTCCAGATCCTCCCCAGAATTGGATGTCTTTGGTTTTGTTGATATTAGCCATAATGACTGGTAAGAAATAGTTTTAATTTGCATTTCTCTATGATGAACACTTTTTTAAGGTATTTCTTAGTCATTCTTATTTCTTCTATATAGAAGTCTTTGTTTAGATCCCCAACCCTTCTTCAATTGTGTCATTTGTTTCATTGTTTTGTTATAGGGTGTGTGTATGTGTGTGTATGGGTATATTTTGCATACAATTCCTCTTTCAGAAATATAGCTACCATTTTATGAATTTATTCTTAATTTGATTGTTTTCTTAGCTGCATAGAAGTTTTGTTTGTTTGTTTGTTTGTTTGTTTGCTTTATAAGATCACACTTGTCAACTGCTCTCTTAATTCCTGGGACAATAAAGTCAGAAAGTTCTTTCCTACACCAATATCATAGATATCATGAAGAATACTGTCTGATATGTTCTTTAAGTTTAAGCACTTTAGGTTTCAAGTTGAGGTCTTTGATTTACTTGAAGTTAGTTTTTGTGAAAATATAGATACAGACCTAATTCTATTCTTTACATGGGAATATCTGGCTTTCTGAACCATTTGTAGATGATTTCCTTTTTAAAATGTATATTTTTGGCATCTTTGTTAATGTGATATAAACTCATGCTTGGGTCTTTGATTTTTTCAGTTTGTTTACACATTTGTTTTTCTGCCAATATCATATTGTTTTTATTACCATGCTCTGGTGTTTTGAATAAAAATGGGCCTCATAGGCCCACAGAAATGGCGCTACTAGGAGGTCTGGCCTCTTTTGAGTAGGTGTGGATTTGTTGGAGGAAGTGTGTTACTGCGGGAGCAGGCTTTGACATCTCATATTTTCAAGTTACTTCAAATATGGCTCACAATCACTTCTGCTACCTACCTGCAGATTAAGAGGTAGAACTCACAGTTCCTTCTCCAGTACCATTTTCTTCCTGCCAATATGATGCTAATAGACTAAACCTCTGAAACTATAAACCAGCTCTAATTAAATGTTTTTAAAATATATGCTGCCATGGTTTTGGTATCTCTTCACAGAGCAATAAAACCCTAAAGCACATGGCTATGTAATATATTTTGAGATCTAGAATGGTAGCCCCTCCAGCACTGTTCTTTTTGATTAGGAGTGTTTTTACCTATTTTGTAGTAGCAGATGAATTTTAGAATAGTTGCTTTCTACTTCTGTGAAGTATAAGATGGGAATTTTGATTTTGATTACATTGACTGTGTTAATGGCTTTGGCAGAATGGCCACTTCCAAAATTTTACCTCTTACAATCCACGCGTATGGGCTGTTTCCATTTTCTAATTCCTTGTACCTCTTTCTTTCCATGATTTAAAGTTTTCATAGTAGGGGTCTTTTACTTCCTTCCTTTGTTTGATATTTTATTTTCTTTGCAGGTGGAAGTATGCTAAGATCTCTTTCTGAGTATATTTGTTGGTGGTGTTTATAAAAGCTTATTGACTTTTTTCAAGGTGTATCTGCACAATTCATACTGTTGGTTCCTTTTAGAAAATTTCTGGTAGAAATTTTGTGACTTTTAACGTATAATATATCATCTACAAATAGGGTTAATTTGACTTTTTCTTTTCCTTTTTTGTATCTTTTTAATTTCCTTCTTTTGTCTATTGCTCTAGTTGGTGCTGAAAAAGCAATGTTTAAAAGAAGTGAGGTTCTTATCCTTGCTGATTTCAGTATGATTATTTTAGGTTTCTATTCACTTTAAATTCGAGCTGTTTTTACTATGTTGATATAAGTTCTTTTGAGTCCTGTTCTCTCTAGGACTGTTTGTTTTTTAAATGAAAATATGTTGGATATTATCAAAGACCTTTTCTGCACTTATTTAAATGATCCTATGATCTTTCATAAAAAGTTTGCGGCAGTTTCTTTTGCATACATGTATTTCAATAATTTAAGAAAGATTGCCTATAAACGTTCTTTGTATCTCTAGAAGAATTCTGCATGAATCCATTTGTTTCTATACGTTTTTCATCTGGAAAGCTGGGTGTTACTGTTTCAATTGCCTCATTTGTTATGAATCTGTTTATATTGTTAATCTCTTCTTGGTTTAGTTGTGGTGGTTTGTTTTAATTCATACATTTGCTTTATGACTTCTAGCTTAATGGATTATAGAGCTTTTAAACCAAATCATATTTTTTTGATTATTTGACAGTTTCCTACAATGTACCCAGATCACACTTGCTTCCTATTACACCCAGATGTAGCCTCCTGTCCTTGTGCTCTCCCAATACAAATCAATAGGTAAGAAAATGCAGCAAGTCCAGTTTGTGTTGTCCATACATTTACTCACTGGAACATAGTTAATCTACCAGTGGCCAGTCCCTTAAAGAAAATTGAGTCCACCTCCATTTGCTCCTAGAAGCCATCTACTGTGAAGACTTACATTTCAGCATATGTATCATAATGGACTTTCTTCCATGGCCTTTTACCTAATTTGTTTTCGAGGGACTATTGTCCCACTGGCTTCAATTTCTCTCATTTTCAATTATGAGGCTATAGTCATCAATATCAATGCAAAAGAAACTTCCTTGTCCATAACAGCTAACAGTCGCATAGACCACAGGTTTCCAAATGTTCTCCTGTGGCATCATGGAACTTGAGCCTCAACATGGTCTCCTGCAGAGCCCTGATCACAAATATCAACATGGTCCTTAGTAGCAACAGCATGGACCACAGACATTAACACATCCTCTGGCAGGATTAAGGACCAGGGGCACCAACTTGGCTCTCAGTTGTAACAGTTGGAACACAGACATTAACATGGCCTTAGAAAGCTGCACAAACATGGCATCAGGTCACAGTATATACCATGGTTCTCAATTTCTTTTATATTTTTATTTTTTATTGGATACTTTATTTATTTACATTTCAAATGTTATCCCCTTTCCTGGTTTCCCCTTCACAAACCCCCAATCCTATCCATTCTCCCCCTGCTTCTATGAGTGTACTCTCCTACCCACTCACTCCCCCACCCTGGCATTCTCCTACAATGGGGCATCAAGCCTTCACAGGACCAAGGGCCTCTCCTCCCATTGATGCCCAACAAGGCCACCCTCTGTTACATATATAGCTGGAGCCATGGCTTCGTCTATGTGTACTCTTTGGCTGGTAGTTCCTCGGAGCCTGAGGGTGTCTGGTTGGTTGATATTGTTGTTCTTCCTATGTGGTTGCAAATCCCTTCAGTTGAATTTCTTTTGTGTTGTAATGTTTCCTGGTTCAATTCTGATTCTATTAATTTACTGCAATTTCTTTGGTTTGATTACTTGGGCAAGAATTCTGTGGATTTGTCTAGATCTTCTGTATTGGTTTCATCTCTATTTCATTAATTTATGCTCTGATTTTTGTTATTTTTGGCTGTTGACTCATTTTAGATTTGATTGGTATTTACTTTTTCAAATTGTCAAGTTGTATTATTTAGTTATTTATTTAGGTTGTGATTTGAAATTTAGGTATGTAGAGCTATATGTTTTTCTCATAGTACTTATTTCAATACATTTCATATATTTGGATGTGTTGTGTTTTTATTTTCACTTAGTTTCATGAATATTTTTATTTCTTTCTTGATTTCTTTTTGACTCATTTAAAAAAAGTTGTTTAATTTCTATGAGTTTGTATACTTAATATATATTTATTTGTTGTTAATTTTAAATTTTAATTAAATGTGGTCAGATAAAAATACAATGGATTATTTTAATCTTTCTGAATTTATAAAGACTGAATTTATTTATATATATATATGACATTAGCTTATTGAAGATTTTGAAGATCTGGTCTACCTCATTGACTTGGGATTATTTTCCAATCATCTATTCTGATAAATAAAACATTTGTTAGTTTCATGATGTTCTAAAATTTCTATATATTTGTTTCCTGTGAGTTTTTTCTTCTTCTTTTGTTAATTCTTCTTTATCTACTACTTTGAATTCTGATATTCTACTATCTGATTAATTCATTCTATATATAAAGCTTTTCATTGATTTTTCTAGTTGTGTTATGAATTTATCAGTTCCATTTTCATTTTAGTTTGAGCATTTATCAATATTTTTATCAGTTTATTGTGTTCTGTTTACAAATCACGAATTATCTTTACCATTTCCAACAGCCATATAATTGGTTTATTCACTTTAAATTAGAGAACAGTGAAAATTTTATTTCTTTTTGTCTTCTTTCAAGTTCTTGAATTTTTTTCTGAGGAGTGTTATGATTTTTTTTAAGTGTTATGTCCATTCTGGGATTCATCTAAACATTTCTTATTGTTAAACATCTCTATAAGTCTTACGCTTATTGGTGGGAGATACTGCCTGATGTTTCATGTTGGTTTTACTTTTCTGAAGATATCTGAACTTATGAACTTCTTTTATTACTTCTGTGTGTAATATGGACAGAGAAGGATGGAGTGGATCACAGGAAGCTGGGTTGTTACTAAAGTTTTGATATGGCTTAGGTGGAATAATGTCAGATGTAGAATGTGGGATAAGTTGGCTTCTAGTTTCTACATCCTTGTCTTAGCCTAGAGTTTGAGAATAGATCTGGGACTTTAAGAGAGTACATAGAGGGTAAAATGAGAAATACTCATTTGCTAGATTTTGGCACAGAGTGTGCAGGATCTAGCTTTGTAGATGCATTGGGTGTGGTGTGTGAAATGCCTATAGTTTTTCGGCAGTCAGATAAGGTCCTAGTGGAAACCTAGATGATGAAGACAATGAAAGCAGATGCCAACAGATTTGGAAAGGCAATGGATTTGGGACCTGAGTGTTATCTAGGGGTTTGAGAAAGTTCCCTGAGGGAATTATCAGAAAGACTCACCAGGGGAGACCCTGGGGTAGGATATAACACCTACTTTAAAAAATCAGTTTGATGGATGAGTTATATATTAATTTTGATGTATATAAGACAATGAATTCAGATTATCAACCTGAGCTAACATTTCTTGGTTACCTGCCAAAAGGGTACAGGGAAGAACTAGAGATAATGAGATGGGGTCACAAAGAAGTAAGAATAAGCAAAAGCTTGACAATTAAGTTAATATTGTTCAAAAGATACATGTCTTTTTTCTCTCTACAGATATTGAAGATGAGGACAGTGAAAAATCATGGGAAGTACAGCGCTTGTATTCTAAAATAGCATCACTGTATATATACCTCATAATTACATAATCATCCCAGCTCACACATGTGTCTCCTACTCCATTAGAGCGACACCTCTTCATAGTCATAATTACAGCCTGTCCATGAAAAAAATGCTGAACTCGGCAGGCTGAGTTAATTGCTCAAATTGTATAGACATCTGAACTTTGCTTCATTTTTCAAATGGGAAAAAGGAATTATAGGGGAAGCAAATATCTGAAAATAGCTGCATGCTGTTGAGTCTCTTCTTCTGTCACTTACTGGGTTTGCTTGGATAAATTACTCAATGTTCCCTCTCTTACAGAGTTTAAGTAGCAATATTTGATTTCAGAGATTCCTGGGGTGATAAATTGGGATAATTTAGACAGGTCAAGAATATTGGTTTGGGAAGCTAACTTCCTGGTCTCCAGCACCTCCTCTAGAACTTAATGGGCTACTGATCCTGGAAAAATCCTGCAGGCAACTGTTTTTTTTTTTTTTAACCACATACAAGCAATATCTATTATATTTTAATATAGCTAGGTAAGCTGCTGTCTGGGAAAGGAAATCTCAGTGCCTTGTTGTTAGAGTTCATAATTGATGCATCCATGAAAAGGATCATACTGCACTTCATAGAGATTTCTTCCTGTCCCTTTACCTTGTCTTCTTAAGCAATTCTTTTTAAATCACTCTTCAATATTTATTCATCTTCTCTTTCTACTTTTAAGCAGAGTAGTTGTACTCATCACAAATTTTGCTCTTAGTCTGTATCAGCAAACAAATTCATATTACATCTCATTGTATCCTTTTCTGTGGACTTCATTCCTTGCACCCACCACAACAGGAGCTCTACCAGAGGACATGCACAACTTAAGGCCATCCTTCCCATAAAGCCACCCCAAAATATCCATGTCTGAAGTCACTCTTAAACTGCCAACTCACACATTCTGGCCATGAGACTCTCAGGTACCCATCTCTCCATGGACACCAAAATGCCTTACATGCTGCCAGTAAAGGAAGGCCAGGGTCCTCCTAATACGATCAAGATTGCCAGGTGCAGGGATGGGACAGCATATTTTGTATATCAGTATTTTAGGATGTCAAGTTTACTTGAGTTCCAATCAGTGAATAGGAGAAGGGTTACTAACCAGGATGAGGGTTCTTTCTCCAATAGCCTGCACCTAGAAAGCCTTCACACATCTGAGATGAAGGCCCCAAAGAAACATAGATTGAGACCCCAGAGATTGAATTAGTATATTCTAACTCCTCCTTAAGGTCACAGCAATGAAAGCAGCATTGTATGAAATAGGTTGTAGAAAGCATCTAGCTACTCAGACGAGGGTGTCATGTCCTAACACACCTCTCCATGCAGAGGTATAAAAGAAGCATAGCTGATATAGATGTTTTGCAAAGGGGTGTGGCTGAACTCTCCAAGATGGCTGTTGCTTGGCTTGGAGGACAGTCACTCACAACCCTCTTCACTCCTTTTATTCTGATGTTTACAATTTTTTCACACGTCTTCTTCCCCAGTGATTTCTGAGCCTTTGAGGGGGTGATTTATATGTATGATTATAATCCTCTTGCTCAATAGAGAAGTCACATCTTTATGTCTTTTATTAATTTGTTCATCTATAGAATATGGTAGGTAGTGAGTCTTATAGATATGTTTTCGACTACAAAATCCAAATGAGAACTTTTCCATTTGGAAGATAACCAAGGAACAGAAAAGTCTTCAAATTGACACAAAACTGAGATAATCACCTGTGATTGGGAACATTAAGTATGGGGAAAGACTTTAGCTGGTGCCTCAGTGAATTAACCAGTAACAGTTACTTCTCAACTGGAGCCCATGACTTCCTTTGGTTAAATATTTTACCCAAGTAATTGGTATTAGATATGAATATCACTCCACGAAGTGGACCTTAAGTCCAATTAGAAAGTTGTATCTATCTATAACTACTGAAACCACTATTTCATCAGCTGGTGCATCATTCCTCACATGTTTATCACAATGCAAGATCCACAGCTGAGTAGTACTCTAGGGCTCACTTCTACCTAGCATCCTTAGTATCAACTTATGGAAGTACAGGGAGTAGTTTGGAGAGAGGTGGTATTTTGCTCCCAGTCCTACATTATTTCACCTAGTCTGATAGACAAAGAGAACAACCTCTTCAGGCAACAACTCCTAGGAAATAACAAAATTCAAGTACTGGGACTCCTGAAAAACCACCTTATGGCTTCTGGGAGTACCTGTTTTTACATTTTGTGTACTCTTTGGCATTTACAGGCACAATCTATCACACTTTTCTCTACTCACTTCTGTGGGTATCATTTGTACCTTTCCCAACCCTAAATCTTCCAAGAATTCTATAGCAACACCTGGCTTTCCTAACATTTATGCATTATATCCCGTGTTGTTTTTTTCAGGTATAATAGAGTATCTCTTAGTTTCCAAATACAAAAAACAACCACCACCACCACCAAAACAACAACAAGAAATCAAACCAAAACAAACCAAGAAAACAAAAATGAATTAAAGGCTAGTGTTACACTCTCCACAAGTGACAACAATTTATTTCAAGCATGGGCAGAGTGATGTTGCAAAGTTCCAAGGCACTTTTTTATAATACATACTGGGGTTGAGAAGAGAAGCTTGGTGAGGAGCATTGAAGATTCACTGTCATCTGTTGCAAATAAGTGGCAGGTGATCACAGAATGTCACGACTAAGATCATACTAAACTCAAACACAATCAAGGTCTAACATAACATACAAATATTCTATCAGGGTACACCAGATTCCAGCTCTTTCGCTTGCTTCTGATCCTCTCCGCTGCTGCCCTCGTCCTCGTTTGCCATGATCTCTGTCTGCATCCCACTTGCCACCATCGCTGACCAGCAGCAGCTGCAGTTGTCACTGGTGAAAGGACTCACCTTGGCTGACAAAACATGCCTCCGACTCTCAGCAGCACTGGCATCCTGACCAGAAAGGTTTCGAGGAGAATCTTCCAGGACGCCTGAAGGACTTCAGCAGAGCTGGAAAGTAAAGTGCCTACTAGCGCTAGCGTTGAGGATGAGCCCTTACTAACAGAAACTCGCTGCTGCCTCTTCGCTGTCTTTCCCATCTAGTACCATGATATCTGGCAGATGTACAAGAAAGCTGAGGCCACCTTTTGGACTGCTGAGGAGGTGGACCTTTCCAAGGAGATCAGCACTGGGAAGCTCTGAAACCCGATGAGAGACATTTTATAGCTCACGTTCTGGCTTTCTTTGTAGGGAGTGATGGCATACTCAATGCAAACTTGGTGGAGCGATTTAGCCAAGAAGTTCAAGTTACAGAGGCTGGCTGTTTTATGGCTTCCAAACTGGCAGGGAAGGCATACACTCTAAAATGTACAGTCTCCTTATTGACACTTACATTAAAGATCCCAAAGAAAAAGAATATCTTTTCAATGCTATTGAAACAATGCCTGTGAGAAGGCTGACTGGGCCTTGCATTGGACTGGGGACAAAGAAGCTACACATGCAGAACGAGTTGTGGCCTTTGCTGCGGTAGAACCAATCTTCTTTTTCTGGTTCTTTTGCACCGATATTCTGGCTCAAGAAACAGGGACTGGTGCCGGGCCTTACATTTTCCAATGAGCTTATTAGCAGAGACGAGGGTTTACACTGGGACTTTGTCTACCTGATGTTCAAGCACCTGGTATACAAGCCAACGAAGCAGAGAGTAAAAGAAATAATCGCCAACGAGTTTAGGATAGAGCAGGGGATCCTCATGGAGGCCTTGCCTGTGATGCTGATCGAGATAAACTGCACTTTGATGAAGCAGTACATTGAATTTGTGGCCAATAGGCTTATGCTGGAGCTGGGTTTTAACAAGATTTTCAGAGTAGGAAACCCATTTGACTTCATGGAAAATATTTCATTAGAAGGAAAGACAAACTTCTTTGAGAAGCGAGTAGGTGAGTATCAGTGGATGGGAGTCATGTGAATTCCACAAAGAATTCGTTTACCTTGGGTGCTGACTTTTAAGTAACTGATCTTGTGCTCTTTGTTTTTTTCTCTTCTTGTGTGATGAATTTTCTCCTCTTGCCATTAAAAGAAATAAAAAAGCAACCAACTGGCTACACAATGAATTGTCATTAAATTTGTTAACAGGTATCTAAGAAGCTGGGCAGCTACCTCAGTCCTCTTTGCTAGGCTGGTCACTAGAAGAAAGTATACTTCAAACAATGGGTACTTGGATCCATAGGGAGATCCTCTCCTTGGCTTTTACAAGAAGTATGGTCACCTTTGACCTCATCAAAGTACTAACAGCGCCGGGCCAGGCTTTATGAGCAGTGACCCTCAAGCAAGTAGGTTTAAAAATTTAGATGCCATAGGTCTGTTTAAAGATGTCAGCCGGGCATGATGGCGCACGCCTTTAATCCCAGCACTCGGGAGGCAGAGGCCGACGGATTTCTGAGTTCAAGGCCAGCCTTTTCTACAAAGTGAGTTCCAGGACAGCCAGGGCTACACAGAGAAACCCTGTCTTGAAAAACGAAAACCAAAACGAAAACCAAAAAAAAAAAAAAAAAAAAAAAAAAAAAAAAAAAAAAATGTCAGCCTCACTTACTGCTTCCTGCAGGCATGTAGAATTTACTTAACAAGTTTGTAAATAAAGCTGACACTTTGCACACACAGACATAGTACTCTCAGGGGGAAAGCCTGCTTTGTTTGGTTTCTAGACTAAGCAGGAAGAGTTCTGTTTACCGCTGATTGCAGTCTCATTCAAAGTGTAAGTGACTAAGTTAGTGTTGAACAGGCTTGTCATTCCCAGGTTTCATTCTTCAGTGAACTGAATTGTTCCATCAGCTTTGAAGTCAGACCTGTGCAGCCTAGGCACCAGCAATGGTCCAGTCCATAGATCAGTTCACAAGCGGAGGTCAGTGTAGAGAACTTCCAACTTGGAGTCACTAGAAATTTAGCCATGATTTGGGAGACTTGCTGGTTGACTCTGTCTTTATTTGTATGAAAAGCAGTATTTTTCTTATTTTCAAGTTGTATTTTGTCCCATTTCTAGTTAGTACAGAGTATTGAAAGGGCTTCATAGGGCTTTGAATTGTGACCCATGCACAGTCTTGGTCCTGTCAGTGGTAAAATCAGGGCTGACATCCACTCGTTGTTCTCATTTTGATTGTGTGAGGGGGCACTATTGAAACTTGATCCATTTATTTTAAATTAAAAAAATAAACCACATCTTACAAGGTTTTACCTCTATGTTTTTTTCCCTTAAAAATATGTTCAGTATTATCTTTACGTTTGCAAATGCTACGATGGTACTATAAATTCTGACATTTGCCTAAATATGAGTGTCACATGGCTTTTATTTTTATTTTAAGTCAGGGTCTTAAAAATGTAACTCTGGCTTGGCCTAGAACTTGCTATGTAGACCAGGTTAGCCTCAAACTTGCCTATGTCTCCCAATACTGTGATTAAGGTTTCTGCCACCATACCTGGCTTCACCCAGTGAATTCTTAAACATCATTAATGTCTGTTAATGTGTGTTCCTTTCAGATTGGAATGCAGATCAGTAGATAACAGCTAACAGATAGTTAACCCTAATCTGCCTTTATGTGCATTATTAATCTGTGTTTAGGGAAGGGAGCAATAGCCAGAATTCACTTAGTGAGTTTGAGGCCACTGGTGGGTACATATGTGGGACTCTCTTAAAAACTAGAACAGCAAAAGCAAGTGCTCCCTGAGGTAATTCACAATGATCTCTAGCTTGCTTCTTAACTGATATTATGAATTGGCTCATAACTCTGGTCAGTTTTCTTTGTTTTATAGACATTTCTGTAATGCGAGAACCCATTGTACCTTTTAAATTATTGTTATTTAAAATTAATAAACTCCTAGTCTCAAAATTGCATGGCAAAAAAATATTCTATCCATTAGTATCAGTTTCTTCCTCCACTGATCCATGTTAGGGACAGTAGATGGTTAGGAGCAATAAATTAACTCTTCAGTCTCAGTCATTCTCTCTGAGCCATTCACTTCCAAATATTGGAGCTCTTCCACAGAGCCTTCTTGCATTTCTCGACTCATAATAAACTTGGTGGGTCAGATTCACACTACTCAGCCCCACTCAGAGTAAGTGGTGAAGGAGGTCCCACTCTCCCTTGTTGCACCAGATACTCAGGCTGCTTCTCTGGGCCTTACAGATGCTGGATAGACACTGGTTGTACCTGAAGCTGTTGCCTCTGCACACATCACATCTGGCTGGTAAGGGAGGCCCTACTTAAGGAAATTGTCTCAACTTCTTGAAGGAAACATAAATACGCTGAGTAGTTGGGATGGATAATTGCTCACTGCTGTAACACATTTGATCTTATGCATCTGTATTGTTTTAACTTAGATTCCTTCTGTAAACTGATCCTCCCACTTTAACATCTTCCAGAAGTTCATTAGCACAGAAATTGGATTTACTTTATTTTTCCCCCCAGGAACTAAAATGATGAAATTTGTATCACATTTGCATTCTTGTATTCCAGACAGATATTTTCCTATGCTTTGCCTTTCTCTTGTCTTCTCCAGGTGGCTCTTCCACTTTATAGACACTCTTTATATTCTAGTCTAAGTAACTTAGCTCCAACAAAGCCTTTGTTAATTCATAATGATCCTGGACCACCAGAGAACTTAGCAAGACTGATAAAGCTCCATGCCTGTGTTCTTGCTGAATTTCGTTCTTCCTCAAGTCTCTGTGAAATGTCCTATCAGGCCCCGTGATCTGGACATTATATATTGCTTCTTTCTTTGTCCACTCAGTAGCCTGTCCTTTCTCTACTGTACTCTTGCCCCTGGTATCCATGAGGATCTCCAGTGGTGATGGCCAAGAATTTATAACTTCTTATGAGCCAATTCATCATCGGCTGATTCCATTTATACCACCTCAGGTAATGGAGCTTGTGTCTCCAAGGTGGACATGCGATTATATTATTCTGCTTCTTTGCTTCCATAGCACTCAGACTGACCCCATGTGTCTTGTACCTGATAGCCTCACAAACCAGGATGTGAGTGATCCTTTCATTGACTACTTAAGGCTATTCCTTAATTCTAGCAATTTTCTTGTTTAATATTTCTTGACATCATGGTCTCTTACATGGTACCATTTTAAAGACTGCCATCTTCATGATGATCCATGAATTTTCCTTTTCTCTACCAAAGAACAAAGTTGAAAGGTGTCTTTTCTTGCTTCTAGGTCATTCCTTCTCTTATCACAGCCTGACATTTTCAAGAAGTTTCAGATTTTAGAGTTCCAGGAAGATCTTTGTATTAGTGGTCTAATATGATTTTGGGCTTTCTTCCCCTTTTGGCCCTACCCCTAAATATTGGCAGGCTAAAACTTCCATTTTTCTTTCTCTTTTATTCAATTTACTCACTAAGAAAGGGCAATAGTGAAGCCATTGGTCTCACATACCTTTCTTACTGCAATTCCTCCTTTATACCTTCACACTTTCTCCACTCTCAAACCTCAGCCTAGTGTTTATCTCTTATTACAAGTAGGTGTGGCCAGGCATCCAATATAGGTGCTTGCTGATAACTTCATCCAGGAAAGCATACTCTTAGAGCTTGGAAGGTCAGCTCTAGACCTATGGCTGTTCTCAAAACGTCTTCATACTGCCAGGGCAGATCCCACCAAACAAATAAGCATTCTATCCCATGCTAGCTGGAAAAAGACTTCCATCCTGCCATATTTCCTATAAACAGTCTCTGCCTACATAGGTATCCTACATAGGAAACCTCTGACAAAGTTCACTGTGGGGAAATCAATGAGTTTATTAGACTTTCCTCCAGATCATAGATAAGAATAAAGGTTGTGGGTGCTTCTTTCCTGAAACAGATCTCCCATGGAACATATTACCCAATAGTGATGTGGGCTTCCCAGTAACCATATAGACAATGCTCCTCTCCCAGTGTCTCTCGTTTTATGTACTCCATTACCTCCAGAGGCCATGTGGAATGAGAGCAGATTTATACTTAGCAGGTGTTCGGGAGCTGCTGGATACTCAGCTGAAGGTCTCATGGCTTACCTTGCCTCTCCCTGTGGGAATTTAAACAATCAATAAGCTCAGCTGAAAAGCAGACTAAACATGAAAAGGAAGATAATTTATGTTCGTTATCATTTTGGTAAAACAATCAAGCCACCTTTGGAGTGGTAACCTACCTGGCTGTGTCCAAGGACAGGCAAGGAGCTGACAAGAAAGGCAAGATAAGGGGTAAGATTGTGGGGGCTCCAGTGTACACACTGTTGCCAAGAAGACCACTGAAGGAATGAATGCCCCAAATTGGTAGAGAATTATCAACCATCTTCTTATTGACGGGAAGGTGCTAGGCAATTCAAGGATTGTACCAACCAATGAACTGAGCATATGAGATACTTCTGAAGATGACTTTCCTAGTTAGGCTCCCATGGAAACCTATAAGCATTATTTTAGGTATCAGAAACTAATGGTGAAAATAGTCATAGAAGACCAGTACAATAACTTCAAGGTGGATAGTTTGTTAAAATACCATAGGCCTCCCTCTCTTGGTATTGACAGACCTTGTGGGGACTATAGATAATTAAGACCATTGTTCCTTCTGACTCTGCCAGTGATACAACCTTGGAGGCCCTGAGTTCATTCACAAATTCCTATAGGAAACAAACTATCATGTAGCATTAGTGGGACAAGAACTTAATGGGAAATCTGCAGGCACAGATAGGCTTTAACTCCCACAGAAAAGAAATTCTAACCTTAGGAAAACAAAAGGATAAGAAAACACACGCACACACACACACACACACACACACACTTGCTCTCGTAGTTTCCCAAAGAGGAAAACTATGCCTCTAGAGTCTAGTAGTAAGAGAACAACATGAGCCTGAGTTTCCATTTGGGCTGAAGACAGTCTTCTCAGACCAGTCCAAATACACCCTCAAAAGTACTAGCCCATCCTCTTCAAACCATTTTTTGAGGCCACAAATGAGGAAGAGCAGAGTCTGTTGTGAGAAAAAACATTGCAAAAAATCAAATGGATTCTTATCAGTGCACCCAGTCTGGAAGTCCTAAACATACCAAATACTTCATTATTATTATTATTATTATTATTATTATTATTATTATTATTATTATTATGTATTTTATTCATTTACATTTCCAATGCTATCCCAAAAGTCCCCCATAACCCCCCCCACTCCCTTAAATAGACTGCAGCAAGTACTTCTTTTTGAATGTGCATTAACACACTGACAAAGCAGTAGAAGTTGTTCTACATTTGTCGGAATAACGGCATCATCCATGGCATACACCTCTAAGCATCTTTATTCCACCACTCATGGCTTGCGATATGAGTGTCAGATTGTGACAAATTGACTATGGGTCAAGAATTAATTGTCTCCATATCACGATTGATTCTGACATTAAAGGAGTACAAGAAACAAGTTTTGTCTCACTAATAATCATATATAGTCAGATATCAAAGAATTCTGTATAAGAACCTACACATCCATCCAGCTGTATGTAGTGAGGACCCCAAAACTTGCAACCCTATTGCAAGTCTGATCAGGAGATTCCAATCAGACTGTGTCAAAATTATGAACAAGATGCCTTCATTGGAAGAGCTCCATTTGAAAATCCAGTTGTAAACATCACAGCTTTCCTGAATCCAAGATTGGAAATAACTGTTAAACATTGTATGTGCTTTCTCAGATTATTTAGAAGCCCCTCTATACTCACTTCGATGGGCCACAGAAAGTGGCTCAACATCTCCTGATAAAATCTTTGCACAGATTAGAATCTTTTCTTTTTTTTAAATAAATCTTTTTTTAATTAAGTATTTTCTTCATTTACATTTCCAGTGCTATCCCAAAAGTCCCCCATACCCTCCACCCCCCACTCCCATACCCACCCACTCCCACTTCTTGGCCCTGGCATTCGCCTGTACTGAGGCATATAAAGTTTGCACAACCAATGGGCCTCTCTTTCAACTGATGGCTGACTAGGCCATCTTCTGATTTATATGCAGCTAGAGACACGAGCTCCAGGGGGGTTATTGGTTAGTTCATATTGTTGTTCCACCTATAGGATTGCAGATCCCTTCAGCTCCTTGAGTACTTTCCCTAGCTCATCCAAAGCTGTTTGGACCTGATGTGGACCTGAAGGATCTGAACTCCACTCTCAGTAGAGAGAGATCAAGGACTGTACCCTTGTTTTCTCCTTATAGAGATTATCTAGACAGGATCTTCTACCCCAAATGTCAGAGAGGCCATGTTCCAGGTGAGTCTCTTCTGCATAGACACTTGGGGTTCTGTAAGTGGTGGGATCAGATGGCCTGTCCTTCATGAGGACCGAGCTGAGCCGACTATGGAGTGAAGCCCCATTCCCACAGGGCTGTGTTATTGCACACAGCCCAAATTCTGGCCTCCAGTGTCTAACTTCCTGTGTCACCTCAAGGCAATGGAATTTGGACTTGTTCATAGTTGACTCTGACCCAGAGGACAGGCAATTACTTAGAGTGACTCAGGGAGAGTGAGGGTGCCATGTTTATGCTTTCTCTCTCTCTCTTTCTTCTCCTCTCAGGTGCTCTGTATAATTTGTCTGGTTACCACAGGCCTTCCTCAAGCCCTCAAACTCCAATGGTGATGCCATCTCCAGTATACCAGCCTTGGGATTATGGCATGTCTGGATCTTCTGGACAGCTTCCTGGGAACCCATCTCTGATCATGTCCAGTCAGGACTCACTGGTTCCCAGATGGGACGCCTGGAATGCCACCTATCCATTGCCAGTTCAACATGTACTTCCAGCCTCTCTCCCTGGAGACAACTTTCAGCTGCCGTGGTCTTCTCGTGATGAGAGCTCAAGTCCTCAGTGAAGACATGAGGGGACTTTTCTTTTTCCTCTAAAACCACTAAGAATCTTCCAGCACTGTATGGATCCTCAATGTCTCTATCTTATTGTAAAGGAAATGTGAAATCAAATAAACTATTTTGACACCTCTCTTTTCTTTCTTTTTTCATTTTATTAATTGGGTATTTATTTCATTTACATTTCCAATGCTATCCCGAAGTCCCCCAAACGCTCCCCCATGCACTCCCCCACACACCCACTCCCACTTCTTGGCCCTCTTGTTCCCCTGTACTGAGGTATATAAACTTTTCATGACTAATGGACCTCTCTTTCCACTGATGGCCGACTAGGCCATTTTCTGATTCATATGTAGCTAGAGACAAGAGCTCCAGGGGGGGGGGGGTACTGGTTAGTTCATATTGTTGTTCCACCTACAGGATTGCAGATCCCTTTGGCTCATTGGGTACTTTCTCTAGCTCCTCCATTGGGGGCCCTGTGATCCTTCCAATAACTGACTGTGAGCATCTACTTCTGTGTTTGCTAGGCCCCGGCATACTCTCACAAGAGTTTCTTTCAGCAAAATCTTGCTACTGTATGCAATGGTGACAGCGTTTGGAAGCTGATTATGGGATGGATCCCTGGATATGGCAGTCTCTAGATGGTCCATCCTTTTGTCTCAGCTCCAAACTTTGTCTCAATAACTCCTTCCATGGCTGTTTTGTTCCCAGTTCTAAGAAGGGGCAAAGTGTCCACACTTTGGTCATCATTCTTCTTGACTTTTATGTGTGCCATTAATTGTATCTTATATCGTGGTATTCTAAGTTTCTGGGCTAATATCCACTTATCAGTGAGTACATATTGTGTGAAACTTTGCAACTTTATGAGGTCCCATTTATCGATTCTCGATCTTACAGCACAAGGCATTGCTGTTCTATTCAGGAATTCTTCCCCTGTACCCATATCTTCGAGGCTTTTCCCTACTTTCTCCTCTATAAGTTTCAGTGTCTCTGGTTTTATGTGGAGTTCATTAATCCACTTATTATGACCTTAGTACAAGGAGATAGGAATGGATCAATTCCCAATCGTCTACATGATACCCTCCAGTTGTGCCAGCACCATTTGTTGAAAATGCTGCCTTTTTTCCGCTGAATGGTTTTTGCTCCCCTGTCAGAGATCAAGTGTGAGTTCATCTCTGGGTCTTCAATTCTATTCCATTGGTGTACTTGTCTGTCACTATACCAGTACCATGCAGTTTTTATCACAATTGCTCTATAGTACAGCTTTAGGTCAGGCATGGTGATTCCCCAGAGGTTCTTTTATCCCTGAGAAGAGTTTTTGCTATCTTAGGTTTTTTTGTTATTCCAGATGAATCTGCCGATTGCCCTTTCTAATTTGTTGAAGATTTGAGTTGGAATTTTGATGGGGATTGCATTGAATCTGTAGATTGCTTTTGGCAAGATAGCCATTTTTACTATATTGATCCTGCCAATCCATGAGCATGGGAGATCTTTCTATCTTCTGAGATCTTCTTAATTTCTTTCTTCGGAGTCTTGAAGTTCTTATCATACAGATCTTTCACTTATTTGGGGTCACGCCAAGGTATTTTATATTATTTGTGACTATTGAGAAGGGTGTTGTTTCCCTAATTTCTTTCTCACCTTGTTTATCCTTTGTGTACAGAAAGGCCATTGACTTGTTTGAGTTAATTTTATATCCAGCTATTTCATTGAATCTGTTTATCAGGCTTAGGAGTTCTCTGGTGGAATTTTGCGGGTCACTTATATATACTATCATATCATCTGGAAAAAGTGATATTTTGACTTCTTCCTTTCCAATTTGTATATCTTGATCTCCTTTTGTTGTCGAACTGCTCTAGCTAGGACTTCAGGTACAATGTTGCATAGGTAGGGAGAGAGTGGACAGCCTTGTCTAGTCCCTGATTTTACTGTGATTGCTTCCAGCTTCTTACCGTTTACTTTGATGTTGGCTACTGGTTTGCTGTAGATTGCTTTTATCATGTTTAGGTATGGGCTTTGAATTCCTGATCTGTCCAAGACTTTTATCATGAATGGGTGTTGGATTTTGTCAAATGCTTTCTCACCATCTAACGAGATGATCATGTGGTTTTTGTCTTCGAGTTTGTTTATATACTGGATTATGTTGATGGATTTCCGTATATTGAACCATCCCTGCATCCCTTGGATGAAACCTACTTGGTCAGGATGCATGATTGTTTTGATGTGTTCTTGGATTCGGTTAGCAAGAACTTTATTGAGGATTTCTCCATCGATATTCATAAAGGAAATTGATCTGAAGTACTCTATCTTTGTTGGGTCTTTTTGTGGTTTAGGTATCAGAGTAATTGTGGCTTCATAGCATGAGTTGGGTAGAGTACCTTCTGTTTCTATTTTGTGGAATAGATTGTGAAGAACTGGGAATAGATCTTCTTTGTAGGTCTGATAGAACTATGCACTAAACTCGAAACTTGTCCATTTCATCCAGGTTCTCCAGTTTTTGCTGAGTATAGCCTTTTTGTAGAAGGATCTGATGGTGTTTTGGATTTTTTCAGGATCTGTTGTTATGTCTCCCTTTTCATTTCTGATTTTGTTCATTGGGATTCTTTCTCTGTGCCCTCTAGTGAGTATGGCTAAGGGTTTATCTATCTTGTTGATTTTCTCAAAGAACCAGTTCCTCCTTTGGTTGATTCTTTGAATAGTTCTTCTTGTTTCCACTTGGTTGACTTCAACCCTGAGTTTGCTTATTCCCGGCTATCTACTTCTCTTGGGTGAATTTGCTCCCTTTTATTCTAGAGCTTTTAGGTGTGTTGTCAAGCTGCTAGTGTGTGCTCTCTCTAGTTTCTTTTTGGAGGCACTCAGAGCTATGAGTTTTCCTCTTACAAGTGCTTTCATTGTGTCCCATAAGTTTAGGTATGTTGTGGCTTCATTTGCATTAAACTCCAAAAAGTCCTTAATTTCTTTCTTTATTCCTTCCCTGACCAAGGTATCATTTAGAAGAGTGTTGTTCATTTTCCCAGTGAATGCTGGCTTTTTATTATTTATTTTGTTATTGAAGATCTGCCTTAGTCCATGGTGATCTGATAGGATGTATGGGATAATTTCAATATTTTTGTATATGCTAAGGCTTGTTTTGTGACCAATTATGTGGTCAATTTTGGAGAAGGTACCATGAGGTGCTGAGAAGAACATATATCCTTTTGTTTAAGGATAAAATGTTCCCTAGATATCTGTTAGATCCATTTGTTTCATAACTTCTGTTAGTTTCACTGTGTCCCTTATTATTTTCTGTTTCCATGATCTGTCCGTTGGTGAAAGTGGTGTGTTGAAGTATCTCACTATTATTGTGTGAGGTGCAATGTGTGCTTTGAACTTTACTAAAGTTTCTTTAATGAATGTGCCTGCTCTTGTATTTGGAGCATAGATATTCAGAATTGAGAGTTCCTCTTGGAGGATTTTACCTTTGATGAGTATGAAGTGGCCCTTCTTGTCTTTTTTGATGACTCTTGGTAGGATGTCGATTTTATTAGATATTAGAATGGCTACTCTAGCTTGTTTCTTCAGACCATCTGCTTGAAACAACTGTTTTCCAGCCTTTCATTCTAAGGTATTGTCTATCTTTTTCTCTGAGATGAGTTTCCTGTAAGCAGCAAAATGTTGGGTCTTGTTTGTGTAGCCAGTCTGTTAGTCTGTGTCTTTTTATTGGGGAGTTGAGTCCATTGATATTAAGAGACATTAAGGAAAAGTAATTGTTGCTTCCTATTATTTTGGTTGTTAAAGTTGCCATTCTGTTCTTGTGGCTTTCATCTTTTAGGTTTGTTGAGGGATCACCTTCTTGCTTTTTCTAGGATGTGGTTTCCGTTCTTGTATTGTTTTTGTTTTGTTTGTTTGTTTGTTTGTTTGTTTTTTCTGTTGTTATCCTTTGAAGGGCTAGATTCATGGAAAGATAATGTGTGATTTTGGTTTTGTCGTGGAATACTTTGGTTTCTCCATCTATGGTAATTGAGAATTTGACTGGGTATAGTAGCATGGGCTGGCATTTTTATGCTCTTAGTGTCTGTTTAACATCTGTCCAGGCTCTTCTGGCTTTCATAGTCTCTGGTGAAAAAATCTGGTGTAATTCTGATAGGCTTGCCTTTATATGTTACTTGACCTTTTTCCCTTACTGCTTTTAATACTCTATCTTTATTTAGTGCATTTGTTGTTCTGATTATTATGTGTCCGGAGCAATTTCTTTTCTGATCCAGTCTATTTGGAGTTCTGTAGGCTTCTTATATATTCATGGGCATCTCTTTCTTTAGGTTTGGAAAGTTTTCTTCTATAATTTTGTTGAAGATGTTTGCTGGTTCTTTGAGTTGAAAATCTTCATTCTCATCTACTCCTATTATCCATAGGTTTGGTCTTCTCATTGTGTCCTGGATTTCCTGGCTGTTTTGAGTTAGGATCTTTTTGCTTTTTCCATTTTCTTTGATTGTTGTGCCGATGTTCTCTATGGAATCTTCTGCACCTGAGATTCTCTCTTCCATTTTTTATATTCTATTGCTGATGCTCAAATCTATGGTTCCAGATTTCTTTCCTAGGGTTTCTATCTCCAGCGTTGCCTCACTTTGGGTTTTCTTTATTGTGTCTACTTCCCTTTTTAGGTCTTGGATAGTTTTGTTCAATTCCATCACATGTTTGGTTGTGTTTTCCTGCAATTCTTTAAGGGATTTTTGTGTTTCCTCTTAAAGTCTTCTACCTGTTTAGCAGTGTTCTCCTGTATTTCTTCAAGTGAGTTATTAAAGTCCTTCTTGATGTCCTCTAGCATCATCATGAGATATGCTTTTAAATCTGTGTCTAGCATTTCGGGTGTGTTGGGGTGCCCTGGACTGGGCAAAGTGCTGGGTTCTGATGAAGGAGAGTTGTCTTGGTTTCTGTTAGTAAGATTCTTACGTTTACCTTTCGCCATCTGGTAATCTCTGGAGTTAGTTGTTATAGTTGTCTCTGGTTAGAGATTGTTCCGCTGGTGATTATGTTAACCTCTACCATCAGACCTGAGAGACTATCTCTCTCCTCTGAGTTTCAGTGGTCAGAGCACTCTCTGCAGACAAGGTTTCCTCTTACAGGGAAGGTGCACAGACATCTGGGCTTAGGACCTCCCTCCTGGCCAAAGATGAAGGCCGAAAACAGGACCTTTCCCAGAAGCTGTGTTGCTTTGGCCTGTCACAGAAGCTGTTAGCTTCTGTAGTGCACACTCTCACCTGTGCAGACTATTTGCAGTGGAGTCCCGGAACCAAGATGGCTCCCACCGATGCTGAGGCTGACATAACTCTTTTCATGTTTAATTCTTGTCCCTTTAGTAGGGGACATAAGTATAGAGGAGAGAGGATGTGGTACTTCATGGTGAGGTTCATTTTGTGGGTACCTGATACCTGTTGTCTACCCTCCATTTCCATAAGATTCCTGACCCTGAGTCTGCAACTCTCTCTACTTCACAGACAACAGCTCAGCAGCTCTTTCATTTTCTGGCTCTGTTGTTGGAGAAGCCCTGGTCAGTGATCCACAGACTCCATTTTTTGAGAATACTGCGATAATGGGTTCAAAATTGAGTTGTACGTGGGTGGTAGATGCAATATCAATTGAGAGAATATGAAAAATTATCTAAATATTTAGGTTTCAGATACTAAAATAGAATGTCTATCAAGGGACATTGCCACCAAACTCATTTTGTATCTCATATATAGGTAGAAAGGATTGTTAAGTTAGGTCTAATAATGTCCTGGTGATTCACATTTACACACACACACACACACACATATATATATCTGTCTACCATGTATATATCTTTGCTTTGGTTTTTGGTTTTGGTTTTGGGTTTTTTTTTTTTTTTTTTTTTTCCTGGTTTTCAAGACAGGGTTTCTCTGTATAGTCTTGGCTGTCCTAGAACTCACTTTGTAAACCAGGCTGGTCCTGAACTCAGAAATCTGCATGTCTCTGCCTCCCAAGTACTGGGATTAAAGGCGTGAGCCACCACTGCACGGCCCATCTATCTATCTTGATCTCTATCTCTCTATCTGTCTCTATATCTCCCCATATCTATGTATCTATTTATCTATGTATCTAGTATCCATCTATATTGCACTTGACATTCCACATTGTACAGTTACATCACTCTATGTCTAATTAAGGTCATAAAGTATTTATTCTTTAAATGAATCATGACCAAGGGCTTTCTTCTGAGACATACATATATGTTATAGGTCTACAAGAAGGCTAGAAAAGAAGGAAGTTCTACATTGCCTGCATGGTATCATCCTGCCTAGGAAGTGCATGCACTAACTGAGGTTAGAGCAGGGGTTGTCTGTTTTTGGGGGGAGATGTGTTTTGAATTGATGAAGCTCCCAAAGGGGTCACCTAAAGCCAGTCTGTGAGCCAAGCATACTCAAACCACCACATTCCTCTCCCTGGCCCCTTGTTCAAACACAAGATTCTATGGGCTATACCTAGCTATAGCATAATACTAAAATATGCAGTCTAACTGACCAAGTCCCCATACTATAGAACACTCTCAAAAAAATTCGAAAGGCCATAATCTGATCATGTGGTTTAATGTCCATTCAATGACTTAAGGGTAGTGCTGTATAAAATCAAAATCACGAAGCAGATCATATACATCCAACGTCATAGGATAAATATTCCTAATTGAAAAAGTTACAGTGAAGAAATACTGAACCAAAGCAGGATAAAAATTCATCTGTGCAAACGCCAAACACTGTAACTCCATGTCTGTTACCAGCTTTGTTAAGAGCTTTGCTGAGCTGGTTATCTATGCCTCTAGTCTCTCTAATATCCTCAAGTCTAAAAGGTAACCTTAAGTTGCAGGTTCTTGTTCTAATGTCTGAGACCCACACATTATCATCTAGGCTCATCCATAGGGCTTGGGTCACTTCTTCTTCTCTGCCCTCTACAGGACTCTAGGCTTTGGTGGATGACACTCCATTACTGCTATTCTTGTTGGTCATCCCATTGCATTGGCATCTCCAAAAGGCTGGGGACTTCTACTATATGTAGGCTTCACCAATAGCCTCTCAAAGTCTCCCTTCAATGTACCTAGTCACTAATTCTTTGCATGACTTCTTCAATCCTAATTTATCAACTACAACTAGGGCTGCACCTTCACACACAGCCTTACCTAGGTGCTGAAGGCAATGGCAACCCCACAGTCACATCTAACCTCATACCTGGGAACACCTAGAGTCTGACCTACCAAACAAAGAGCATACATGCAATGATCTGAGGCCTTAGGCACATAAGTAGCATAGGGCTGCCTTGTCTAGCCTCAGTGGGAGAGGATGATCTTAAACCTGCATAGACTTTATGCATCAGGGTAGAGGTAATACCCAGGGAGTCCACCTACTCAGAGATCAAGGGGAGATTTGGAGAGGGGCCAGCCTTTTGGGTGAAAATTTATTGATGAGTTTTATATGAAAGAAAAAGGAAAAAAAAAAACAGTTAAAAATAAACGAACTAGCTGGCATGGTGGTGCACGCCTTTAATCCCAGCACTTGGGAGGCAGAGGCTGGTGGATTTCTGAGTTCGAGGCCATCCTGGTCTACAAAGTGAGTTCCAGGGCAGCCAAGGCTACACAGAGAAACCCTGTCTCCGGAAAAAAAAAAAAAAAAAAAAAAAAAAAAAAAAAAAAAACCCAAAACCCAAAAACCAAAAATCAAAAAAACGAAAAAAACCAAAACAAAGAACAAAAAACAAAAAACAAAAAATAAATAAATAAACAAACTACAAAACATTAAGAAAACAACAACAACACAAAGGGCCTTCCCTGATAACTCTGAGAGCCAAGGCTCAGCTGCTCTCCACTACCCCTTCATAACTTAAAAATCAGTACCACCTGGATGAATCTCACCGATTACCACGTCCAGCTACAGCATGAGGTACAATCTTGGCAATCTCTGGAACACAGCTTCTTAGTACTCTCAGATCACACTTCCCAGAAGATTTCACCTCAGTGATGGTGGTCCCTTTATAATACCCTCTAATTTCTATGCATTATTCAACCAGCATCAATTGTCCCACTAACCTCCTCTATTCCTGATTCGAGAGCTAGAATCACATTGAAGTGGAAACTCCTAGTTTTTTGCAAAGTTAATTATTTGCAAGGATGTTTTCTTGAGGCACAGAGGTGAAAGGATGTCTCCCTGAGGAAGACACGGGTAAAGGATGTTTTGCTGAAGCAGAAACAGGTGAAAGGATATTTGATATAGCAAACATGTGAAAGGACCTGTGATGTTGGCGTATAAAATGACTCTACAAACATTAGGGGGAATGAGCCCTGAGCGGTGGTTTGGTTTTCTCTGAGTCACTATTCTTCCCTAAGTATACACAAGTATTGGTTTGCATTACCTAGGGACATTGAGTTATTACAGGTGGTAAAGCTAGCTACCACTGAGAAACCCTCATCCAAGAAATCCTACCTAGATTCCTGCATCAGATGTCTGCTTTGTGGGCTCTCCTCAGGCCAATTGTCATATCTGTCAGTTTCCTCCTGACCGGATTGTAGCTTCTGGTTTGTGCCTTGTGTGTCTGAGTAGAGAAGGGACCGAAGGTGCCGGTTCGAATGTGGTATCTGCCTGCCTAGAGGACTGGTCTGCAACAACTGTATCCTATTTGCGGTTTGCTATGGGACTTAACTGCTGCCAAAGATTGAGCTTGCCTCCTAAAAAGTATTGATGAACAAGTCCACTTCCCCCATAATCTAATAACATTTCTCTTCAAGCACATTTGTGGGATGGCAGGCTAGAGTCGAGGTTGAACCCATTTTAATAATAGGTTGCAATATACTTGATGCCTAATTTGTACTGGGCCAAAGCTGCAGGGTTCTACTGCTTGGTGTACTGGGACATGGCACCCCATGTTCTATTCCATCTTTACCAGCTTTCTGTGTTCAGTGGTTTCATTCATTGCCTATGCTTGGCTCTCCTGGAACTTAGTCTGTAGACTAACTTAAATTCAGCGATACACAGGCCTCTGTCTCCTGAGTCTTGGGATTAAAGGTGTGCCCCACCACGCCTGTACTTAACCTTTTTTTCACCTAGAGCTTGGAATGAGACAGGCTCATCATGAACTCAAAGATCTGCTTGCCTTTGAACCATAGATTTTTGTTGTTTTAGTTTTATGATTGTTATGTTTGTCCTTAAGCTCCTGATCACTGTAAACCAAAGAACAAAGTCTATTCTTTTAAAGACTTTTTATAGACTCCCTTTGCAATTTCAAATGATCTCAGTCTTTTCACCTTAGCCTCAAACAGATTCTTCAGACAAGGGCAAAAAGCAGCCATATTTTCCACCAAATAGCAGAAAAAACAGTCTCTAGGCCACATACTAACATTCTTCTCCTCTGAAACCAGCCTCTTGAGCCCTACACCCACAGTTCAATTCACTCTCAGCATCAGTGTCATCCATGTCCCTGCTAGAATGACCCATCCAGCTCCACTTAAGACATTCCATGGCTTTCCTGATCTAAAGTCCCCCAAACCCACTTTCCTTTAAATCAAAACGTGTTCAGGTCTATGACATCAATATCTCAGTGCTGGTACCAACTTCTGCCTGACTTTGGGTTCCCATTGCTCTAAAGAGACTCCATGTCCAACAACTCTTAGGAAAGACAACATTTAACTGGGAATGACATAGGGGTTCTGAAGTTCAGCCCCATATCATGAAGAGAGGAATCATGGCAGCATCTAGGCAGACATGGTGGTGCAGCACCCGAGAATCCTATACCTTCACCCAGAGGAGGAAGCCAGGACACCTAAGAAGGTATTTAGTAAATGTGTTAATGTCTGGGCCTTACTTTAGATCCCAGCATATGAGGGAGGGAGCTATAGGCAGTGGATTGATCGGTGTATCACACACCAGAGTTTGGTCTTAGCTTTGTGAGTTGAAGAATGCCCAGGACTAGGTGAATAAACTCTGTCTCATAAAATGAACTTAAATTAATTGGCCTAGTTGTAACTTAGTTTCTTTGGTCATTTTCAGTAGAGACTGTGGGGTCTTGCTATGTAGCCTAGGAGATCCTGCTCATGAGCCTGTTTCTTTCCTCAGCACGGGATGTAGGATTAAAGGCCCCAGGTCAACAATTGAGCCACCCTAAACCCATGGATTGGGTGGGTCAGATTCAATTAAACTATAGAGCTTTATAAAGGACCACATTTGCACAGGAGTCTCCTACTTGTAGTAGTCCAGGGAAGTAAGCAGAGCTCCTTGCACCGCAGACTCTTGTGAACACCGGGACACATTAGACCCTAGTTTCCTCACTGTGTTCGGGAAAGGAAGCTCAGGAGACAAAATGCAGGTGAGTTGCGGGCAATTACATTCACTCATATTTTCTGTAGGATAACTGGAATATCTGTGCCTTGCCACATACAAAATATCGTTAGCTTCCTTGAATTTGAACCCATGTCTGTAAATTGAAGATGTACAACTAGATTTATTTTGTCTTTGGGTTTCTGGGTTTTAGCCCACAACCAACTATGTGGCCAAGAATGATGTTAAATTCCTGAGAATCCCCATTCCTCTTAGGAGTGAATGCCATTATGGCCACCTGTCAAACACCCATGTTGTGTGACTTAGGATGGAAAAGTGTAGTTTCACACAGTTTCTATTGATATCTTATTGTTTCTGAAGCACAGCTGGAGTTGATTAGATTTTGAAAGGGAATTTTTTCCCCTGCAGAAAATGGTAAGAATGTGAACTGGAGAGAGTGAGTGGCTGTGGTCTTCTCAAAGGAGAGGTGCTTCAGTTTCTTTCCTCCACTTGTTCAAGGGCTCCTGCCCTGTTCACTGTAGATCCTCTTTGGATTAACCTCACAGGCCTACTTTCCCATTAGAAGAGAATGGACCAGCATCTGTGAATGAGGAAGTAAGGGTGCATTGTTTTAGCTTATGCAACTGGAGGCTGCTACCTGAGTCCATTCACAGCTGGGGAACAGGAATTCCTGTAGCTTGCAACCTGTTTTAATATTTAATTTTTTCCTTTCTGCACAGAGAGAAGATAACCGAGTCCAAAGTGTGAGAAATGACAAAGAAGCCAATAGGAGGAGGAGGCTGAGGCAAGAAGGCCAAAGTTCCTCAGGTATTCAGAGTGAAATCCCTGCTCTTCTATTCTCTTGCTCTTTGACCTCGAGTATATGAAAGAGCCCCGAATTGGACATCTGTAGTAAGGATAGACCAGCACTCAGTGGTCCCTGATTTATTCCCTTGTCCCAGAAGGCACTGAGTGTCTCCCTGTTGTGGATGTGGTTATGAATCTCTACAGATCCAACATTCCCTGGTAGCACAAATGCTGTGGATCCCATTGTATTCTGGGACCAAACCATCCCCAAATCTGCAGACACCTATGCTTTCCCAGTGAGTGTACTTCTTGCTGTGAAGAGCAGGGTAGGTGCTGTAACAGGGCTGGTAAGACTGTGTTCATAACCACTTGATAAATGAGGGAAGCAATCGTTGGCCAATCAGTGTGCAGGGAAAGTCCCTAAGCAAAGTTGACATGGTCAAGTGTGTTACCTTTGATATCCTCATCGCATCCCTCTTTGCCTCGCAGGTCCGTGTGATAGCCCTTGGACTGAGGATGAAATCTGGATCTTGCTGCAAGAGTGGGCAATGCTTGAATATGAACTCGGAGACCCAGGCAATAAGATGCATGCGAAGGCCAAGTCCCTTAGCAGACGCCTCTCTAATCGGGGTCTGAGGAAGAGCAAGAATAGCTGCCTTGATGTGATGGTGAAGATGAAGGACCTGCACACACGTCTTTGTAACGAGAGGCCCCGGGCTTACCGCTTGTATTCGACTTATGATTGGATCCTGTACGAGATCTTGGGCCACCCCAGATCCCAGGGAGGCTATGTGCCAGGTGAGTCTCTTGTGTAGAGGGGATTTTGAGGTCCCAGAGAAAAGCATCGGCTGGGCATAGAGCAGAGGACACAACTGCTGCAAGTCCTTTTCCCATAGGCCTTTATTTCCCATAGTGGGCTGCTCTGTGTGTCAAACTTCCTCTGTCACTCCAAGGCAATGGAATGTGTTCTTGTTCATACTTGACTCTGACCCAGAGTCCAGACAACCACTTATAGCGCCTCAAAGAGAGTGAGGGTGCCATTTTAAACGCCTTCTCTTTCTTCTCCCCTCACTCAGGTCCTTGGTTTGATGGGCACGGTAACCCCCCAGCTTCCTATGCACATTCCCTCTGCATTGGTGGTGCCATCTCTCCAGGTATGCAAGTTGTCATTATCACATCCCTCCCACTTGTGGAAAGCTTAAGGGGAACTCATCACTGATGATGTCCAAGGGTGATGAAATTCTGATTTCCTGTTGGAAGGATTGGAACTCCCATATATCCTTTGATATTTTCCCTTGCATTTGGAGTTGTGTGGGGGATATTATATCACCTTAGGTATGACTATGACACTGTTAAATATGCAATGCATTTGCCATTCCTCCTTGGATGGCTTTATCACCCTTTTGTGATTGTATACTTATGTTTATTGTTTCCTTTGGAAAGGAGGCATGACCTAAGGTGACATCATAGTCAGGAGTTGACAGGAGATGGGCTTGTCATGGCTGTTCTTTGTCGTCAAGTTGATTATATCATAGTTGGAAGGAAACAAACCAATAAAGTTCTGCTTGTGTCTGCTTTTCAGCATAATTTTCCAAGAAGTGAAGATATTTAGGAAACGTGTGACATTGGCATCCCATGCCTTTAGTTCCAGTACTTGGGAGGGGGAGGCAGAGGCAAGCACATCAGTGTGGTGTCCTAGATAGTTTGGGCTTAGTGTTAGTGAGGTGTAGGATGGCCAGCACCATGGAAGGAAACCCCAATTCATAAAAGAAACTTCAATGTACTGACCCTGATTTCACTCGGTGTCTCTGATATTTTTAAATTGAGACAGTGTGGTCCTCCTAGGTTGGTTGATATTGCCTGAAACCTGCCCTTGGCTAAAACCTAAATCTGAACTCCTATTTATTTTCTAAAGCTGAAGACACTGATGAATTCCCAGTGAGTGTACCTCTTGGTATTAAGAGCATGGTAGACTCTGGATCCTGGGCTCTCCTGCAAGTGTTCCCAATGTCTTGATAACAGAAAGTAACCATTTTTTGTCAGTTCAATGTTCAGGGAGAATCCCTGAGTAAAGGTGACAGGGTCGTGTGTATGACCTCTGATATACTCATCATGCCCCTCCATCTCTGCAGGCCCTTCCTTTAGCCCATGGACCGACCCTGAAATTAAGATCTTCCTGCAGGAGTGGCAAGTGGTTGAACGGGAATTTGGCCACCCAGGCCAGAAGATCAAGCAGAAGAGCAGTCTTGTTTGCCAGCGTCTCTATCATCGAGGCCTGTTCAAGGACATCCAAAGCTGTTTGGACCTGATGTGGACCCTGAAGGATCTTCACTCCACTCTTAGTAGGGAGAGATCAAGGACTGTACCCTTGTTTTCTCCTTATAGAGATTATCTGGAAAGGATCTTCGATCCCAAATGTCAGAGAGTCCATGTTCCAGGTGAGTCTCTTCTGCATAGACACTTGGGGTTCTGTAAGTGGTGGCATCAGATGGCCTGTCCTTCATGAGGACAGAGCTGAGCAGACTATGGAGTGAAGCCCCATTCCCACAGGTCTGTGTTGTTGCATACAGCACAAATTCTGGCCTCCAATGTCTAACTTCCTGTGTCACCTCAAGGCAATGGAATTTGGACTTGTTCATAGTTGACTCTGACCCAGAGGACAGGCAATTTCTTAGAGTGACTCAGGGAGAGTGAGGGTGCCATGTTTATGCTTTCTCTCTCTCTTTTTCTTCTCTTCTCAGGTGCTCTGTATAATTGGTCTGGTTACCACAGGCCTTCCTCAAGCTCTCGAACTCCAATGGTGATGCCATCTCCAGTATACCAGCCTTGGGATTATGGCATGTCTGGATCTTCTGGACAGCTTCCTTGGAACCCATCTCTGATCATGTCCAGTCAGGACTCACTGGTTCCCAGATGGGATGCCTGGAATGCAACCTATCCATTGCCAGTTCAACATGTACTTCCAGCCTCTCTCCCTGGAGACAACAACTTTCAGCTGCCGTTGTCTTCTCGTGATTAGAGCTCAAGTCCTCAGTGAAGACATGTGGGGACTTTTCTTTTTCCTCTAAAAACCACTAAGAATCTTCCAGCACTGTATGGATCCTTAATGTCTCTATCTTATTGTAAAGGAAATGTGAAATCAAATAAATTATTTTGACATAAATCTTTTCTTTTTTTTTCATTTTTTATTGGATATTTATTTCATTTACATTTCCAATGTTATCCCAAAAGTCCCCTACACGCTTCCCACCCACTCCCACTTCTTGGCCCTCTTATTCCTCTGTACTGAGGTATATAAAGTTTGCATGACTAATGGGCCCCTCTTTCCACTGATGGCCGACTAGGCCATTTTCAGGTTCATATGCAGCTAGAGACAAGAGCTCCAGTAGGGGTACTGGTTAGTTCATATTGTTGTTTCACCTATAGGATTGCAGATCCCTTTGTCTCCTTGGGTACTTTCTCTAGCTCCTTCATTGGGGGTCCTGTGATCCTTCCAATAGCTGACTGTGAGCATCCACTTCTGTGTTTGCTAGGCCCTGGCATAGTCTCACAAGAGACAGCTATATCTGGGTCCTTTCAGCAAAATCTTGATAGTGTATGCAATGGTGTCAGCGTTTACAAGCTGATTATGGGATGGATCCCTGGATATGGCAGTCTCTAGATGGTCCATCCTTTACTCTCAGCTCCAAATTTTGTCCCTGTGACTTCTTCCATGGGTGTTTTATTTCCAATTCTAAGAAGGGGTAAAGTGTCCACACTTTGGTGTTTGTTCTTCTTGATTTTCATGCGTTTAGCAAATTGTATCTTATATCTTGGGTATCCTAAGTTTCTGGGCTAATATCCACATATCAGTGAGTACATATTGTGTGAGTTCCTTTGTGATTGGGTTACCTCCCTCAGGATGATCCCATCTAGGTCCATTCATTTGCCTAGGAATTTCATAAATTCATTCTTTTTAATAGCTGAGTAGTATGCCATTATGTACCACATTTTTTGTATCCATTTCTCTGTTGAGGGGCTTCTGGGTTCTTTCCAGCTTCTTGCTACTATAAAAATGGCTGCTATGAACTTAGTGGAGCATGTGTCCTTCTTAGTGGTTGGAACATCTTCTGGATATATGCCCAGGAGAGGTATTGCGGGATCCTCCGGTAGTACTATGTCCAATTTTCTGAGTAACAGCCAGACTGATTTCCAGAGTGGTTGTACAAGCTTGCAATCCCACCAACAATGGAGGAGTGTTCCTCTTTCTCCACATCCTCGCCAGCATCTGCTGTCACCTGAATTTTTCATCTTAGCCATTCTGACTGGTGTGAGGTGGAATCTCAGGGTGGTTTAGATTTGCATTTCCCTGATGATTAAGGATGTTGAACATTTTTTCAGGTGCTTCTCTGCCATTTGGTTTTCCTCAGATGAGAATTCTTTGTTCAGCTCTGAGCCCCATTTTTTAATGGGATTATTTGATTTTCTGGAGTCCACCTTCTTGAGTTCTTTATATCTATTGGATATTAGTCCCCTATCTGATTTAGTATGGGTAAAGATCTTTTCCCAATTTATTGGTGGTCTTTTTGTCTTATTAAAAGTGTCTTTTGCCTTGCAGAAACTTTGAAATTTTATGAGGTCCCATTTATTGATTCTCGATCTTACAACACAAGCCATTGCTGTTCTATTCAGGAATTTTTCCCCTGTACCCATATCTTCAAGGCTTTTCCCTACTTTCTCCTCTATAAGTTTCAGTGTCTCTGGTTTTATGGGGAGTTCATTAATCCACTTAGATTTGACCTTAATAAAAGGAGATAGGAATGGATCAATTCGCATTCTTCTACATGATAACCACCACTGTGCCAGCACCATTTGTTGAAAATGCTATCTTTTTCCAGTGAATGGTTTTTGCTCCCCTGTCGAAGATCAAGTGACCATAGCTCTGTGGGTTCATCTCTGGGTCTTCAATTCTGTTCCATTGGTCTACTTGTCTGTCACTATACCAATACCATGCAGTTTTTATCACAATTGCTCTGTAGTACAGCTTTAGGTCAGGCATGGTGATTTCACCAGAGGTTCTTTTATCCTTGAGAAGAGTTTTTGCTATCCTAGGTTTTATGTTATTCCAGATGAATCTGCCGATTGCCCTTTCTAATTCGTTGAAGATTTGAGTTGGAATTTTGATGGGGATTGCATTGAATCTGTAGATTGCTTTTGGCAAGACAGCCATTTTTACTATATTCATCCTGCCAATCCTTAATCATGGCAGATCTTTCCATCTTCTGAGATCTTCTTTACTTCTTTCTTCAGAGTCTTGAAGTTTTTATCATACAGATCTTTCATTTCCTTAGAGTCACGCCAAGGAATTTTATATTATTTGTGACTATCGAGAAGGGTGTTGTTTCCCTAATTTCTTTCTCAGCCTGTTTATCCTTTGTGTACAGAAAGGCTATTGACTTGTTTGAGTTAATTTTATATCCAGCTACTTCATTGAAGCTGTTTATCAGGCTTAGGAGTTCTCTGGTGGAATTTTTAGGGTCACTTATATACATTATCATATCATCTGGAAAAAGTGATATTTTGACTTCTTCCTTTCCAATTTGTATCCCTTGATCTCCTTTTGTTGTCGAACTGCTCTAGCTAGGACTTCAGGTACAATGTTGCATAGGTAGGGAGAGAGTGGACAGCCTTGTCTAGTCCCTGATTTTAGTGTGATTGCTTCTAGCTTCTCACCATTTACTTTGATGTTGGCTACTGGTTTGCTGTAGATTGCTTTTATCATGTTTAGGTATGGGCCTTGAATTCCTGATCTGTCCAAGACTTTTATCATGAATGGGTGTTGGATTTTGTCAAATGATTTCTGCACATCTAAGGAGATGATCATGTGGTTTTTGTTTTTGAGTTTGTTTATATAGTGGATTGCATTGCTGGATTTCTGTATATTAAACCATCCCTGCATCCCTGTCCCTGGAATGAAACCTACTTGGTCAGGATGGATGATTGTTTTGATGTGTTCTTGGATTCAGTTAGCGAGAATTTTATTGAGGATATTTACATCAATATTCATAAGGGAAATTGGTCTGAAGTTCTCTGTCTTTGTTGGATCTTTCTGTGGTTTAGGTATCAGAGTTATTGTGGCTTCACAGAATGAATTGGGTAGAGTACCTTCTGCTTCTATTTTGTGGAATAGTTTGTGCAGTACTGGAATTAGATCTTCTTTGAAGGTCTGATAGTAGTCTGCACTAAACGCATCTGGCCCTATCCTTTTTTTGTTTGGAAGACTATTAATGACTGCTTCTATTTCTTTAGGGGATATAGGACTGTTTAGATCATTAAACTGGTTCTGATTTAACTTTGGTACCTGGTATCTGTCTAGAAATTTGTCCATCTCATCAAGGTTTTCCAGTTCTGTTGAATATAGCCCTTTGTAGAAGGATCTGATGGTGTTTTGGATTTCTTCAGTTTTTGTTGTTATGTCTTTTTTTTTTATTTCTGATCTTGCTAATTAGGATGCTGTCCCTGTGCTCTCTAGTGAGTCTGGCTAAGCGTTTATCTATATTGTTGATTTTCTCAAAGAACCAGCTCCTCATTTGGTTGATTCTTTTCATAGTTCTTGTTTCCACTTGGTTGATTTCACCCCTGAGTTTGATTATTTCCTGCCATCTACTCCTCTTGGGTGAATTTGCTTCCTTTTCTTCTAGATGCTTTTAGGTGTATGTCAAGCTGCTAGCCTGTGCTCTCTCTAGTTTCTTTTTGGAGGCACTCAGAGTTATGAGTTTTCCTCTTAGAAATGCTTTCATTGTGTCCCATACGTTTGGGTATGTTGTGGCTTTATTTTCCTTATACTCTAAGCAGTCTTTAATTTCTTTCTTTATTCCTTCCTTGACCAAGGTATCATTGAGAACAGTGTTGTTCAGTTTCCCCGTGAATGTGGGCATTACATTATTTATGTTGTTATTGAAGATCAGCCTCAGTCCATGGTGGTCTGATAGGATGCATGGGAAAATTTCAATATTTTTGTATCTGTTGAGGCCTCTTTTGTGATCAATTATATGGTCAGTTTTGGAGAAGGTACTATGAAGTTCTGAGAAGAAGGTATATCCTTTTGTTTTAGGATAAAATGGGTTGTAGATATCTGTCAAATCCATTTGTTTCATATCTTCTGTTACTTTCACTGTGTCCCTGTTTAGTTTCTGTTTCCATGATCTGTCCAGTGATGAAAGTGGTGTGTTGAAGTCTCCCACTATTATCTTGTAAGGTGCAATGTGTGCTTTGCACTTTACTAAAGTTTCTTTAATGAATGTGGCTGCCCTTATTTTGGAATGTATATATATATATATATATATATATATATATATATATATATATATATATATAATCAGAATTGAGAGTTCCCCTTAGAGGATTTTATCTTTGATGAGTATGAAGTGTACTTCTTTGTCTTTTTTGATAACTTTGGGTTGGTCATCGATTATATTAGATATTAGAATGGCTACTCCAGCTTGTTTCTTCAGACCATTTGCTTAGAAAATTGTTTTCCAGCCTTTCATTCTGAGGTAGTGTCTATCTTTTCCCCTGAGATGGGTTTCCTGTAAGCAGCAAAATGTTGGGTCCTGTTTGTGTAGCCAGTCTGTTAGTCTATGTCTTTTTATTGGGGAATTGAGTCCATTGATTTTAAGAGATATTAAGGAAAAGTAATTGTTGCTTTCTATTATTTTTGTTGTTAGAGTTGGCATTCTGTTCTTGTGGTTGTCTTCTTTTAGGTTTGTTGAAGGATTACTTTCTTGCTTTTTCTAGAGAGTGGTTCCCATCCTTGTATTTTTTTTCCTGTTATTATCCTTTGAAGGCCTGGATTTGTGGAAAGATAATGTTTTAATTTGGTTTTACCATGGAATACTTTGTTTTCTCCATCTATGGTAATTGAAAGATTGGCTGGGTATAGTAGCCTGGACTGGAATTTGTGTTCTCTTAGTGTCTGTATAACATCTGTCCAGGAACTTCTGGCTTTCATAGTCTCTAGTGAAAAGTCTGGTGTAATTCTGATAGGCCTGCCTTTATATGTTACTTGACCTTTCTCCCTTACTGCTTTTAATATTCTATCTTTATTTAGTGGATTTGTTGTTCTTATTATTATGTGTCAGTAGGAATTTCTTTTCTGGTCCAGTCTATTAGGAGTTCTGTAGGCTTCTTTTATGTTCATGGGCATCTCTTTCTTTAGGTTTGGGAAGTTTTCTTCTATAATTTTGTTGAAGATATTTGCTGGACCTTTAAGTTGAAAATCTTCCTTCTCATCTACTCCTATTATCTGTAGGTTTGGTCTTCTCATTGTGTCCTGGATTTCCTGGATGTTTTGAGTTAGGAACTTTTTGCATTTTGCATTTTCTTTGATTGTTGTGCCGATGTTCTCTATGGAATCTTCTGCACCTGAGATTCTCTCTTCCATCTCTTGTATTCTGTTGCTGATGTTGGCATGTATGGTTCCAGATTTTTTTTCTCGAGTTTCTACCTGCAGAGTTGCCTCACTTTGGGTTTTCTTTATTGTGTCTACTTCCATTTTTAGGTCTTTGATGTTTTTATTCAATCCCATCACCTGTTTGGTAGTGTTTTTCTGCAATTCTTTAAGGGATTTTTGTGTGTCCTCTTTAAGGTCTTCTACCTGTTTAGCAGTGTTCTCCTGTATTTTTTTAAGTGAGTTATAAAAGTCCTTCTTGATTTCCTCTACCATTATCATGAGATATGCTTTTAAATATGGGTCTAGGTTTTCAGGTGTGTTGGGGTGCCCAAGACTGAGTGAGGTGGGAGTGCTGCATTCTAATGATGGTGAGTGATCTTGGTTTCTGTTAGTGAGATTCTTCCATTTGCCTTTTGCCATCTGGTAATCTCTGCAGTTAGTTGTTATAGTTGTATCTGGTTAGAGTTTGTTCCTCCAGTGATTCTGTTAGCCTCTATCAGCAGACCTGGGAGAATAGATCTCTCCTGAGTTTCAGTGGTCTGAGGACTCTCTGCAGGCAAGCTCTCCTCTTGCAGGGAAGGTGCACAGATATCTGGTCTTCAGAACTGCCTCCTGGCTGAAGATGAGGGTTTGAAACAGGACCGGTGGTCCTAAGGTAGTGTGGAGAGTCCTCTATGGACCTTTTTTGCATGTCTACTGACTCTGTGCCCAAGTTGACCGGGTACTGGCACCAACTGGAAGGGACTTGTGACTCTGGTCAGGCCGGATTTTCTGCTTCCCTAATGCTGGTCCCGAGTGATTGGAATGGAGCAGAATATGTGTCCTCTTGGGACCTTGGGGGTATTGCTGATTTCGCACTCAAGGTGACCTGGTGCTGGTGCCAACAGGAAGGGCAGCTTGGAATCTCAATTACCATGGAATGAGATATGATTTATATATATGATCATGCGAAGCGACTGAAGATTACCTAGAAGTCATACAAACTATACTATCCCTAGAGCTCTGAGAAACTAGAATTAAAGAAGCAAATTATGAAATTAAAACTAAGAAAACTATCATGAAACCCATCTATAGAGGGGCAAACATCTGTTAATTGCTTTGCTAAGAATTTGGTCTAGCCTACTTGACAGCCAGGGTTCTCCTTTGTGTGAAGCCACATGTGCCGTTGCAAGGTGGTGCTGGCTACTGCTGGCCACCACGCATAAGTTTGGGCAAACAACCAATGTGTACATATGCAGTAAAGTTTTTTTGGCAAGACACTGCTTGGCCCGGGCATGATAATGAGGTTCTGAGAGTATAACCAATCTGATGTGAGACATGCAAATGAGGTATATTAATGAGGTTCTGTAAGGTACTGAGAGAGAGTAACCAATCAGATGAGGAACATGCAAATGAGGTATAGTGCATAACCAATCTGGGTGTGAGACATGCCTCTTCTAGGCCTATATAAGCAGCACCAGTTCTGGGCCTCGGGGTCTCGTTGCCTCTTCAATCAAGCTCTCCCAATAAACGTGTGCAGAAGGATCCTGTTGCAGTGTCGTTCTTGCTGGCCAGTTCGGCACACACAAGAAGTGGTGCCGAAAATCTGGGAAAAGAAACATCTTCAGGCACGAGCAAAGACCCCCTGCTACAGGGAGGATTCAGAACTGCATCGCGGGGAAGGAGCAGTTAACAAAGGTTCCCGTAAAACAGACTGCTGAGAAGGATCAGGCATGGATTCAGAACTCTTCAGCTGGGGAACGGTGGTAATGAAGTGTTCCTACAAAACAGACTGCTGAGAAGGATTCATCTGCGTGGATTCAGAACTCTTCTGCTGAGGAACAGTGGTACTGGTAAGTAGAAAGAAATTAATGTGAGTCTCTGAGAGGCATGCTCTCCTATGAAATAGATCCGATAACTGTCGCTGGGGTTGCTTTCTTTTTTGCCTTGATCTTATGTCATAGTCTTAATTGTCAATGCCCAAAATGTAAAGATACAAAAGATAGTATAAAAAATAAAAAGCAGAAAATTAAGTCAATTTACCCTCCTCTCGAGGACTCTGAGTTGTTAGAATCGTCTAGCTCAGAGGATTCGGAATTATCAGCAGGAGAGGAGGAAGATTTGAAGGAGGCTGCTGCTGAGTATGAGGCAGAAAGATCTGGTCCAATAGGGAGGAGTTTCGGTGCTCCCACACCTACTCAGCCTTATGCAGATAAGAAAGCAATTGGTAATGGTCACTCTTTTTGCACTCCTAAAGGGTTGCAAAAAATATGTCAGGCTTTTCCTGCTTTTCAGGATCATGCTCAACAGTGATATTATGAGCCAATATCGCATAAACAAGTGAAAGAGCTAGCAAAGTCAGTAAGGACCTATGGAGTTAATGCCTCATTTACTCAGTCTCAAATTGATAGACTGGCTCACAATGACATGACTCCTTTTGACTGGATGAGTGTGGTAAAGGCATGTCTTACAATGGTGCAGTATCTAGATTGGAAGTCTATATGACATGATCTGTGTTTGAGTCAGGCCCATGCTAATGCTACTGCAGGACAACCAGAATGGAGCTTTGAAATGCTTACAGGTCAGGGTATATGGACAAACAATCAATTAGCATACCCAGTGCAGGTCTATGAACAGATCAATCAGGCAGCAGTGAAGGCTTGAAAAGCATTGCCTAATTGAGGAGAGGTATCTGGTAACTTGACAAAAATTATTCAGGGAATTAATGAGCCATTCTCTGTTCTCTGAATTTGTGGCTCGCATGATGGGAGCAGCAGAATGCATATTTGGTGATTCTGAGACTGCAATGCCATTAATTAAACAATTAGTTTACGAGCAATGTACCAACGAATGCAGAAATGCTATCACACCATGGAAAGGGAAAGGACTACAAGCATGGATGAAAGCCTGTAGAGAAATAGGAGGACCTCTTTCAAATGCAGGGCTGGCTGTCGCAGTTTTGATGGCAGAAACAAAAGGAATAACCTGCTATAATTGTGGACAAACAGGTCATATGCAAAAGCAGTGTACAAAGGGTAGAAAGAGTAGGTTTGAAAAGACAGAATCAGGTACTTGCCCAAAATGTGGGAAAGGAAGACATTGGGCAAATGAATGTAGATCAGTCAGAGATATAAAAGGAAGACCAATACCTCAGTTTAAGGTGCAACAGCCAAAAAAACGGAGTGAGGGGCCCCCATCTCCAGGGCCCCCAAATGTATAGGGCATTCCAGACCACAGTGTCCATGAGGCCACCCAGAGACCGAGGAGAGCCACTTCGGGTTCAGCAGGATTGGACATCTTTGCCACCTCCAGAGTAATTCTTATACCTCAAATGGTGTGCCAGCCTATTTCATCAGATTTTAGAGGTCCCTTACCAAAGGATACAGTGGGCCTACTGTTGGGTAGGTCCTCTTTTACTTTGAAAGGATTGGTGATACATCCCGGAGTTATAGACTCAGATTATGAGGGACAAGTTAAGATTATGTGTTCTGCACCCCGAGGTATTGTAGCCATTTCTCCTGGAGATCACATTGCTCAATTACTGATTCTTCCTAGTTTGCATAACATGTTCCCTAGTAGCCAGGATTCCCGAGGAGATTAGGGACTCGGTTCTACAGGAACTAATGTGGCCTACATATCTTTAGATTTGGATAATCGTCCCACTTTACAATTACAAATAGAAAAAAAAAACCTTTCAAGGTATAATAGATACAGGAGCAGATAAAAGCATTAAAACCAGTAAGTGGTGGCCTGCTTCTTGGCCTCTTAATCAACCGTCACATAGCTTACAAGGATTAGAATATGAGGCTACCCCAACTATAAGTGCAAAATCCTTACAATGGAAAGATAAAGAAGAAAGGACAGGGCTTTTTCAACCGTATGTACTCCCTTTACCTGTAAACTTATGGGGAAGAGATGTGTTGTCAGCCATGAACTTTCTATTGACTAATGATTACTCTCAGAAAAGAAAGGAAATGATGAGAGGAATGGGATATATACCTGGACTAGGTCTTGGAGAAAACTTACAAGGTAGAATTTCACCAGTTAAAGCCACAGAAAAAGTAGATAAGAAAGGGCTGAGTTTTTTTCTAGGGTCCACTGAGGAGCCTTTGCCCATTCTGTGGAGTATGGAGGATGCAGTGTGGGTGCCTCAGTGGCCTTTACCCTCTGAGAAGTTAAAAGCAGCTAAAGAATTAGTACAAGAACAATTAGACCTGGGGCATGTGGAACCCATGCAATCACCCTGGAATACCCCTATTTTTGTTGTAAAGAAGAAGTCAGGTAAATGGAGATTGTTACATGACCTAAGAGCCATTAATGCACAAATGCAGGTTATGGGTCCTGTACAAAGAGGACTCCCCCTACTCTCAGCACTACCTAAGGATTGGAGAATTATAGTAGTAGATATTAAGGATTGTTTCTTTTCCATTCCATTAAATAAGAAAGATAAACCTAGATTTGCATTTACCTTGCCTTCTATTAATCATATGGAGCCTGATAAAAGGTACCAATAGTGGTTATTACCCCAAGGAATGGCAAATAGCCCTATCATATGTCAGTTATATGTAGGAAAAGCTTTGCAACCGGTTAGGGATGGTTTCCCCTCCTTAAAATTTTGTCATTATATGGACGATATTGTGATTTGTGGACCTGAAGAAGAAAGTATACAGCAAGCTTATGGCTTGCTTAATGAAACTTTAAAAAATAATGGCTTGATTATTCCACCAGAAAAAGTACAGCAGTCTAATGTTAGTCGTTTTTTAGGAGCCACAGTTACTTTATGGTTTGTCACCCCACAAAAGATTAGTATTAGAAAAGATCATCTAAAGACACTAAATGATTTTCAAAAACTATTAGGAGATATAAATTGGATTAGACCTTATTTAAGGATCCCTACTTCGGAATTAAAACCTTTATTTCAAATTTTAGAAGGAGAATCACATATTACCTCATTGAGACAATTAACACCTGAGGCTTCTGATGTTCTTAGGAAGGTAGAAAAAGTGATCCAAACAACACAGTTAAATCGTATAAATGAGCAAAAACCTTTGTGCCTATGCATATTACGCACCATCAATTTGCCACCTGCTGTGTTATGGCAAGATGGTCCTTTAGTATGGATACATCCACATATATCCCCTAATAAGATTATAGAGCATTATCCCACCATGGTTGCAAATATGGCCCACAAAGGTATAAAAACTTCAATTACTTACTTTAGAAAAATGCCTGATAGCATAATCGTTCCCTATACTGTCGCACAAATGCAAATATTGTGTGCTACTATAGATGAATGGGCCATTCTTAGATGCAGTTATTCTGGTTTAATTGATAATCATTATCCTAAACATCCGTTATTACATTTTATGCTATTACATCCAGTGATATTTCCAAAGGTAACAGCTAATACCCCTATAAAGGGAGCCATTGATATTTATACAGATGGATCTAAAACAGGAATTGGAAGTTATGTAATCAATGAAAAGGCTGTAAGGTTGCAATTTACACCAGGAGCCCCTCAATTGGTAGAATGTTTGGTGGTTTTAAAAGTTTTTAAAAGATTTCCCATGCCCATAAATATTATCGCTGATTCTGTTTATGTAGTTAATGCAGTACTAGCATTAGAGACTGCTGGAAATTTTAAGCAGTCTAGTCCAGTATCTGAACATTTGATGAAAATACAAAATTGTATTTTGATGCGTGAGCATCCCTTTTATATTCAACATATTAGAGTACATACATCATTACCTGGACCTATGGTTAAGGGAAATGCAATTGCTGATTCAGCTACCAAAGACATGGTTTTCCTATCACAAAGTTCTATAGAAAGTGCAAAGAATTTTCATCAGCTTTATGATGTCCCTGCTTCTACATTACAACAAAAGTTTAAGCTCACACAAACAGAAGCTCGAGATATTGTCCTACAGTGTGGTAAATGTGTAGAATTTACTAATGCACCTTCCATGGGTGTTAATCCTCGCGGATTGCTATCCCTAGATGTTTGGCAAATGGATGCCACACATATCCCATCTTTTGGGAAATTACAATATGTACATGTATCCATTGATACCAGTTCTGGTGTCCTACATGCCTCTCCCTTGACAGGGGAAAAAGCAGTTCATGTCATATCTCACTGCTTAGAGGCTTGGGCTGCATGGGGCAAGCCCCTAGTGCTAAAGACAGATAATGGACCTGCATAGACTTCTTCTAAATTTAGCCAATTTTGCAAACAAATGCAAGTGAAAGATATTACTGGATTGCCCTATAATCCACAGGGCCAAGGCATCATTGAGAGAGCCCATCGCACTCTGAAACAATATTTGCAAAAACCGAAAGGGGGAATAGAGGCTACGACACCAAAGATGGCTCTGTCCCTTACAATATTTACTCTTAATTTTTTAAAATTGGATGATGCTCGAAGATCACCAGCTGAAAGGCACGGACAATGGCCTCAATCGCCCAATGAAATGGTCAAATGGAAAAATGTCCTTGATAATAAATGGTATGGCCCGGATCCTATCTTAATAAGATCCCGGGGAGCAATTTGTGTTTTTCCACAGGGTGAAGAAAATCCACTTTGGGTCCCGACGTGACTGACAAGGACCATGAAAGAGCAAGATGAACTCCAAGATGATCCTCTTGCTCCTGATGATTGAGACTGGGATAAGTATATCCTTGTGGGCCATAGTAAGATCACGGCCAGTACCTTTACCGGTACATTCCAATTCTTCTACCTAGCCTTTGTTTTTTGCAATGGAATGTTTTTTGGATGTGCCTTATGCACGACAAACTCCTCAAGAGCCACGGGTGTATAAGAGTACTAGTTTTCATTTAAATTATACACTATGCTTTGTGCATAATGTGGATAAACATTTTACACCCTGTATATTTTTTTAAGAAAAAGATTATCTCTAATTGGGCAGATCAAATTAATACTGCTGATACTATAAGTCAGATAGCAGAAAAAGAAAAAGAAAAAGAAAAAGAAAAAGAAAAAGAAAAACAAAAACACGTCTGAGGCATTGCTTACCCTGCAAAGGGTGGATTCTCATATCACCTCAGGGTTAATGCTAGTGAATCAGAGAGTGGATATTTTACAACATGACATGGAACAGATGATGGATGTCATACAAATGAGTTGTGTGGCATCCACTTTGCATGTGTGCATTACTCCCAATAGGTACATTAATAATTCTTTTATTAAAAGTACAGACCTATCGAATTACCTGTAGGGGATCTGGTAGCAGGAGCTGGAAAGGTTGCAGATGAGGGTGCAGATACAGATCCTGAACCTTAATGGGACCAGAGTGGAACCAGTGACCCTTGGAGACTTTACCTCTTGGCTTACCTCTGTATTTTCTTACTTTAAGGAATGGGTGGGAGTGATTTTGTTTGGTGCTGCCATTTGCTGTGAACTGGTGTTCATGCTCTGGTTGGTATGCAAATTCAGAACCCAACAAAAACGTGACGAGGTGATTATAACTCAGGCACTTTTAGCTATTGAAAATGGCACCTCCCCTGAAATTTGGTTATCTATGCTCAGGAATTAGTTGGCATCTGAGTTCTCTGCTCTTGCACCCCATGGAGTTATAGATCCATTGCACTGGGATGAGAGAGACTCAACGATCATTGATCAGCCTTTGCACATTGCTGAGGTTTCCTCATTGCACACGATAGGGTGATCATGATTTCCCCACTAATTCATTTTTTGGCTGGCCTCTTTAGCAGAGTTTGCCCTAGGTCATTTAGCAGTTACTGTCATACAGCACTGCAGTATCCAGAGACGGGCAACTTTCCTCGTGCACAGACCAACCTAAGACACGGGGCCGGTGGCGATAGGGTTACCCTATGACGGGTAAGGCTGTGACATTAAAGGAACGACCTAAAGGCGAATGGACATAATTGCACAGGCCTAGTCCAGCCTCATTTTATTAAAACAAAAAGGGGGAGATATGGGAAGCCACATGTGCTGTTGCAAGGTGGCACTGGCTACTGCTGGCCACCACGCATAAGTTTGGGCAAACAACCAATGTGTACATATTCAGTAAAGTTTTTTTGGCAAGACACTGACTGGCCTGGGCATGATAATGAGGTTCTGAGAGTATAACCAATCTGATGTGAGACATGCAAATGAGGTATGATAATGAGGTTCTGCGAGTATAACCAATCAGATGTGAGACATGCAAATGAGGTATGATAATGAGGTTCTGTAAGGTACTGAGAGAGAGAGAGAGTAACCAATCAGATGAGGAACATGCAAATGAGGTATAGTGCATAACCAATCTGGGTGTGAGACATGCCTCTCCTAGGCCTATATAAGCAGCACCAGTTCTGGGCTCGGGGTCTCGTTGTCTCTTCAATCAAACTCTCCCAATAAACGTGTGCAGTAGGATCCTGTTGCAGTGTCATTCTTGCTGGCCAGTCCGGCGCGCACCAGACTCCTTCCATTAGATTCTTTATGAATGTCTCCCTTCAATTACTACAAACATATGAGGGGACTTAAAAAAAGTGGGAGTAACATTATCCTGAGAGAAAAATGGAGCTTTGGGCTCAGCCTTGACTCTACTATAGGCGTAAGAAGTTATCTGTGATACTGATCTCTGTTGTCTATTCATTTAAATCAAGAGATACTGTTTGGGTAAATAATGGAATGTCCCATTCCTAATGCTTCTTTAAATGAGTTATTTTACTAGAATTCTATATACGCCTTTACTACAGTGAGAATAATTGAGGTACTACTCTAGATTTACATAGCCAAGTGAAGTCAGCTTCACATGAGTGGGTATGCATATCTCATTTGTCAAAACCACACAAATTGACAATCCAGAGAAAGAAACCTGTATCCCCCAAGATATCAAGAGACAACAGTCCTGCTTCAGTCATTCCAACAGCAGAAAAATTTATGCCCAGCAGAAGCTTAAAGAGCAGATTGCTTTTATCCTACCACTAAATATGCCAGGAAAAGATACAGGAAACCCACCCAGACATCTATTTCATCTGCCAACAAGGGGGCCACTACATGTTTGGACCTACAATATTTTCCAAATGAAGAATAGTTATAAATATAAATGTATCTCCTAGACAAGGGTTGAGTGACACAAAAATGTACAATTCACTGACCTAGTCTGTGTCAAAAGTTTTCGGTGTGCATGCAAACATAGTTGATGTCTTGTCAAGTTTGGAGAATCATATGGAGTACTCCCCCCCCCCCCAAAAAAAAAGAATGGGAATTGAACAGTGATAAATGTATGCATGAACAGTCTTCAGCTTGAGCCCATGTGTCCATATGTCCCAGACTTATTATCCTTACTAGGGGGTCGGTTTCATGAGCTATCTGTCAGGGAAAAGACAAAATAGTGGTTCTTCCAAAAAGGATTCCACATTAGATTATAAATTAGAGATTAGTAACCATGTTAATTTCATAATTCTTAGCCCAAGAGAGTCCCAATACTGAAAAGATTGAGACATAAATTTGTCGATGGGTCATGGATCCAGGAATCATGTTACATTTCAAGAGTTTCTATCACCTGTAACACTATGTCTTATTAGTTATTTCATTCTTTTTATGAGGAAATTAAAAAAATAACCTATCTCTCATTCCTATGACAACAAGGAAACTATTTCTGACCTGGGAAGAGGCTACAGCCTGCTATCTAATTTTTGTCTATGTATGTGGTATGTCTGAGTGTTGTAGGGGGATCTAGTATGGGGCACTAATAACATGACATGTCTAGACAACTGGATTGGATGCTCATGGACCTTATCATCAAGCAGGAATCCCAAGTCCTGCTATAAATCTGTACTAAGGGGAAAAATCTTTTTTTCTTATACAGAGGACGATTTGATTCTTTTTTTTGGAAACTTTTCATGCCTGAACCAAAAAAAATCTACAATGCAAGTTGCCAGAAAAACCAATAATGTGGGATCCCCAAACAACTCAGAACCCCATCCCTACCTCTTGTCCAAATCCTCTTATTTCTCTAAAGGACATAGGACAATGTCATAAACATTGAGTGGTAGATGCCAGTTGGACTATATTAGATATGTAGGTGATAGCATATTGGTCAAGATCTTGGATGTTTCATCTATATATTTATTTTCTTCTTGCTCCCACTTGGTGGATCAACCCTGAATCCCAGATATCACACCATTCCTTGGGATGACCAGTCGAATCCTGGTGGAAGGCTGACTACATTGGAATACTTTCTCCCTGGAAAAGACAATGCATTGTTCTTCCTGGAATTAATACTTAATCCTGTTATAGATTTGTGGTTCCTGCACATGATGTTTCTGCCAAAACTATTATTCCTAAACTTATTGAATGCCTTTTCTTTTGACCTTAGAACTTTCTTCATAGCCATAGAAGTGTTACAGTGGCCCCATGTTAATGGAATCTTTTGGTTTTAGCATATTTCCCACATTCCAGAAGCAGATATTGTAATGGAATGATGGAATTGCCATTGGAAGATACAATTCCAGCACCTAGTATATGGAAGCCGCCTGGCTGCGTGGCAGCCTGGCATAGGGTTCTTCAGAATGAGGTATACACTTTGAATCAGCTTCTAATGTATGGTATAGTTTCTTCCATAGCCAGAATCTATGGGTCTAGGAATTAAGGGGTAGAAAAGGAAATTATTACACTCACTATCATGCCAAGTGAACAACTAAGAAACATTTTGCTTCCTGTTTCTGTGATTATCAGTCCTGCTGTCCTGCAAGTTTTGTTTTTAGAGGAAGGAGTACTCATGTCAGAAGACACAATTATCCTATGAACTTGAAGTCTTCCGCCTGGCCACTTAGGTTTCTGATGCCTTTAACCCATAAGCCTAAAAAACACCATTAGGATGAGTAAAGGATTCCCATTACCAAGGGAAAAATCTTATTGCTCTTTCACAATTGGAGTAAGGAATATTAGGTTGTGAGTACAAGAGTTTCTTTAGAGAATCTCATGGTGCTAACGTGCTCTGTGGTTAAAGTGATTAGAGTCAATGGAGAACAGAAACACCTAGATTGGGCACGGTTACATAGGGCAAAGATCTTTTAGGAATGAAGGCATGGGTCACTTCTTCATGAAACAAAAAGTTGCTGAACTACTTGCTAAGGGTGGAGTAAATGAATATGAGTAGTAAGGAGGGGAGTAATAAATGCTAGCTAAGGCTACATGACCAGATGGATAACAAGGGTTACAGTTGACATTAAGTTTTTGTCATATTTTTTAATGATGTGTTTATACAGATGTGTGTGGTTCTCTTACCTTGATTTCTTTATTATGTTATATAACATCAAATGGAATAATATCAGTGGTTATCATTGTTAAGTTTAAAGATACAAAAAGGTGGTATCTCAAGGGACATTTGTTTAAGGAGATATGATTGTGATTCAGTTTGCTTTATGATAGTCGTCCATTTGCAGGCACAGAGCCTAACTAAGATGTTACCATTAGACTGTGGAAACATGTTGCCACAAGATAATATTTCCCCTTACTTTGGCAATTCATTCTTCTTTCCTAGTTGTTTGTATCTGATGCCTGTGGTTTTTATGATAGGAGTATACCAATCAAATGCTAAAATGCTAGCGTTCATACATAGGGAGTACATAGAACGTTTTTCCCAGGGTCTGCATTGTGTCACTCAATATAATTTTTTTCCTAATTCCATCTATTTATCTGTGGATGTAAACAGATTTAGTTTCCCTGTTTCTTGAGCTTTAAGTGCTGTGAGTTCTATCTGAATAAGAACAAAGGCATTTTTGTTGAAATTTGAAATTTTTATTAGTCTTCATAAGCTCAGAAATAATATTCAGACATTAAAAAGGTGGCAATAAGCTATATTTTCTTCTTTAGTAGACATGACACCTTATGCATTTTAGTGTTCTGACATCGTTAGGTTTTGTTGACAGTATTGTCATGCTGCTGTTACAAGTCTATGCATGTGATATCTAGCTGGGTGTAAGGGAACATTTTAAAGACTGTTGACTGGAAATAAACTACTTCCAGAAGATAAATGGATAATGAAAGTGTTGTACATTTACACAGTGAAATATTATTCATCTTATACCAAACAATATTATAAAATTTATAAGTAGGTTGATGGAAATATATTCTGGATAAAGTAACATAATCAAAAATACAGTTATGGTATGTTAGCATTTAATCAATATAGGCATACTATAATCCATATAACCACAGAGATTACATATTGAGTGAGGGACTGGGGGCCTATCCCATGGAAAATAAAACATATATATTTATGGGGAGATGAGGGACTGGAAAGGAAGGATTAAATAGGGGTGGGCTGAAAACAAGTATACAATGGCAGAAATACAAGAAAATATAGCTAATACTAATGCCATTTGATGGGTCATTTGGAAACTTACTACATTAGGAACATCATCATATGCATACATATGAAAAAATAATTTTTAAACAGGTACAATTATCGTCTCAAAGACTTACTGTTGAAAAACTCATCCTTTCTAGTTCTTTCTGGACTTTGGCTGCCTGCTTCAACTCAGATATTTTGGCTCAAAACTCCTTTCCAAGCTGACTGATTCCAACTGGCTTCTCTCAAGTTGTCTCTGAGATGCTTTGCTTGGAAAGAGGGTCCCTGAATTCCATGAACTGAAGTGGACTGACTACACTGACTACACAAACTGCATAGAATAGAACTGCATGTACTCAATTGTATGCCACTACATTGCCCGAATTTAACTGAACTGCACTCGCTCAACTGCCTTTTACCTTATCCCAAGCTCTTAAAGCTACTAAGTCCATAGTATAATAATAAAGTCATCAAACTGTATGTGCTGTCTTAAATCAGAAAATTGACTTTCAATTAACAATTGGTCTTTTTTGATATTGTATTAACACCTTTAAGCCTATTACAATTTTCTATAACTATAGTTTCTTTTCCGCACTGTTCCAGCCATTGTAACTGAGAACCAGCTTCCCATACAGATGCTGATAAATCTTTTAGTATTGAGTGATAATTCAGTTTTGGATGACCCAGGTATTTAACATCTGTCCCACACAGGGTGAGTGCTTTCCTTAAATTACTATTGATGTCATAAGAAATTTAAAATCATGTTTTTAAACAGAATTTCAGGATAGTTGTTCGTTTGTGAATTTTCACCATTTTGTATCATTTGTTCCTGGGTAACTGGGAAAGCTTCTGTGGTTGGTCATCTTTCCTTAATTACATTACAAGATAGCACTGTAAAAGATATTTTTTACATCTGGAATCCAAAGTGATTGGAGAAGGAGAAAGTCCACCAATGTTGCATAAAGCAGAGGTCATCGGACAGAAATATCTCAGGGCAAGAGACAGCTGCAGAGGAGAAACTTGCCTGGGATTGTCTGTAAAGGAAACTTAGAGTTCTGCTGGATGGACATAGAGGCTTAGGAGACTTCATAGCAACAGGACTCTCAAGCCCAGATCAAGGGACAATGAAGGAGCTTCTGAGACAGCGAATCAGTCAGCTACCCCAAAAGACAATTTTTAATTATATAGACAGACATTTTCTGCAGTTAAAAATGAGAAACTCCATTCCAGATCCCATAAGTCCAAGGGTAGGTGTTGAGGGGATAAAAGTGGTAATTGAAAAATCCATAGCATTACTTATTGCAACTGTGAAGACTGGACTAAACCACTCCTTACTATCAATTGAAATCTTCATATTTTTCATCTCAAAAAAGTTTGAAGAAATAGTTGTACAAGAAAAACTAGTTGTGATGATGCAAAAGCTTGAGATACAAGACACATAGATAGCAGAGGACTGCCTGGTCTGGCCTGAGTATGAGAAGTACCTAACTCTAGAGAAACTTAAGGCCCCAGGGAAGTGGGAGGTCTGATGGGGTGGGGTGGGTGGGTAAATCCTCTTGGAGATGGGAGAGGAGGAATGGGAATAAGAATTGTCTGAGGGTGGATAGGGAGGGGATAACAACCCGACTGCAGAAAAAATTAAATAATTATAATAATAAAACCCAATATATTTAACCAAAAAAGACAGAGGGAATAAGAAAACTGGAAATATTTAATTGTGAACTTATGCTACCTAATAAAATTGATGCACAAGAGAGACTGTCCACTAACGATGGGTAAGAAACCCATCTTTTGGGAATAAAGCCTGTCTCAAATCTAAGTGTCTAAGTTTCTAGTTTATGTATGGATTCATAAAGATCTAATTGTACTTTAATAAACACAATGGGATAATAAGAGTAGCTGAACGTCATTGGATTATAGAAAATAAACTGGTGAATTAGATCAATTTGTATACTTTAAAGAGGTTTTACTATCAGAACGTAAATCAGGAAATGCATTACAGTATAAAAGAGGTTTTGTCTATATTTCCAAATGTGATGAAAGATTATGATTTTCATCAACGTTGATAAAGATCAAATCTTAGTAAAGAAGCATCAACATGAAAGGCATGACTCAAGAAAGGAATAGGCACAAAAGTATAGTAACACAGACAATGCAAAAGCTGATAACCCTGAAAGGGGAAAGCTCAACGAACTGGCTGAAAAAGGATAGACTGTTTATCTGTCTAGCAGACTGGAAAACATTGGAGGCTGAAATTCACCTTTGGCAAAAGACTGATGATGAGAACTGCAGTTATGAAGAATCCATCTTCTGGATGACATCCAAAGTCCTTCTAAGAATGATGCACCCTTACTCTCTGGCTGGAATAGAGACATACAAACTTTTAATACCAAATTATATAGGTAAGGTTAGTTTGTAGGAGGAAGCAGCCATGTTAGTAAGTGATATCTCATTGAGGGTCAGACAAAACAGTGAATCAGAGAAAGATTTGACAGACTGAGTCAGAGATAGGATATGCTCAACTTTTATGAGAACAGCACAGGAAAGAAAGAATGTAAAAGTGCAACACATGCGATAAAGACACCTTATGAGATAAGGAGAGAGAGAGAGGGGAAGGGAGGGGAGGAGAGGAGAGGAGAGAAAGACAGAGAGAGAGAGAGAGACAGAGACAGAGACAGACAGAGAGAGACAGAGAGACAAAGAGACAGAGAGACAGAGAGTGTGTGTGTGAGAGAGCAATTTTTCTGGGACAGTTTTGCAGACACAGGTTGGAGTAGGAGACCGAAAAAGCCAGGAAATGAGAAGGAGACAGAAGATTAGGATAGGGTACCGGAGTTAGTTAGAGGCCAAGCAGAAGAATTCAGTAAGAAGTCTACAGAATCCAGTTTGAATCAGTCAATTTGGAGAGGAGTTTGGGCCAGAAGAGCTGAGTTGAACCAGTTAGCTGGATTTCAGAAAGGTCTGGAAAGATCAATTTTACTCAGCAGTAAGCTTCTGAAATGACAATTACACCTAGACAATAAAAATTATCTTTACATACATATATTAAGAAAATATAAATGGTACCACCAGAAATCAGGGGAGGCAATGCCTCAACTAGATAACTCTTGCCACCAAGTAGAACTTCCTCTGCCAGGAATGAATTACATCCAATGAAGTTTTGATTGAAGTGGCCCCATAGACTTCTCCAAACTCAAACCACTTTGGCTATACTATTGTTTCATTCATATATATATATATATAAAATTGTTTCCTCTCCACTAACTGACGGTAAAGTTCTATTGCTGAAGACAACAATATTCATTGTTCTACATATTTCATTGAACACAAAGGAGTGGAGCTGTGGTCTATCTAGAGCCTTGGCTCCTGACTACTGACAAATGTTCATGGTACTACAAGGTACCCTGCATATTACCAGAGGAGAGAAGTAAATTCCAACTCAACTGCAAAGCCTTTGCTCTACAATAGTGACATGTCTGCAAGATATGTTGATGCAATAATGGCATAAAAGTTGTGGGAGTAAGGCTGGATTTAAGGTCTACCTCATGAGATGGAACTTATTCATGAGGACCTGAGTATCTTAGAACTTGAGACAGGCCATGGTCTTAGAAGCAAATCAAATGCTAAAGGAATGTTATAATAAAATGACCCTAATGCTACTCTAATATACCCGTAGATTAATGTTGTGTTCAATTATCATCAGATAGTCCTACTTCCGCAGTAAATGGAAACTAATAGAGAACTATAACTGGTCTTTGTGCAGAGTGAAAGACTTTGGAACAGTCCATCCTACGTAGGATGTCTTCATCAAATTTCTCCCCTCAGTGCTCAGGGAACTCAGTGGAAGTAGAGAGTGAAAGCCTGTAAGAACCAAAGGGAATATAGGCACAAAGGGAATGGTACCTTCCAGACACTAATGGACTGGCACACACATGAACACAAAAACTGTGGCAGCATAAACATGGCCTACACAAGTCCAAGCCAGATAGTGTTCCAGTGTTGAGAGGGGAAGTATACACAAGCCCTTATCTATAATCCAGGAACTGTCTAATTGACACCTGCTCACAAAGGAAAAAAACCTCAGTTTTTTCTAATGGAGTCTCAATGTGTATACAAACTACACGTAATGGTAGTATCCATGCCCAACATTTTCTGGCCAACACAAAAAAATTCAGTTATATTTTAGGTAGTTTGTTTTCTTCCTTCCTTCCTTATTTCTTCCTTTCTTTTCCTTTCCTTTCCTTTCCTTTCCTTTCCTTTCCTTTCCTTTCCTTTCCTTTCCTTTCCTTTCCTTTCCTTTCCTTTCCTTTCCTTTCCTTCCTTCCTTCCTTTCTCTCTCTCTCCCTCTCTCTCTCTCCCTTTTCTCTTTACTGATCATATAATGCCTTACTTGTGCAATTTTACCTTATTGGTATTTTGTGTATATATTATAGTTTTTAATTTCTAATTTTGCATTTTTATTGTGTGTGCAACCATGTGTGTGTGTGTGTGTGTGTGTGTGTGTGTGTGTGTGTGTGTGTAAGTGTGATGTGTGTGTCTGTATACGTGTACATTTGTGTTCCTTTTGCTTTTCTTTTTTTCCTTTTTTTGTTTCTTTGATTTTTTTGATTCTGGTTTATATATTCTTTTATTTGATGAGGTGGGGTTGGGTGGTTTGGTGAGAGAAGATGAGAGATGTGAAACTGTCCTCAAATATGTTGTATTTATTTTCAAATGTTATTTTCAAATCATAAGAGAATAAACATATGCCAACCAAAATGGAATGTTTTGAATTTAATGGTATCAGTGACATTTGGAGAAAGTGAGCCATTTGGAAGATGACAATTCAAATTTGAAAACCTTTGAAGTGTACATTATAATTTTTCAGAACATGGAGGTTTTATTTTAGGTTTATCAGGGTGTCCTGGAAAACCCAATATGTCTTCAGCATTAAACCTCAGTAGTACTGCAAGCCAAAAAGCAGTTGAACAATATCTAAGAGCACGGATTATATTTTATTAAATCCTGATTGAATAAAATAACTTATGCAAACCAAAACTTATAACTAAAAGAGAAAAAAAAACATACACAAGAACTGTGAAGAGTCTCACAGATGGGTGACATTAGAAGTGTCAGACAACAATTTTAAATGACTTCGCTCATTGTGCTTATGAAAATAAAAGAAATGATGGGTAACTTTATTGTCAAGTTGAATTCTATTGAAGCTAATCATATAAAAATAGTTTGGTTTAATTTACAGTGTCAATGGTTTTGAAGTTAATTCAAGGAATTTAAAGAAGACAAAAGTTGTTGGACCTGCCTGATTCCATCTACAGATAAAAAGCCATTTTGAGGTCAGAATAAGTGGTTTCTATTTACCACAAAATTAAAGTTTGACTCACACTGCACTCTCAAATCTCATTTTGGAGAATCACTCCTAAGCATAATAAATGAAACGTGCCTAATTTTTTTTTGGGGGGGTGGTAGTTTTTGTTCTCAATTAGAATCAGCAAAGCAGTTACATAAATGCTAAACAAAGATAAAAATGTTTGAAATGAATAAGAGAGGAAGAGAAAATAAAACATATCAAATAGACATATGACAAAAAGAAAAGTTCACTATTCATAGTATTAGACTGGAAAGGAGAATATTTTTTTAAATTTTTTTATTTTTTATTTTTGGTTTTTCGAGAAAGGGTTTCTCTATGCAGCCCTGGCTGTCCTGGAACTCATGCTGTAGACCAGGCTGGCCTCGAGCACAGAAATCCACTGCCTCTGTGTCCCAAGTGCTGGGATTAAAGTCAAGCACCACCACTGCCTGGCGAAAGGGAGAATCTTAAAAGACACTATATATATATATATATATAAAGTAGAAAGAAGAGTTTTCCAAAACTGATTAAAAACTTTAACGTATACTTTTAAATTTCATTTTTATTACCCTTTTAAACTTTTTTTTTCACTTTAGAGTTTCATACAATTCATTTTGGTCATATTCTTTCCTCTTATCCATGTCCTCACATATCTTTCCTACCCACCCCCAACCAATTTATGTTCTCTTTCCATTTCCACAAATAAAACTAAAGTACACAGCACTCTAATACAATAACATAAGGATGGCAACAACAACAATAACACACACACACACACTCACACAAGAGGATACATAAATAAAATCAGAGTCCATTTTCCATTTTATTTTAGTCAAGTATTCCTGAGCTTATCATGAACAGGGAACAATGAATCAAGATGCTTTTTAAAGTTTAGTTCCTATGTATCATTAATGCTGCCATAGAAAATATATTTTATTGTTTTAAAGAATTGAAGAATACTTGTGAGATTCTATATGTAGTCAGAAAGGGTCTTCTCAAATATCAAGTGTATCTGGGCAAGACTGCTTATTTACCTCCTTACTTTAAACAAAATTGAATGAGTATGAATTGATAGAGGTTTGTGTCCAAAATCTTAGGGCCAGTGCTTCTCTGGAAAAGCTGTTATAGAAATTTTAAATGATTTTAAGTATAACCAAATTGGTCAATGTATGAACCTCTGATGGTTCTTTACACTACAAAGGGAGAAATAGCTGATATTTAAACTGGGATCTTAAAACAATATGCCCTATAGAATTGAAGGTTTTGTGACATTTCCATGATGACTATGGGAAAGACTGAAGTCAGGATAATGGAGAAGAAACTTGCCTGACAAGAAGAGATTCCACCAGATTTCGAAAGATTGCCTTAGCTGAACAGAAATGCATATTTACTCACTTTTATTTGTCTTTTCTATAAAATTTTATCATTGCTTCATAAAAGGCAGAGCAAAACAAAAAGCCTTTTTTTTCTTTTTTCTTTTTCTTTTTCTTTTTTTTTTTTTTGCTTTGCCAAGTATAAATGTCCATATTCCTTTTGCTATATATGTTTTCTATGTTTGTTTATTTTCCACGCAACAATACTAAGGTACCAGGTTAATGAAACTAAATAATTGAGAGCAGGAAAGAAAACTGTTTTAGCTTTAGCACCAGAAGTATTTAAGTTTCATTTAGAAGAAACAAAAAGAAATGGTTTGATCTTGATTCATGTTTTCTTGTATAAAAGCAGGAATCAGTAATACATAATAATGCACTGGGATAATACATTTGCATGCACAATTAGAATGGGATGGATAACTATAATTAATATGCAATTTAAATTAAATGATAACTATCATTTGGACATTATTACTGAGAGTGAAGTGCTTTTATGGACTTGAGGTGAGTTAGTATTTTCATTTCAGTTTATCGTGTAAAGTTAGAAAAACTTCACATGTCCTTATTTCTTTTATTTCTTTTGTTTGTTTTTTGTTTGCTTGTTTGTTTTAAGTTATTTTTTACATTTACATTTCAAATGCTATCCCAAAAGTCCCCCAGACCCTCATCCCCCACTCCCCTACCCACCCACTCCCACTTCTTGGCTCTGGTGTTCCCCCATACTGAGGCATATAAAGTTTGCAAGACCAAGGGGCCTCTCTTTCCAATGATGGCCGACTAGGCCATCTTCTGATACATATGCAGCTAGAGACATGAGCTCCGGGGGTACTGGTTAGTTCATATTGTTGTTCCACCTATAGGGTTGCAGATCCCTTTAGCTCCTTGGGTACTTTCTCTAGCTCCTCCATTGTGGGCCCTGTGTTCCATCCAGTAGCTGACTGTGAGCATCCACTTCTGTGTTTGCCAGGCCCCCTGCATAGCCTCACAAGAAACAGCTTTCTCAGGGTCCTTTCAGCAAAATCTTGCTAGTGTATGCAATGGTGTCAGCGTTTGGAAGCTGATTATGGGATGGATCCCCGAGTATGGCAGTCTCTAGATGGTCCATCCTTTTGTCTCAGCTCCAAACTTTGTCTCTGTAACTCCTTCCATGGGTGGTTTTTTTTTTTTTTCCCAATTCTAAGAAGGGACAAAGTGTCTAAACTTTGGTCTTCTTTCTTCTTGAGTTTCATGTGTTTTGCAAATTTTATCTTGTATCATGGGTGTTCTAAGTTTCTGGGCTAATATCCACTTATCAATGAGTACATTTCTTTTATTTTTTAATAACTCTGTCAAAATGTGAAAACCATGCCTATCTTTTATTAATAGAAAGATGTGCACTTTGCTATCTGTCTCCTTATCCAAATTTTCCAAATTTGACTATTTCACCATTGAACTTGTTATATAAACTGCTAATGTACTTCAAGAAATTTAATTGATATAGCACTTCTAATTGATATAGTAGAGAAGGTAAACTTTGCTTCAGGGATGGATAATTGCTCAGTTTAAGAAAGCATCAAAGACGACAAGAGCAGACAGTTAATTGTGCTTCCTGCCTATGAGACAAACAAATTGCAGGCTTCTATAAACTACTGTACATCTTGGGAAACAAGGAGGTTTGTATTTCACTTGATTAGAAAATGTTCATTTTTTCAAAAGTGTTTCTCTTAGTCTCATAGGCATACACATTGATTAAGATTTCTTATTAACATGCAATCATCTTCAATTGTTTTTACTTAATTGCTTTTTATTTCAGTTAAGTACCATTGTTCTTTACTCTTTCATGTAGTTTAATTAGCATGGAAGGTCACTGAGTGGTATTAAGGCACAAACTTGCCCAGAGGAAGTTGCTGATGTCTTTCTGACGTCTAATTAGAGTATATCTTAGAACTGTAGCATAGGAGAGATTGTAGATGGCAGAAACAATAGTGGAAGAGTTGAAAAAGAACAACAAGCATTATTGTGCACATGAAAACAAATGTTCAATCCTTATTCTTTTTGAAAGTCACTATGCTTATAAGAGAATGATATAACATTATACATGACAATGTATGAATTATTTAATGTTTGTTGAATAACTAATGAGCATATACATTAAAAGGAACAACTTCCAAGAATGATAAATTTTGGAGAATGTGCTATTAAAAGAAATACAGAGTCAAATATGTAATATATTTCATAATTATACATGAGGTATGAGAGAATATCTTTTCTTAGTATTTAAGTTTTAGTAATATTGCTGAAATACTTAAGATTTTAGTAAATTGCTGTAAAATAACATTAGAATTTAGTCACTTAGCTAAATAATCTATAATAATCATCATATTTAGATATCCCCAAAAATGCTGTTTTAAACCAAAAACAATCAGTGTACTCCTTATGCATTTCTTATTTCTGGATGCTGCTTTAAAAATAATAAAATCTAGTACTAAGCCAAAGATGGTTGCTTTGAATCAAACAATCATGTTCAGTGGCAATCTGCTTCAATTTCCTTAAATCAGAATCAAATTAATAACACTTTATACAAAAGATTGGATATAATCAAAATATTTTGGGAAAAATATTGTCCATTATACTCTCTGAGTTGTCATATTCTAGAGATCATAGGTCTTTTTATTTTACTTCAACTTTACCACTCTGTACGGTTATAAATACTTAATGCACTTGATTTTTGCCCACATTCATAGAAATACTGTCCAATAGAGGAAAAAAAAATCATGGCCACTGCCAAAATCATTTCTAGAAATATTTTAAATCAGTTGAGATACCCTAGTGGCTCTTTCAAAAACTAATTCATTCTATATTTATATGAGAAGTGTCCCTGATAAATTAATTAACAGGAGAACAGTTCAAATTATTTATTTTCACAGAGAAGAAAAATGGTTCTGGGAAGTGAAGTGATGAGCCAAATATCAGCTCTACTTTCTCACCAAAGATTCACTCCCTATCAAGTGAGTAAATATATAATGTTGTATGCTCATCCAGATAATCTGTGATGACTACATGCTAACACAAAAAGTGCCAGTCATGACATTTTCTTCAAAGCTTAAGGCAAGACCTTTATATAATGAAATGCAAAGCAGATAAACCCAATGTATAGAACATGCAAAATGTCTGCTCTGATGGAAAGAATGTGAGGGGAATGAAGAGAGATTCTGCTAAGTCACCTCAATTGCTAACCAAAAAAATATCCCCAGGACTCCTGACAACTTCCCTTGAAGCAGTTGGAAGCCATTTCTGCCCAGTGTCTCTTTTGTCTATATCTATCTTTCTGAATTTTTCTGATTTTTTTGTTTCTATAGACAAAAGAGTGTATTCAGGATGAAAATGAGTTTGCTAGCATTTTTATGTACTAGGTAACTATGATGCTACAAATGTCTTTCTGAATTAAAAGCCTTGAGTTCCACAGGTCCCCCAGTGGAGGAGCTAGAGAAAGTACCCAAGGACTTGAAGAGGTCTGCAACCCTATAGGAGAAACAACAATATGAACTAACCAGTACCCCCAGAGCTCGTGTCTTTAGCTGCATATGTAGCAGAAGATGGCCTAGTTGGCCATCATTGGGAAGAGAAGTCCCTTGGTCTTGCAAACTTTATATGCCCCAGTACAGGGGAATACCAGGGCCAGAAAGCTGGAGTGGGTGGTAGGGGAGTAGAGCAGAGGGAGGGTATAGGGGACTTTCAGGATAGCATTTGAAATGTAAATGAAGAAAATATCTAATAAAAAATCATTAAAAAAAGAGCCTTGAGTTCCTTCTGATGAGTTCTCAGAGTCTCTCTTAGCCTTTTAAATTTGAAATATGCAAAACTTACTATGTCCAGGGGTCTGAAGAATGAATCTACTCAGTCCCAAGATAATTGAAGATTTGTTTTTAAAAAAATATGTATGTGTGTCTCCATGTGGGGATATGTGTGTGTGAATGCAGATGTCCCTGCTGGTCAGAGTCATTGTATCCCCTGGAGATGGAATTATAAGTAGTTGTAAGCCTCTGGACATGAATGTTAGAAACTGAACTCAGGTTTTCAGCAAGAATAGTTCTCACTGTTATCTTTTCTCTCTGATGATGCTAGTTTGTATCAAGTTGACACACAAGACCATCAATCACACTGTATGAAGAACTAAAATACCTATGATTTTAGAGCAAGAATGACTATGTTTTATTGATAAGAATAAACTTACTTTACCATCAGCTGCCATCTTGCTGTCAGTTTTTAATGATATGAATATACATATTTACTAATTGTGATTTAATTTTTTTGTGATTTGAAATTTTAATTTTTTATTTTTTTATTTCGATTTAACTTTTTAAAATTTACTTACTCACTGTCCCTCTCCTGGTCACCCTCTCCTGCAATCCTTCTCTATCCCCCACCCCCTTTGTCCTCTGAGGTAGTCTGGGCCCCCTAGATATCCCACCATGCTGGCATTTCAAGTCTCTGTGAGGCTAGGCTTTTTCTCTCTCACTGAGATCAGATAAGGCACCCCAGCTAGTAGGACATACCACACACACAGAGGCAGATTTTGGGATATCCCCAGTTCCAGTTGTTTGGGACCCATTTGAAGGTCAAGTTGTACATCTGCTACCTATGAGTGGGAGGCCTAGGTCCAGTCTGTGTATATTCTTTGGTTGATGGTTCAGAGTATGAGAACTCCAAAGGTCCAGGTTAGTTGATGTTGTTGATCTTCCTGTGGGATTTCTATCACCTGGGCTTGCAATTCTTTCTCCTCTTCTATCATAGGTCTCTTCAAGATCATCCATTCTTTGGCTGTGTGTGTTGGTATTTCTTGAGTACACTTATAGTTGAAGCCTCTCAGAGGGCATCATGCTCCTGTCTTGCAAGCATAACAGAGTATCATTAACAGTGATAGGGACTCGTCCTTGACCATGGGATGAGTCAGAATTTGAGCAGATTGTTTGTTGGACATTCCCTCCATCCCTGCTCACTCCCCTGTGCCTGTGTTACTTGCAGATAGGATAAACTTTGGGTTCAAAGTTTTGTGGGTGGGTGTGCTTCTCTATAACACCACTGAGGTTCCCATTTGAGTATAGGAGTTAGCCTCTTCAGGTTCCATATCCCCAGTGTGAGTTACAACTAAGGTTACCCCAATTGATTTTGGACACCTCCCTTATCCCAAGTCTTTGTCTAGTCCTGGAAATGTACCCCTATCTCCTCACCCTTGTCAGTTACAGATTTCCATTCATTCTCATGGCCATCTGGCCATTTCTCCTGTCCTTCCCTACACCTGATCCTGAATCTCCCCCATTCCCCTTTCCACTCCACTTCCCTCTAAGTTCTCTCCCTCCACCTGCCTCTAATGACTATTTCATCCCCCCCTCTAAGTGTAATTCAAGGTCTTTGCTTGGACCTTCCTTCTTGTTTAGCTTCTTTAGGTCTGTGAAGTGTAATGTCTTACCTGTGTTTTATGGCTAATATCTACTTATAAGCAAGTACTATGCTTCTTACAAAGACACTTTCTCAACTATGTTCAGATCAGCTTTATCCAGAATAGTCAGAAACTGGAAACAACCTAGGTTTCCTACAACTGAAGAATAGATAAAGAAAATGTGGTACCTCTATACAATGGAATAGTACTATTCAGCTATTAGAAGCCAAGACACCATGATTTTGCAGGCAATAGGGTAAATTGTTACTTTTTTATATAAAAGTAATCGTTTGTCTGAATTTATGGCTCTAGAAGCATAGTCTGTGATGGTGGGGAGGCAAGACTTCAGATGTATGGGGTAGTAAGCTTTGAAATTATACTGCACAGAGGAAGCAGAGAGCAGTTTGGAGGTGAGATGAAGCTACGAACTCCTGAAACCCACCCATAGTTATGTTCTTTCTCTAACAAGACTGTATCCCTTAAAGGTTTAATGACCTTGCCAATCAGTTTCATTAACGTTGGGCCAACTGTTCAAATACATAAATGTGAAACACTTCTCATTCAAATGGCCACATTCCACCCTTTGCCCCACAGATTCATGTCAAACTCAATGCAAAATGCATTTAATACAAATTTAAAGGTGTTTACATTCTCTATCTCAATAGTGTTTAAAAGTCTAAAGTCTACCTTGAGACTAAAAACAACCTCTTTACCCTAAAGTTCTACTAATAAACAAATAAATAAATTACATAATTTCAGCATTTGATGGCACAGGAAATACATTTCCATTACAAAATAAAAGGAGGGGTCATAGTGAGGAACTGTTGATTCAAATCATGATTAAACTCAATGGGGCAAACATCAAATCCTATAGCAGTGTGTCCAGTGCCTGTGGCTTTAGTTTTAGTGATTAAATGATGTACTCCAAAAGCTTCATTCTCTTTTTCAATATATTCCTTAGCTGTAACATTAAACTTTTAGGTGTTCCTTTGATCTTCAGACTCTACATTTTGTTTTTTCTTTTGCCCTATTTACTTTTTTTTTTCACCATAGCCATGTATAAGAGTAATCAGGAATAACCATACCACAGACTCAATGTAATCCTCTGTACAAGTTTTCTCTGCCAAAAAAATTAGTCCACTGCTTTTTAATTTAACTGTACATGAATTCTCATGTTGAGGCCATATCCTATAACCAGGCAGAGCTCCTAGTGGATGGATAAGGATCACAAACCATCAATAAAACTTTTGACCCAAAATTTGATCTGTCTAAAAGAACTGCAGGGACAAAGATGGAGCACAGACTGAAGGAATGGCTAACCAACACTTGGCCCAACTTGAGACTCATCTCATGGACAAGCATCAATCCCTGACACTATTAATGATATTCTGTTATGCTTGCAGACAGGAACCTAGCATAGCTGTCATTTTAGAGGCTCCATTTAAGCAGCTGACTGAAACACAGAGATGGACAACCAAAAATTGTACAGAGCTCAGGAACTCTTATGGAAGAGTTGGGAGAAGAACTGAAGATCTAAAGGGTATAAGAATTCCACCAAAAGACCAACAGAGTCAACTAACCTGGACCTTTGGGAACTCTCAGAGACCAAAGAGCATAAACAGGCTAAACGTGGTCCATGGCACATATGTTGCTGATGTGCAGATCATTCTCCATGTGGGTTCCCCAACAACTGGATTGGTGGCTGCTCCTAAATATATTGCCTGTCTATTGAACCTGTTCCAACACAGGACTGCTTCGTCTGTTCTCAGGGGGAGAGGATGCTCCTAAACCCTGCAGGTATTTGATGCCCTAGGTTGGAAGGATACCCATGAGGGCTTACTCTCTCAGAGAAGAAATGGAGGGGGTGGCAGGAGGGTGCCAGTAACTGGTATGTAAAAAAGGAAGTAGATTCTACATAGAATAATTATATTACTTATAAGGAACATTTGTTTTAATATTTTGGTTTACAAAAATAAAACAACAACAACAACAACGATGGGAAATTTAATCTGAGTCTCATCACACACATAAAATGAACAACCTTCTTATAGAGCCAAACAGTACCCTGGGTCCCCGGACTCCTGGTGTAGAATCAAGAGGGCTGCCTGCTGAGGGTTGCTTTCTTTCTGACTTTGCTGGGATTGAGGGGAAGTCTGTCTTGTTGATGCTGGTAACCCGTGAAAGTGAAATGGAAGAGTGAGTGAAGAGTTTTTATTTTATTTATTTATTTTTTTCTGTTGAGGAATGTTTAGGGAAGTGAAGAAACCCTTGGGAGAGGTTTTTCTAAGCTTTGTGTAGATGTTAAGTTAAATTACTTGTAGATTCGAGTGGTGAAGGTGTGGGTGACATCCTGTGAGGCTTGAGACTTGGGTGAGATGAGATGAGATGGGTATGTGTAGGTCAATCAAATTACAGATGATTTTTAAATGTGAATAAAGTTATGTTCAGATAGTTTGCACAGGAAAAAATAATAAAATGGATGCTTTTTATATTTTCTTGCTATTACTAAATGTCAAGATTGTATGTTATTATGTCTTGTAATAATTTCTTCTGTTAGTATAAATATGGAAATGCCACATTGATTAAGTGCCATCAATTGTAATGCAGTGTGTCATTCGAAAAGAGATTTGAAGAACTGACAGCTTAAAGCCCAAAGGGGAAGGCTGTCTAAGGAAATGTTAACAGTTGATGCTCTTTATTTTCAATGAGTAGTGAACTCTACAAGCACTAAGTCCAACGTGACAGCAGTGCCATGCTTATCCCCCTCACAGAACACTGCCATTTTCTATGCACATGGAAGAATAATTAATGTGGAAATTTCATTCTGGAAAATATAGGATAGTGTGGACTTTTGCTCTATGGAAGATGTTGCTTATGGGTTTGCCATGCATGAAATTTATTGTGTTAGGAAATCTACTCTCCAGTTCTCTCTTTAGGACTTTAATCATGAAGGCATACTGGAATTTTTCAAAGACCCTTTCTGTGTTTATTGGGATGATCATGTAAGTTTTGACTTTAAATCCATTTATATAATTTATTATATATTTGACTTATGTATGTTGAATAATCCCAGCATTTCCTGGATGAAGTTAACTTAATTGGGATGGATTGTCTTTGTGAAATATGCCTGTGTCCCATTATCAAGGCTTTCATTGGGCATCTTGTATGTATGTTCATTGGGTTCAGTGGCCTGTTGTTTCTTTTTCGGTATTCTTTTTCTTTTTCTGGAATGTCATTACTTTTTTGTACAGGAGCAATACTGGCTTTATAGAAAGAACTTGAATGTTTGCTTTTTATCATCATACACACCCATACACACATACACACAACACACATAGGTATGAAATATACATACATAATCACACATATGTATGTGTGTATATAAACATATATTATTTAGTCTTATGTGTGCTATTTAATCATAGAGTCAATATTATTAATAATAAAAAGGTTTGCCTACCTCTGTTATCTCTCAAACAAACCAGAATTATTTTGGTAATATATGGTGAGTAAAACTAATGTGTATTGTGAATTGTGATTTTATTACTATTAAATGAATTCTGACACTGTGGACTGAGACAAATGTGGTTTACATTATTTATCTTCACAATGATCTTAAAGTTTCTAGTTTTATTATATATTATATAAACTTTTATTATATATACACATATATATGTGCATATATATGTATGTATGTATTTGTATATATATATATACTCACACACACGGATCATTTTTCATTTTGTATACTAAAACATGTTATAAACTGTTGTACTGTTTTTGTTTGGGTAATATAAGTACAGATTATGAAAACATCTCCTCTTTTGATAGCTCTGGTGTCATATTATTTTGTAACATTTCAAACTGATATAGCTAGTATTTGTTTCACTGTATGGAAAAATGTAAAATTCCAATATTTTTTCAGCCAAACACTAGTATTATTTATCTTGATAGATCACTAGAAAAATAAAGATAAATAGATTTTCAGATATTATTCAGACTGCAAAATATTCATAAACTGGTAGATAATACCAAATCTTAATAGATTGTGATATAAATAACTTGTGCCGATAGAGTTAATGGTATAGGTGTAAATTTGTCTAGTAATGAGTACTTTATAAGTATATAATACTGCATATATGTAATCATGAATAAAATCATAGCTGCTGAGTGAGGAAAGATCAAATGTAGATGATATTAATGTTCTTGAGCTTAATGCAATACATATTGTGCTTTCTGTAGAATATGAACTATACTGGAAATTAAAAAAAGTAGACAGTAATAGACAGAATTCAGCTTTAATAAATATGGGTTTATGTTTTATAGATCATTGCTATAAGTGAAGTAAAAGCCCCATTTTCATTCAAAATATGAACTACAAGACCCATCAGAATAGATTGGCCTTGTGAGTAGGACTCTGAGGAATTGAAATGATAACAGACAATAAGTTAATAGAATGCCTAAGGCAATTAAATTACAGAGAAAACAGGGTGGAGACAGGTTTCATTGAGGCTGGGACCAAGGGATTATAGAATTATAAAGACTTATTGTGCTGGTGGACGCGGCTGCTAACTGGTTCTATCAGGGGCAAGCCTCCTGGGAGCACAGAGAGGCAACACTGCCTCTCAAACGTGGAGACTAGTTAGCACTACAGGGAGTCAGGAGTGAACCCAGATAATTAGAAATGAGGCCCTCATTTCATGTTCAACCTTCATTTGCTCTCACATTCATTCTCTTTCTTTGATCTTTCCCCCTATTTCTGTGCACTTTCTTTTTTATAAATTTATAGTATTCAAGTAAATTAAACATAAAAGTATGTTTTTTGACTTGTCCTTTCAAGAATTGTATTAAACTAACATTTGCATTTTGAATGATTTTTTTCAAAGCTGCAATTATTTATGCTTAGCTTACCATTTTCCAAATGAATGTCTTCTTCATGAATAAGTAGGTTAATTTACAGTAGTAAATGACTCTAAATCACAGCAAGATAACACTATGAAAGTTTCTTTAATTCTACACTATACCTGAATGGCTGTGAATATGTTAAAATATTTTGATCCTATATTGATGACAAGAATGAGTGAAGCTTCATCATTTTATATTTGTATTATATAAAATATGTAGTCTTTTTTGGTTTTTGGTAGCAAGAGTAAAGAAAGAAAGGCTAGGGACTTTTTCTGGGTAAAAAAAAAAAACAAAACAAAACAAAATTAGGCAATTTTGTATATTCATATATTAGTTGTGTTTCTGTTGCTGTTAAAGAATACAACAGCATTATGAAGGTAACTTAAAGCAGAAAAATTTATTCTGATTTATGGTTCCAGAGGATGCAATTGGTTTGGAGGCATTGCGGCAGGAACAGGAGCAGGAGCAGGAAGCTGAGAAGTTATATCCTGTGAAACACTGCAGAAGGAAAATGAAAGTAGCATGAATGAAACCTGCAATGCTAAAACTGGCTCTCCATGATGTTCTTATTCTGACAAGGCTGTACCACCCAGTAAGCTCTGCCAATTCCACATCAGCTATTCAAATGGTTGCGACATTGTGCACAGAATCTTCTGCATCAAGCATGAATCAAGAAAGAGAGAAAGAAAGAAAGAAAGGAAGAAAGAAAGAAAGAAAGAAAGAAAGAGAGAGAGAGAGAGAGAGAGAGAAAGGAAGGAAGGAAGGAAGGAAGGAAGGAAGGAAGGAAGGAAGGAAGGAAGAAAAAAGGCAGAAAGGAGGAAAAAAGAAAGAAAGAAAGAAAGAAAGAAAGAAAGAAAGAAAGAAAGAAAGAAAGAAAGAAAGAAAGGAAGGAAGGAAGGCAGGCAGGCAGGCAGGCAGAAAAAAGGCAGAAAGGAGGAAGAAAGAAAGAAAGAAAGAAAGAAAGAAAGAAAGAAAGAAAGAAAGAAAGAAAGAAAGGAAGGAAGGAAGAAAAAAGGCAGAAAGGAGAAAGAAAGAAAGAAAGAAAGAAAGAAAGAAAGAAAGAAAGAAAGAAAGAAAGAAAGAAAGAAAGGAAGGAAGGAAGGAAGGAAGGAAGGAAGGAAGGAAGGAAGGAAGGAGGAAGGGAGAAAGAAAGGAAGGAAGGGAGAAAGAAAGGAATAAAAAAAAGAAAAAGCCCAACAGATTTCATACAGACCATTCCTTTTTATTAAAAAAATTATTAGATATTTTCTTCATTTACATTTCAAACGCTATCCCAAAAGTCCCCTATACCCTCTCCCCCACCCCCGCCCTGCTCCCCTACCCACTCATTCCCACTTCTTGGCCCTGGTGTTCCCCTGTACTGGGGCATATAAAGTTTGCAAGAGCAAGGGGCCTCTCTTCCCAGTGATGGCTGACTAAGCCATCTTCTGCTACATATGCAGCTAGAAACACGAGCTCTGTGGGTACTGATTAGTTCATATTGTTGTTCCACCTATAGGATCCTACAGACCATTCTAATGGAGGCTATTTCTTATTAAGGTTCTATTAGCCCAGAGGACCTCACATTACATCAAATTAAAAAAAAAAAAAAAGAAAGAAAGAAAAGGAAAAGAAAAATGGTTAAAATTTCTATTAACTATTTAAAAATCTTATTTGTTGATAATTATATGTATATTAAAAATATAGTTCTATCATATCAATCTTCTCAACCCCTCACTATTAACTTATCCAAAACCTTTAACATTCTCCTCCCAAATTAATATCTTCGTTTTTCACATTAAAAAAAAAGTTGAGCTCAATTGCTATTCCTCAGATTTTCTTCTTGAGACTGTGTCTTTCTATCTAGCTTTGACTCACCTTTTGCTTACTCTGTCTATCACAATGACCTCAAAGTTAAACAAATCAACCTGCTTTATAATTATGAGAGAGGTTACAGTTATGCACAATGAAAAACTTTCAAAATAACCTTCTTCAATAATAGAATCCCTCTGCCCACTCTAATAGCAATAATTGTCATGGCTTGGCAATGAAAAGTGTGGCTTATGATTTAAACTTTAAATTTTGAAGAAAATGAACTAAGTTAACTTTTAATATAAATAAGCTTAATGGTTAATAACTATAATATGATGTGCCCAATGTTTCTACTATCTGTGCCTGCATTCCACACAATACTACTGTCACTACATATACATTTCCTCATTCAGAATTTTGTTATTATCTTCGTAAAACCACATTTTCATGTTTGAACATATAGTCTTCCTGTAGGTATGTCACTTCTTCAATTAAGTTTTCTCTTTCCATGTGACTGCAGTTTATATGCAGTGGGCAAAAACTAACCTGCATACTTTCTTCCATTTGTCTTCTTCTTAACACGTAGCAGTGTCATTGTGCCTTCTGAGATGTGATCCCCACCCTCTACTCCTCCCTCTTTGTGTTTGTATGTGTGTGTCTAATGTATGTGGGAGTATATGGGCAACATTATTGATTTCTGGAGTTTGAATTCCAGTCTCCTGGCATTTGTGATAATCACATTTATCCATTGTGTTATCTTGAGGCCCCATAATTAAGAATAGATTATCTCAGTAACTATACACTAAAATAAACTTCCACAAGTAAGTTAGTTGACTCTGCTCAACTTTTTATGCTATATCTACTTAGTCCCTTCTCTGATGGCATTTGTTACACCACAGAGATACTACACATTCTACATCTAACATCATCTTATGCATTATGATTATGCTCAATATGTTCCTTCGTTCTGAAACTGCCCCATCGGCAGGGATAGAGCCTGCCTCTTAGATGTATGATATATGTAGAACTTTCTGATTCTTTTTCTCATTTACATGCCCTGTTCTAAGGTTATGGTCTATATCTAACAGGAATAGCCCGGTTACATTATCTTTCACTCACTGCTACTAAACAGCCATATTATTTTCAAATTGATGCTAATCAGACCCATAGTGTTATTTGCAAATGTGCCTGGTATAATATGGAGTCACATTTTAGTGTTTATGTGTGGTTTATTTGCTTATTCCAGAATTTTGCATTTCCTACCTAACTTGTAACATATCTTGTAATCATCAAGACTCTAAGACTCTACAGTCACAGGTTCTCTTCACCCAGAAACGGGTAGAGAAACTCAGCCTCTGAGATCATGGTCCCAGTTGTTTAATTCCTGATTTTGGCATGGTTATCATGTTGCTGAAATGAAGAGAAATGATGATCAGCATTATGACATTTCAGCTGAGGTGTAAAGATTAGTGAGGTCAAGAGATCCTTTATTACTAAACAGAAAGAAGATGTAGAGTAGGTCCAAGAATCAAATGGTAGCATTTGAAAGCTCACCTGTTCTTTCCAGCTTCTGGATATTATAAATAAGGCTGCTATGAACACAGTGGAGCATGTGTCCTTCTTACCCGTTGGGGCATCTTCTGGATATATGCCCAGGAGAGGTATTGCTGGATCCTCCGGTAGTACTATGTCCAATTTTCTGAGGAACCGCCAGACTGATATCCAGAGTGGTTGTACAAGCCTGCAATCCCATCAACAATGGAGGAGTGTTCCTCTTTCTCCACATCCACGCCAGCATCTGCTGTCACCTGAATTTTTGATCTTAGCCATTCTGACTGGTGTGAGGTGGAATCTCAGGGTTGTTTTGATTTGCATTTCCCTGATGATTAAGGATGTTGAACATTTTTTCAGGTGCTTCTCTGCCATTCGGTATTTCTCAGGTGAGAATTCTTTGTTCAGTTCTGAGCCCCATTTTTTAATGGGGTTATTTGATTTTCTGAAGTCCACCTTCTTGAGTTCTTTATATATGCTGGATATTAGTCCCCTATCTGATTTTGGATAGGTAAAGATCCTTTCCCAATCTGTTGGTGGTCTTTTTGTCTTACTGACGGTGTCTTTTGCCTTGCAGAAACTTTGGAGTTTCATTAGGTCCCATTTGTCAATTCTCGATCTTACAGTACAAGCCATTGCTGTTCTGTTCAGGAATTTTTCCCCTGTGCCCATATCTTCAAGGCTTTTCCCCACTTTCTCCTCTATAAGTTTCAGTGTCTCTGGTTTTATGTGAAGTTCCTTGATCCACTTAGATTTGACCTTAGTACAAGGAGATAAGTATGGATCGATTCGCATTCTTCTACACGATAAGAACCAGTTGTGCCAGCACCAATTGTTGAAAATGCTGTCGAACCCAGATGCCCCTCAACAGAGGAATGGATACAGAAAATGTGGTACATCTACACAATGGAGTACTACTCAGCTATTAAAAAAGAATGAATTTATGTAATTCCTAGCCAAATGGATGGACCTGAAGGGCATCATCCTGAGTGAGGTAACACATTTACAAAGGAACTTACACAATATGTACTCACTGATAAGTGGATATTAGCCCCAAACCTAGGATACCCAAGATATGAGATACAATTTGCTAAACACATGAAACTCAAGAAGAATGAGGACTGAAGTGTGGACACCATGCCCCTCCTTAGAATTGGGAACAAAACACCCATGGAAGGAGTTACAGAGACAATGTTTGGAGCTGAGATGAAAGGATGGACCATCTAGAGACTGCCATATCCAGGGATCCTCCCCATAATCAGCATCCAAACGCTGACACCATTGCATACACTAGCAAGATTTTATCGAAAGGACCCAGATGTAGCTGTCTCTTGTGAGACTATGCCGGGGCCTAGCAAACACAGAAGTGGATGCTCACAGTCAGCTAATGGATGGATCACAGGGCTCCCAATGGAGGAGCTAGAGAAAGTAGCCAAGGAGCTAAAGGGATCTGCAACCCTATAGGTGGAACAACATTATGAACTAACCAGTACCCCGGAGCTCTTGACTCTAGCTGCATATGTATCAAAAGATGGCCTAGTCGGCCATCACTGGAAAGAGAGGCCCATTGGACAGGCAAACTTTATATGCCCCAGTACAGGGGAACGCCAGGGCCAAAAAGGGGGAGTGGGTGGGTAGGGGAGTGGGGGTGGGTGAGTATGGGGGACTTTTGGTATAGCATTGGAAATGAAATGAGCTAAATACCTAATAAAAAATGGAAAAAAAAAGAAAGCTCACCTGTTGGCTTTTTAAGTATAATTTTGAATCTACAGCTTTCTACTTAGTTTCTATTTATTTTCTTTTTAATCTATAAATTATGACAACTAATTTTACTGGAATGTAATAAAATAACAAATAAAGACTTATGAATTCATCGTATTCATTGTACATTTAGAGAATATTGTCAAAACTGATTTCTATGAATATAACTTAGTAACTCATTTCTGGTAATTGAGTATTTATTCCATAGTCATTATGCTCTGACTGAATGCTAGTATAGAATGTTCTTCTTGTCTGCATAAAGAGTAATTTGCTAAAAGTTGCTATGATTTTAAATTTAGTACTATTTAAAATGTTTCCTTCTGGATGGAATATAATATTCAGACATTTTGTAGAAGAGAGTTTTAAAACAGTTAACATATTTGAGGACAATACCCCTTCCTGACATAAAATTATCCAAGGAGAAAATGGATTTAATTTAAATTTCTTTTTAAATAAAAAGTTGAACCAATAGAAACTACTCTTTCTAAACTTCAGGTCTGAAGTTCTTGTCATTCCATTTGATAGCTTATTTCTAAGTCACTGTTTTGTATATATCATCAAAGCCTCTTTCTGCTTTAAACTATCATATGTTTTCTGATTTAATGAGAATGAGCTTTCTATGAACTTTTCTTCCTTATTTTTCAAGCTTCTTTCAAACAATTTTAAGACATACTCTGATCTCATCAGAAGTACCCATGCATAAAAATGTATTATCTTTTATGGCTTTATGGTTTTATGGCTATCTTCCTATCTTAGAGCATCTCAAAGGGGGAACAAAGTAACTGACATAGTAGCCTTGTCTTATTTCTTTTCTTTCTCCTTACTTTCCTGGGAGAAAAGAGAGTTTCCATATTTTCAAATATCCTGATTGTTCATTTCTCTAAAACTGCCATGGATCTTAAAATGTAATGAGGAATGTTGAAAGTAAGAGAAATATTCGTCCTCAGAGAAGAATATATCAGCTGATCATTCAATATCAAATGGCCAGGTACAAAACCAACTTACACACAGACATACATGTATGTATGTATGTATGTATGTATGTATGTATGTATTTATGAAATATAATCTTTATATGTATACATATACATATGCATATACATGGACATATGTATTTGTGTATATATCAATATTCAGACACAATAGCCTATATTATATTACATATTTAAGAATATGTACACACATATATATATATATATATATAAATTAATGAAAACACAAGCCATTGGAAACTTAGCAATAAGGATTATATGTGAGGTATTATATAAAAATAATAAAAAATAAATTAAAATATTAAAATGGGAGACAAAACAGATATGCTATTTTGTGGATTTGAGTATATCTTATTATATTTTTCCCCATTTGCCCAACACATTCTATATATTCTATAATTTGAGTCTTCTGCAAACTTTGAACTTCAGAATGATATGCTCAAAGATAAAATTATTTGTGTTCTCTAGAAAATGACAAAAAAAGTCTTATATAATCTTAGAATCTTTGATATTATAAGAGATAAGGGAGAGGTGGTAACTATAGCCTGGATGTTTAGGTTTGGGTATAGACTAAATATGTTCACATATTTAATATTTGATGGAAAATGCCTCTGAGTGGTACTGTTGATATGCTTGAAGGAGCAAAGCTCAGTGGAAGGCAATTAGGTCACAGAGTAGTCCAACCTCACAAATTGATTTATGCTGATCTCACAAAGTAAATTAATCTCCGTTGAGTGAATTAGTTCCTATGAGACTTGGGTATAAAAACCAGCAAACTTACTCTTCTCTAGTATCTGCATTTACTTTATCTCACATGATATCACTCTCTCTTGTATTCATTTTCCCTAAGATGCCATAAGATCAGTTATGACGTTACGAAATTCAGGAAATTCTCAGAGGAATTGAGCAAAAGGCTGATGTCAAATTTTGGCCATCCAGTGATGTGGACTAAATACATCTGCATATTGTATAGAAATCAGTATTAGGTATTTAGTTATGACACCAGAAAATGGACTGAGAGGAAGGGATTACCAAGTAAATGAGCAAATTCTCAACAGAACAAATGCAAAAATTATCTCCAATCTTGCCCTTTTTATCACCTGAACTGATTATTGAAATACTAACTTGATTTCACTGCTATGAGTCCTGGTGTTCAGTTGTAATGTTGCTTTTCTGTTCTTAGCCTTTTGGGCTATTCATGAATGGTAAATTTTACTGTATGACACACTTTACATTTAGAATTCTTTGTTAATTCTTTGATAATTACATACATGTATTTGATCATATTTACCACAATCCCTTCCATTAATTTATCCCAGCATTCCCCATCTTTCTAATTTTGTAACCTTGTTAAAAATTACAACTTTTGTGTTAATGTAATAACCCATTGTCTGCAAACTATGCTTTCCATATTCATGTGGATAATTTCACTGGAGACTAGTTGACCACATCCTTAGAGAAAATCGAATCTTTCGCTCTTCTAGAAGCCATAAACTATCAACAGCTCTTCAGTTAGCATTGGGGCTCATGAACTCTTCACACTCATGTTAACAAGTTGACTGGCTTGATCTGGTACAGGTAAACACAGTTGCTGTGAATACATGATCATGAGTTCAAGAGTCATGTCCTGCGATGAGTCCTGCCGTGTTCTAAAGACACTATGTCACTTCAGTTATCCCCAAACTTTGGCCCTTTCACTCTTTCAGTTTCTTTTCAATGGTAGTTCCTGAACCTTAAAAGGAGGAGTTTGATATACATGTCCCATTTGTACTGATCCATAGTCAATTTTCTTTGCACTCACCTATTAGAAATTCCCTAACTTCAATAGAACTCAGAGTATAAAGAACCCAAAATGTTATATCATAAATCATACTAAAGTATGCTTAATAGGACTTTATTTGATGAGGAACAAATTGTGTTGATAGATTATGAAGAAGGTGATATGGATAGTCCCTTGTCCAGGACCAAGGACACGTGTCAGTCAGAATGGGCTAACATACACTACAACAACAAATGACCTTCAAAATTATAGTTGTAAAAGTCAATATATTTCTTTGTCATTCCTCTGTGTGACCACTCTAGTCCCTCTGTGTTGCCTGAGCCACCACCACGTAAGGATTTCCAACCAACAAAAAGTGTTTATAACATCTTAAACTAGCAGTTAAAGAAGCTGCCTTGGACATAAAATTATTCTTATTGAAAATTCATCAGTTCTATGTCCTCAAGAACAAAGATATTCCCTTCACAAGTTAGAATACATCCTAAAATATTCTCTAAAGAGTGAACAAATGTGAATACTTCGTGGTAAGTATAGAAGCTAGTTTCTCTGCTCTCAGCAATGGTGTACATACTAGTGAATGAAGGGGATTATAAAGCTGTTAATTCAGTCAGAGCACATACGTAGAATTCTGGTCACAGTTGATGGTCAAAAAGTCTTGAAGTCAAGAAGTTCTCTGGTGGAATTTTTACGGTCACTTATATATACTATCATATCATCTGCAAAAAGTGATATTTTGACTTCTTCCTTTCCAATTTGTATCCCTTTGATCTCCTTTTGTTGTTTAATTGCTCTGGCTAGGACTTCAAATACAATATTGAATAGGTAGGGAGAAAGTGAGCAGCCTTGTCTAGTCCCTGATTTTAGTGGGATTGCTTCCAACTTCTCACCATTTACTTTGATATTGGCTATTGGTTTGCTGTAGATTGCTTTTATCATGTTTTAGGTACGGGCCTTGAATTCCTGATCTTTCCAAGACTTTTATCATGAAGGGCTGTTGGATTTTGTCAAATGCTTTCTCTACATCTAATGAGATGATCATGTGGTTTTTGTCTTTGAGTTTGTTTATATACTGGATTACATTGATGGATTTCCATATATTAAACCATCCCTGCATCCCTGGAATGAAACCTACTTGGTCAGGATGGATGATTGTTTTGGTGTGTTCTTGGATTCGGTTAGCGAGAATTTTATTGAGTATTTTTGCATCGATATTCATAAGGGAAATTGGTCTGAAGTTCTCTATCTTTGTTGCGTCTTTCTGTGGTTTAGGTATCAGAGTAATTGTGGCTTCATAGAATGAGTTGGGTATAGTACCTTCTGCTTCTATTTTGTGGAATAGTTTGTGCAGAACTGGAATTAGATCTTCTTTGAAGGTCTGATAGAACTCTGCACTAAACCCATCTGGTCCTGGGCTTTTTTTGGTTGGGAGACTATTGATGACTGCTTCTATTCCTTTAGAGGATATAGGACTATTTAGATCATTAACCTGATCTTGATTTAACAGGGCCCCCAATTGAGGAGCTAGAGAAAGTACCCAAGGAGCTGGGAGGATCTGCAACCCTATAGGCAGAACAACAATATGAACTAACCAGTACCCCCGGAGATAGTGTCTCTAGCTGCATGTGTATCAGAAGTTGGCCTAGTTGGCCATCAGTGGAAAGAGAGGCCCATTGGTTTTGCAAACATTATATGCCTCAGTACAGGGGGACACCAGGGCCAATAAGTGGGAGTGGGTGGGTGGCGGAGTGGATAGGTGGGGGAGTGGGTTGGGGAGGGTGTGGGGAACTTTTGGGATAGCATTGGAAATGTAAATGAAATGAATACCTAATTAAAACAATTTAAAAAAGTCTTGAAGCATAGTGTATATTGTTCAATTTTCCAGTATATCATTCAATTTTTTCAGCTACACTAGAATATAGGAATGAATAAATTTTCATAAACAGTGACATAGGGAGTTCCTTAAACAAGAGTAAAACAAGAGCAGAGTTGAAGTCTAGATCCCTCTAAAGCTTTCACTTTTCTGTCTCCTTGTGCTCTAAAGAGGAGACTTTCTTGAAAGACTTTTGAAAGGAGTATCATGGATGTTTAACTTTAAAGAAACTTCATTTAAAATATCATGAAAGAGCATCTATGATCTCACATTGGATAAACTTTGTAGAGTCTAAATTATGATATAACTCTAAAACATTGTTATCAACATACAACATCACGTCTTTGAATGGGAACCCCGTTGGTGCTAGTTAAATAGTATATTTCTCTAAAAGCAGTTATTGTGATTCAGAAAAAAAGCAATTTCTAGTTTTCTGATTTTTCATAACCGGACGTTAATATGCAAAACTGGTTTACTTATGTGGCAGCAAATTTTATACCGCCCGTGGTGACCTGACTCATTACATAAGGACATGAATCCAACTAGTGCATTTTAGCATAAATATATACTAGAATTTATGAAAAAATATGAAGAAATTCACATGTAAAGGTTAATTCAAGTCCTCATATGTAGGAGCTTATAAACAAAATTAACCTATTTACCTCAAGAATATGTTCTTTCCACAAGGGCACTAAAAGGGTACTGAACTGGGCAAGTTGGTTGTAATATCTAAGACAACAGGGATAAGTGCTATATATCTTCTAATACATTAGGAAAAGCCACATAACAATATCATAACATACTTACCTATGTACATAGTTGCAGATAATGGAACAAATACATAATTTAAGTAACTGAGAGAAAAAAATCAGTTTCTTGTAACTTGTATATACTTTAATATATATCAAGAGTTGGTGGGTTTTTTGTTTGTTTGTTTGTTTTTTGTTTTTCTGTACAGTTTTGGAGACAGTAGGCAGTTTCATTGCCTTTTCATTATAAGCAGCATGATTACAGATAGTTAAAATAGTCTTCTCATTTTCCTCTCCAAAATGCTCTAGCAGTCAGCGCAGAACTGGGGCATCTGCTGAGAGCTTTGAGGTCTGCAAATGCGGCTCTGGTTGTTATTGCACACATTATAACTGATGGCCCCCACTGACGACCTTTTGAAATTCCCCTGTGTCTCCATCAAGACAATCACCTATTGACTTCCTAATTTTTCATCACCAGAGGCATGAATTTCCTTAAAAAACTAATTATATACTTAATTTGAAATCAGAAAACTGCAATGGGAAATGCATATTGTTTGAAGGTTAACCTTCTTCAGTTAACCTTTCCAGTTCCCTTTACAAACTGAATCCAAAAATAGAAAATTAGAAAGCACAGGATCAGTCACAAAAAGTCTCTGACATGTTTCCTAAAGGAGAACTTAGATTGCTCTTAATCATTTTGGTTTGGGAGTCTGACCCTGATATAAAATTCTGCTTGTGGATTTTTGTTTTATGTGCCAGCATGGAATGATTCCCCCAGAAGATTTTTTATTGTTGAGAACTTTTATGACTATCCTGGATTTTGTTTCGTTTTGTTTTGTTTACATATGAAGTTGAGCATTGCTCTTTCCATGTCTGTGAACAATTGTGTTGGAATTTTAATGGGGATTGCATTGAAACTGTAGATTGAAGAGGGAAGCTGTGCATTGGCTAACCTACCCATAGTCTGCCAAAGAGAAAAGGCAAATACATAGGTGCTTTATGTCTAAAGCATTTCAGACACATAATATCAATAAAAAAACTGTGAAAAGTCATTTATATAATGAAATTTTTCTTTGTTCATAATTTACGCCCATTTATAGTTGTGGATAAAATGTTTCTGTTATTTTGCAATCACAGTAGGAGTTGAAACCTTGGGTGGGCTGGGCATATTTCCTTATTGACACAGTGGTAAGGATAACATGTCACTGATCAAAGCTGGGATACCTGAGAGTTCAGGACCAGGGCAAATTACATAGGTTTCTCTACCTATTTCATGGGTATGATCTTTGCTCTGTCATTTTCTTCATTTATGGAAGATTCCTGAACTTGTATCTCTGATTCCATTTTCAAAACATTATTTTTTGAATAAGGTCACACCTAGGAAACCTCTTCTGTCCTGTTTAATGGATTTTTGTTATCACACAAAGCCACATGAACAATCCAGGATTAACATTTAGTTAACATCATCTCATTGACAACATTAATTTTCTTTCTCATATAAAATTTTCTCTCTCATATAAAATTCACAGATCCAGTAATTGAAATGAGGAGCCCTTTAGAGACTATATATTTACCCCAATACCTGATTATGTATTTTTCCTGATAAAAATATATTGCACTCTAGGGATGGTTCAGCAAGTAAGAATCATTGGATGCTGCTGCAGAGGACTAACGTACCATTCCCAGCACTTACCAGTCGCTCACAGCCATTTGTAGCTCGGATCCTAGAGGATTTGACATACGCTTCTGGACACTGCAGCAACCAGACATGCACATGGTATAAAAACATACATGTGAACAAAACAAGTACATACAAAATAAAACTTAATTATATATGTTTTACTTTAAAACATATACCCATAAAGTTAAAAAAAAAAAAGACAGACACAGAATGCATGAACTCTTAAAATATGAGCATGTAACTTTAATGACTTTGAGAAACAGAACCCGATTGTCATGCTAGAAGCCTTTGCTAACAGCTTACATACCCACAACTATGGCCAGAATATAAGAAATTTCTTGATTTATAGCTTTCTGGATTAGCTTTTAAACTCTTAAAACAGTTTTACAAAAATACAATTTACACACTGTGTAGTTAAACAATTTATTTTATTTTTTAAACACAAGAATACCTTTTTAAAATAAACTAAATGAAAACATCATACAACTATATTGACATAGCAATCCAAAGATACAGTTGAATATGTTCAAATTCTATATAGCTCAATGAATGTCTATATGGTTTAAATTGTAATTCTGAAGCCACGGAGATTAACTTAATTTCTTATACTTTTATCATAAATACTACATTTATACACTTACCCACCATCATAAAAGAAAAGAAAAAAAAAAACAGAAAAGAAAAGATATTGGGTTGGTCTTGTGTGTTGTGTATTCGGATGCTGTGTTCTCTATCCTATGATCAGGTTGCAGTCTAACTTGAGCATTGCATTGACCAATGTGTGGTAAGGAATGTTCCCTAATAATCTTTAATTTGTAAATAATATGCTAGAGAGTGTGACTGGGCAGGGGAGATAGAATTGTGGAAATTTGAGTCAAGTGAGGTGAATCTTAGGTAGGGACCATGAGGAGAAAGAAAAAGGTGAAGGGAAGAGGTGGCCACAATCCATGATAGGTGATAAGGACAGCTTATGAAAATATGGCCAAGAGAACTCTCCCTCAGGACACACAGGGAACAATGAAAGACTCAGATGGTAAGTAATGGGCATTTATCTGGTTATTAACAGCCTAGTTTGGGTTAGAATATCTGAGAACCTGCCCAGAATAGTACCAGCAGCTTGTTAATAAAGTATAATGTCTCTGTGTTTACTTGGGAGCTAAAGAGTATAGAATGAGACAGAAACCCCCTATAAAATTACTGCTATAAAAATGATGTAGTTAAAAATAGAGAAGCAATTATCTTACATCTGCTTCAACAAATTGGTATCCCTTGACTTCATTTTGCCCTGCCTTTTTATCTAATAATATTTTCTATTATTCTTCTTTCTAATTGTTTTATTATACCCATATGTACATTTGTTTAAAAATATACATCTATATACTGGAGGCTAATATGTGAAGAGAAAGGAGAACATGATGATTTTTTTTTTCTTTTAGATGACCTCACTTAATAGTATATATTCTAAGTCAATGTTTTATCCTATCGATTCTATGGCTTCATTTTTCTTTTGATTCATTTATTTATTGTTATCTTAGTTGTTAATGTCTTATTGCTGCGAAGAGATACCATGACCACAGCAACTCTTATAAAGGAAAATATTTAATTAGGGCTTGCTTATGTTTCAGAGGCTTAATACATTATTGTTGTAGAGGGAAGCATGGCAGCAGACATGGTAGTGGAGAAGAAGCTGAGAGATCTACATATGGATCAGCAGGCAGCAGGGAAAGTGAAACATTGGACTCAGGTCATGTGTTTAAGTACTCAAAGCCCACCCCCAGTGATATACTTCCTCTAACAAGAAAGCCCATCCCCAGTGATATAGCTCCTCTAGCTATCCCTCCTAATAGTGCTATTCCCTTGTGACCAAGCATTTAAATCTATGAGCTAGGGAGCTATTACTTTTTTAACCACCACAATTATAAATACTTTTTATAAATTTTATTATAAAAACCTGTAAATAGAATATATGCAAATTAAAAAGACTCAAAGTGTACAAATCTCAACTAACTTCTATACAGTTAAAATTGACATTCAAAAGATGTGGAGCTTCATATTGTATTTTGCACCCTCCCTACTGAATATGTATCACTTACTCATCATCCAAAATGAAAAATCATCAACAGAATTAGGAATAAAACAAGTAGCAATGTAACCTCTTTTCAATACTCATAAGATGATATATGAGTATAGATTTAATATATTTTTTCTGATTACTCAGCAAGTTGAACATGTGTAAAAGTAGTCATTAACAATTTGTATTTCTTTTCTTAAAAACTGCCTATTTAATTTATTAGCTCAGTGTTGAATGGCAATTTATTCCTTTGGTATTTAACTTCTGTTCTTTGTAAATTCTGGATATTAGCCTCTTGTCTTAAGTAAAGATTTTCTCCAATTCTACAGACTGCCAGTGTAATAGTCTCCTTTGCTATGTAGAAATTTTTTATAGTTCCTGTCCTATTAAATTTCTGTAAAGTAACTCTAGTCTTGTGAATTGGTCTTGTCTACACTGAATATTATTAGCTATGTTTTCATCAAGAAATATCAACATTTTAGGCATTAAATTAAGAGATTTCACCAATTTCAAATTGATTTTATATTAGTTGAAAAATGTTAATGAAATTTTATTATTTTGTACATGGATAATCAATTTTGTCAGTACCATTTATTGAATAGCCTGTTATTTCCAGTGTATGATTTTGCCTCCTTTGTCAAATATTATGGGTAAATAACTTTTAGATAGGTTTCCTCATTCTTGATTCTGTTCCAATGGTTTATCTGACTATTTTCTCCATGCCATCTTGCCTTTATAACTATATCTGGGTATTATAATCTGAGTTTGTTTATTGTGATAGCATCATCTTTGTTCTTGATTTTTAGAATTGCTTTAGCTATTCATGTTTTTTTGTGGTTACATATGACTTCTTGAATATAATTTAGTTCTGTGAAAATGTAACTTAAAATTTTTATAGGTATTGCACTAAAATCATTTTAGCATTATAACCATTTTTATAATACAATCAGACAATCCAGTAGCCAGATTGTAGTTCCATTATCTTGCCTAAAATATATTCCATCCAAGATTTTCTGCTGTCTTGTTTTTAGTGTAATCAATTGTCTTAATTCAAGTTAGTTCTTTAAACAGTTAAAAAATTGACAAATTCTTAGAGTGTTTAATAAACAAAGTAAAAAAATTCCACATAATAATACTTTAGAAATAAAAAAATATGTTCTATTGCAGGTTGCCATGACATAGAGAAAATCATTAGAGAATACTTCAAAAACTTAAGTAACTGGAAAACGTAGAAATAGAAGAACTTCTAAATTCACAACATTTACCAAAATTCAAGTCATAGAATATAAATAACTTCAGTCATTCCCCTAACTCTTCCATTGGGGTCCCCAGGCTCAGTCCAACAGTTGGCTATGAGTATCTGCATCTTTGTAGGTCAGATGCTGGCAGAGCCTCTCTGGTGTGTGCAGATGGGACTGATCCCCAGGTGGGGTTGTCTCTGGATGGCCTTTCCTTCAGTCTCTGTTCCATTCTTTGTCTCTGCATTTCCTTTAGATAGGAACAATTCTGGGTTAAAAATTTTGAGATGGGTGGGTTGCCCCATTGCAGCCCATAGGGAGAACAACAATATCGACTAAACTGAGCACTCAGAGCTCCCAGGATTGGGCTAACAACTGAGGACAACGTATGGAGGGACCCAACTCTCCAGTTGCATATGTAGCAGAGAATTCCTTATCTGGCATCAATGGTTGGGAAGGCTCTTGGTCTGTGGTGGCTTGATGCCCCAGCCTTGGAGGACTCTAGAGTGGTGAGGCAGGAGTAGGGGTGGGGAGGTGGGGGAACACCCTCATGGAGGCAATGGGAAGGAAGATTGGATGGGGGTGTCTAGAGGAGAGGCCAGGAAAGAGAACAACATCTGTGATGGTTTGTAAATCCTTGGACCAGGGAGTGGCACCATCTGAAGGTGTGGCCTTGTTGGAATAGGTGTGACCTCTTTGGAATGGGTGTGTCACTATGGGTGTGGATATAAGATTCTCACCCTATTTGCCTGGAAGTCAGTCTTCCACTAGCAGCCTTTGGATGAAGACATAGAACTCTCAGCTCCTCCTGCGCTATGCCTGCCTGGATACTGCCGTGCTCCCACCTTGATGATAATGGACTGAACCTCTGAACCTGTAAGCCAGCCCCAATTAAATGTTGCTTTTTATAAGACTTGCCTTGGTCATGGTGTCTATTCACAGCAGTAAAACCCTAACTAAGACAACATCTGAAATGAAAATGAATAAAATAAACAATAAAAATAAATAAACTTAAAAATTAAAGAATAAAAATGACTTTACATTCCCAAAAAAGATATAATTTAAATATGTCTCTTACTAGTAACAAGATGGAAACAAGTATTTTTCAAAGAAAAGCTGTGAAGTTGAAGAATCCATTCCTATATTTTCTAAAAGTTCCATGCAAGATCTCACAGCAATTCTTGATATACAGTCACATAAAGTAGAAGTTACTCAGGTGCCATCCTATCTCCATTGACTAGTATTCTTAATAGCAGAAGGCACTCCTCTCCATGGTGCTGAAGAGGAAATAGAAACACTAGACCTGCTACAAATCCTTCAGTTTGCAATGTGTCCTCTGTGTTAGATATGCTAGTGCCATGGTGGAACAGAGCCTTAAGAAGTAAACCAACAGTACCTGATTGTACTTAAGAACCATCCATGAGACGAAACTCATAATTGTCACTACTCATCTGACAAATGACCTGAAGGTGGATAACCTAGGAACCTTGCAGAAAAACAATTACTAATGTTCTACTACCGAAACATAGTAATAAGATGACTTCAATGATTATGTACTTACTGTCTACACCTGGTAGACAATATTCTATGGTGAGAATGTGAAATAAGTTGACATATAACTGCAGAAGGTAGGCACAGTATAGTGTTTTCTATTTGCTAGATTTTTTTTTTATCAGCATCCTTTTCTTACAAGCAACCTTTCTTCAAAGCTACTTGGAATTATAGAAAGGCAAAGAATCTTCATTTAAGTTTTGTTCCAACCTCCTCCATGTCTGTTTATTCAGAGAATCAGAGAATAACAAAGATGTACAAGAGTAGAGATGAAGAAGAAATGTCAGCATGAAAACCATGTTATAGCTCTTGATAGATGAATTCCAGTACCTGTGATTCCTTTTATAACAACATTTACTTTTATAAGACTTATTTATGAATTTAGAAACATTATGCAGATAAAGTACCTATAGACCTCATCATACTACTAAAGAACCTGAAGAAACAAGGATGACCTGCCTAGCTTATTATTACAAATACGAAATTTCTTAACAAGGACCTTAATCCTGTCTAACTGGTTATCAGTGGGTTAAAGCTTTATCTCTTCCTTGTCAACATATGGAAGAGATCACAGGACAGACCCCAGTGAATTAGCACAAGAGGAAAGACCTGATAGAGAGCAGCCCACCTGCATGGCTTTTGCACTTGCATACTAGGCTCTAGTACTGTGGACTGAGTCTTTAAGCAGCATCCTACCACTTGTTCACCACCTTTTGCTGTAATATTTTTCATTCACACAAGCTTCTTGGAATCATAATTTAATTTGCTTTTCATCAAGTGAAACTAAACCTTGGATTTAGCTTTGTTTTGTATACAGTTATTATGTATGATAGTGACTGCAATATTTATTTCTCTGAAGTTATAACCCATGAGCCTATAAACCTCCCATATTCACAAGTCTGGATTCAGCAGAAAATAATTTAGACAAGAGAAAAAGGAAGTGAGCCTATGCATAACTCACTCACTGTATTTTACACAAGGATCATTTCCTTTTTTTAAAAGCCAAAACCTATTTGGAGAAGCAGCATATTAGCACTATTACCAAGGAGTCTGACACAGGAAGCCTGCCTTTGTGTATCACACTAGAAAATCCAATTAGTTTTTTTCCTGTTACTTTTCATGAGAATATACAGATTCTGAATATCTGAATATAATTAGATTTTCTTACTTACCATAAACTTTGGTGTGGTTGTCTGGGTGCTGTTGAGAAGAGAGAGAGAGAGAGAGAGAGAGAGAGAGAGAGAGAGAGAGAGAGAGAGAGAGAGAGAAGAGAACTAGAAGCTCAATCAGTATAAAACATAAAGATTGAAATACCCACGATGCAGCATTTCAGTGACCTCACTATGTAGAAGAGGGGCCAAGTTAATTTCATACAGTGTCTTTGAAAACAGAAATTTTTATCCAGACATCACTCAGGGGAATATAAGTTTAATTGTTGAAAGACATTATCTTGCTTTAAACAGTTGAGATTTCTTTCTGTAGTAATCCTATCAGGATAGAGCAGGGTCAGGCAAAATGTATCCTTTGGTCCCAATAGTGTCCAGCACTAGTCTTTATAAGGTTTTACTGGATCGCATCCATCTTATTTATTAGCAATGTTGGGGGAGGGTTTCCTCTACAACAGAAGGGTTGAAAAGGTGCAACAGACCACATAGCCTGGGGTACTTACTATCTAGCCCTTCACTGTCCCCCTGTTAGGAATGCAGGCCATTTGTTTTTATCAATTTGTTTTTGAAAAGTAAAAGAATGTTTAATATCTTGGTTTTTGTTTTGTTTTTGTTTGTTTGTTTGTTTGTTTGTTTGTTTTTCAAGACGGGATTTCTCTGTATAGCCCTGGCTGTCCTGGAACTCACTTTGTAGACCAGGCTGGCCTCGAACTCAGAAATCTGCCTGCCTCTGCCTCCCAAGTGCTGGGATTAAAGGCGTGTGCCACCATGCTTGGCTTTAATATCTTAAGAAACTCTTTAGTGTGCAGTTTTCCCTAATAGTTTTGAGATATATGATGATTTCAATCGTCTCTTATAAAACATAATGGCTCATCAATGACCCATGTAAGATGAAGGGCAGTGGTTCTAGCCAGTATTACTTCTATGCTTGAGAAAGCATGAATGAGCAACCAGAATACTAAGTCAGACTGAGAGCTGAAGTCGTTCTGAGAAAACGTGTATATTATTGGTTCTGTCAATTAAGTGTCTAGCTATATTTTCTTCTGTATTCAGCAGAGAGATGAAGATACAGCAGATGCTGTATTGTAGAGAAGGAACAGGAGAGTCTGCTAAAAACCTTGAAGTGCTTTACACATTTTTAAGAATGTGATTGAATTCAATTTGGTTACTGCTAATTTATCATATATATATTTTCATCTTTTTTTTCATTTTACAAATAGAAAGGATGGTAACTGGTAAAAAAAATAGCCCTCAGAATATATAGTAAAATAAATTGTGCTGAGCATATTGAGTAGGATGGAGGAAACTTTTGCCAGGCTCAGAGTAATAACTCTGAGAAACACTAGGTTAAGAAGAAAAAAAGGAAGTGGTGAGGATGGTTAGCATTTGTAAGTCAGAATTGAGAATTTAGACATCTAAAGGTATATATGATAAGGTCAAAAATCAGATTTGAATGAAAAACCTAGAGTGGACTGTCAGGAAGGGTATTTTAACTACTGTAAAGCCTTAAAGGAAGGCATTTATCACTGTATTTCTATCACATAATTTCTTAAAAGTATTGCAATTTGCTCTAACATGACCTACTAATAATATATGGTAAAGGAATTAGTTCTTCTCTATTTTGTGGCTTACCTCCGAATTGAATGTGATGCCATCCAGGAAAGAGAAAGCAGGTATATGGCTGAATAAGACTGCAATGACTTCATCTTCTACTCTAAGTTCCTGAACTTATACTTCAGCAATAAAATAGTTGTTAAAGATAGTACCACAACCTAGTCAATTTATTCCATTGATAACTACTTATTAAATTAAAGTGGTTATTAAATGCTCTGTAGATAGAGAATAAAATTTTTAATAATGAAGAAAGAATGGCGGAGCATGTCTTTAATCCCAGCACTCAAGAGGAAGAGGAGGGCAGATTTCAGTGAGTTCCAGGCCAGCCCAAACCACATATTGAAAACCATCTTTTAAAATGAGTATAATACAATATACCTTCTACTCCACAGTTCTAATCATAGAAGGAAAGTCTTTGGACCACAAATTTTTGGTCAGTATCATTTTTATTACTGGAGAGTGTTATGATAAATGGGTTTGGATGATTTGTATTAAAGAAAGCCTCTTTTTATATACTAAAATTCTTCAGAGATATGGTTGAATTCTACTTTCTGTTAGGAAATTAAACTGTAGCCTTTTTCCTTGCATTGTTTAGGAATTGCTTGATGAAGAAGGTAAACAGGGGTTTGAATCTGTGAAATGAATTGTGAGTCATGTTATGGTTTATGTATAGAATGTCTTCTCAAGAAGGCTTGCCTATTAAAGGTTTATTTCCTATTGGTGGCACTATAAGAAGTGACTAAAATATGAGGCCTCTGGCATAATCAGTGAGCTAATTTAGTGGTGAATTTCTAATTCAATGATATTATTGGGAGGTTGTACAAATGATCAGGAATGGTGTCATTGAAGACATGAGTCACTGTGGTATGACTCAGGAGGGGAATCTTGCTTCTTCCCATTTGTTGCTCCCCGCTTCCGTCCTGCTTTGCAAAAAAAGAGGTTCCTATGCCATACTTGCCATACTTGACTGATAAGAGAACCACTATATTCTCCATTACAACATGCTGAAAGAAAACAGGGCAGTTGTCTTTAAATAGAAATCCCTGAAACTATGAGCCAATAAATCTTTGTTGCCTGGAACAGTTTTTCCTCAGGTATTTGTTATAGCAATAAATAAATAAATAAATAAATAAATAAATAAATAAATAAATAAAAATTTAAAAAGGCTGGATGCCAGGCAGTGGTGGCACATGCCTTTAATCCCAGCACTTGGGAGGCAGAGGCAGGTGGATTTCTGAGTTCAAGGTTACGCTGGTCTACAGAGTGAGTTCCAGGGCAGCCAGGGATATACAGAGAAACCCTGTCTCAAAAAAAAAAACAAAACAAAAAAAAAACAAAACAACAACAACAACAAAACAACAACAACAACAAAAAACAAAGCTCTAAAAACTCAAAAAAAAAAAGGATTCAGGAGAAGATGTGGCTATGGACTTCAGAAACATGGGGGATTTCCATTCCAAGAACAACCTTTAAAGTGATAGATATAGATATATATAGATATAGATATTGCCTCGCCATTCTTGTTTTCTACTAGATAATGATGTTTCTTGTCTAATGTGATATGCTAGGTTGACTTTCTAGTGTGAGTGGGAGAAATGAAGAAAGATTTGCCAAGCCCAGAGAGACATAGTGACGTGGTGGCTTATGGTACCCCCATGTAACTGATTTTTTCTCTTTTATACAGTTCTGTTTCTTTTAAGCACTAGTGGCAGTGGCCCACAGAAAGTGAAGTTGTTCCATGTACTTATTAGTTGGTCAGAAAATCCATTGCTGCAGAAACCTGGTAGTTGGTTAAAAGATTAGAAATGAGCTAAAGAGTTAGGCTGAATTAAAAAAAAAAAAAAAGACTTCACAATGCACTCTTTCGGGTTAGAACTTTGTTCTAAACATAAGAGGGAACCATGGAGATTTTAAATGGATTAACATGATTGAACTTCCATTCAAGTAGTTCACTTCCCAAGTGTTATAGCTCTTGGAACAAAAGACTCAGACGATGGAGCAATTCTTGTGCACCTTTAATTCCCTGGATAGGATTTATATCCAGTTTGGGGGGTGTTTCAGGGTTTGACAGCAGGTACCTCTCATTGGCTTGGACTGAGTGTTTGGGGAAAACTTTATTTGCATGTGGGAAGGCTTGGTGCTGCTCCTAAGTGACTGATAGCCACATATGTCTCCTGTCTCCTGCGGAAGCTGTGTGTGGGGGTAACTTTGACAGGAGCCAGGGGTCCAGGAGCCATAATTGAACACTTTCTGTCCTTGTAGGTGGAAATCACTACCCATTGAGTCCCCTGGGTTTCAAGACCTATGCTCAACTGGAGACCAGGCTGTCTGTGGGCAGGCCATTGCCCCACAAAGGAGTTCTGTATTTGTATCTACTTTTTTTTTTCTAATTGGTTGATTTAAGTCCTGAATTTGACTATTTCCTGCAGTCTATTCCTCTTGAGTTGAAAGCTTTAAGTACAGCTTAATGGGCCTTATATACAGGAACATGGAAGACAGTGATGCTAAAAGTGATTTAAACCATGGGATCCTGGCTCAAGAAGTTGCAAAGGAGGTTTCAAGAGGTTTAAGTAGCCTAGGGACTATTCTGGTATTTTGGGGAAAAAAATGTAGCTGCTTTTTTTTTTTCTCTTCTTCTTTGCAAAGTCTGCCTGAGTTTAAAGTAAAGAGTTGTTTTTATTAATTCTAGTGGCAGAAGAAATATCAAAACAACCTAGAATCCACCCTGTTGTGTGGTTATTAGTGTTTATTCTTATAAGGATTTATAATGACAAGAAACAAGCTTAACAAAGACAAATGCCAAATGTATTGTTCAAGGTAAAAAGGGAAGCTAAATCCTCTGTTCACAGAGATAAACATATTTAAAAAAATACTGAGTTTAAATGGAAAAAAGAGAGTAGGTCAGCTCATGGAAAGACCCCACTCAGCTAAGCTTCCACCTTGTAAAAAAGAATTAAAGAATACCTTAGGTCTAGTTGTGGTGTCTCAGAACTCAGAAGACAAAGGCAAGCAGATCTCTGAGTTCAATGCCTAACTAGTCTACAGAGCATGTTCCAAGTATGTGAAAGAAGAAATATAAGCAGTGAAGAAAACCATCAAAAATTTTATAATTGAATGAGGGAGCCATTTTATACCTACAGCAAGCAGCAGAACTTGGCACATTTGCTCAAATGGTTCTTTTTTTAGAGTTAAGGGTAGAAGAAAGTGGTTTTGTTATCTCCCTCTGTGACTAAAGGAAGGTGTTATGGCCATGCATATGTCACAGATATGTGCCTTCATAGTTCCCTAGAGATACCAGTGTGTAAAGCTGTAAGGGGAAGCCTTGATTGCCTCATAGACCCCTGAAATGTTGTAGACAAAAGATCCATTAGATGCCTACTGAGGAAAGTTATGGGCATTGTGTGGAACCAGCCCAAAAGAAAGAACTGTGTTGCAGTCAACAAAGCTGAAATGAGTTGGAGATCAGAACAGCTCTTTGATAAGAGACACAGAAATGCAGAGATTAAAATTTGTGTAGCTAGTTTTCAGGTTTGCTTTGGCCCAGTATTTCCTTACTATTCTCCCTTTACTCCCTTTTGGAACTGTAATGTATATCCTGTGGCATTACATATTTGAAGTATATGACTATGTGATTTGCTTTTTTATTTAATTTTACAGAGAATTACAGTTAAGATATTGTATCAATCTCAAAAGAGGCTGTGTAGGATTATTATTTTTTTTTAATCCATAACATGGTTGTTCTGGGTGGAATGCAGTCATGCCCTGAGTACACATCTAGAATCCCAAAAAGTGTAGGTAAGGTTAGTTTGTAGAAGGAAGGAGCCATGTTTGAAAAGAATGTCTAATTGAGTGGCAGACAATGGGCTGAATAAAAGAAAGACTTGAAAGAGTCAGAGATAGAACACTGGCAATTCTCAGGAGAATATACAAGAAAGGGAGGTTATTTAATAGCAATTCAAGAACAGAGAGGGCATTCAGCTGAGTTCAGTCAGTGTAGCTTGGTGAAGTTCAGTTCAGAGCTGGGAGGTAGTTTGTAGTAAGTTCCATTTAGTTCAGTTTAGTGCCAAACAGTTCAGTTGAGTTAGTTTGGGTGAGAGTAATGTAGTGGAGTTGAGTTTGTTTCTGAGTTCATACACTTCAGTTCAAGTGCCCAAGCAAAGTAATTCACTGAGAAACTTAAAGAAGCCATAATGAATCAGTCAGCATAGAGGGGACTTTGCCTCAGAGCATGCAAGTAATTTCAAAGAGTTCAGAAAGAATTAGAAAGGGTGAGCTTTCTCACTCAAGAATTCCCTGTTTAGCTCTGTTTCCCATGATTTGATAGGGTTATTTGGTTCTCTGGAATCTAACTTCTTGAGTTCTTTGTGTATATTGGATATTAGCCCTCTATTGGATGTAGTATTGGTAAAGATCTTTTCTCAATCTGTTGCTGTTTTGTCCTATTGACAATGTCCTTTGCCTTATAGTATCATTGCGATTTCTGAGGTGCCATTTGTTGATTCTTGATCTTAGAGCATACACCATTGGTGTTCTGTTCAGGAAAATATACCCTATGCCCATGTGTTCAAGGCTCTTCACCAGTTTCTCTTCTATTACATACAGTGTATCTGGTTTTATATGAAGATCCTTGATCCACTTGGACTTGAGCTTTGTACAGGGAGATAAGAGTAGATCAATTTGCATTCTTCTACATGTTGACCACCAGTTAAACCAGCACCATTTGTTGAAAATGCTGTCTTTTGGGCACTGAATGGTTTTACCTCCTATGTCAAAGATCCAGTGACCATACATGTGTGAGTTCACTTCTGGGTCTTCAATTCTATTCCAATGAACTACCTGTCTGTCACTGTACCAATACTCAAATGGCTGAGATGTACCTAAAGAAATGTTCAACATCCATAGTCATCAGGGAAATACAAATCAAAACAATGCTGAGGTTCCACCTCACACCAGTCAGAATGGCTAGTCAAAACTCTGGTGACAGTACATGTTTTAGAGGATGTGAAGAAAGAGGAACACTCCTCTAGTGCTGGTGGGATTGCAAGCTGGTACAACCACTCTGAAATCAGTCTGATGGTTCCTCAGAAAATTTCCTGAGGACCCAGCTATAATACTCCTGGGCATGTATCCAGAAGATGCTCCAACATGTACTAAAGTCACATGTTCCATTGTGTTTATAGCAGTCATATTTATAATAACCAGAAGCTGGAAACAACCCTGATGTCCCTCACCAGAGGCATGGATACAGAACATGTGATACATTTACACAATGGGATACTACTCAGATTTTTTTAATATCTTTTTAAATTAGGTATTTTCCTCGTTTACATTTTCAATGCTATCCCAAAGGTCCCCCATACCCACCCCCCAATCCCCTACCCACCCACTCCCCTTTTTTGGCCCTGGCGTTCCCCTGTACTGGGGCATCTAAAGTTGGCAAGTCCAATGGGCTTCTCTTTGCAGTGATGGCCGACTAGGCCATCTTTTGATGCATATGCAGCTAGAGACAAGAGCTCCAGGGTACTGGTTAGTTCATATTGTTGTTCCACCTATAAAGTTGCAGTTCCCTTTAGCTCCTTGGGTAATATCTCTAGCTCCTGCATTGGGGGCCGTGTGACCCATCCAATAGCTGACTGTGATCATCGACTTCTGTATTTGCTAGGCCCCGGCATAGTCTCACAAGAGAGAGCTATATCTGGGTCCTTTCAGCAAAATTTTGCTAGTGTGTGCAATGGTGTCAGCGTTTGGAAGCTGATTATGGGATGGATCCTTGCATATGGCAATCACTAGATGGTCAATCTTTTTGTCACAGCTCCAAATTTTGTCTCTGTAACTCCTTCCATGGGTGTTTTGTTCCCATTTCTAGGAAGGGGTAAAGTGTCGACACTTTGGTCTTCCTTCTTCTTGAATTTCATGCGTTTAGCAAGTTGTATCTTATATCTTGGGTATCCTAAGTTTCTGGGCTAATATCCACGTATCAGTGAGTACATATTGTGCGAGTTCCTTTGTGATTGGGTTACCTCACTCAGGATGATGCCCTCCAGGTCCATCCATTTGCCTAGGAATTTCATAAATTCATTTTTTAAAATAGCTGAGTAGTATTCCATTGTGTAAATGTACTACGCAGATTTTAAAAACAATGACTTCATGAAATTTGCAGGGAAATTGATGGAACTTGAAAATGTCATCCTGAGTGAAGTAACTTAGTCACAAATGAACACACATGGTATGTACTCACTGATAAGTAGCTATTAGCTCAAAAGTTCAGAATACCCAAGATTCAATTCACAGACCATATGAAGCCCAAAAAGAAGGAAGACCAAAATGTGGGTTCTTCAGTGCTTCTTAGAAGGGGGAACAAAATATCTACAGGAGGAAATATGAAGCAAAGAGTGGAGCAGAGACTGAAGGAAAGGCCATCCAGAGACTACCCCACCCATAAATCCATCCCATATACAGTTGCCAAATGAATGCTACTATGGATGCTGGGGGGAAGCACTTGCTGATGGAAGCCTGAGATGGCTGTCTCCTGAGAGGCTCTGTCAGAGCCTGACAAATACTGAGGCAGATGCTCACAGCCATCTATTAGATTGAGCACAGGATCCCTGACAGAAGAGGTGCAGAAGGGACTGAAGGAACTGAGGGGATTTCCAGTCCTGTGGGGGTGGGGGGGTAAAAGTGTCAACTGAAGAGACCTTCTGGAGCTCCCGGGGACTGGACTATCAGTCAAAGAGTACACATGGAGGGACCCATGGCTCTGGCCACAGAATTGGCAGAGGATGGTATACATCAGTGAGAGGAATGTCCCTTGGGTCTGAGGATATTTAATGCCCCAGTGTAGGAGAATACCATGGAGGGAAGGTGGGAGTGGGTGGGTTGGTGGGGGAGCACCCTCACAGAGGCAGGGGGAGAGGTGATGGAATAGGGGGGATTTCTAAAAGGGAGACCTGGAAAGGAGAATACATTTGAAATGTAAAAAAAGAAAATATCCAATTAAAAAAAAAGTAAAAACAAAACAAAACAAAAGACAAAAGAAGGAATTAAAAAAAGAAAAAGAAAAAGGTGTGTGTGTGGGGGGGAGGGTGAGCTTATTCAGCAGTAAGCCTCTCAGATGGCATTTGCATCAGGTAAATAAAAGTTACTTTTACAGAGACTTTGAGTGGACTTTTAAGCAAATTTGACCCTGTTATAGATAGACTAGGGGACTTTTGAAGTTGAACTGAATGCATTTCTGCATTATGATATGACTAGAAGCCTATGAGGGCCAGGTAGCACAATGTGGTCTTTAAAGACGTATGGCGTCCACAGACTCATTTATTTGAGTACTTGGTCTAGAAGGAGGGGCACAGTTGGAAGGTTTGGCCTTGATGGAGTTGGTATGGCATTGTTGAAGGGAGTGTGTTCTTAGTAGGTGGGATTTGAGGGCTCATAAGCTCCGACCAGTTCTGATTGCTCCCTGTTGACCCAGAAACTCAAAACTCCTTACCCAGTACCATGCCTGCTTGCATGCTGCCATGTTTCCTGCCATAATGATAATGTATTAAACCTCCAAAGCTATAAGACAACTCCAACTAAATAGGTTCATTTATAAGAGTTGTGGTCAGATTGTTTCTTCATAGCAATAAAACCATAACTAAGACAGTGGTAGTACAGGAAGAGGACTGACTAGTAGGCAGGTACTGGATCAGGAAACTGGGCTAGATCTGCAGTCTTAGAAAATGTGGGCAGAGTAGAAGATCAGATAAACTTACGACTTACCAAGCTAGACCCTAGAGAAGAATGTAATATTGACTTAAAGATCCTTTCCATGGATAAATTATATGTTTGGTAAGGTGTACTTAAGAGAATGAATTTAGATTACAAGACTGAAAAGTAATTCTCGCATACTTGGTAAATAATTAGAATACAAGACTGAAGTTAATGATTTCTTTTGTGATTGGGTTACCTCACTCAGGATAATGACTTCCAGGTCCATCCATTTGCCTAGGAATTTCATAAATTCATTCTTTTTAATAGCTGAGTAGTACTCCATTGTGTAAATGTACCACATTTTTTGTATCCATCCCTCTGTTGAGGGCATCTGGGTTCTTTCCAGCTTCTGGCTATTATGAATAAGGCTGCTATGAACATAGTGGAGCATGTTTCTTTCTTACTAGTTGGAAATATTCTGAATATATGCCCAGGAGAGGTATTGCACGATCCTCTGGTAGTACCATGTACAATTTTCTGAGAAACCCCCAGACTGATTACCAGAGTGGTTGTACAAGCTTACAATTCCTCCAACAATGGAGTAGTGTTCCTCTTTCTCCACATCCTCGCCAGTATCTGCTGTCACCTGAATTTTTGATCTTAGCCATTCTGACTGGTGTGAGGTGGAATCTCAGGGTTGTTTTGATTTGCATTTCCCTGAGGATTAAGGATGCTGAACATTTTTTCAGGTGCTTCTCAGCCATTCGGTATTCCTCAGATGAGAATTCTTTGTTTAGCTCTGAGCCCCAACTTTTAATGGGGTTATTTGATTTTCTGGAGTCCACCTTCTTGAGTTCTTTATATATACTGGATATTAGTCCCCTATCTGATTTAGGATAGGTAAAGATCCTTTCCCAATCTTTTTTTTGTCTTTTTGTCTTATTGACGGTGTCTTTTGCCTTGCAGAAGCTTTGCAGTTTCATCAGGTCCCATTTGTCAATCCTCGATCTTACAGCACAAGCCATTGCTGTTCTATTCAGGAATTTTTCCCCTGTGCTCATATCTTCGAGGCTTTTCCCCACTTTCTCCTCTATAAGTTTCAGGTCTCTGGTTTTATGTGGAGCTCCTGGATCCACTTAGATTTGACCTTAGTACAAGGAGATAGGAATGGATCAATTCTCATTCTTCTACATGATAACCACCAGTTGTGCCAGCACCATTTGTTGAAAATGCTGTCTTTTTTCCACTGGATGGTTTTAGATCCCTTGTCGAAGTTCAAGTGACCATAGGTGTGTGGTTTTATTTCTGGGTCTTCAATTCTATTCCATTGGTCTACTTTTCTGTCATTATACCAGTACCATGCTGTTTTTATCACAATTGCTCTGTAATAAAGCTTTAGGTCAGGCATGGTGATTCCACCAGAGGTTCTTTTATCCTTGAGAAGAGTTTTTGCTAGCCTAGGTTTTTTTGTTATTCCAGATGAATTTGCAGATTGTTCTTTCTAATTCGTTGAAGAATTGAATTGGAATTTTGATGGGGATTTCATTGAATCTATAGATTGCTTTTGGCAAGATAGCCATTTTTACAATGTTGATCCTGCCAATCCATGAGCATGGGAGATCTTTTAATCTTCTGGGAATTTTTAAATTTTTTGAAACATGAAACCATTTTTCATAATGGGTGTGTATGTGCATATTTAGCAATCTGCTTACATTTCCTCTTATTGAGAATAGTTTTTATTTTTCACATTTAAATTATGATTTCCCCTCCCAATCTGTAAAACCACAGAAATTAGGAGTTAAGTAAGGAACTAGCAGGATGGATAGATGTTTCTAGAAAGGGGAAATAGACTAGATCTTTATCAACGTACGGAGGTGGGCTGGCTAGAACTGGAACAGCAAGCCAGGAAATGAATAGAGGAATGAGGCCGGGAATGTGAAGAGAAATAGCTAAAAATAAGGGCATTTGAATGGTATTGTGGACACCTAATGCAGTTAATGCTTCCTAAAATACATACATATAGGAAGATGATCTAAATGAATTTGCTAAATGACAGGGTAGACAGAGCTCCAGCTGGACATCTCATCTGTGCAACACAGTAGAGCTGGCTCTGATGGTGATGATGTGGGTAAGCCAGCCCTGAGGACATGAGATCAGGGGACCTGACACTGTCCCTTGCCAGATACAGTATTGAGTAAGCTAGCCTGGGGCCGTGCTGGAGAGATCACCCTCATGATAAAAACATGTGTGAGCTGGCAGGCTGAATAACTCAGCTTCTTCCCAGGTCCAGATCTACGGCTTTGACTTTGCTCTCCCCACCATCTACCCCATCTATGACATGCTGGAGCAGGTGTAAGGCCAGTTCAGTAGATCCAAAGCTGTAGGCTTCCCATGACACAGGTAGACAACAGGAGTCTGAGAGGAGTCCTTGTGAGGTTCCAGTGTGAATACTGCAGCATAAGCCAGAGGCCTCAAAACAGACCAATGATTCTTTGCAATGAATACTTGTTAGTAAAGATGTATAGACAAAATGGTATACTCTGTAACATACTATGAACCATGACATAATTTAGCTTTCACAACAAGACCTTTGTTGTAATTCTCTTATTTTGTTTTATTTGGGGGATGGTACTGTAATGGCTGAGGGTGGGTAGCAAGGAACAGGGAGTGGGATTAGGTTGCTTGATATGAAATTCACAATGAATCAATAAAGGGTTATTTTAAGAGGCGAATGCTCACAGGCAACCATTGGACTGAGTGGGGGGTCCTTGATGGAGGAGTTGGAGATAGGATTGAAGAAGCTGAGAGGATTTGCATCCCCATAGAGGAAGCAACAGTGTTAACCAGCCAGACCCCCCAGAGCTCCCAGGGACTGGACCAACAAAGAATACACATGGAGGGACCCATGGCTCAGGCCACCTATGGCCTTGTTGGACATCAGTGGGAGGAGAGGGCCTTGGGCTTGATGGTGCTGGATGTCCCAGTTTAAGGGAATGCCAGCAAGAGAAGACAGGGCTGGGTAGGTAGATGGAGGAGCACCCTCATAGAGGCAGGGGGGAGGGGGATGGGATAGGGAGGTTCTGAAAGGGAGGCCTGGAAAGGGAAAAAACCTTTGAAATGTAAATAAAAGTATCCATTTAAAAAGAGTTTTAATCCACTAATGCTCCATATGGATACATTCTTGTGGAGACCCCAGCAGCCTTGAGTGAATGCCACCATGACCTGGCATGTCTCTAGCTTCTTCAGCTGTTCACCAGTACCCTCCCTCTTGGCTTTTCTCACTAGAGCAAAACAGCCGTCCAGAAGGGGTAACAAGGTCTTCTCTTAATTGCAGTGGTAATAATGTTTTCTATTTTATAACAGTGTCTTGAGAGGTGGACTGATTTGAATAACCCTAACACTTAATTAACTATGTCACCTTCCCAGTGCCTTGAACATTAGCATTTCTTTCCTTGCTAGGCAGATCTCCAACAGTTACCTCCCACATTTTTTCTGCTACAGTTCTTTTTATTATTTTAATGACAAATAATTGGACAGGTTCTGAATTATGAGGGTGAGAGCCAAAGGACTGCTGCAAGTGGGATGGCTGTACATTACAAGGCACATTTAGTGTTCTCTAAATCAGAGAGACAAGTAGAGTAATGATCGTCTTGCTGTAATGAGACACAATTAAGAATCACTGCTGCAAATGACAGAGCAGTTCATTGAAGAGTAACCTCCTTTCTCATGTTCTCCCTCCCATTTTCTTCTAGAGGAGATCGATAGCAACTTAATTGTAGCATCTCCATTTGCTAGGCTATCATTAAGACAGTGTCGGCACAGCCAATAAGTCATGCATATTCAAGGTTTGTTACTTAAGCATGAAAACCAGCTTTATCTTAAAATTTAGGTTGCCATATATTCTGCTAAGGCAGAAAATGTACATTCTCAATGCTAGAAAGGTTTTATGAGGGCTCTGTTTATAATTCTTCCTTGAATATAAAGTTTATATAATTTTGATAGGTTTCCAAGCATACCCAATTTTTCAGCATTTCTCTCTCTGAGACAATGACTGTGACTTTATAAAGGAGTCTGCCTTGTGACACTCTAGTTTCCAATCTCATATTTTAGGTAGGGTTAACTTTGTAACAAGGTTTCTTCTGTTATACACTGAAGTACACTTTAACACACACACACACACACACACACACACACACACACACACACACACACACACACACACATTTTTCTTTACCATTAATATGATCCAAAACCAAATTCTAAACTATGTATTTCACAGGTTATTGACATTGGTTTTTGTTTCAAAAAATAGATCCCAAATCATTTAGAAAAGAACAAGTGTTGTCTTCAAACATCTACCTAGTGACCCCTCTCTGCTATGAAAGATAGCTGCTCTTTTCCAGGAAAGATTTTTTGTTGTTGTTGAAAATGGCTGTTTTCTCATATAATATATCCTGCTTACGTTTTCTTTTCTTCTACTCCTCCCAGTTCTTCCCTTTCTTCCCTTCCATGTGGATCCACATCCTTTTCAACTTTCATTAGAAAACAAATAGGCTACTAAGAGATAATAAAACTATAATATGATATAGTATAGTCTAATATCATATATGATAAATATGATATAATATAAAAATGTAAAAGAAAGCCAAGCATGATTGTCATGTTGTTAGTTTTTTCAAGGAAATATTTTTATTTTTAATTTTTTACACTCCAGCTGTTGCCATCCTCCCAGTCTGCTCTCCCACAGTTCCTCATCCCATCCTTTTTCCTGTCACCAAGAGGATGCCTCCCCCACCACCACCAGGCCTCTCCACTCCCTGGGACCTCAAGTCTCTCCTGGGTTAAGTGAAGCGTCTTTTCCCATTGAGGCCAGACCAGGCAGTCCTCTGCTTTATATGTGTCAGGGGCCTTGGAATCCTTGATATTTTTTATTAATAATTTCTGAGTCAATTTCATTCAGTGGCACAATGCATTCTGGTTACACTTCCCATCCCACCTTCACCCCCAAATATATGCTCTCTTATTTCCCTCCCATCCATGGCTTTCCCCTTCCTTCTGAATGTCTCTTTCCCACCATCATTAGTTTTTGTCTTCTGTGTGTCCCAGAATTTAATGATAGATATGTTGTGTGGCCCTAGGTTGAGAACTGTCCACTAAAGCCTGGTGTGTTCACTGGCAGTTGTTACACAACTAGGTGCTATGCCTCTCCATCTCTTGGAACTTTGTAGGCATTACTAGTTCAGCAGTAAGTCATAGTGATCCCATGAAGCACTTCTTAATTGATAGCTGAAAACAAGGACTGGATTTCTGTAGGCTTAGTGCCAATAGGCATAGCTGCTGTGAATTCATGATTGTCTTGGACTTGTTATATTTAGGAGATGCCGTTTCAAAGCTCTTCTCCCTATCTTTCAGCTCTTTCTTTCTTCTGCCACCTCTTTCATTACATTCCCTGTAAATTCAGAGATCTGATATGGGCATCTAAGCTCTTTACTGTCTCTTCTCAGCATCTTGAGCAGTTATGGGTTTCCACATTTACTTCTATGTCCTGCAAGTTAGATTTCTCTGATTAAGGTTATGAGTATCCTTTGACTATTGGTAGAAACACAGATATTTAGATGTTGGATTGTTTGTTGTGTCAATTCAGTGACACAATAGTGTTAGGTGCCCCCTTTTTTACCTAGGGAGAACTCCTATGGCATGGTGTTTTGACTGGCTTTACAGTAGCAAACTTTGATTCCTTCTTGTAGATCATGCTCCCTATTCAATTCTGGAGCAATTGTTTACCTTCCTAATAGCCATGGTAATGTTACACCAATGAGTATATCTTACATGGAAAGGTTAGTATTGTAGTAGTCATAGAGTTCACAGCTGGATAAGACTGTTAATGCCTTTACTTACTCCATATGCATAGTACACTATGGCAGAATGATTAATACTTAGCAGGAAGGTAGATTCTATTTCAGTTCCAACTTGATTTCTCTACATCTTGAATAGAAACTCTATGGTATCTTCAGCAACAGGGTCATGCCAACTAGTTCTTGTGGGTAACCATGATGAATGATAAAAACATTTATAGTTTTTGTGGCCTCTGGGGACTCCCTTACGAGGAACTTTTATGCAAGTGTGTGGCATCTGGCACTATAGTTTGTATTTAGTAATCCATTATATCAATGAGTGCTATTGGCTAGCCTTTCGTATCTGTACTTGAACTCATATATATATATATATATATATATATATATATATATATATATATATATATATATATATATTCCTTTATATATATATATAAAGGAATGATAAGATAGTAGGTCTTTGAGTGGATTTTTTATACTTCTTTTCTTTAATCCTCATGCCCTCCCATCCTCATCCCCATTCCCTCATCTTCCCCTTCCACAATGAAGAGTCTTAAAAGGAAAGTAGATCCTTGCCAGATTCTGCTATTACCTGAGTTTTTAATCTTAGCCATTTTGACTAGGGTAAGGTGGAATCTCTTTGATTTGTCTTTCCCTCATGACTAAGGATATTGAAGTTTATTTAGGTACCTCTTGGCTTTTCATGTTTCTACAGTTGAGAATTCTTCCCATGATTTGTCCACTGGTGAGAATGGTGGAATGTTGAAGTCTCCAACAATCATTGTATGTGGTTCAATGTGTACTTTGGGCGTTAGTAATATTTCTTTTACAAATGTGGGTGCCCTTGCATTTTGGGCATAGATGTTCAGAACTGAAAGTTGAACTTGGTGATTTTTTTCATTTGATGAATATGTATTTTCCTTCCCCATTTTTTGATATCTTTGGGCTAAAAGTTAATTTTATTCAATTTGAGAATGACTACTCCAGCTTGTTCCTTGGGACCATTTGCTTGGAATTTTTTTCCATACATTTTCTCTGAGGTCCTGTTTGTCTTTGTCACTGAGGTGTGTTTCCTGTATGCAACAAAATTCTGAGTCCTGTTTATATATCCAGTCTGTTAGCCTATGTCTTTTTATTTGGGAATTGAGTCGATTGATATTAAGAGATTTTAAGGACAAATGATTATTCCTTCCTGTTATTTTTGTCATTAGAGGTGGAATTATGTTTGTGTGGCTCTCTTCTTTTGGGTTTGTTGTAGGAAGATTAATTTCTCTCCTTTTCTTCAGTGTAGTTTCCCTCCTTGTGCTGAAGTTTTCCCTTTATTATCCTTTGTGGATTTGTTGAAAGATAATATTTAAATTTGGGTTTGTCATGGAATATCTTGGTTTCTCTGTCTATGCTAATTGAGAGTTTTGCTGGGTATAGTATCCTGGGCTGGCATTTTTGTTCTCTTAGGGTCTGTATGATATCTGCCCAAGGTCTTCTGCCTTTTAGAGTCTGTTGAAAGTTTTCATGTAATTCTGATAGTTCTGCCTTTATATGTTACTTTTTCCCTTACTGCTTTTAATTGTTCAGTTCTTTTGTGACATCATAAATGAAAGAATGAATGTATTTTCTGGTCAAATCTATTTGGCATTCTGTAGGCTTCTTGTATATTTGTTGGCATCTCTTTCTTTAGGTTAGGGAAGTTTTCTTTTATAATATTGTTGAAGATGTTTACTGGTCCTTTGAGTTGGAAATCTTTGCTCTTTTCTATACCTATTAGCCTTAGGTTTGATCTTCTCATTGTGTCCTGGATTTCTTTGATGTTTTGAGTTAGGATCTTTTTGCATTTTGCATTTTCTTTGATTGTTGTGTCCATGTTTTCCTATAGAATCTTCTGCGCCTGAGGTTCTTTCTTCTATCTCTTGTATTCTGTTTATTATGCTTGCATCTATGGCTCCTGATTTCTTTCCTAGGATTTCTATCTCCAGGGTTGTCTCCTTTTGTGATTTCTTTATTCTTTCTATTTCTGTTTTTAGATCCTGGATGGTTTTGTTAAATTTCTTTTCCTGTTTGGTTGTTTTTTTCCAGTAATTCTTTAAGAGATTTATATGTTTAGTTTTTAAGGGCTTCTACCTGTTTGCCTGTATTCTCCTGCCTTTCTTTAAGGGAGTTATTTATGTCCTTCTTGAAATCCTCTATCATCTTCAGTAGACGGAATTGTGGATTGTGTTTTAGGTGTGTTCAGATGTCTAAGGCTCACTGTGGTGGGAACAGTGGGTTCTGATGATTCCAAGTAGCATTGTTTTTTTTGTTTTGTTGCTTATGCTGTTGTGCTTTCCTCTTGCCAACTGGTTATCTCTGGAGCTAGCTGGCCTTGGTGTCTCTTACTGGAACCTGTCCCTCCTGTGAGCCTGTGAGCCTGGGTATGTCAGAACTCCTTGGGGTCTCACTGCCTCTGGGTGAGATTGGGGTGGGGAAAGCTGGAGCTCAGGGTCTGCTCAAGGAGCAGATACAAACCAGAAGGAACATGTGTCTCAGGCTGGGTGGGAGTTCCTCTGTCCCTTGTGTTCCTTGATCCCTGGGCTTTGGATGGGTTCCAGTTAGGCCAGGCATCAGGTTGTTAGTAGTGGTCTCATCTGTGAGCCTGGTTGTGTCAGAACTCCTAGGGGTCAATCTGTCTTTGGATGTAATTGGGTTGGGGAGGACTGAAGCAAAGGATCTGTTCTTGATTATATTTTCATTTTTTTTCTTTGTTATAGGTTTGTGTCTTAGGTAGGGTTTATTGGAACTGTGAAAGGCAGCATGTTTTCTGGTCAAGTTAGGTTCAAACCCCAGAGACCCAACAGATTATCTGCAAGGGACAGAAGGTCCATTTGGCATGCTTCCAGACATAGGCTCCTGACACAAGGACCCAGCTTCAAAATTCTGTGGCTGTCAGTCACATAGGCTGCCTGGACACCACCCCCACAGTTACCTGGCAACAGCAAGGTCACCCAGCCCAATATGAAAGGGGCTGCTGGGCCCCTAAATCTCTCTCTCCTCTCTTCTCTCTCTCTCTTAAGCTCTTGCTCTTACTCTTACCTTTCACCCTTCTTCTTCCCCCTTCTCCCCTCTCTCAAGGCCATAGCTGCCCTCTAGCCACAGCTGCCAGTCAACCCAAGCCATTCGCTGAGCTAGCACCCTGAGCTAGCCAGACTCTCATCCACCCAGAAACCACCCAGAAGCTTATACCTGCCTCGTCTTCCTTTGGCTCTGGGGCTGACCAAGTTGCCCCTTGGGCCTCCACTTTCTTCTCAGATATTCTGTGACATCCACAAGTCTGGGATATCTGAGACTGAGAACCTGTCTTCTCTGGCCTCCATGAGGTACAGAGATCCTAGAGATCACTCTCCAGTGGTACCCAGTGGTCTGTGGTGCTCAGGAGTCAGAGCCTAGACTGTGCCTTCAACCCCCGTCCCCCAGAGTGGCTTCCAGAAGCTTAACAAGGCCTGATGCATGTCCTGTGGTGGTTCCATGGGGTCCTGCAGCAGTCTCCCCCATCCTCCTGCCCAGAGCCTCGGAGCTCTGGTAGGACGCAGGTCATCTCTCTTACCCCTTTATTTCCCCACAACAAGCACCCACAGGGTTTCTTTACTGTCAAAGAACAACATGACCAAGGCAACTCTTATAAAGGAGCTCTTTAATTGGGTCTAGCTTACAGTTCAGAGGTTCAGTCCATTATCATTGTGGCAGGAAGCATGGCAGTGTACAAGCAGACATAGTGCTGAAGAAGTAACTGAGAGTCATTTATCTTGATCAGCCGACAGCAAAGGGAGACTGTCTTATTCAGGCAGCCAAGAGGAGACTCTGATTACACACAGAACATAGATTGATCTTATATATGAGATCTCAAAGCCCACATCCACAGTGGTATACTTTTCCCAAAAAGACAATATCTACTCCAACAAGGCCATACCTGTTAATAGTGTCACTCCCTATAGGCCAAGCATTCAAAGGCATGAATCTTTGGAGTCCACTACCTATTTTAACCATTAAAGTCTGCCTAGGATACTTGTCTTCTTGTTAATTTTGGATGTTTGGGGAAATTAAGAAATTCAACTGTTCTTTCTCTTTCCTTTTTTTTAGTTTACAAATTAATACAGTAAAGGAGTTTAAATAAAAATTCTCTATTTTGTTGGTCTCTATTATGATGCTTTCCTGCTCATATCTGGATTCTGTTCATTTGTTTACTGGCTTTCTTTTTGATGGTTAGTTGGATCAAAATATTGTTGATTTTTTTTATCATCTCAAAATATCATCTCTTAAAATTATTGCTCCTTTGTATTATGGGTTTCTTTTTGTGGTCACTGTAGTGGTAGTGGGTTTTTTTTAAATTTCTGATGTAATATTTTTTCAATTTTTCTTGTCCTCTGCTAGGTTTCGATTTGCTTTGTTCTTATTTTCAGATTCTTGAATTGTATCATTAAGTAAATTATTAGTGTTCTTTTTGCTTTTTTAATATAGGTATTTAGGGACATAGAGTTCCCCTTAGAATTGTTTTTAATGCACTCCAGAGGCTTTGTTGTGTTGTTTTCATTTTTATTTAGTACTAGGAAATTATGTTTTTTGAGTTCTTCTTGGATCACTAATTATTCAGTAATGAGTAGCTGTATTAGTCAGGGTTCTCTAGAGTCACAGAACTTATGGATAGTCTCTATATAATAAAGGAATTTATTGATGACTTACAGTCTGCAGCCTGATTCCCAACAATGGTTCAGTAGTAGCTGTGAATGGAAGTCCAAGGATCTAGCAGTTACTCAGTCTCACACAGCAAGCAGGCAAAGGAGCAAGAGCAAGACTCCTTTCTTCCAGTGTCCTTATATTGTCTCCAGCAGAAGGTGTAGCCCAGATTAAAGGTGTGATCCACCACACCTTTAATCCCAGATGACCTTGAACTAAGAGATTTAATCTTCTGGAATCCATAGCCACTATGCCTCAAGATCTCCATACCAAGATCCAGATCAGAAACATCTATCTTCAAGCCTCCAGATGAGGGTCACTGGTGAGCCTTCCAATTCTGGATTGTAATTCATTCCAAATATAGTCAAGTTGACAACCAGGAATAGCAACTACAACTGCTTAATCTCAATGTTTATATTCTTTTTTTATATATTTTTTATTATTACATATTTTCCTCAATTACATTTAGAATGCTATCCCAAAAGTCCCCCATACCCTCCCCCACACTTCCCTACCTACCCATTCCCATATTTTGGCCCTGGCATTCCCCTGTACGGGGGCATATAAAGTTTGCACGTCCAATGGGCTTCTCTTTCCAGTGATGGCCTACTAGGCCATCTTTTGATACATATGCAGCTAGAGCCAAGAGCTCCGGGGTACGGGTTAGTTCATAATGTTGTTGCACCTACAAGGTTGTAGATCTCTTTAGCTCCTTGGCTACTTTCTCTAGCTCCTCCATTGGGGGCCCTGTGCTCCATCCAATAGCTGACTGTGAGCATCCACTTCTGTGTTTGCTAGGCCCCGGCCTAGTCTCACAAGACAGCTATATCACAGTCCTTTCAGCAAAATCTTGCTAGTGTATGCAATGGTGTCATCGTTTGGAGACTAATTATGGGATGGATCTCTGAATATGGCAGTCTCTAGATGGTCCATCCTTTTGACTCAGCTCCAAACTTTGTCTCTGTAACTCCTTCCATGGGTGATTGTTTCCAATTCTAAGAAGGGGCAAAGTGTCCACACTTTGGTCTTCCTTCTTCTTCAGTTTCATGCGTTTTGCAAATTGCATCTTATATCTCGGGTATACTAAGTTTCTGGGCTAATATCCACTTATCTGTGAGTACATATCACTTGAGTCCTTTTGTGATTGTGTTACCTCACTCAGGATGATGCCCTCCAGGTCCATCCATTTGCCTAGGATTTTCATAAATTCATTCATTTTAATAGCTGAGTAGTGCTCCATTGTGTAAATGTACCACATTTTTTGTATTCATTCCTCTGTTGAGGGGCATCTGGGTTCTTTCCAGCTTCTGGCTATTCTAAATAAGGCTGCTATGAACATAGTGGAGCATGTGCCCTTCTTACCAGTTGGGACATCTTCTGGATATATGCCCAGGAGAGGTATTGCGGGATCCTCCAGTAGTACTATGTCTAATTTTCTGAGGAACCGCCAGACTGATTTCCAGAGTGGTTGTACAAGCTTGCAATCCCACCAACAATGGAGGAGTGTTCCTCTTTCTCCACATCCTTGCCAGCATCTGCTGTCACCTGAATTTTTGATCTTAGCCATTCTGACTGGTGTGAGATGGAATCTCAGGGTTGTTTTGATTTGCATTTCTCTGATGATTAAGGATGCTGAGCATTTTTTCAGATGCTTCTCAGCCATTTAGTATTTCTCAGGTGAGAATTCTTTGTTTAGCTCTGAGCCCCATTTTTTAATGGGATTATTTGATTTTCTGGAGTCCACCTTCTTGAGTTATTTATATTTATTGGATATTAGTCCCCTATCTGATTTAGGATAAGTAAAGATCCTTTCCCAATCTGTTGGTGGCCTTTTTGTCTTATTGACAGTGTCTTTTGCCTTACAGAAGCTTTGCAGTTTCATCAGGTCCCATTTGACAATCCTCGATCTTACAGCACAAGATATTGCTATTCTATTCAGGAATTTTTCCCCTGTGCCCATATCTTCAAGGCTTTTCCCCACTTTCTCCTCTAAAAGTTTCAGTGTCCCTGGTTTTATGTGAAGCTCCTTGATCCACTTGTATTTGACCTTAGTACAAGGAGATAGGAATGGATCAATTCGCATTCTCCTGCATGTTAACAACGAGTTGTGCCAGCACCATTTGTTGAAAATGCTGTCTTTCTTCCACTTGATGGTTTTAGCTCCCTTGTTGAAGATCAAGTGACTATAGGTGTGTGGGCTCATTTCTGGGTCTTCAATTCTATTCCATTGGTCTACTTGTCTGTCATTACACCAGTACCATGCAGTTTTTATCACAATTGCTCTGTAGTAAAACTTTAGGCCAGGCATGGTGATTCCACCAGAGGTTCTTTTATCCTTGAGATGAGTTTTTGCTATCATAGGTTTTTTGTTATTCCAGATGAATCTGCTGATTGCTCTTTCTAATTCGTTGAAGAATTGAGTTGGAATTTTGATGGGGATTTCATTGAATCTGTAGATTGCTTTCGGTAAGATAGCCATTTTTACAATTTTGATGCTGCCAATCCATGAGCATGGGAGATCTTTCCATCTTCTGAGATCTTCTTTAATTTCTTTCTTCAGAGACTTGAAGTTCTTATCATACAGATATTTCAATGCAAACATACTCAATAAAATTCTCGCTACCTGAATCCAAGAACACATTAAAGCAATCATCCATCCTGACCAAGTAGGTTTTATTCCAGGGATGCAGGAATGGTTTAATATAACGAAATCCATTAACACAATCCATTATATAAACAAACTCAAAGACAAAAACCACATGATTATCTTGTTAGATGCGGAGAAAGCATTTGACAAGATCCAACACCCATTCCTGATAAAAGTCTTGGAAAGATCAGGAATTCAAGGCCCATACCTAAACATCATAAAAGCAATCTACAGCAAACCAGTAGCCAACATCAAAGTAAATGGTGAGAAGCTGGAAGCAATCCCACTAAAATCAGGGACTAGACAAGGCTGCCCACTTTCTCCCTACCTCTTCAACATAGTATTTGAAGTCCTAGCCAGAGCAATTCGACAACAAAAGGAAATCAAGGGGATACAAATTGGAAAAGATGAAGTCAAAATATCACTTTTGGCAGATGATATGATAGTATATATAAGTGACCCTAAAAATTCCACCAGAGAACTCCTAAACCCGATAAACAACTTCGGTGAAGTATCTGGATATAAAATTAACTCAAACAAGTCAATGGCCTTTCTCTACACAAAGAATAAACAGGCTGAGAAAGAAATTAAGGAAACAACACCCTTCTCAATAGTCACAAATAATATGTTTATATTCTTAATAGAATTTGCTTGTTGTTGATTTGAATTTTTGTTGCATATTGGTCATATAGGCTAGATAGTATTATTTTAATATGTCTCCATTTTTTAATGTTTGTCTTGCATTCCAGCATACTATTTTACAGAAGTTTCTATGTACTGATGAAGAGAATGTTTATTCTGTATCATTTGAATGGGGTATTCTGCAGATATCTGCTCTGCAAATTTGATGTAAGATGGCATTTAATTATAAATGTTCTCTATTTGTTTTGCTGAATGACCTATCTGATGGGGATAAATGGATACTGAAATCACCATATACTATTGACTTTGTATTAATCTATGGCTTTCATGACATTAGTATAGTTTGTTTCTTTAGTCTTCTCTCATAAAATACATACCTCAGCTTCTCTCACTTTCTCCAAGTTCCCACCTCCTTTGCCCCAGTTCCACTGTTTTTCCATTTCCCTTCCGAAAAGAGTAGGATTTCCAGTGATATCAAACCAACATGGCATAACAAGTTTTAATAAGACTAGGCAAAAAGCCTTATATCAAGGCTGGATGAAGCCGATCAATAGAAGACACGTACACTCCCAGTGTTTAAAGCACAACAAAAGCTCCAAGATGAACAATTGCAGTATGTGTGCAGAGGACCTATTGTAGTTCCATACTATGCTTACCATTGCTCCTTGAGTCTCTGTGAGCTCCTATGAGTTTTGCTTACTTGATTGTAAGGACCATGTTCTCCTGGTGTCCATGTTCTCTAGCTCCTATAATACTTCCTCTTGATCTTCTGAGGGTTTCCCTGATGGGTTTCACTCATTTGTCTCTGTACATGCTGCCATCAGCTGCCAGAGGAAGCCTCTTTAATGACAATTGGGCTAGGCACCAATCTATGAATACAGCAGAATATCATTAAGAAGCATTCATTGACTGTTAAAATTTTTGTCGGTTATTTTTGGTTCTACCCTTGGTCTCTGAGTTACCTAGCTTCTAGTTTCTCATCATCCAGGCAGTGTTGTGCATGTGCTTCCTCAAGTGAGCCTTAGGTTAGACAGGCAATTGGTTGGCCACTCCCACAAGCTTCTAGCCACAATCTTCCCAGAATATCTTGAATGCAGAGCAATTTGTAGGTCATGAAATTTGTGGCTGGGTTAGTGTTCCAGACTTACCATTTGGAACCTAGTTTGGTTACAGAAGACAGCTGTTTCAAGCCTCATATCCTCTATCGTTTGAGGTCTTCACTAGGATCACCCTTAAAATTTCAGGAAGCTTCTATTGCACTAACTTTCTATATTGTCCTGCAAATTCCCAATTCCAGTTTTCTCCCCTTGTACTCTCTTTCTCCATCCATCCTAATGCCCTTCCTGATTCAACTTGTTCCTATCCCTACTCATTCCCAGTCCACTCACCAAATCTACTCTATTTCCCCTTCTCAAAGAGATCCATGCATCCTATCTCAACTCCTTGACTTCTCCTCTCTATATAAGTTCTCCTGGTCTATGATGGTAGTGTGATTATCCTTTAACAGCTAATATCCAGTTAGAAGTGAGTACATATCATGCTTTCTTTCTGGGCCTGGATTGCTTCACACAGGATAACTTTTGCTAGTTCCATACATTTGACAGCAAATTTCATGTTGTATTTTTTTTCTAATGGCTGAGTAATATTCCATGCTGCAAATGTATCACATTTCTTTATCCATTCTTCACTTGAGTGACATCAAGGCTGTTGCCAGTTTCTAGTTATTATCAATAAAGCCAAAATGAATGTAGTAGAGAAAGTATTCTTGCGGTAGGATGGGGCATCTATTGTATATGTAACCACAAGTGGTAGAGCTAGATTGTGAGATAGACTGATTTTTGATTATCTGAGGAATCACCATATTGATTCCCATAGGATCTGTGTAAGTTTGCACCACTCTTAGAAATGGAGGAGTGTTCTGCTTGCTCCACATCTTCCCTAGCATGAGCTTTAATTTATGCTATTGACCTTGCCCATTCTAGCAGATGCGAGGTGGAATCTCAAAGTAGTTTATGTTTGTATTTCTGGAATTCTAAGGATGTTGAACATTTAAGTGTTTCTCAGCCATTTGAGAATATTTTTAAATTTTAAATTTTATTGAATATTTTTTTACAGTTTAGATTTTATCTCCTTCCCAGTCTACTCCATGACTGTTCCACATCCCATATCTCCTCTCACACTCCCACCTGTCTCTATGCCGATGTCCTCACTCCCATCCCCCACCCCACCAGACCTCCCTACTCCCTGGGACTTCCAGTCTTTAGAGGGTTAGGTTCCTGTTCTCTAAGTCCAGATTGAGTCCTCTGCAGTATATGGGTTGAGGCCTCATATCAGTTGGTGTAGGCTTCCTGGTTGGTGGCTGAGAGATGTCAAGGATCCAGGTTAGTTGAGACTACTGGTATTTCTACAGGGCCACCCTCTGCCTTAGCTTCTAGTTTTTCCCTAATTCAGTCATAGCCTCTGTCCATTGGTTGGGTATAAATATCTGCATCTGACTCTTTCAGCTACTTGTTGGGTATTTCGGAGGGCAAGGATGATAGGCTCCTTTTTGTGAGCATACCATAGCCTCAGTAATAGTGTCAGGTATTGGAGCCTCTCCTTGAGCTGGATCCCAATTTGGGCCCATCACTGGATATCCCTTTTCTCAGGCTCTTCTCCATTATTTGTCCCTGTAGTTCATTCAGACAGGAACAATTTTGGCCCACCCTAACCCTCATTTGATGTCCTGTCTTTCAGGAGGGGGACTCTATATGTTCCCTCTCTCCTCTGTAGGGAATTCCATATAAGGTCCCTCCCTTTGAGTCCTTATGATATGTATCTTAGTCAGGGTTTCTATTCCTGCATAAACATAATGTACAGGAAGCAAGTTGGGGGAGGGGGGTTATTCAGCTTACATTTCCACATTGGTGTTTGTCACCAAAGGAAGTCCGGACTGGAACTCAAGCATTTCAGGAAGCAGGAGCTGATGCAGAGGCCATGGAGGGATTTTATTACTGGCTTGCTTCACCTGGTTTGCTCAGCTTGCTCTCTTATAGAACCCAAGACTACCAGCCCAGGTTGGCACCACCCATGATGGGAACTGCCACCTTGATTACTAATTGAAATCTGTAAGTAGTTTAAGTGAATCTGTTGTTAAAGTTTTGATCTTGAAAGCTAATGAGATTTAAAACTCAATGTCTAACATGTATAGAGTTCCATAACTGTGTCCTCTCAGAAACAATCAATCAATCAATCAATCAAACAAACAAAAAACAGAATCAGAGTCAACACTGGCCATAATCTCTGTGGCAAAACTAGTAAGAACAGGTTAACTCATGCTGCATTAGTTTTTAAAATATTTTTATCCCTCTATTTCAGGTAAGCCCTCTTAACACAAAGGAAGAAGGGGTACAGGGCACTGAAACATAAAAGAACTATTTAGGAAGGCAGCTCAGATCTTATTTCTGGTAAGAGGAGTGGGCTACATTTGGTCACATGTCTCTAAGTCTGTTCACATGGTGGCAGGTATAGATACTTTGAATGTTGAGAAGAAATGGGGAATCATATAAGCCCTAACTAACATTCTCTAATACAGTTATTTTGAAATGAAAATTATCTGGTAAGTAATCTACATAGAATTAGCCATGTTATACCTAACTACATGAAATCTAACTTTTATTTGTTATTCTGGTTGTTTGTTTTCTACACTTTCATAAGTGAACTATAAATGAAGGTTTTAATCATGCCTAACACATGGCCTACAAAGAATTTGCATAAGTTTTACCTCAGCTGATATGTTTCTGCATTAATGTGCTTTGGAAAGTAATCTTATTTTCAGGAAACAAACTGCAGTTTATTTGGTTTAAAATTGCCTTTTATTGCTCTTTGTTATGTTAACACTGAAGATAAGACTGAAGATGTAGCTTTTCTGAATCATACATTTTACAAGTGCTTGTTTCTGTCTGAATTATTTGTGACTACATTTTTCAGATTAAAAATATTAGTTTTTTATTTATTTACATTTCAAATGTTGTTCCCTTTTTTTGCTTTCATCTGTGCAAACCCCTTATCCCATCACCCCGTATCCTGCTACTATGAGGGTGCTCCCCAACCCAACTACCCACTCCAGCCTCATCATACTAGCATTCCTCTACACTGGGGCATCAAACTTTCACAAAGCCAAGGGCCTCCCTTCCCATTGATGCAAGATAAGGCCCCTTGAACTCCTTCAGTCGTCCCCCTATCTCTTCCAGTGGGGTCCTTGTGCTCAATCCAATAGTTGGGTGTGAACCTCTACACCTTTATTTGTCAGGCTCTGGCAGAACCTCTCAGGAGACAGCTATATCAGGCTCCTGTCAGCAGGCACTTCTTGGCATCCACAAGAATGTCTAGGTTTGATGTCTGCATGTTGGATGGATCTCTATGTGGTGCAGTCTCTGGATGGCCTTTCCTTTGTCTCTGCTTTACTCTTTGTCCCAGTATTTCCTTTAGACATGAAAAATTCTGCGTAAAAATTTTGGAGACAGGTGGATGGTCCCATCCCTCAACTAGAGGGCCATGCCTAATCTCTGGGTTTTTGAAAGGTTCTCCCCCCCCTTTGTGGGGTATTTCAGCTAATGTCATCACCATGAAGTCCTGGGAGGTTCTTTTATTCCTGGTATCTGGGACTTTCTCGTTACTACCCCCCAGTTTCCCATCCCCCATTGCTACCCATCTATGTTCAATTTGCTCACCCTCTGTACATCTTCTCCATCTCCTCCAAGACCTGATTCTGCCCCTCTTTTTCTCTCTCCCTCTTCTCTTCATCACAAGTTCCTCCCACCCTCTACTTTCTTGATTATTTTGTTCACCTTTCGAAGTAGGACTGAAGCATCCACTCTTTGGTCTTCCTTCCTCTTAAGCTTCATGTGGTCCATGAGTTGTATCTTAGGTATTCCACACTCTTTGTCTAATACACACTTATCAGTGAGTACATATCATGTGTGGTATTTTGTGACAGTGTTACCTCACTCAGGATCATATTTTCTATACCCATCCATTTGCCTGTGAATTTTGTGAAGTCATTGATTTTAATAGTTGAGTAGTACTTCATTGTGTAAATGTATCACATTTTCTGTATTCATTCCTCTGTTGAGGGACATGTGGGTTCTTTCCAGTTTCTGGCTATCATAAATATAGCTGCTATGGACATAGTGGAGCATGTGTCCTTATAACATTTTGGAACATCTTCTGGGTATATGCCCAGGAGTGTTATAGCTGGGTCTTCAGGTAGTACTATGTCCAATTTTCTGAGGAACCACCAGACTGATTTCCATAGTGGTTGTACCAACTTGCAATGCCACCAGCAATGGAGTAGTGTCCCTCTTTCCCCACATCCTTGCCAGCATCTGCTCTCACCTGAGTTGTTGATCTTGGCCATTTTGATTTGCATTTCCCTGATGACTAAGGATGTTGAACATTTCTTTAGGTGTTTCTTGCCCATTCAAGTTGCTTCAGTTGAGAATTCTATGTTTAGCCCTGTTACCCTTTTTTTAATAGGGCTATTTGTTTCTCTGGAGTCGAACTTCTTGAGATTTTATATATATTGGTTATTAGCCCTCTATCAGATGTAGGGTGGGTAAAGATATTTTCCCAATCTATTGGTTGCCATTTTGTCCTATTAACAGTGTCCTTTGCCTTGCAGCAGCTTTGAAATTTTATGAAGTCCCATTTGTCCATTCTTGATCTTAGAACATAAGACATTATGTTCTGTTCAGGAAATTTTTTCCTATGCCCATGTGTTCAAGAATTTATCCTTACTTTATTTTCTATTACATTCAGTTTATTTGATTTTATGTGGATGTTCTTGATGCACTTGGACTTGAGCTTTGTATAGAGAGATAAGAATGAATCAATTTGCATTCCTCTACATGCTGACTGCCAGTTGAACCAGCACCATTTATTGAAAATGTTGTCTTTTCCCCACTGGATGCTAGCTCCCCTGTAAAAGATCAAGTGACAATAGGTGTGTGGGTTCATGTCTGGGTATTCAATTCTATTCCATTGATCTACCTGCCTGTCACTGTCCCAATATCATGCAATTTTTATCAGGATTGCTCTGTAGTACAACTTGAGGTCAGAGATGGTTATTCCCCCTGATGTTGTTTGTTTGTTTTTAATTTTTGAGCAACACTTTCAATATTTTTTGTTATTCCAAGTGAATTTAAGAATTGCTGTTTCTAACTCTATGTAGAATTAGATGGAATTTTGATGGGAATTGCATTGAATCTGTAGATGTAGATTGCTTTCATCAAGATGGCTACTTTGACTATGTTATTCCTGCTTATCCATGAGCATGGGAGATCTTTCCATGTTCTAAGTTTTTGGTTTTTTTTTTCCCCCTCTTTTCTTCAAAGACTTGAAGTTCTTGTCAAATAGATCTTTCTATGTTTGGTTAGGGCAACACAAAAATATTTTATATTTATGACTATTGTGAAGTGTGCTGTTCCCCTAATTTCTTTCTCATTCCAATTATCCTTTGAGCAGAGGAAGGCTACTGATTTGTTTGAGTTAATTTTATATCCAGTGACTTTGCTGAAGTTGATTATCAGGTTTAGGAGTTCTATGATGGAATTTTGTGGTCATTTAAGTATTATATAATTTTCAAATAGTGATATTTTGATTCTTCCTTTCCAATTTGTATCCCTTTGTTGTCTAATTGCTCTAGCTAGAACTTCAAATACTATATTTATAAGGAGAGAGTGCACAGCCTTATCTAGTCCCTAATTTTAGTGGATTGGCTTTAAGTTTTTCTCCATTTTAGTTTGATATTGACTACTGGTTATATGTATATTGCTTTTACTATGTTTGGGTATGGGTCTTGAATTCCTTTTCTTTCTATGACTTTTAACATGAAAGTATGTTGAATTTTGTCAAATGCTTTCTATGAATCTAATGAAATGACCATGTGTTTTTTTTTTTCCTTTGAGTCTTGTTATGTAGTAGATTATGTTGGCAGATTTTTCGGTATTGAACCATCTCTGCATCCCTACTTGATCATGGTGAATGATCGTTTTGATGTATTCTTGGATTCAGTTTGTGAGAATTTTATTGAGTGTTTTTGCATAGATACTCACAAGGGAATTGGTCTGAAGTACAATTACTACATTGGGTCTTTGTGTGGTTTTGATATCAGTATAACAGTGGCTTCATAGAACCAATTGGGTAGAGTTCTTTTTGTATGTATTTTGTGGAATAGTGTGAGGAGTATTGGTATTAGGTCTTCTTTGAAGGTCTGATAGAATTCTGCACTAAGCCCATCTGGTCCTGGTTTGGAAGACTTTTAATGATTACTTCTGTTTCTTTAAGGGTCATGGGACTGTTTAGGTGGTTTATCTGATTCTCCTTTAAGATTGGTTCTTGGTATCTGTCTAGAAAATTGTCCCTTTGATCCACATTTTCCAGTTTTGTTGAGTATAGAATTTTGTAGTAGGATCTGATGATTTTTTGAATTTCCTACATTCTGTTGTTATCTCTCTCTTTTCATTTATGATTTTGTTAGTTTGGATATTGTCTCTGTACCCTCCAATTAGCCTGGCTAAGGGTTTATCTATCTTGTTAATTTTCTCAAAGAACCAACTCCTGATTTTGTTGATTCTTTGTATAGTTCTTTTGTTTCTACTTCATTGATTTCAGCCCTGAGTTTGATTACTTCCTGCTATCTACTCTTCTTGGGTGAATTTGCTTCTTTTTGTACTAAAGATTTCAGATGTTAAGTTGCTAGTGTTTGTTCCCTTCAGTTTCTTTTTGGAGGCACTCAGAGCTATGAGTTTGGCTCTTAGTATTTCTTTCATTGTGTCCCATAAGTTTGGATATGTTGTGCCTTCCTTTTCATTAAATTCTAAAAAGTATTTAATTCCTTTTTTTTTTTTTTATTTCTTCCTTGACTACATTATCATTGAGTAGGACATTGTTCAGCTTCCTTGTGTATGTGTTCTTTCTGTTGTTTTTCTTGCTATTAAAGACCAACCTTAGTCTGTGGTGATCTTGTAGGATGCATGGGATTATTTCAATCATCATGTATTTGTTGAGGCCTGTTTTATGACCGATTGTATGGTCATTTTTTGAGAAGGTACCATGAGGTGCTGTGAAGATGCTATATTCTTTTGTTTTAGGATGAAATATCCTATAGATATCTGTTAAATCCATTTGATTCTTAGCTTCTGTTAATTTCACTGTGTCTCTGTTTAGTTTCTATTTCCATGATCTGTCCTTTGATGAGAGTGGGGCATTGAAGTCACCCACTATTATTGTGTGAGGTGCAATGTGTGCTTTGAGCTTTAGCAAAGTTTCTGTTATGAGTGTGAGTGCTCTTGTATTTGGAGCATAAATGTTCAGAATTGAGAGTTCATCTTGGTAGCTTTTTTCTTTGATGTATATGAAGTATCCTTCCTTATCTGTTTTGATAACTTTTGGTTGAAAGTCTATTTTATTCAATATTAGAATGGTTACTTGAGCTTGTTTCTTGGGACCCTTTGCTTGGAAATTTTTTTTCCTATCTTTTACTCTATCTTTGTCACTGAGGTGTATTTCCTGTATGCAGCAAAATACTGGGTCCTGTTTACATATCCAGTGGAGACAAGTGGGTGGGGAGGAGGTCTGGAATATGGAAATAGTTGGAGGGTAGATCAGGGTGGAAGGGAATAAAATATGGAGCGTAAAAATTAAATTAATTAATAAAAAGAAACAAAAAACAAACAAACAAACAAACAAACAACAACAACAACAACAAAAACCTGATGAACTGGCACTTTCCTGTGCTTTTGTCTGCTCCAGTGGCCATGCTGGCCATGCATTGTTGCACAACAGCTGACCCTTTTTTTTATGGTGGGGAGAATCTTACTCAGAACTTCATAATCTCTCCACCCAGCTTGCTTGGTTACTAAATCAACACAGTGCTTCAAGTCACCCAAGGCTTTTGTGGTACACATCTGGCAAACCTATGCTTTTCAGCCATTCCTTTCTTTCTTGAACCCAGATGAGCCTTCCCATGAAGGAAAACAAACACAAACTTAATTCAGAAACACTGGTAACTCAATCTCTGGGTGCAAGAACTAAAACCTAGTCTTGTAAGCTTTATTAAAAATCTGATTCCTCTGGTGGTGAATCCTTGCAGATCTGCCATGATACCAGGAAACTCTAGGAGCTACATCTTATCCCTCTGCTGTCTCCATTCCAAAAGGTATCCAACTCTCTCCTGCTTCCTCTCTTCCTTTCATACTTTCAACCCAGAAGTCCTTCATACTCACCAGTGATTGGCTCTTTTATTCATCAGGAAATTGGCTTATAAGAACCAGGCCCATCCACAACAAACAGAAACTGGAAGGATCCTGTCCCTGGCTGATCTTGGTTCCTATGTCCTGATGGCTATGGATAGGTCCCTCTTGGGCCAGAAATTTGAGTAGAAGTGGTGGTCTTAGCTGTGCTCTCAGGTTTATCAGCACTATTGGGAGATCTGCTCTCTCCCAGAAAGATCTGGGTACTAGATTAAAAATATTAAACATGATTTATTAAACAAGGAATACTTTTTTTGTCCTCCCAGACTCAGAATTTTAGACTTAAATTTGGTTGTTTGGAAGATCATAGTTTGTTTTTTCACTAGCGGATATAAAAAGTATTAGTCTAAAATTTCTTTTGAACTCTAAAATATACATGATTTTTCTCTGTCTATTTGATTGCCATACATAATCTTTTAAAATTCAGGATTATTGGTAACTAAGTTAATTTTATTAGCTTTCTACTAGTGCTACAAGATTATGGGTAATGAAATTTAGATATGAATCATTTATCATTATTTAATAATAAATTGAGAAGAGTCAAATTTTATATTGTCATTTTACAGCTTTTACCTCTGAATTTCTGTGCTTTTAATAACAGATTTAGGAGAAACTAAACTCTTTCAAATTAGTCATCTTTCCTTTCTCCAAGAAGAAAAGATGAATGACTGGAGCCACATTTGAACTCTCCCAATCTAAGCTATTCTGTAATGTCTCTGTGATATACACAGTAACACTTGAGCCATTTTTTTCTACCTCCTCCCCACCCACCTGTCTCCACTGGATATGTAAACAGGACCCAGTATTTTGCTGCATACAGGAAATACACCTCAGTGACAAAGATAGAGTAAAAGATAGGAAAATAAATGATAAATATGTTCTTAAACCTCTTCTTTATAGAGAGATACCCATAATTTCTTTACATTTCTATTAGGTGTTGATTATACCTTACCATATACCCTTGGCAGTCATTATTCCTATACATGCACGGAGTGTCTTACTGTCCACTTCTTCAAGTCTACTTCAAAGGAGTCACTTACACACACACACACACACACACACACACACACACACACACACACACACACATACACAGAAAAAATGGAAGTGCAGGGAGTTGAAGAATATGTATTATAGCTTTCTGGCCTGTCATATGAAAAGTCTGAAGTATATTCCACACTTTCTGAGGGCCTCTATTGACACTGGCTTAGGTTTTGTTGTTGTTGGCTGTTACTTCGGTCTTTGCTCTATCTTTGTACCTGCATTGATTTAGATAGGACCAATTTGAATTGAAAGTTTTGTATGTATGTTGGCAATCCTTATCCCTCTACTGGTGGTCCTGTCTGGCTACTGGAGGTAATCTCTTTGGGTTCCATATCCCCATTGTTGGGCATTTCTTCTAAGGTCACATGCATTGACTACTGGGAGTATCCCCATCCAAGATATCTGGGACTTCCTAAAGAGTCCCCCACCTCCACCCAAGCAGCTGCATATTTCTATTCATTGTCCCTGCTCCCTGGGTCTTTCTCCTGTCTTTCCCTGTACCTGACCGTGCTCCCCTATTCCTCTCCCCTCACCTCTCCTAGTCAGGTCGCTCCTTCCCTCTGCTTCCCATGACTATGTTGTTCCCCTGTCTTAGTAGGAATTTAGAATCCTCACTTGGGCCCTTTTTGTTTACTTCATTGGATATGTAGGGTATATTATGGGTACTTTGTATTATTTTGGCTAATATCTACTTCTCAGTGAGTTCATAGCATTTATGTCCTTTTGAGTCTGGGTTACCACACTAAGGATGATATTTTCCAGTTCCATCCACTTGACTGCAAAATTCAAAAAGTCCATGTCTTTTTTTATTATTAAAATAAATTTATTATCATGCCTCTTTACACTCTTTTTGAATAATATATATGATTCCTGGATTTTTTTTCCATTTTTTATTAGGTATTTAGCTCATTTACATTTCCAATGCTATAGCAAAAGTCCCCCATACCAACCCACCCCCAGTCCCCTACCCACCCACTCCCCCTTTTTGGCCCTGGCGTTACCCTGTACTGGGGCATATAAAGTTTGCATGTCCAATGGGCCTCTCTTTCCAGTGATGGCCGACTAGGCCATCTTTTGATACATATGCAGCTAGAGTCAAGAGCTCCGGGATATTGGTTAGTTCATTATGTTGTTCCGCCTATAGGGTTGCAGATCCCTTTGGCTCCTTGGGTACTTTCTCTAGCTCCTCCATTGGGAGCCCTGTGATCCATCCATTAGCTGACGGTGAGCATCCACTTCTGTGTTTGCTAGGCCCCGGCATAGTCTCACAAGAGACAGCTACATCTGGGTCCTTTCGAAAAAATCTTGCTACTGTATGCAATGGTGTCAGCGTTTGGATGCTGATTATGGGGTGGATCCCTGGATATGGCAGTCTCTACATGGACCATCCTTTCATCTCAGCTCCAAACTTTGTCTCTGTAACTCCTTCCCAGGGTGTTTTGTTCTCACTTCTAAGGAGGGGCATAGTGTCCACACTTCAGTCTTCATTTTTCTTGAGTTTCATGTGTTTAGGAAATTGTATCTTATATCTTGGGTATCCTAAGTTTGGGGTTAATATCCACTTATCAGTGAGTACATATTGTGTGAGTTCCTTTGTGAATGTGTTACCTCACTCAGGATGATGCCCTCCAGGTCCATCCATTTGGCTAGGAATTTCATAAATTCATTCTTTTTAATAGCTGAGTAGTACTCCATTGTGTAGATGTACCACATTTTCTGTATCCATTCCTCTGTTGAGGGGCATCTGGGTTCTTTCCAGCTTCTGGCTATTATAAATAAGGCTGCTATGAACATAGTGAAGCATGTGTCCTTCTTACCAGTTGGGGCATCTCCTGGATATATGCCCAGGAGAGGTATTGCTGGATCCTCCGGTAGTACTATGTCCAATTTTCTGAGGAACCGCCAGACTGATTTCCAGAGTGGTTGTACAAGCCTGCAATCCCACCAACAATGGAGGAGTGTTCCTCTTTCTCCACATCCAGGCCTGCATCTGCTGTCACCTGAATTTTTGATCTTAGCCACTCTGACTGGTGTGAGGTGGAATCTCAGGGTTGTTTTGATTTGCATTTCCCTGATTATTAAGGATGTTGAACATTTTTTCAGGTGCTTCTCTGCCATTCGGTATTCCTCAGGTGAGAATTCTTTGTTCAGTTCTGAGCCCCATTTTTAAATGGGGTTATTTGATTTTCTGAAGTCCACCTTCTTGAGTTCTTTATATATGTTGGATATTAGTCCCCTATCTGATTTAGGATAGGTAAAGATCCTTTCCCAATCTGTTGGTGGACTTTTTGTCTTACTGACGGTGTCTTTTGCCTTGCAGAAACTTTGGAGTTTCATTAGGTCCCATTTGTCAATTCTTGATCTTACAGCACAAGTCATTGCTGTTCTGTTCAGGAATTTTTCCCCTGTGCCCATATCTTCAAGGCTTTTCCCCACTTTCTCCTCTATAAGTTTCAGTGTCTCTGGTTTTATGTGAAGTTCCTTGATCTACTTAGATTTGACCTTAGTACAAGGAGATAAGTATGGATCGATTCGCATTCTTCTACACTATAACAACCAGTTGTGCCAGCACTATTTGTTGAAAATGCTGTCTTTCTTCCACTGGATGGTTTTAGCTCCCTTGTCGAAGATCAAGTGACCATAGGTGTGTGGGTTCATTTCTGGGTCTTCAATTCTATTCCATTGGTCTACTTGTCTGTCTCTATACCAGTACCATGCAGTTTTTATCACAATTGCTCTGTAGTAAAGCTTTACATCAGGCATGGTGATTCCACCAGAGGTTCTTTTATCCTTGAGAAGACTTTTTGCTATCCTAGGTTTTTTGTTATTCCAGATGAATTTGCAAATTGCTCCTTCTAATTCGTTGAAGAATTGAGTTGGAATTTTGATGGGGATTGCATTGAATCTGTAGATTGCTTTTGGCAAGAAATGCCATTTTTACAATGTTGATCCTGCCAATCCATGAGCATGGGAGATCTTTCCATCTTCTGAGATCTTCTTTAATTTCTTTCTTCAGAGATTTGAAGTTTTTATCATATAGATCTTTCACTTCCTTAGTTAGAGTCATGCCAAGATATTTTATATTATTTGTGACTATTGAGAAGGGTGTTGTTTCCTTAATTTCTTTCTCAGCCTGTTTATTCTCTGTATAGAAAAAGGCCATTGACTTGTTTGAGTTTATTTTATATCCAGCTACTTCACCGAAGCTGTTTATCAGGTTTAGGAGTTCTCTGGTAGAATTTTTAGGGTCACTTATATATACTATCATATCATCTGCAAAAAGTGATATTTTGACTTCCTCTTTTCCAATTTGTATCCCCTTGATCTCCTTTTGTTGTCGAATTGCTCTGGCTAATACTTCAAGTACTATGTTGAAAAGGTAGGGAGAAAGTGGGCAGCCTTGTCTAGTCCCTGATTTTAGTGGAATTGCTTCCAGCTTCTCTCCATTTACTTTGATGTTGGCTACTGGTTTGCTGTAGATTGCTTTTATCATGTTTAGGTATGGGCCTTGAATTCCTGATCTTTCCAACACTTTTATCATGAATGGGTGTTGGATCTTGTCAAATGCTTTTTCTGCATCTAACGAGATGATCATGTGGTTTTTGTCTTTGAGTTTGTTTATATAATGGATTACATTGATGGATTTTCGTATATTAAACCATCCCTGCATCCCTGGAATAAAACCTACTTGGTCAGGATGGATGATTGCTTTAATGTGTTCTTGGATTCGGTTAGCGAGAATTTTATTGAGGATTTTTGCATCGATATTCATAAGAGAAATTGGTCTGAAGTTCTCTATCTTTGTTGGGGCTTTCTGTGGTTTAGGTATCAGAGTAATAGTGGCTTCATAAAATGAGTTGGGTCGAGTACCTTCTACTTGTATTTTGTGAAATAGTTTGTGCAGAATTGGAATTAGATCTTCTTTGAAGGTGTGATAGAACTCTGCACTAAACCCATCTGGTCCTGGGCTTTTTTTTGGCTGGGAGACTATTGATAACTGCTTCTATTTCTTTAGGTGATATGGGACTGTTTATATGGTCAACTTGATCCTGATTCAACTTTGGTACCTGGTATCTGTCCAGAAATTTGTCCATTTCATCCAGGTTTTCCAGTTTTGTTGAGTATAGCCTTTTGTAGAAGGATCTGATGGTATTTTGGATTTCTTCAGGATCTGTTGTTATGTCTCCCTTTTCATTTCTGATTTTGTTAATTAGGATTTTGTCCCTGTGCCCTTTAGTGAGTCTAGCTAAGGGTTTATCTATCTTGTTGATTTTCTCAAAGAACCAACTCCTCGTTTGGTTAATTCTTTGAATAGTTCTTCTTGTTTCCACTTGGTTGATTTCACCCCTGAGTTTGATTATTTCCTGCCGTCTACTCCTCTTGGGTGAATTTGCTTCCTTTTTTTCTAGAGCTTTTAGATGTGTTGTCAAGCTGCTAGTATGTGCTCTCTCCTGTTTCTTCTTGGAGGCACTCAGAGCTATGAGTTTCCCTTTTAGAAATGCTTTCATTGTGTCCCATAGGTTTGGGTACGTTGTGGCTTCATTTTCATTAAACTCTAAAAAGTCTTTAATTTCTTTCTTTATTCCTTCCTTGACCAAGGTATCATTGAGAAGAGTGTTGTTCAGTTTCCACGTGAATGTTGACTTTCCATTATTTATGTTGTTATTGAAGATCAGTCTTAGGCCATGGTGGTCTGATAGGATACATGGGACAATTTCAATATTTTTGTATCTGTTGAGGCCTGTTTTGTGACCAATTATATGGTCAATTTTGGAGAAGGTCCCGTGAGGTGTTGAGAAGAAGGTATATCCTTTTGTTTTAGGATAAAATGGTCTGTAGATATCAGGTCCATTTGTTTCATAACTTCTGTTAGTTTCACTGTGTCCCTGTTTAGTTTCTGTTTCCACAATCTGTCCATTGATGAAAGTGGTGTGTTGAAGTCTCCCACTATTATTGTGTGAGGTGCAACGTGTGCTTTGAGCTTTACTAAAGTGTCTTTAATGAATGTGGCTGCCCTTGCATTTGGAGCGTAGATATTCAGAATTGACAGTTCCTCTTGGAGGATATTATCTTTGATGAGTATGAAGTGTCCTTCCTTGTCTTTTTTAATAACTTTGAGTTGGAAGTCGATTTTATCCGATATTAAAATGGCTACTCCAGCTTGTTTCTTCAGACCATTTGCTTGGAAAATTGTTTTCCAGCCTTTCACTCTGAGGTAGTGTCTGTCTTTTTCCCTGAGATGGGTTTCCTGTAAGCAGCAGAATGTTGGGTCCTGTTTGTGTAGCCAGTCTGTTAATCTATGTCTTTTTATTGGGGAGTTGAGACCATTGATATTAAGAGATATTAAGGAAAAGTAATTGTTGCTTCCTGTTGTTTTTGTTGTTAAATTTGGCATTCTGTTCTTGTGGCTGTCTTCTTTTAGTTTTGTTGAGGGATTATCTTCTTGTTTTTTCTAGGGCGTGGTTCCCGTCCTTGTATTGGTTTTTTTTCTGTTATTATCCTTTGAAGGGCTGGATTCGTGGAGAGATAATGGGTGGATTTAGTTTTGTCGTGGAATACTTTGGTTTCTCCATCTATGGTAATTGAGAGTTTGGCTGGGTATAGTAGCCTGGGCTGGAATTTGTGTTCTCTTAGTGTCTGTATAACATCTGTCCAGGCTCTTCTGGCTTTCATAGTCTCTGGTGAAAAATCTGGTGTAATTCTGATAGGCTTGCATTTATGTTACTTGACCTTTATCTCTTACTGCTTTTAGTATTCTATCTTTACTTAGTGCATTTGTTGTTCTGATTATTATGTGTCGGGAGGAATTTCTTTTCTGGTCCAGTCTATTTGGAGTTCTGTAGGCTTCTTGTATGTTCATGGGTATCTCTTTCTTTAGATTTGGGAAGTTTTCTTCAATAATCTTGTTGAAGATGTTTGCTGGTCCTTTGAGTTGAAAATCTTCATTCTCATCCACTCCTATTATCCGTAGGTTTGGTCTTCTCATTGTGTCCTGGATTTCCTGGATGTTTTGAGTTAGAATCTTTTTGCATTTTCCATTTTCTTTGATTGTTGTTCCGATGTTCTCTATGGAATCTTCTGCACCTGAGATTCTCTCTTCCATTTCTTGTATTCTGTTGCTGATGCTCGCATCTATGGTTCCAGATTTCTTTCCTAGTGTTTCTATCTCCACTGTTGCCTCACTTTGGGTTTTCTTTATTGTGTCTACTTCCCTTTTTAGGTCTTGGATGGTTTTATTCAATTCCATCACCTGTTTGGTTGTGTTTTCCTGCAATTCTTTAAGGGATTTTTGTGTTTCCTCCTTAATGTCTTCTACCTGTTTGGTTATGTTTTCCTGTAATTCTTTAAGGGATTTTTGTGTTTCCTCTTTAATGTCTTCTACTTGTTTAGCAGTGTTCTCCTGTATTTCTTTAAGTGAGTTATTTAAGTCCTTCTTGTTGTCCTCTACCATCATCATGAGATATGCTTTTAAATCCAGGTCTAGCTTTTCAGTTGTGTTGGGGTGCCCTGGACTGGGCGAAGTGGGAGTGCTGGGTTCTGATGATGGTGAGTAGTCCTGGTTTCTGTTAGTAAGATTCTTATGTTTACCTTTCGCCATCTGGTAATCTCTGGAGTTAGTTGTTATAGTTGTCTCTGTTTAGAGATGGTTCCTCTGGTGATTTTGTTACACTATATCAGCAGACCAGGGAGACTAGCTCTCTTCCCTGAGTTTCAGTGGTCAGAGCAGTCTCTGCAGGCAAGCTCTCCTCTTTCAGGGAGGTGCACAGTTATCTGGTGTTTGGACCTCCTCCTGGCCGAAGATGAAGGCCCAAAACAGGATCTTTTCCAGAAGCTGTGTTGCTTTGGCCTGCAGATTGCCTGCTGCGGAGTCCCAGAATCAAGGTGGCCCCCGTGGAATGTGAGACAGAAGCCTCCCGGGCTGTGCGGACACCTGTGCTCTGACCAGGAAGGTGGCCGGTTGTCTGGAGCCGGAAATGGCGCCCCCTCAGAGGCTCTGTGGCTCTTGCCCGTTCCAGAAGCTGCTGGCCTCTGTGTTCCACACTCTCACCCGCAGACTGCAGGCCGCGGGGTCTTGGAACCAAGGTGGCCCCCGCAGAACGTGAGGCAGAAGCCTCCCGGGCTGTGCTGACACCTGTGCTCTCAAGTCCATGTTTTTAATAGCTAATTAGTATTCCATTGTGTAAAGGAACCATATTTTATGTATTAACTCCAGTTGGGGGACTTTTCGGTTGTTTCCAGTTTCTGGTTATTACAAATAAAGCTGCTATGAACATAGTGGAGCTTGTGTCCTTGGGGTATGTTGGAGGATCTTTTGGGTAATATCCAGAAGTGGTATGGTTGGGTCTTTAGGTAGAACTATTTCCAATTTTCTGAGAAACTAACAGATTGATTTTCAAAGTGGCTGTAAGTATGCAATCCCACCAGCAATGGAGGAGCGTTCCTCTTTATTTACATCTATCTTCATTGCTGAAGCTTGAGTTTTTGATCTTTGACATTCTGGTTGGTGTTAGATGGAATTTCAGGGTGATTTGATTTCCATTTCCCTGACGACTAAGAATATTTAACATTTATTTAAGTACTTTTCAACACCTAAATTCATCTGTTGAGAATTGTCTGTTCAGCTTTTCATCCTGTTTTTTAACTGAATGATTTGGCTTTTTGATGTCTAACTTCTTGAATTTTTTTTTACATATTTTGGATATTAACCCTCTGTCAGATGCAGGGTTAGTGCAGATCTTTTCCAAAAGTGTTTCAGTAACCCTCTCTCTGTGAAGAATTCCTATAATCACCACCTACATAAGAGTCTGCACTCATGTCCTTATCTCCTAGACTATGCACAGAGTAATACAGAACATTAACATTCTCTATCTCCCATGACTGCCTCTAAGTTCAATTAACTTTCATAAATTGTGAACACTGTTAGGTGAGACTGAATAGTAAAATATGTATATAGGTTCAGAAACACTGAGCTGGAAAGCTGACTCATCCATTAAAGGCTAAGCTCACAAACAAAAATAGGTCCAGAAATATCAGTGTTAATGAATGTTCTATGTATGTACATAGATATGTCTCTGTCTGTCTATTATCTATCTATCTATCTATCTATCTATCTATCTATCTATCTATCTATCTATCTCTATTTATCTATCTCTATTTATCTATCTCTATGTCTTCCTCAGGTCTTGGTGAATTATATATTTCTGATCTTCTCAATTTTTCGACTTTAAGCATGACAGTCTCATTGCCCAGGAAAGAGATACTTCCACCAAAAGACACATTCAGAATTTCACTCAATTTTTATAGGGCCTATGTGTAGCTTATGAGCTCCTTGTGCTATGTGAACATACACAGACATCATGGGTCATTGTCTCTGAATAGTATGATTAATAGTAATGCACCTATACTGTATAACAGAGAAATATGACACCAAAATTCTCTGCTAGACTATCTTTTCTTATTTTTATATATTTTCTGCTGTCTATCTAATGGAATGAGACTCAATAAGTATGAGCATATACAAAATGTAGCATAGATCAATAGATGATAGACAGAAAATAGCCATAACAAAAAGTGTTCAAATATTCCATTTTTTTGGTTAACATTTCCAGAAATAGTTCTACTGTCTGATTATTTTTATTGGGCAACTATAGAAACTCTTATCTAAGTCCTATCAGTGGTAAAACCTTAAGTCACCCCAACAGAGACGACATCTTGATCACAAAAATTATGAAACAAGAATGGAAGATCTCTAGAATTATATAGTGTATCACAATCACATCAATTATCATTCAAGCTTTAATGTTACACCAAATCTTGTAGTTTGAGCTATAAATATTCATAGTAAAATTTCCTAAACATGTTGTTCATGAAGTAATTGTGCCTAGCTGATGTATGGAGGAAATAGAATTTGAGTAAATTCTGTTAGACATTGTTTTCGTTTCTCATCTAATGCCCTTTCAGGAAGCTAATAAAAATATTAGTTATCACAGCTCACAAATAGTCCTATAATATGTAGTCATTTCCCATATCTAAAGTACATTTAAGTAAGTTGATTCTTTGTTTGAAGTAAAGCCTTAACAAATGGCTAAATAATATGAAACACTGAAGGTCAGCCATTGTTTCAGAGAATTACAAATTTGATGCACTATTCACAGCAAAGACACTATTGTTTCTCCATCTTTTCTCTGTCTTATCATGCAACAGGCTTTTCTACACATGACATTTCCTCAATTCCTCATAAATATTTAATACCCATGTAGACTTTACTTCAAAGGAATTTGAAAAGAGAGACTTATTAAAAGTAGTTTTTCCTCCCCCAAGGAATTACTTAGTTACAAAAAGAGTTCTTGGTGCCATTTAGGGAAGTCATTTTTGGGTTACAGCAGAGTTGATGTATGAATAGAGCAGCCAAAGTAATTTCCTAAATTAACACTTATTTTTGAAAACTGGGCTACAGATAATTTTGTTTCTCTAAACCTAAAATTGATGTATAATCATAAACTATGAGTCATATTATGAATATAGAAAAATAGTAGAAGTTAATTTTGATTTATTTTGTGTGGAAGAAATTCCATTCATTCTGTTATTTTCACCTATGTACCATCTATCCATTTATTTATCTTTTATTATTACATGTACTTATATTTACAAAACCCTTTTTCATTGCAGAAACAGGTGAAATTAACAGACAAATCAAACATTTAATTGCATAATCTTAAAAATATGTTGCATCATAGTGTGGAAATGATGTTTAGACATTTGTTGAGCTGTTCTTTCTTAGTTCTTACTCAGCTATAATAGCTTCATCTGGATGAGTATTCTCATTGAGTTGATGTTAATCTTTGTAAACTTCTGAGTCTCATTTATTCACACTGTTCTTCTATCTGATGTACTGTATCTGTTTTTAAATTTCTTTCAACATGTTGATCATAGTGCCCTGGTATTTTTAGCTCTGCTTGCCACATGTCATTGACATATGTACACTGTCAATTTTATTCATTTATTAATTTATATCCATGTGAAAATGGCTTATTTTTAAAGTTGCTGTATTATTTTGTCTATATAGACTTTTATATTTTAATTCATTCAATAATATAGATCATAAGCATTTGAATTTTATTTAAATTTCTACAGTTCCAAAATCTCACAGGCAGACAATTACTGCTCCATGATCATGAACAACCATAATCACCATGTTAAAATACTAGGTCTCTTTTAATAATGTTTCTAAATACAAGATAAACTAACTCTAATAATGATCTTATTAATTCTTCTTAAGCTGAATTAGGGTTTCAAGAGAAGACCAACCTTCCTTCTATACTTTTAAGATGTTTTCAAAGTAGTTACCTAATTAAATGCTTTTTCACTTATTAAAACAGACATTTGATTCCCATTTTCAGGATCTTTATATCTTAAAGCAGATTTTTAAAAAGATTTATTTGTTTTCATGTGTATCTATATATAGGTGTGTGATTTTATGCACATGTGTGCAACTGCCCATGGAGACCAGAGAGGTTATCATATCTCCTGTATCAGGAGTTACAGACAGTTGTGAGCTTCCTGGTTTGACTGCAAGGAACTGTATTTGAGTTCTGTGCAAGAGTGGCACATTCTCTGGAACACTAAGTCGTCTATCTAGCCCCTATTACTATCTTCCTAAAGAAAAATATTAGATTAAAAACATTTCCTACAACCATTAGGAAATGTTTAGAGCAATTTTAGTAACATTCTTTGTTTTGAATTAAAATTAAGATGCAAACCACTAATTTAATTTATTTGCTTTTATTTATTAGTATATAAAACTATAGCATTTAAAAACTAGAAGACAAACACTTAAATATATGGTTATCTACAGGCAATGAACTAATGTAGAATTTTTCTTTCAAGCTTTGCTCATAAATAGCTACCTCAAATTCTGTCAAGTATATTCTCAGATTACTTAGAGGAAATATTATTTTCCTACTCAGACAAGAGAAGATATAAATAACAGCAATAAAATCAGTCCAATAGGAAAGTAAAAGGAAGGGTAGAAACAGTTGGGAATCTCAAAGAACATTCAATAGCTCTTCTCTTTTTTACCAATTCTCTTCACTCTTCTCTATTGTCCCTGTCCGATTCTCACCTCAGTGTAGCAGATAGTAATATAACCTTCTTTCTTATCAGCAGCTCTCCTTGAATCTTTTATGAGCTTATGCCTTGAGAGGGCTGTTAATAGTATCTCATTCATTGTTATCTTGTTCTTAATAGCAAGGTGAAGTGCATGTACTCCCTATTTGTTTATTTGGAACTTCTTTTCAGGCTTTTTGGTGTCTCTCATTTAGATATTTTTTGGTTCCTGTAATAAAGTACTATGAAAATATGTTAACTGTGGAAGAAAGAATTTATTTTTATGTAAAATTCTAGAGCAAGATTCACAATGGAAAAAACATGTTAGTAGGTTTCTAAAACAAAAAGCAAAAAAGATCCTTACCACAATACTATTTATCTGATCTCAAAATATAAACCAAAATTGTGTACAGTCACCAATGCAATTTATTTCAGCTATGCATTGTTGTTTCATTTTAAAATTTCAATAAAATTCAGCATATGAGCAACAAAAACAATGAGCTAAATAAGAAAATACATATGACAATCTCATGTACTTAAGAAGAATTATTTGATAAAATTATTACCCCATTGATAATAAAATGCTCAAACAAACAGGGACAGAATAACAAATTAAATTTGATAATGAGAAATAACCATGTCTTCCAAATACAGGAAGTAGAAAGAGTACTGGAAGTAGAATGAATGTATGAATTCTCAAATCTGACCCTCAGTGACATTCTTCCTCTAGGCAGTCTCTACCTCTTTATGGTTCCAGACAGTACCCACTAAGTGTTCAAACACATGAGCTCATGGGGTACCTTCCTTCCTTCCTTCCTTCCTTCCTTCCTTCCTTCCTTCCTTCCTTTCCTTCTTTCTTTCCTTCTTTCTTCCTTCCTTCCTTCCTTCCTTCCTTCCTTCCTTCCTTCCTTTCTTTCTTTCTTTCTTTCTTTCTTTCTTTCTTTCTTTCCTTTTTCTTCCTTTTTTTTTGGGGTGGGGGGGGGTTGTTCAAGACAGGGTTTCTCTGCATAGCCCTGGCTGTCCTGGAACTCACTTTGTAGACCAGGCTGGCCTCGAACTTAGAAATCCTCCTGCCTATGCCTCCCAAGTGTTGGGATTAAAAGCGTGTGCCACCACGCTCGGCTCCGGGGTACATTTCTTTTTTTTTTTTTTTTTTTTTTTTTTTTTTTTTTTTTTTTTTTTTTTTTTTTTTTTTTCCATTTTTTATTAGGTATTTCGCTCATTTACATCTGCAATGCTATACCAAAAGTCCCCCATAGCCACCCACCCCCTCTCCCCTACCCACCCACTCCCCTTTTATGGCCCTGGCGTTCCCCTGTACTGGGGCATATAAAGTTTGCGTGTCCAATGGGCCTCTCTTTCCAGTGATGGCCGACTAGGCCATCTTTTGATGCATATGCAGCTAGAGTCAAGAGCTCCGGGATACTGGTTAGTTCATAATGTTGTTCCACCTATAGGGTTGCAGATCCCTTTAGCTTCTTTGGTACTTTCTCTAGCTCCTTCATTGGGGGCCATGTGATCCATCCAATAGCCGACTGTGAGCATCCACTTCTATGTTTGCTAGGCCCAGGCATACTCTGACAAGAGACAGCTATATCAGGGTCCTTTCAGCATAATCTTGCTAGTGTATGCAATGGTGTCAGCATTTGGAAGCTGATTATGGGATGGATCCCCGGATATGGTAGTGTCTACATGGTCCATCCTTTTATCTCAACTCCAAACTTTGTCTCTGTAACTCCTTCCAAGGGTGTTTTGCTCCCACTTCTAAGGAGGGGCATAGTGTTCACACTTCAGTCTTCATTTTTCTTGAGTTTCATGTGTTTAGGAAATTGTATCTTATATCTTGGGTATCTTAGGTTTTGGGCTAATATCCACTTATCAGTGAGTACATATTGTGTGAGTTCCTTTGTGAATGTGTTACCTCACTCAGGATGATGCCCTCCAGGTCCATCCATTTGGCCAGGAATTTCATAAATTCATTCTTTTTAATAGCTGAGTAGTACTCCATTGTGTAGATGTACCACATCTTCTGTATCCATTCCTCTGTTGAGGGGCATCTGGGTTCCTTCCAGCTTCTGGCTATTATAAATAAGGCTGCTATGAACATAGTGGAGCATGTGTCCTTCTTACCAGTTGGGGCATCTTCTGGATATATGCCCAGGAGAGGTATTGCTGGGTCCTCCGGTAGTACTATATCCAGTTTTCTGAGGAACCGCCAGACTGATCTCCAGAGTGGTTGTACAAGCCTGCAATCCCACCAACAATGGAGGAGTGTTCCTCTTTCTCCACATCCACGCCAGCATCTGCTGTCACCTGAATTTTTGATCTTAGCCATTCTGACTGGTGTGAGGTGGAATCTCAGGGTTGTTTTGATTTGCATTTCCCTGATGATTAAGGATGTTGAGCATTTTTTCAGGTGCTTCTCTGCCATTCGGTATTCCTCAGGTGAGAATTCTTTGTTCAGTTCTGAGCCCCATTTTTTAATGGGGTTATTTGATTTTCTGAAGTCCACCTTCTTGAGTTCTTTATATATGTTGGATATTAGTCCCCTATCTGATTTAGGATAGGTAAAGATCCTTTCCCAATCTGTTGGTGGTCTTTTTGTCCTATTGACGGTGTCTTTTGCCTTGCAGAAACTTTGGAGTTTCATTAGGTCCCATTTGTCAATTCTCGATCTTACAGAGCAAGCCATTGCTGTTCTGTTCAGGAATCTTTCCCCTGTACCCATATCTTCAAGGCTTTTCCCCACTTTCTCCTCTATAAGTTTCAGTGTCTCTGGTTTTATGTGAAGTTCCTTGATCCACTTAGATTTGACCTTAGTGCAAGGAGATAAGTATGGATCGATTCGCATTCTTCTACATGATAACAACCAGTTGTGCCAGCACCAATTGTTGAAAATGCTGTCTTTCTTCCACTGGATGGTTTTAGCTCCCTTGTCGAAGATCAAGTGACCATAGGTGTGTGGGTTCATTTCTGGGTCTTCAATTCTATTCCATTGGTCTACTTGTCTGTCTCTATACCAGTACCATGCAGTTTTTATCACAATTGCCCTGTAGTAAAGCTTTAGGTCAGGCATGGTGATTCCACCAGAGGTTCTTTTATCCTTGAGAAGAGTTTTTGCTATCCTAGGTTTTTTGTTATTCCAGATGAATTTGCAAATTGCTCCTTCTAATTCGTTGAAGAATTGAGTTGGAATTTTGATGGGGATTGCATTGAATCTGTAAATTGCTTTTGGCAAGATAGCCATTTTTACAATGTTGATCCTGCCAATCCATGAGCATGGGAGATCTTTCCATCTTCTGAGATCTTCTTTAATTTCTTTCTTCAGAGACTTGAAGTTTTTATCATACAGATCTTTTACTTCCTTAGTTAGAGTCACGCCGAGATATTTTATATTATTTGTGACTATTGAGAACGGTGTTGTTTCCCTAATTTCTTTCTCAGCCTGTTTATTCTTTGTGTAGAGAAAGGCCATTGACTTGTTTGAGTTAATTTTATATCCAGCTACTTCACCAAAGCTGTTTATCAGGTTTAGGAGTTCTCTGGTGGAATTTTTAGGGTCACTTATATATACTATCATATCATCTGCAAAAAGTGATATTTTGACTTCCTCTTTTCCAATTTGTATCCCCTTGATCTCCTTTTGTTGTCGAATTGCTCTGGCTAATACTTCAAGTACTATGTTGAAAAGGTAGGGAGAAAGTGGGCAGCCTTGTCTAGTCCCTGATTTTAGTGGGATTGCTTCCAGCTTCTCTCCATTTACTTTGATGTTGGCTACTGGTTTGCTGTAGATTGCTTTTATTATGTTTAGGTATGGGCCTTGAATTCCTGATCTTTCCAAAACTTTTATCATGAATGGGTGTTGGATCTTGTCAAATGCTTTTTCTGCATCTAACGAGATGATCATGTGGTTTTTGTCTTTGAGTTTGTTTATATAATGGATTACATTGATGGATTTTCGTATATTAAACCATCCCTGCATCCCTGGAATAAAACCTACTTGGTCAGGATGGATGATTTCTTTAATGTGTTCTTGGATTCGGTTAGCGAGAATTTTATTAAGGATTTTTGCATCGATATTCATAAGAGAAATTGGTCTGAAGTTCTCTATCTTTGTTGGATCTTTCTGTGGTTTAGGTATCAGAGTAATAGTGGCTTCATAAAATGAGTTGGGTAGAGTACCTTCTACTTCTATCTTGTGAAATAGTTTGTGCAGAACTGGAATTAGATCTTCTTTGAAGGTCTGATAGAACTCTGCACTAAACCCATCTGGTCCTGGGCTTTTTTTGGTTGGGAGACTATTAATAACTGCTTCTATTTCTTTAGGGGATATGGGACTGTTTAGAAGGTCAACTTGATCCTGATTCAACTTTGGTACCTGGTATCTGTCCAGAAACCTGTCCATTTCGTCCAGGTTTTCCAGTTTTGTTGAGTATAAGCTTTTGTAGAAGGATCTGATGGTGTTTTGGATTTCTCCAGGATCCGTTGTTATGTCTCCCTTTTCATTTCTGATTTTGTTGATTAGGATTTTGTCCCTTTGCCCTCTAGTGAGTCTAGCTAAGGGTTTATCTATCTTGTTGATTTTCTCAAAGAACCAACTCCTCGTTTGGTTAATTCTTTGAATAGTTCTTCTTGTTTCCACTTGGTTAATTTCACCCCTGAGTTTGATTATTTCCTGCCGTCTACTCCTCTTGGGTGAATTTGCTTCCTTTTTTTCTAGAGCTTTTAGATGTGTTGTCAAGCTGCTAGTATGTGCTCTCTCCCGTCTCTTCTTGGAGGTACTCAGAGCTATGAGTTTCCCTCTTAGAAATGCTTTCATTGTGTCCCAAAGGTTTGGGTACGTTGTGGCTTCATTTTCATTAAACTCTAAAAAGTCTTTAATTTCTTTCTTTATTCCTTCCTTGACCAAGGTATCATTGAGAAGAGTGTTGTTCAGTTTCCACGTGAATGTTGGCTTTCCATTCTTAATGTTGTTATTGAAGATCAGTCTTAGGCCATGGTGGTCTGATAGGATACATGGGACAATTTCAATATTTTTGTATCTGTTGAGGCTTATTTTGTGACCAATTATATGGTCAATTTTGGAGCAGGTCCCGTGAGGTGCTGAGAAGAAGGTATATCCTTTTGTTTTAGGATTAAATATTCTGTAGATATCTGTCAGGTCCATTTGTTTCATAACTTCTGTTAGTTTCACTGTGTCCCTGTTTAGTTTCTGTTTCCACGATCTGTCCATTGATGAAAGTGGTGTGTTGAGGTCTCCCACTATTATTGTGTGAGGTGCAATGTGTGCTTTGAGCTTTACTAAAGTGTCTTTAATGAATGTGGCTGCCCTTGCATTTGGAGCGTAGATATTCAGAATTGAGAGTTCCTCTTGGAGGATTTTACCTTTGATGAGTATGAAGTGTCCCTCCTTGTCTTTTTTGATAACTTTGGGTTGGAAGTCGATTTTATCCGATATTAGAATGGCTACTCCAGCCTGTTTCTTCAGACCATTTGCTTGGAAAATTGTTTTCCAGCCTTTCACTCTGAGGTAGTGTCTGTCTTTTTCCCTGAGATGGGTTTCCTGTAAGCAGCAGAATGTTGGGTCCTGTTTGTGTAGCCAGTCTGTTAGTCTATGTCTTTTTATTGGGGAATTGAGTCCATTGATATTAAGAGATATTAAGGAAAGGTAATTGTTGCTTCCTGTTATTTTTGTTGTTAAAGTTGGCATTCTGTTCTTGTGGTTGTCTTCTTTTAGGTTTGTTGATGGATTATCTTCTTGTTTTTTCTAGGGCGTGGTTCCCGTCCTTGTATTGTTTTTTTTCTGTTATTATCCTTTGAAGGGCTGGATTCGTGGAGAGATAATGGGTGAATTTAGTTTTGTCGTGGAATACTTTGGTTTCTCCATCTATGGTAATTGAGAGTTTGGCTGGGTATAGTAGCCTGGGCTGGCATTTATGTTCTCTTAGTGTCTGTATAACATCTGACCAGGCTCTTCTGGCTTTCATAGTCTCTGGTGAAAAATCTGGTGTAATTCTGATAGGCTTGCCTTTATATGTTACTTGACCTTTTTCCCTTACTGCTTTTAGTATTCTATCTTTATTTAGTGCATTTGGTGTTCTGATTATTATGTGTCGGGAGGAATTTCTTTTCTGGTCCAGTCTATTTGGAGTTCTGTAGGCTTCTTGTATGTTCATGGGCATCTCTTTCTTTAGATTTGGGAAGTTTTCTTCAATAATTTTGTTGAAGATGTTTGCTGGTCCTTTGAGTTGAAAATCTTCATTCTCATCCACTCCTATTATCCGTAGGTTTGGTCTTCTCATTGTGTCCTGGATTTCCTGGATGTTTTGAGTTAGGATCTTTTTGCATTTTCCATTTTCTTTGATTGTTGTGCCGATGTTCTCTATGGAGTCTTCTGCACCTGAGATTCTCTCTTCCATCTCTTGTATTCTGTTGCTGATGCTGGCATCTATGGTTCCAGATTTCTTTCCTAGGGTTTCTATCTCCAGCGTCGCCTCACTTTGGGTTTTCTTTATTGTGTCTACTTCCCTTTTTAGGTCTAGTATGGTTTTGTTCATTTCCATCACCTGTTTGGATGTGTTTTCCTGTTTTTCTATAAGGACTTCTACCTGTTTGGTTGTGTTTTCCTGTTTTTCTTTAAGGACTTGTAACTCTTTAGCAGTGTTTTCCTGTTTTTCTTTAAGGACTTGTAACTCTTTAGCAGTGTTCTCCTGTATTTCTTTAAGTGAGTTGTTGAATTCCTTCTTTATGTCCTCTACCATCATCATGAGATATGCTTTTAAATCCAGGTCTACCTTTTCAGGTGTGTTAGGGTGTCCTGGATTGGGCGAAGTGGGCGTTCTGGGTTCTGATGATGGTGAGTGGTCCTGGCTTCTGTTAGTAGGATTCTTACGTTTACCTTTCGCCATCTGGCAATCTCTGGAGTTAGTTGTTATAGTTGTCTTTGTTAAAAGATTGTTCCTCTGTTGATTTTGTTACCCTCTATCAGCAGGCGTGGGAGACAAGCTCTCTTCTCTGAGTTTCAGTGGTCAGAGCAGTCTCTGTAGGCAAGCTCTCCTCTCTCAGGGAAGGTGTACAGTTATCTGGTGTTTGGACCTCCTCCTGGCTGAAGGTGAAGGCCCAAAACAGGATCTTTCCCAGAAGCTGTGTTGCTTTGGCCAGGAAGGTGGCCAGTTGTCTGGAGTCGAAGATGTCGCAGCCTCAGAAGCTCTGTGGCTCTTGCCGGGAAGGTGGCTGGTTGTCTGGAGCTGAGGATGGTGCCGCCCCAGAATCTCTGCGACTCTCTCGCCCGTCCCAGAAACGGCTGGCACTCTGTATTCCACACGGTCACCCGTGCAGCCTGCCCTCCGCGGAGTCCCGGAGCCAAGAAGGCTCCCGCCGGCGCCTGTGCCACAAACCTCTCAGGCCAGGCAGACCCCGTGCTCTCACCAGGAAGGTGGCCGGCTGTCTGGAGCTAAAGATGGCGCCGCCCAGAAGCTCTGCGACTCTCTCGCCCGTCCCAGAAACAGCTGGCACTCTGTATTCCACACGGTCACCCGTGCAGCCTGCCCTCCGCGGAGTCCCGGAGCCAAGAAGGCTCCCGCCGGCGCCTGTGCCACAAACCTCTCAGGCCAGGCAGACCCCCGTGCTCTCACCAGGAAGGTGGCCGGCTGTCTGGAGCTGAAGATGGCGCCGCCCAGAAGCTCTGCGACTCTCTCGCCCGTCCCAGAAACAGCTGGCACTCTGTATTCCACACGGTCACCCGTGCAGCCTGCCCTCCGCGGAGTCCCGGAGCCAAGAAGGCTCCCGCCGGCGCCTGTGCCACAAACCTCTCAGGCCAGGCAGACCCCCGTGCTCTCACCAGGAAGGTGGCCGGCTGTCTGGAGCTGAAGATGGCGCCGCCCAGAAGCTCTGCGACTCTCTCGCCCGTCCCAGAAACAGCTGGCACTCTGTATTCCACACGGTCACCCGTGCAGCCTGCCCTCCGCGGAGTCCCGGAGCCAAGAAGGCTCCCGCCGGCGCCTGTGCCACAAACCTCTCAGGCCAGGCAGACCCCGTGCTCTCACCAGGAAGGTGGCCGGCTGTCTGGAGCTAAAGATGGCGCCGCCCAGAAGCTCTGCGACTCTCTCGCCCGTCCCAGAAACAGCTGGCACTCTGTATTCCACACGGTCACCCGTGCAGCCTGCCCTCCGCGGAGTCCCGGAGCCAAGAAGGCTCCCGCCGGCGCCTGTGCCACAAACCTCTCAGGCCAGGCAGACCCCCGTGCTCTCACCAGGAAGGTGGCCGGCTGTCTGGAGCTGAAGATGGCGCCGCCCAGAAGCTCTGCGACTCTCTCGCCCGTCCCAGAAACAGCTGGCACTCTGTATTCCACACGGTCACCCGTGCAGCCTGCCCTCCGCGGAGTCCCGGAGCCAAGAAGGCTCCCGCCGGCGCCTGTGCCACAAACCTCTCAGGCCAGGCAGACCCCCGTGCTCTCACCAGGAAGGTGGCCGGCTGTCTGGAGCTGAAGATGGCGCCGCCCAGAAGCTCTGCGACTCTCTCGCCCGTCCCAGAAACAGCTGGCACTCTGTATTCCACACGGTCACCCGTGCAGCCTGCCCTCCGCGGAGTCCCGGAGCCAAGAAGGCTCCCGCCGGCGCCTGTGCCACAAACCTCTCAGGCCAGGCAGACCCCCGTGCTCTCACCAGGAAGGTGGCCGGCTGTCTGGAGCTGAAGATGGCGCCGCCCAGAAGCTCTGCGACTCTCTCGCCCGTCCCAGAAACAGCTGGCACTCTGTATTCCACACGGTCACCCGTGCAGCCTGCCCTCCGCGGAGTCCCGGAGCCAAGAAGGCTCCCGCCGGCGCCTGTGCCACAAACCTCTCAGGCCAGGCAGACCCCGTGCTCTCACCAGGAAGGTGGCCGGCTGTCTGGAGCTAAAGATGGCGCCGCCCAGAAGCTCTGCGACTCTCTCGCCCGTCCCAGAAACAGCTGGCACTCCGTATTCCACACGGTCACCCGTGCAGCCTGCCCTCCGCGGAGTCCCGGAGCCAAGAAGGCTCCCGCCGGCGCCTGTGCCACAAACCTCTCAGGCCAGGCAGACCCCCGTGCTCTCACCAGGAAGGTGGCCGGCTGTCTCCGGGGTACATTTCTTATTCAAATCACTGTACTGGGGATATAAGAATATGGATCTCTGTTGAAAACCTAAAACACGAGAAATGAAAGAATAAAAATTTTTTTGAAAGATAAAACATTACATATACTAGAACTGAACTTCAAGGAATTAAGGTAAACTTATAGCCCATAGGAGATGGCACAGGCTCATTTACTACATTCAGTATTAAAAACACTAACAGTGCATCCTAAAAACTACAAATTAATACATTTTCTGAATCTAGAGACAAAGATATTTACCACAGTAAATATCTCAAAACACAAAAAAATGATATACATACATAAATAGAATTTAATCCAACTATGTATATTTGTTTGATTTTTAAAAAACATCAATACAATTCATTATATTAACAACAAAAAATGATCTAAATAAGAAATTACATATTACTCTCAACTGTGTCAGAAAAATAGTTTGAGAAAAATCCTCCCCAATTGAAGATAAAAAAATCTCAACCAATTAGGAACATACGAACTAATTAAACTTGATAATGAGTATTGATCAAATCAAAAATCAATAATCATAAGAGGCTGGAGTTTTCCCCATTTTATTGTGCATAAGACAATGGTGCCTATTCCAGTACTCCAATTCAAATAGGGTAAGAAGTTCTAGCTATTGACTTGAGTTGAACAAGAGGTACTTGATAAAAGGATTAGAAATGAGAAGATTTAATCATATGTTTTCAAATGACAGGTCTGAATATATATATAAAATCCAAAGGAATCTACAGATTTTCTATGACAAATAAGTTCAGCATGATTAAAGTAAAATTTAATCATAATGAAATTCAGTGACATATATATATATATATATATATATATATATATATATATATATATATATTCTCTTAATGGGTATATAGAATCTAATCTAAAGACTGTAATACTCCAAAGATAACTGAGCATATTTAACACACATGGCATCTGAATCTCAATAATTATGAAATGCAAATCAAATAAATATACAAGAATGTAAGTAAATGTGGCAATATCTACTGCTTCTGATGACAAGACTTAAGAGTTAAAAAAAACAATGTTTTTCAAATTGATCTATCAGTTTAATAACTTTTCTATAAAAATCCCAGCAAGTATATCTATTGACACACATGTTTATTCTAAAATTCATATGGGAATGCATACTCATGGGAATAGCTGAAACAGATTGATAATGAAGAATAGAGGGAAAGGATCTATCTATCTATTATCTATCTATCTATTTTCTATCTATCTATCTATCTATCTATCTATCTATCTATCTATCTATCTATCATCAATCTACAACTGTCTTCTCTCTGTGATATAGATATATATATTCCTCAATAGTGATGATAAGATTCAAGGAGGTATTTTGAGGGAAAAGTGAGACAGTCTCAGATCAAGGAAACAGGAAAGAGCACCCAGAAATAGGTTTCTAGAAGCCGTCATACTTATTTTTGAAAAGGCCCAAAGGCAAATTCTTAAATACGAGATAACTTTTCCAACAAATGACACTGGAGCAAATGAGAACTCAGCTATTCTGAAAGACCCTTGGCAGAACATCACATTTGAGTAGAAATTAACTTTAAAAAAGGTTATTGTGAGATTAATGATAAATTTTAAATCTGGAAAACTTTTAAGAAATTAGGAGAAGAAAATTCTTTGTCCCTGGAAAAGGCCTGTTTCCCACAAAAAAAAAAAAAAAAAGACAAACCATACATACAACAACAACAAAAAACTAAATTGAAAATCCACATTTACATAGTTTGTTTATAGAAATTATATCTAAAGAAACTAGAATGATGAATATAGGATTGGCAAAAAAATGTTTTAGATCATATAGCCAATAAAATATTTGTATATAGAAGTCATGGTTGTTGTGCCAGGAAATGTTCATGAAGTACAAAAAGTCCGCCAATTTACTGATTTCAATGCAATTGCATTAGGATCTCTTCAGTCAAGTTGTCTCCAAGGCAAAACCTTCTCGTATTTGTTTGGGGAGAAAAAGTTTAAGCCAAGAGGGTGGGACTTCTAGTCCTCACATCATCAAAGTCAAAAGTAACCCCATAAAAAGAAACATGAGAATAAACAATTAGTTCTAACAGGATTGACTACAAACATGAACACAAGTGGATCCATAACCAGATGGCAGGTGCCCGAGTGCCCTGCCTTAAATGAGATAGTCAAGTCTCAAAATCAGAGCCTGGAACATATTCCAGTCCCTGAGTTTTCACAACACTTTGGCACATCTACTCAGGCCTCTTTTCAGAACAGAAGTATAGACATGGTGTGACTCAGAATTTATGAACAGACAAAGACCGGCAGTGTGCAGACATGGACAAAATTACCATGCTGCTACATAAACACATGGACGGACTCACAGACTGAGCCAAACATTACTGATATTCCTAGTCAATGCACCAAAATGTTGTACCAGGAATCCCCAAAAGATCAAGGAATCGATTTCAATGCAATTGCGTTAGGTTCTCTTCATTCAAGCTCCTACTTGGGCCACACCATCATCTTTGATGAAAGAGAAAGGGAGGAGGCCCATAGCCCAGTTTCAGGCACGCATTTATAGAGGCATGAAGGGGTTATCTGTCGTGGAGCACATTTGATTGGGAGACCATTATGCCTTTTAACATAAAATAAATGTAAATGAAGGTCTGGGGGATTTACACTATCTGTTATTTAAAGTTCAGACATTCATATTATAATATAAATGTAGTTGAAGGTCTGATGAGGCTTATTTTTTCTTTCTTTTAAGGTTCAGACACCTATATTATGTCTTGATTAGTCTGAAAATGGTAGATTTTCAATGTTTGAGTCATTAAGAATTTTTTCCCACTTTTTAAAAGATAAAATTTGGAGTCAAACTGAAGCAAAAATTATAGCCTGCATTATGCATGGATGAGTTAAAAATCTTCATCTTTTTGTCATTGTGTAGGTTAAAAGGTCAGAGTGTAAACAAAGCCCACTCTAGGGAAACCTATAAAAAGTGAGAGAAAATTATGTGTTATCATATACACCAGGCTAGGGAAACCATAATCCATACAGATCAATATTTTTTCCACAAAGCTAACACTAGGCACAGAAGTATTGTAAGAATGTCTCATTCTTAACAATTTATCAATGAACACTTGATTGTAGGTGGGAGGAGAGAAAATAGCTTCTCAAAACACACTATGGGTTTATTTTCTGGACTTCTCTTTATATGATAGTTTTACTAGTCATTCGCATGCATTGCTCAGACAGAATGAAAATAGAATAGAAAGCAAGAGAGAGTAAGGTTGTTAATGTTTGAACATGAGTTTCTAAATCAAGACTGAGATGAAACGATGATAATATGTAGAACTTATTCTGCTATGTTGAAATTTTCTCCACCAAAGAAATTTACTCTCAGGAACATTCTAGAACAGGTGCAGAAGGCAGGCAGATTCTTAGTCAAAATATTAGATGAATAGCCTAATATGAACATTGTTGCTCTCTGAAACATTATGAGTCAGGCCTCCACTGTCTACATCACTCTCAGAACTACTGTCTTTCAGGTGTCTTTTAGAATATTCTGTAAAGCTTTGTTTAAAACATTCAACTCATTTCCAAGTCCAAAGTTCCATAATATTTTATATAAATTAAAAAAAGGAAAAAATAATAATAATATGCCCAAGGTCCTCACAACTCCATTTCTCCATACCAATTATATTAATTCCTTGGTGGTTGCATTTAAGAGTATATTTTAGCATATGGTTCTGTGATAAGATATCCATAATGCAGAATAAAGCATCACAAGAGGAAGCCATAGTAGAAAGCTGGCTGATTACATATAAACTGCAGAAACGGAAGGAACTGGATGTCTCGCTGCCTTTTAGATTTTATATACAATACAATTTTGATAGATGCTTATAAAGGAAGGCAGATAAGTAGACTTTTCTATGCAGCATTATATGTTTAAAGTAGTACAGCCACTACTTTGGAGATTATAACATGAGGTACATCTCAGAAAGATTATTCATTGTTCCTGATATTCTTTCTGTTTATATAGGTAATTTCTAGGACTTTGAATATCCACTCTGGTGCTCCCTATCATATTCTTTTTCATCTAAAACATTGACTGGATAAACTGACCAGCCATTCCTTTCCATGACATCTCCATTCTGAAAACTCCTCCAGGTCTATATCACACTCTTCTTTTTCTTCTCAGCACAATCACCTATTTTGATCTGTTTAATAAATATTTCTACTTAATAAATTAAAAGCAGTACTTTAATTTACATATAATTATTATATAATTGATTGTCTTTTAACCTAATTTTCTCTGAGTTCTTTGTCATTACAATTACCTGAGCCAAATAAAATTTTACTTATAGGAATCTATGACTGCTTATGTGTTTATAATTATGGTTATTTAATAAAATCATTAAGATTTTCATATATGAGTATTGTTTTACATCTTTTCAAATCTCTTCCCCCCTACAACTATTCCTATATCTCTCCCACCCTCTTAAAATTTATGACCTTTTCTTCTTTAGGCATTGTTTTATGCACACAGACAGACTGCTGAGTTTATTTAAAGTTACTTATATATGTAGCTCTTTAGAGATGACCACAGAATAGAATAATTTACCAAGGGATATAATTTCTGTCTCCCAGCAGTCATTAACTACCTATAGCTCTTCATAAAGGAATAGAGTCTTGTGAGGTTTCTTTAAATCAACATTGGCATTATCACTGGTATGAAAGTGATATATAGGCAACCATAATTTTTAGATTTTATGGGTATAATTTGCATGTCAATATATAGAACACACCCCATTTTCTGTGATTATTTCCTAACTGTTAAATATGTTGGAATTGTATCAAGAGATGTTGGGCACTCCAGAGTTAGTGATATTTTAAATTTCGACCATTTGAGGATTTCTCTAATGATATGTTTCAAAAAATTCTATATACCACATGGACACAGTGTACACGGAAGCCAGGGGGCATCCCTTGGAACTGGAGTTACAGATTGTTGTAAGCTGTCATGGGAGTGCAGTGAATCAAACCCAAGCCTTCTGGATAACCACTATTGCCCTTAACTGATCCCACTGACAGTCAAGTGCAAGGACATTACTTTTGCAGTGACTACAAACTTATAGTTGAGAAAGAGGGGCATAGAAGGCTTCTTTGATAACCCATGCCCCTATTCTGTTCCCTCCCACAAAATGTAAGTAACAGAACAGGAAGTCATTGAAGAGCCTTAAAACTGTGATGCAGATGATGAAGTATCCAGTTGATGGCTTCTGGCAGAGATGTGGGTTGGGAAGGGCTCAGTTTTCTTTAATGAGCTGGTCACTGGGAGTTTTGTCATGCTCCAGTGAGTATATGTGCATCACAAATTGGACTAGCTCTTTTAGATGGGAGCAGACCTGAGAGGACAGGCAAGTGAGTTTAGCCAGGTGCATAATGTGAAATTAACTTGTAATTAATGAAAACAATAATAATCAATAGAATATTTTGTGGGAAAAAAGAATTTTCTTTGAGAAATGGTGAGAACTACTCAAATCTATACATATAAGATTATGGATTTAGACTGCAGTTACAAATTTTACAGGCTTAGAAATTTTTCTCTAGGGCCCATAGGACTACCAGCCATGTTTACTCAGCTTGGTTTCTAGTAGTAGGAATTAATTACTTCCTACTGAGTATGTCTTAAAACTAATTATACAGGTGTTGGCTTACCCAAGATTTAAGTGTCACTATATGAACCTTGGAGGATATCTTGCCATGCTGTTCCTTACTGAGGTTTTAGGCTTCAGAGCTCACTGGAACTATTGATTATCCTTTTCCAATGGCCCTGGCTAGGGAGGAAGATTAATAGATACTTTAAACTATAATATCAGTGTATAACATTCGTAACAAATTCATAGGAGAAATTTCCCTAATGTTAGAGAATGACAGTCCATGTACAAGTACCATATAAAATACCAAAAATAAAAGACCAGAAAACAAGATTCAAAAGCAAGCAACCAATCAAACAAAAGCACATACTACAAATTCAAGTTAAATAAAGAGTATTGAAAGTTGCAAAAGAAGAAACTCAAGATTTATATAAAGGCAGGTCATTCAGAATAACAACTGAGTTTTCCATAGAAACTTTTAAATCTAGAAAATCTTGGAAAGATGTAGTTCAAGTTCTGAAAAACCATAGTTTCCAGTCCAGATATCTTAACCAGCAAAACTACTTGCTCAGTCCAATAGCTGACTACAATCATCCACCTCTGTATTTGTCAGGAGACAGCTATATCAGTCTCCTGCCTCCATGTCCTTGGCATCCACAGTAGTGCCTGGATTTGATGACTGTATATGTGATGGATCCCCAGGTGGGGTAGGCTCTGGACAGCCTTTCCTTCAGTCTCTGTTCCACTCTATTCTTGCTCTTAGCTTGGAGAAAGGACTGAAGGAACTGAAGGGGTTTGCAATCCCATAGGAAGAACAATATCAACCAACAAGACACCCCACCACCACCACCGAGCTACCAGGGACTAAACTATCAACCAAGGAATACACATGGAAGTACCTATGGCTACAGCCACATATGCAACATATGGATGGCCTTGTTGGGCATCAATGGGAGAAGTTCTTGGTTCTGTAAAGGTTCTATGCTCCAGTGTAGAGGAATGCAAGGGAGGGTGAAAGGAGTAGATGGTTGGGTGGGGGAATATCCTCATGGAGGGGGAATGAGATGGGGGGTTTCGGGGGCACCTAAAAAGGGGATAACATTGGAAATGTAAATAAAGAAAACATCCACTAAAAAATGACAAAAACCCCAGAAAACCAAAAACAAAAAACAACAAAGACAATGAGGCACCTATGCAGAATTACAAACACATACTTGCCTTCTACCAATCTACTTCCATCCCAGCTTGTATTTTTAAGTATTTTTATTCACCATTTTTCAGCTTGGGAAAACTTTCAGTTCATGAACCTATATTTCTTTTCTCAAATCATGAGCCATATTTTACATTATTTCTATCTTTATATTACTTAGACAGCCTTACCATCTGCAAATTCAGGTGTCCCTTTTTTGTTTGATCATAACTTAAAAATATGGGGGCCTGCTTTTTTTGGAAGAGGAAATGAAGGGGGCATGGGTCTGGGAAAAAAGTGGAGGTTGGGATGAGCTGAGAGAAGTGAAGGGAGGGAAACTGTGGCCAGGTGTATTTTATGAAGAATCTATTCTCAATAAAATAAAATAAAATAAAATAAAATAAAATAAAATAAAATAAGATATATGACATCACTATGTTAAAAAAACTATTTGCTGTAATTGAAAGAGAACATATGTTAAAGAAATTTATCTATCAATCTATCTATCTATCTATTTTGCTAAAGAAGTTTATAATAAAAGTCAGTTCTGTAAATAATATGAAAATTATATTTCACACTGAATGGAAATATAAAATTAGCTAAGAGTCTACAAGGCTGTGTGTATGTGTGTATATATGTGTGTATGAGTGTGCATTTGTTTGAAATAAATAGTTCTAAGATAATTAAGCAAATTAGAAATAAGGAAACACCAAAAATAAATAAAATTTATGTTCTAGCATCTTTGCCGGAAGGGTATCTTCAGGATATCAAAAGAGAAATGTAAACACAGAGCCTGCCATACATTCTTTATCTACAGTGTTTTTTTTTTCCTCTTAACTTAAAATATGTTACTGCAATATAGGACAAAACTTGTGGGAATAACCAACTAATAACCAACCAAACTTAAGGTCCACTCCACAAAAAAACCTCTACCTGACACTGTTTAGGTTACCAAGAACCTGAGATTAGACAGCCCTAGTAATTAGCATAAAAATAAATAATACTGATCTAAAAAAAAAGAAGAAAATAACAGTGGTAAAATGATTCCTAATATTGTGTTGAACTTGTAAACCAAAGTCTTATTCAGCCATCATCAGAAAAGCTTCCTCCTGAAGCAAATGGGAACAAATGTAAAGACTCACAGTCATACACTATACAGAGAAGGAGAGACATTGGAACACTTATTCCTAAATGGGATGTGTCCATCAAATCCCTCCTCTAAGAGCTCAGGAAACAAAAAGAAAAGGAGGCAGAGTGTAAGAGCCGGAGAGAATGGAGAAAACCAGGAAACAAGGCTCTCTAAACAAAGAAGTCACCAAATTTTTCTCTGAATTTGCTCTCATGAGTGTGTTGTTCCCCTTTCTAAGAAGGACCAAAGCACCCACAGTTTGTTCTTTGTCTTCTTGAGCCTCATGTGGTCTGTGAATTGTATCTTGTGTATTCTGAGCTTTTGGGCTAATATCCACGTATTAGGGAGTACATACCATGTGTGTTCTTCTGTGATTAGGTTACCTCACTCATGATGATAATTTCTAGTTCCAACCATTTTCCTAAGAATTTCATGAATTCATTGTTTTTAATAACTGTGTAGTACTTGATTGTGTAAATGTGCCACATTTTCTCAATCCATTCCTCTGTTGAGGAACATCTGGGTTTTGACAGCTTCTGGCTATTATAAATAAGACTACTATGAACATAGTGGAGCACTTGTTCTTATTATATGTTGGACAATATTTTGGGTATATGCCCAGGACTAAAGATGTTGAACATTTCTTTAGGTGCTTCTGGGCCATTTGATATTTCTCAGTTGAAAATTCTATGTTTAGCGCTGTACCCTCTTTTTAAATAGAGTTATTTGATTCTCTGCAGTCTAATTTCTTCAGTTCTTTGTACATATTTGATATAGTCCTCTACTGAATGTAAGATCAGTATAGATCTTTTTCCAATCTGTTGGTTGCAGTTTTGTCCTAGTGACAGTGTCCTTTGCCTTACAGAAGCTTTGCAATTTTATGAGGTCCGATTTGTCAATTCTTAATCTTAGATTAGAGAAAGGACTGAAGGAGCTAAAGGGGCTTACAATCCCATTGGAAGAACAACAATATCAACTAACCAGAACCCCCCACCCCCCCGAGCTCCCAGAGATTAAACCACTAACCAAGGAGTACACAAGGAGGCACCCATTGCTATAGCTGCATATGTAGCAGAGGATAGCCTTGTCAGGCATAAAAGGGAGAAGAGGCCATTCGTCCTGTGAAGGCTCAATACCCCAGTGTAGGAGAATTTGAGGGCAGGGAGATAAAAGTGGTTGCATGGGTGAGGGAACACCTTCATAAAAGCAGTGCGAGGAACGGAGCGATGGAATAGGAGATTTTGGTGGGGAGTGGGGACTGGAAAAGGGGATAGCATTTAAAATATAAATAAAGAAAATGTCCAATAAATTTTTTTAAAAAGCAAAAAGAAGTCACAGACTGAGTTCAGAGCAGCATGCACAGGTCCTGTACATGTCTGCATTACGACTTCTGTATTTACACTATGCCCTCTTTAATGGGATTCCTGAGCATGTACAACCATGAGTTTCTGACTAGTCTCCTCTTTTGTCCCTGTTTTGTCTGTTGGCCTGTCTTGTCCAACTTTGATGTGTTAATTTATGTTTTATTTTATTATATCTTATTTTGTAAATTAAAAGTGAGTGAATAAATGAATACAAACCTAGCTATTAGCGTAAATGTTAACCCTAGATCTTTTATTTATACCTGCTGGGAGAGAGAAAATCAGTTTTCTCCAGTGGAATGACACTGGACTGTATGACTACAGGGCAGACTCATGTTCACATGTAATTGACCAACAAATAAAGGGCTGCACCAATGAACTGCACAGTTCTCTATGTGTGCTTTTACTTGGTTACAGTTCAATTTGCATGCGTGCTTGCTTACTTGTATGCTTGGAGGGATAATGTTTGTTATCTGGTTTTGGGCATTTTGCTGTTGCTTTGAGTTTTTGGTTTCTTTTTTGAGAAAGAGCTTGAAGTTATGTGGGTAGGCAAGGAGATATGTAAATACATTTAAATTTAAAACGTTTCAAATGATAAAAATAAAAAAAAAGAAAAATGAGAAAATACATCCCCAGTTAGAGAGCTGTTGGCTACTTTCAACATCTGCAAGACACTATTACACCATTAGGAATATTATGCATGACGATCATTGTTGTACTTCATAGACATCATAATTGGGTAGGACTATTGGTTACTTCCTACCCTTGGAGTCTGGAGTGGCATGTTTGGTTACCATGAAAGTTTTGTCCTCAGGGGAAGAACTTTCAGATCAGATCCAGTTCTGATCCTTTGGATCTTTTGTCCAAAGTACATGATGTCTTCAGCAGTAAGGACTTACCCTAAACCACCAGGATCCCAAAAATATAAATAAATTTCAAATAATCAGTGATAGCAAAGAAATATACTTGTCAAGACAGAGGAAAAAATGATTGCTATTATTAAACAGTAAGTTTAACAAATTCTTAGGCTTACCAGGAAGTAGTTAATGCTAACAGGTCAAAAGTGTGAAAAATTTTAATTTTATGTAATTTTTTGTAATGAATATGTAAGTTTTCACATTGAAATTTGGGTAAATTAATTCTTTTAAAGTTTTCAGTCTTCTAATTAAACATGACAGATTAAACTTACATGAAAATAAGCATAAAAAAATAGTATCTCCTGAGCCTTTCATGAACTCTGCCCCTGCCTAATGGTGCCAAGTTCTCTCCATGAACCTTTTAAACCTTGGGGTTAAATAGTAACTGAACCAAAGTTGTACCTCCTTGATGGCCTGTCTTGACTTCTTATGGATATAAACCACCACTGTTCCTCATGAGTTCTTCATGCCTTTAAAACCAGTATCACATAGTGGGAGCCTCTTCTTCATTTTCAACTTTTGCTGCCAGCATGAGGTAGAACCTTGACCTCCTAATCCAGCTTCTGTGTGATGATTCTCAAGAAAGCTTCACAAAAGTCTGTGCCTGGATAATGCTGGTCTATTCTTAGTCACCCCTTGTCTTTCAGCCACGGCAGGCTAGTATCAATTACCCCAGTAAAACAGAGGCTTCACTTTAGTGGTTCTTAATTAAAAATATCAGTGATTTTCATAGAGTTTTTACAGGACTCTCCAAAATCTTCCTTCTGACTTCACAAGCCAAGCTTGTCTTCACTGCTCTCAGCATGTTTGGCTTACAAGTTCCTCAAAATTGTCCACTGAATTCTAAGCACTCAGTGACTTTTCCAGCCCCTAAATTGAAACCATCCCAATCTTCTCAAAGCAAATGCTTATGTCTGCCACAGCAGTTCCTTATGACCTGATATTAATCCTGTATTAGTTAGCTTTCTATTTCTGTGATAAAAGCCTATGACCTAAAGCTACATGGAATGAAAGGGTTAATTTTGCAATTATTTTACAAATAATTTTCTAGGTATAGTACATCACTGAGGTATGTCAAGTCAAGACAGGGCAAGAACCTTGAGGAGGAAACTAAAACACAAGTCATAGAGCAATGTTACACACCGGCTTGCTCTTTGTAAGTGCTGTATCTTATAGCTTTCAAAATCACCAGCCTAGAAGGAGCACCATTTACAATGAGCTTGACTTTCCTACACCAATCATTAATCAAGAAAATGCATTTTCTCAGTTGAGATTCTCCTCTTCTAAATAACTGGGTTTTCATCAAAGTGGCATTAAATGTGGCACCACAAATGAATAATGAAAATATGGTTCATATTAATAATGGAATTAAAGTCAACTGTAAAGATGAATGAAATTCTGATATATGCACACACTGGCGAATGTGAGGTCATGCATGGACATAAACACAAACTTACACACATACACACGCACACACATATGACAGAGAGAAATTGACTATTGAAAAATATGAAATAAACCAGGCTTAGCTAAACAAGCAGTGTACATTTTCTGGCATATATAAACTCTAGATTTTAATGTACACATAAATACAAAGGTTGAAAGTTAAACGGGGATTATGAAGAAGGGAAATGAAAACATAAATAATGGGAGCAAGAGAGAGTAATAGAATACTGTGTCAACCAAAGAGGAAAAACCATTTGAGAGGAGAAAGTAACCAGCAAGACGGAGCCAACAAGAAGAGAGCATGCAGATGGCTGTGGAGGATAAGAATAAAAGTCTAATGACATATAATTTCATAGATATTAAAATGTCAAGGTGAAATCCATTTCTATTTAAGCTAATAAAACAATAAATTTTTTTAAAAAAGGAAAAGAAATGTGTGGAAGATCTCAATACCTTACAGAGTTCCCATTAATTTGTGTTTCCAAATCAGCAAGCAATCGCTTTCTCCCCAAGGACTTTCCATTCTCTTACACCCATTTTAAAGCTATCACCAGTGTTGCCTTTTCAAAACACCCATGTGCAATTTAAAAGATGATAAATAAAAGTTATTGTTCATATGATCCTCCTCCTCTGTTTTTCTTCTATTCTGTGCACATACCTGCCTAGTAAAAGCTTTAAGCTCTTGGCAGCCTACATCACAGGAAGTGTATTTTGCACCTTGACAGATATGCTCCATAAGGAATCCTCACTGTTCTTTTTTTAAGATAAAGCTCCATAGTTTCTGCAGAAGTCATCCATCAGAAGAAGCCTGAGCTGATGTGCCTAGTGTGCATTTACCTGGCAAAATGTTTGCAGATGTATCTCTGCCATAACAATAAAGGGAACAAGCAGAGAAAGCTTCTCAGTAATAAATAAAATGCCAGCTGCTTTCACTGGCACCTCACATTTCAGATCTCAGAGGGAATATAAACTACTCTACTTAAGTTTTCAAGTGATCTGTTTCGGTTTTCTTCACAGATGAGTTGAATGAAAAATGTTGTTTTCTCAGGGGGAGTAATATCTCCATCACATAAGAAATAAAATACTGCTGCCTTCTCCAATAAGAAAAAACCTAAATATGTCTATAACAAAATCAAAGGAAATGCAGCAATACTCACTCATTTAATAATGTAAATCAGACCCTTGGTATAACAGTTCTTATATTAAGAACCTGGATTTGAAAAATTAGAAAAAAAAAATGGAACTACCTCCCTGAGATCTATTTCTGATTCTTTCTGTTGTTGTTGTTGTTGTTCAAGGAGTCCCCCAAAGGTTTCTGAACAACATGGGCTTTTGTTATTGCCCTTTACCACCCACCATAATTACTTGAAGAGAGTCTGTTATGGTGTCTCTTCTGTTGAGCTGATAAAACGCTTTTACCAAAAGCGGTTCTCAGAAGAAAGACTTCAGTGGGCTTACTCTCAAGATGTAAGCCATCATTCAGGAAAGTTAAGGAAAGAATGCAGGGCAAAAAACCTAGAGGTAGGAATCATGGAAGAAAACATTGTTTGTCAGCTCTCTTGCTTGCTCACCAATTTCCTTTTATGCTCAGGACCACCTGCCCAGAGACAGTGCTTCTAACATTAGGGTGGCCATCATCCATTATTTAATAATCAAGACCTTTAGTCACAGATATTCTTACAGATCAAACATATTGAAAACAGATATTCAGTTGAGTTTTTTGTTTTTATTTTTTTTTCAGTTAATTCATGGCTGTCCCACTTGACAATTAACCATAAGTCGATACTGCATACTTGTGAATTTTATACACAAAGACATCACTTTAATGGAAAATTTAAAAGCTACAAAAGCATATAGTTATATATTTCACATTCTGAAAGACCACTAGTATTATTTCACATTACTATTTCCAGCAAACCATCAAAATTGATAAAGAAGTAAAAATGACTTACTATAAAAGCATGCCAAAAGAATTTCTGTACAATGGTGCATACTACCAAAAAGATTGTTAGGCTGGAATGATAAACTCACATCAAAAAAGCCTAAAGGAAAAATACTTTGTGATCACTATGTCGTCAATACATTTCATAACTGTCCATTGTAGTTACTTATTTACTTCATTCAGCTGTTTTTCTGACTTTCTTGAGCTTATTAAAGTGTTTCTTCATGTTTTCTTTCATTTTTGAACACATTTATCATTATTATGTTGAGCTTTTGTATGAAGTTTTACTGATTCTTTTTCACAGGGCATCATTTCTGTTTAAATAAGTAGATTTTTAGGGAGACATATTGTGTTATTTTTCTTAAATGTTATTGTGTTTTTTTCATTGGTACTTGATCATTAAGTATGTAATCACTGGTCAAAGTTCTTACACATAATACATTCTATTAATCACGCTTTTCAAGAGAATAATACTTTTCTAAAATTATTTAGAACACTTTTCTTCTTTCAGTAGGATCACTATGTTTGGGTATAACATTGTGACTAGAACAAGGCTGTGGTAGTATTGAATTTTCATATTCTGTTATACTGATATTCAAGGCACAAAGTTCTATCCTCAACTCTGCACTATCAGTCACTATCCAAGAGGATACCCAGTATGCAAATACACTAATAGTTAACAAGATAAAAGTATCCCTCAAGTAATGAGCTGCTCTGTTTTTGCCATCTCAAAACAAATTAGTCAACTGGGAGAAGGACATCAACTGAAGAATTGCTTCCAACAGATTGGCCTCTGGGAATGTCTGTGAGAAGTTTTCTTGATTGATTCATGAGGGAGTGGTCAATCCACTGTGGATGGTGCCATCCCTGGGCATGTGGCCTTGTCTATAAAAGAAAAATAGCTAAAAAATCCTCAATGAAATAAGCCAGTAAATAGCATTGATCTCTATTTATGTTTCCATTCCTGAAACCAGATTCCTGCCTTAACTTCATACCCTGACTCCCTTTGGTGACAGACTGCAAGCTATAAGCTGAAGTAAAGCCTTTCCTCTACATTTTATTTTGTGTCACTATTGTATCATAGCAACAGAAATATAAGTTCAAACAAGTGTTTATCATTTTAGACAGAAAAGGCACATAATATAGTGTGTTCTCACATTCTAGTTATTGTTAAATAACTAGAAAGAAAATCTTAAGAGAATGAAGAAAAAGCATAGTAAGACTAGTACCAAGTTTGGGATGGCAATAAAGGATAATAATGTAAATAGAATGAGACTACTATAGGGATATTAAGTGTCAATGATATGAAGGAAGTCTTACTAAAATGGTCCAAAGAGGAAAATAATACATGCAATCAAATAACATTAATCAATTCCATCTCTCAGAAAGCTGGGACACAAGGGCCTTACAAATTCTGATGAGGCTGTGTTCTTCAGCAAATTAAAACAAAACCAAATAGAGAAGAAAAAGGGGGGCAATAAGTGAAAGAACAGAACAGAGAAAAGTTGTGTTGCTGAAAGACCTTGTGTATTAAGCACCAATCAGATGGCTATAGAGGGAAAGAGACTTGTGAGGATGTACAGGATATGAAAATTGACTGGATGATTCTTGTTTCTTCTCAGGGTGCGTGAAGATCCTTTGAGATAGCCAGCCAACTACTTTTGAGATGGTTGTCTATTTTCTTCTGAGTATTCCAGCAGATGATTGAATTGTTCCAGCCCAGAGTCAGCGCTTCACACATGGAGTTTCCGGTAGAAGATGCTGGCCTCACTCCTGTCCATCTCTGATTGTTGCTTGGGATCTATATGACATATCCAGGACATATTTTGATTCTCAGAGATTTTCAGCTCACTGGATGCTTTTTTCTTTGAGTTCAAGCTTATTGTATGGAGTCTTATAGTATCTTATACCAATAAATTTTGAGCATATAACCTCATACAAGTTAATCTGACTTTTCCAAAAGTTTGATTCTCTAAGTTCCTTGGGATGATGAGCTGATCAAACATTATTATAATGGTATTTTGGTTGGCTATATCAGTTGCCAGTTACAAACATACTGATCTAAGGGAAATTTGGTATTTTGGGAAGCTTAGACTCCTGCTACTTTAGGGGTGGCCATTTTCTAAAATATTTGGAATCTTTCTTGCTTGCCACATAGCCATTCTTGACTCTTTCCGTCATTATTCTGACTCCTGCTAACTCTGCTTGAGTATTGTCTGCCATTTTGAAACCCTAAACTTTATATTTTCATGCCATTCTACTTCCTTTCTTTTCTCCTTTGCTCTAGATTTTATTTTTCTCATTCATTTTCATTTCAATTTGTCCTGTTTTCACACCACTTCCAACCTACATTTTTTATATTATTTTTCTGCACTTTTCTGTAGTAACAGTTTGTCTGAGCAGTTTCCTCAAGTGATAGAGGTTTTCATCTATTGATTTTGTTCCTTCTCTTCACATAGTGGAAGTTTAATCAATTTATTTTTTAAAAAGTACTATCTTTCCATAGAGTATGCTTTTCTCATAATGCCAATGCCCAGTTACTTACTATGGTGATAGCTTACAATGTGAGGCTACCCTGTGTTTTGTCTCTTCTATATACTTATGTGACCCTTACCAGATGTTAAACAGATTCTAGTCCTCTTTGTCCAGACATAGTATTCTCCTGAGTAATTGAACCAAAATAAATTTCTACTCTTTAGAACAAATCAAGTTTTGTTATCTTGTTATAGGAATAGAAAATTATTTAAAACACTGGATTTTAATTGTTTCCTTTTCAAGAAATTTTTCTAACAAGTGACTCCATGTCATTAATATATTTTCTAAGAATGTAAAATCTTCTAAATCCTCTCACGTGTAGAAGCTCCTTACATTTTGGAGGCACAGCTTACAGAAAGAATTAGAATAAAAAAAAAAAAACAGAGTTGTTAAACACACAGGGTTTTATTCTTCACGGGAAAAAAATGAATGACGTCTATTTACCTGGAGAACTAGAGTGGATGTTGTCTAAAAATCTGGTATTCTGCTATTCTATGAAACTGGTATTCACCTGCATTACTCAAAATCCTGCTCATTGTTTAGACCCTAATATAGAGCTTTGTCTCTCTAGTGTATAAAACTCATCCTTATGAAAAAGGTCCCATATATTTTACAATCTCAATAGGATCTATCCTTATGCTTATTACTAACCCTTACTTCCTACGCCTGAGCAGTATTTATCAATCAGTAGAGCTCATTGTAAAGGTCAAAGGTGTTTTGCGGTAGAATTGTGCCTTGAAATAGAGTTGAGGACTGCTTTGTTGCTGTGCACCATAATGCTAAATTCTGTATTCTAAAACAAACAAACAAGCAAAAACAACAAAAAACAACAAAACAAAAAACCCCTAGTTTCCCAAGATGAGTGAATTCTCACATATGCCAGCTTTTATTGTGAAAAACCTTGCTCGTTAGTTCAAAACTATTGATAAAGGTGCCTAAAGCCTGTACCTGGGGAGAAGAGAGGTAGTTGGAGCTTCTAGTCCCGAGGCTTATAAACTGAGGCAGGAACCATAGGGGAGAGGGAGGAGGAAAAAGGAAGAAGGCATCATGGTTTAGCTGAATCTTGAGAGCATGGGCAAAAGAGCTGGTCAGTTTTAATAGTAGCAGCCCAGGCAGAACATGGTAAATGATATCTCAACATGTCAGATTACTGACAGAAGTAGACAAAATAACATAGAGGATTGATATCTGCTCAGCTCTAGTGATTTAAGTCTTATTATAAGTATAAAAAATTGTGTCTTTTATTTGGGAATGAAATGACATATGGTGGGGTAGAAACTCCCAAATAATATTTATGACAATGAGAGAAGATTTCTCTGTAGCCACCCCTGAAGCTCTGGTGTGGTAATTGCCACACTGAGACTTTCCTCCAAAGTTTTACTGTGTTTAAAAGTGCAAGAAAATCAATTGTAAGGTCAGACTCTGGAAGTTTTTGATTGCTGAAGGTTGCTGAAGTGCTGATGTAAGTTACATACTTCATCTCACATGGATAATTTTCCTGCTGGCCACGATGCTTACAAAGACCCCAACACTTGCACACAGCTTGCTAGGACTCATTCATACGGAGATAGAAAAAAGTTCCTCTCCCATCCTGATTCTGTGACACTCATACAACTTATTTATCACAGTTTGTTCATCCATAAAAAAATCCATCTGAAGATGATACTGTATGTGGTATAAGAAGTGTGATGAAGATATTAAAGGAATTAATTCAAACCCTATATTCTCATTTATGGAATTATTTTCAGAAAACAATCTTATCTGCTGCTTTTTCCTCTGTGTCCTGAGCAAATAGTAATACAACAGAGTATTGTATTAAAGATCAATGAGATAAGCCATGGGAAGTAATTTGCTACTTCCCTTTCCCAAGTTATTATTTAGTAGAAACTCAGTGGAACAGATAAACACAGGGAAAAACAGCTTCATACCTTTTGGAAAGTAAGTGACCACAAAATGTGATAAGAACAGTTGAGTAAAGAGCAGAAGGTTTATGTGGCTTCTCAGTGGAGGATATATAATGACATTTTCCAAAACTAGTTCCTCTGACACATAACTGGATGCAACAGCTCCTGACTAGAAACTTTCCAGTTATAGACTAAGAAATAAAGAAAGGAAGTGCAACTCTCTTCTAGGTTGCAATAATTGTTTAAATTTTCATTATTATAAAAGGAGAACAGAAAGAATAGCTGTAGCAAGTGGGAGGAAAAGGAGAAAAGAAATATAAAAAGAAATGTCAGTGCTGGGAATGATAAAACAAGGTTTCCCCATTAAGTAAACAAAAAGGAGGGGCAGCAGAAAAGAATGATGAAGATAGAGGAGGCATGGTGGAAAGGAGTGTGAGAAGATGAAGACTCCTAGACTGACTTAATGACCTGGAGAGACAAAAGTGATAAATAAATCTGTAACTTTCTCTATTTTAACATGTATTTTAATATTTAATTGCAAACAAAGTTATTCTCAAAGTATATTCAAACCACATTTTCTTCTTCTTCACTTCATCTCCTCCCAGATCTTCCACACTCTTCTACCTCCACACCTTCTTTCGCTATCTTTTAATAAAACAGGCAAAAGGGCAAATAAAGCTAATATAAAATGAACAAACTAATCAACCAAATAAAAAAAAATAAGAAAAAGAACCAGAAAAGTGCAGATGTGCACACACACACACACACACACACACACACACACACACACACACAAACACCAAAACCTATTAAAACTCAAAATTAAAACTATAAAATACAGACAAAAGATGAGAAAAGTAAAAAACACACAAAAGAAGAGAAGACCAAAGAACTACAAAATACATTGATTTACTGCTGGGTATGGAGCCTGACCCTAAGGGTGGGTAATATTAGTGAGACATCCTTGGAAAATTTAATTTCTACTTTACAAGCAGTTACTAATCAGAGATAGCTACTTGATTGGGGACCTGAGGTTGTGTCAACTTCCCCACCTCAGCAAAGAGACTCTTTCGGGCTTAGATCTGTGCAGCTCTAGGCATACTACCACAGTTTGTGCAATCATATGTGCATTAGTCCTGTCGTGTCTAGAGAACACTGCTTCCTTCATTCACTCTGGAACTTACAATCTTTAGCTCTCCTTCTCCACATGTTTTTTAAGCTATAGAGATTTAATAAATGATTTTATGAGAAAAGAGATTTGATAAAGATATTGCATCTAGTTGTGGATCTGTGCATAAGTTCTCATCTGCATCAGGAGAAAGCTTCTCTGGTGGTGATGGAATGAGACACTGACCTACAGGTATCACGGAATGTCCTTGGGTATCCGTTTATTGGTAGGTTCCTTTGCATAACAATAGCATTTGATTTTTTCCCCCTAGATTCAAGGTCTATCGAATTTCAGATTCTTAGCTATCCAAGTAGTATCAGGCATGGATTTCATCTGATGGAAGGGGCTCTATGTCTGATAAAATAGTGCTTAACTATTCAAACAACTTTCCTGCTGCTGCTACACCAGTTTGTCTTGCAGAAAAGTCATCGTTATAGGTGAAAGTATTTGTACCTAGTCTACCTTTCCCCTCTGCTCACATACATTATATCTCAACTATCATGAACAATATACATTGTTCATTAAAACATATATATGTTAATATAATATATATATGCATGAATATATGTTGTATATTTCCTCAGAATTATTTTTCTACCTTCATCCATTTACCTGTGAATTTCATGGTTTTATTTTTAGCAGACAAGTAATATTACATTGTGTAAATATAGCACATTTCTTTCTTCATTCACACAGTAACAGATATCTAGGCTCTTTCCAATTTCTTGCTATCGTGAATACAGCAGCAATAAACATTTGAGCGAGTGTCTTTGTGGTAAGATGTAGGTAGATACTGGGTCTACTTCTATCTTCCAGTGGAGCCATCACACCATGCCAGCGTGAACTTACCCACTTTTACTAGCATAAGATGAAATGTCAAAGTAGTTTCTATTTTCCTTTTCCACATGGCTAAGAATTTTGATTATTTCTTTAAGTATTTCTCTGCTATTTGTATTTTATCTTTTTGAGAATTTCCTGTGTAGTTTTGTATAGTTCTGTATACCATTTTCAATAAAATGATTTTTATCCTTGATGTCTGTTTTTCAGAGGTCTTTTTATATTTTAACATATTTATACTTTAATGGATGTGTAATTGGTAAGACTCTTTTTTTTTCTATTATATAGTCTTCTACTTCTATAAATGATGGTGACCTTTGATGTCCGGAAGCTTTTAAATGAGGTCCTACTTATTAATAATTGATCATAGTGTTGCTACTATTAGAGTCTTATTCAGAAAGCTTTTTTATATGTCAATGGGGTCAGGGCTATTCCCCACTTTATCTTCTATTAAATTCATGTTATTTTGTCTATGTTGAAGTTCTTGACCATTTGGAGTTGAGTTTTGTGCAGGGTGATAAGTACAAATCTATTTCCATCCTTCTATATGCAGATATCCACTTATATCAGCCTTATTTGTTCAAGATACTAACTTTTTTCTAGTGTGTATTTTAGGCTGTCTTTTTTTTTTATCAAGAACCCACTTTTCTTAGGTGTGTGAAATAATGTGTGAATTTTCAATTTGATTCCACTGCTCATCATGTCTGTTTTTATCCCAATACCATGCTTTTTTATTACTATTTCTATGTAGTACAATTTAAGATAATGGATGGTGATACATTCAGCAGTTCTTTCATTATTCAGGGTCCTTTTTAGCTCTCTTTAGTTTTTGTTCTGTTATTACATGAAGCTGAAAATTATGATTTCAAATTGTGATGAACTGTGTTAGAATTTTCATGGGGGTTGCATTGAATCTGTAGATTTCTTTTGGTAGCTGAAAAATTTCCTTTCAACTTATGAGAAGAATTGTATTAGACTTTTGTTGAGTATTGCAGTGAATGTGTAGATCATTTTCAGCAGGAAAGCCACTTTTACAAAATTAATCCCATATGTTGGAATGTGGAAGAACTTTTCATGTGCTTAATTTTCTTCAGTTTCTTTTTTCGATGTTTTAAACTTTTTTGTTAATCATACTGGTCTTTCCCATGGTTGTTTATTTACCTGCATATACTAGTGTTTAGGCTATTGTGAAAGGTATTTTCCTAACTTTTTTCTCAGTCTATCTATCATTTGTATACAGGAAGGCTATTGATTTTTGTATGTTAATTAAGTATCTTACTAATTGTATGGAAGTGTTTATTAGCTGGAGGAGTTCCTAGGGTTATTTATGCATAAAATCACATAATCTTCAATTCAAAAAATTTTGACTTATTTCTTTTTTTATTTGTATCTCCTTGATTGCCTTCACATTTCTAACTGCTCTAGATAAGACTTATATACTATATTGAATAGGCATGGTAAACACCCTTGTCTTCTTCCTGATTTTAGTGGAAATGCTTTGTACACCTCTTTATTTTGGTTGGTATTGTCTTTAGCTTGCTTAAAATCACCTGTATTTTTTGAGGTATATATTCCTTTTTATACATTTTATCACTAAGACTTGTATCATGAAGGGATGTTGGATTTTGTCAAAGGTATTTTATGCATCGAGTGAGATGATAATGTGGTTTTACTCCTTCAATTTGTTCCTGTAGTGGAATATATTTATTGATTTGCATGTGATGAATGTGATGAATCATCCCTCTATCTCTAATGGATGATCTTTTGTTTTGTGTTTTTTTGTTTTGTTTTGTTTTGTTTTGTTTTGTTTTGTTTTGTTTTGTTTTGGTTTGGTTTGGTTTGGTTTGGTTTGGTTTGGTTTGGTTTGATTTTTTTGTTTGTTTGGTTTTTGTTTTTCGAGGCAGGGTTTATCTGTATAGCTGTCCTGGAACTCACTTTGTAGACCAGGTTGGCCTCGAACTCAGAAATCTGCCTGCCTCTGCCTCCCAAGTGCTGGGATTAAAGGCATGTGCCAGCCACCACCATCCGGCATGGATGATCTTTTTAAATGTATTCTTTTCTTTGGTTTGCAATTATTTATTGAAAATTTTGCTTCTGTGTTCATAAGAGAAATTGACTTCTATTTTTCTTTTTTCTTATGTTTTTATGTGGTTGAGGTATTAGGATTATTTTGGCCTCAAGGAATAAATTACAATCTCTCTGTTATTTCTATTTTGTGGAATTCTTTGAGGAGTTTTGGTGTTAGTTATTTCTTGGAGGTCTGGTATAATTCTTCACTGCCTCCATACAGGCATGGACTGTTTTTTGCTTTTTTGTTTGAAACACTTTTAACTATTGTTTCTATTTCACCTTGAGTTACAGATCTATTTAAGTTGCTACCAGATTTTGATTTAACTTTTGTAGAAATTGCTTAATTGCTTTGAGGATTTCCAAGTAAGTGGAGTATAGATTTTAAAGTATGTTTTTTTAAAAAAGATTTATTTATTGTATATATGTGAGAACACTGTCGCTGTCTTCATACACACCAGAAGAGGGCATCAGAACTCATTAAAGATGGTTGTGAGCCACAGTGTGGTTGCTGGGAATTGAACTCAGGACCTCTAGAAGAGCAGTCAGTGCTCTTAATTGCTAAACCATCTCTCTAGTCTTAAAATGAATTCTTCTGATTCTCTGTTATTCCTTGTTATTTCTAGCAATGTGCCCCATTTCACCTCTAATTTTATTAATTTATGTAATTAATAAATATTAATTTTCCACCAGAAGTTAGGTTTTACTCAAATGAATCTGCCTTTATGTTACTTGGTATTTTCCCCTTGTATCTTTAATATTCTTTCTTTCTTCTGTACACTTAGTGTTTTGATTTTATATCTTTATCTGTCTGCTAGTTAATGTTTCTTTTCCATCAATACTCCTAATTTTTTCTAAGAACCAATGCTTTCATTGATTCTTTGTATTGTTTGTATTTTATTGATTTCAGCCAAGTTTGATTATTTCTTGACTTTTACCCGTTTTGAATGGTAGTTATTTTTGTTTACAGATTTTGTATGTGCCTTACACTTACTAATATGAGATTATACCATATATATATATATATATATATATATATATATATATATATATATATATGCATATACAGATATACATATTAAGTGCCATATACTTGCATTTTAGGAATGCTTTTCTTGTGTCCTAAAGGTATGGTATGCTGTGTTTTCATTCCATTCAATTCTAAAATTTTAATTTTCTTATTAATTTTCTCTTGATGCATTTTTTTTCATTCAGTAGTGAGCTTTTCCATTTTCAGGAGTTTGTATGCTTACTGTTGTTCCTGTTTTTCCTGCTATCCACCTTAATCATTGATGGCCAGATAGGATGCAGAGTGCTATTTCACATTTCTTCTATCTGTTAAGATAAGACTTGTTTTGTGTCCAACTAATGTCATTGGTTTGGGGAAAAAAATTCCTCGAGCTTTTGAGAAGATATAGTCTTCTTTGTTATAATTAATGTTTTATAAGAGTCTACTGAGTCCATTTGACTTATGGCTTTATTTAATTCTACAAATTTTTTCATTGTTCTCCATGATCAATCCGTTACTGAGAGCGTGGTATTGAAGTCACACAAATGTCAAAGTATAATGATGAATATATGATTTAAATACACTCCCTCCTCCTCCTCCTGCTCCTGTTCCATCTCAATCTCCTTCTCCTTCTCCTTCTCCTTCTCCTTCTCCTTCTCCTTCTCCTTCTCCTTCTCCTTCTCCTTCTCCTTCTCCTTCTCTATCTCCTTCTGTGGGAAGCCACATGTGCCGTTGCTGAGTGGCACTGACTACTGCTGGCCACCATGCATAAGATTGGACAAACAACCAATGTGTACATATGCAGTAAAGTTTTTTGCAAAGACACTGCCTGGCCCAGGCATGATAATGAGGTTCTGTAAGGTACTGAGAGTATAACCAATCAGATGTGAGACATGCAAATGAGGTATGATAATGAGGTTCTGTAAGGTACTGAGAGTATAACCAATCAGATGTGAGACATGCAAATGAGGTATGATAATGAGGTTCTGTAAGGTACTGAGAGAGAGTAGCCAATCAGATGAGGAACATGCAAATGAGGCTTAGTGCATAACCAATCCGGGTGTGAGACACGCCCCTCCTAGGCCTATAAAAGCAGCACCAGTTCTGGGCTCGAAGTCTCTTCGCCTCTACAATCAAGCTCTCCCAATAAACGTGTGCAGAAGGATCCTGTTGCAGCATCGTTCTTCCTGGCCAGTCGAGTGCGCACAAGAAGTGGTGCCGAAAACCCGGGACAAGAAACATCTTCAGGCACGAGCGAAGACCCCCTGCTACAGGGAGGATTCAGAACTGCATCACGGGGAAGGAGCAGTCAATAAAGGTTCCCATAAAACAGACTGCTGAGAAGGATCCGGCGTGGATTCAGAACTCTTCAGCTGGGGAACGGTGGTAATGAAGTGTTCCTGCAAAACAGACTACTGAGAAGGATCCGGAGTGGATTCAGAACTCTTCAGCTGAGGAACGGTGGTACCGGTGAGTAGAAAGAAATTAATGTGAGAGGCATGCTCTCCTACGAAATAGATCTGATAATTGTTGCTGGGGTTGCTATCTTTCTTGTCTTGATCTTATATCATGGCTTTAATTGTCAACTCCCAAAATGTAAAGATAGAAAAAATAGTATAAAAAATAATAAAAAGCAGAAAATTAAGTCAATTTATCCTCCTCTCGAGGACTCTGAGTCGTTAGAATTGTCTAGCTCAGAGGATTCCGAATTATCAACAGGAGAGGAGGAAGATTTGAAGGAGGCTGCTGCGGAGTATGAAGCGGAAAGATCTGGTCCAATAGGGAGGAGTTTCAGTGTTCCCCCACCTACTCCGCCTTATGCAGATAAGAAAGCAATTGGCAATGGTCACTCTTTTTGCACTCCTAAAGGGTTGCAAAAAATATGTCAGGCTTTTCCTGTTTTTCAGGATCATGCTCAACAGCGGTATTATGAGCCAATATCGCATAAACAAGTAAAAGAGCTAGCAGAGTCAGTAAGGACCTATGGAGTTAATGCCTCATTTACTCAGTCCCAAATTGATAGATTGGCTCACAATGCCATGACTCCTTTTGACTGGATGAGTGTGGTAAAGGTATGTCTTACGATGGGACAGTATCTAGATTGGAAGTCTATATGGCATGATCTGTGTTTGAGTCAGGCCCGTGCTAATGCTACTGCAGGGCAACAAGCATGGAGCTTTGAAATGCTTACAGGTTAGGGTATATGGACAAACAATCAATTAGGATACCCAGTGCAGGTCTATGATCAAATTAATCAGACAGCAGTGAAAGCTTGGAAAGCATTGCCTAATCGAGGAGAGGTATCTGGTAACTTGACAAAAATTATTCAGGGAACTAATGAGCCATTCTCTGAATTTGTGGCTCGCATGATGGAAGCAGCAGGATTTATATTTGGTGATGCTGAGGCCGCAATGCCATTAATTGAACAATTAGTTTATGAGCAATGTACCAAAGAATGTAGAAATGCTATCACACCATGGAAAGGGAAAGGGCTACAAGCATGGATGAAAGCCTGTAAGAAATAGGAGAACCTCTTTCAAATGCAGGGCTGGCTGCCGCAGTTTTGATGGCGCAAACAAAAGAGATAACCTGCTATAATTGTGGACAAACAGGTCATATGCAAAAGCAGTGTACAAAGGGTAGAAAGAGTAGGTTTGAAAAGACAGAACCAGGTACTTGCCCAAAATGTGGGAAAGGAAGACATTGGGCAAATGAATGTAGATCAGTCAGAGATATAAAAGGAAGGCCAATACCTCAGTTTAAAGTGCAACAGCCAAAAAACGGGGTGAGGGGCCCCCGTCCCCAGGGCCCCCAAATGTATGGGGCATTTCAGACCACAGTGTCCATGAGGCCACCCAGAGACTGAGGAGAGCCACTCCGGGTTCAGCAGGATTGGACATCTGTGCCACCTCCAGAGTAATTCTTACACCTCAAATGGGGTGCCAACATATTTCATCAGACTTTAGAGGTCCCTTACCAAAGGATACAGTGGGCCTACTGTTGGGTAGGTCCTCTTCTGCTTTGAAAGGATTGATGATACATCCCGGAGTTATAGACTCAGATTATGAGGGACAAGTTAAGATTATGTGTTCTGCACCCCGAGGTATTGTAGCCATTTCTCCTGGAGATCGCATTGCTCAATTACTGATTCTTCCTAGTTTGCATAACATGTTCCCTAGTAGCCAGGATTCCCGAGGAGATAAGGGACTCGGTTCTACAGGAACTAATGTGGCCTACATATCTTTAGATTTGGATAATCGTCCCTCTTTACAATTTCAAATAGAAGGAAAAACCTTTCAAGGTATAATGGATACAGGAGCAGATAAAAGCATTATATCCAGTAATTGGTGGCCCGCTTCTTGGCCTGTTAATCAATCGTCACATAGCTTACAAGGATTAGGATATGAGGCTACCACAACTATAAGTGCAAAATCCTTACAATGGAAAGATAAAGAAGGAAGAACAGGGCTTTTTCAACCTTATGTACTCCCTTTACCTGTAAACTTATGGGGAAGAGATGTGTTGTCAGCCATGAACTTTCTATTGACTAATGATTACTCTCAGAAAAGCAAGGAAATGATGAAAGGAATGGGATATATACCTGGACTAGGTCTTGGAAAAAACTTACAAGGTAGAATTTCACCAGTTAAAGCCACAGAAAAAGTAGATAAGAAAGGGCTGAGTTTTTTCTAGGGGCCACTGAGGAGCCTTTGCCCATTCCATGGCGTACGGAGGACACGCTGTGGGTGCCTCAGTGGCCTTTACCCTCTGAGAAGTTAAAAGCAGCTAAAGAATTAGTACAAAAACAATTAGACCTGGGACATGTGGAACCCACTCAATCACCCTGGAACACCCCTATTTTCGTTGTAAAGAAGAAGTCAGGTAAATGGAGATTGTTACATGACCTAAGAGCCATTAATGCACAAATGCAAGTTATGGGTCCTGTACAAAGAGGACTCCCCCTACTCTCAGCTCTACCTAAGGATTGGAGAATTATAGTAGTAGATATTAAGGATTGTTTCTTTTCCATTCCATTAAATAAGAAAGATAAACCTAGATTTGCATTCACCTTGCCTTCTATTAATCATATGGAACCTGATAAAAGGTACCAATGGCGGGTATTACCCCAAGGAATGGCAAATAGCCCTACAATATGTCAGTTATATGTAGGAAAAGCTTTGCAACCGGTTAGGGATGGTTTCCCCTCCTTAAAAATTTGTCATTATATGGACGATATAGTGATTTGTGGACCTGAAGAAGAAAGTATACAGCAAGCTTATGGCTTGCTTAATGAAACTTTGAAAAATAATGGCTTGATTATTGCACCAGAAAAAGTACAGCAGTCTAATGTTAGTCATTTTTTAGGAGCCACTATTACTTTACGATGTGTCACCCCACAAAAGATAAGTATAAGAAAAGATCATCTAAAGACATTAAATGATTTTCAAAAATTATTAGGAGATATAAATTGGATTAGACCTTATTTAAGGATCCCTACTTCGGAATTAAAACCTTTATTTCAAATTTTAGAAGGAGAATCACATATTACCTCATTGAGACAGTTAACACCTGAGGCTTCTGATGTTCTTAGGAAGGTGGAAAGAGCTATCCAAAAAGCACAGTTAAATCGTATAAATGAGCAAGAACCTTTGTACCTATGCATATTACGCACCATCAATTTGCCACCTGCTGTGTTATGGCAAGATGGTCCTTTAGTATGGATACATCCACATATATCCCCTAATAAGACTATAGAGCATTATCCCACCATGGTAGCAAACATGGCACACAAAGGGATAAAAACTTCAATTACTCAATTTGGAAAAATGCCTGATAGCATAATTGTCCCTTATACTGTCGCACAAATGCAAATACTGTGTGCTACTATAGATGAATGGGCCATTCTTAGATGCAGTTTTTCTGGTTTAATTGATAATCATTATCCTAAACATCCGTTATTACATTTTATGTTATTACATCCAGTAATATTTCCAAAGGTAACGGGTAATACCCCTATAAAGGGAGCCATTGATATTTATACAGATGGATCAAAAACAGGAATTGGAAGTTATGTAATCAATGAAAAGGCTGTAAGGTTGCAATTTACACCAGGAGCCCCTCAATTGGTAGAATGTTTGGTGGTTTTAGAAGTTTTTAAAAGATTTCCTATGCCCATAAATATTATCTCTGATTCTGTTTATGTAGTTAATGAGGTTCTAGCATTAGAGACTGCAAGAAATTTTAAGCAGTCTAGTCCAGTACCCGAAATTTTGAGGAAAATACAAAATTGTATTTTGATGCGTGAGCATCCCTTTTATATTGAACATATTAGAGCACATACATCATTACCTGGACCTATGGTTAAGGGAAATGCAATTGCTGACTCAGCCACCAGAGACATGGTTTTCCTATCACAAAGGTCTATAGAAAGTGCTAAGAATTTTCATCAGCTTTATCATGTCCCTGCTTCTACATTACGACAAAAATTTAAGCTCACACGAACAGAAGCCCGAGATATTGTCCTACAGTGTGGTAAATGTGTAGAATTTATTAATGCACCTTCCGTGGGTGTTAATCCTCGCGGATTGCGACCCCTAGATGTTTGGCAAATGGACGTCACGCATATCCCATCTTTTGGGAAATTACAATATGTACATGTATCCATCGATACCAGTTCTGGTGTCCTATATGCCTCTCCCTTGACAGGGGAAAAAGCAGTTCATGTCATATCTCACTGCTTAGAGGCTTGGGCTGCATGGGGCAAGCCCCTAGTGTTAAAGACAGATAATGGTCCTGCATATACTTCTTCTAAATTTAGCCAATTTTGCAAACAAATGCAAGTAAAACATATTACTGGATTTCCCTATAATCCACAGGGCCAAGGCATCATTGAGAGAGCCCACCGCACTCTGAAACAATATTTGCAAAAATAGAAAGGGGAAATAGAGGCTATGGCGCCAAAGATGGCTCTATCCCTTGCAATATTTACTCTTAATTTTCTAAAATTAGATGATGCTGGAAGATCACCAGCTGAAAGGCATGGACAATGGCCTAAATCGCCCAATGAAATGGTCAAATGGAAAAATGTCCTTGATAATAAATGGTATGGCCCGGATCCTATCTTAATCAGGTCCCGGGGAGCTATTTGTGTTTTTCCACAGGGTGAAGAAAATCCACTTTGGGTCCCGACGCGACTGACAAGGACCGTGAAAGAGCAAGATGAACCCCAAGATGATTCTCCTGCTCCTGATGATTGAAACCAGGATAAGTATACCTTCATGGGCCATAGTAAGATCATGGCCAGTACCTTTACTGGTACATTCCAATTCTTCTACCTAGCCTTTGTTTTTTGCAAAGGAATGTTTTTTTGGATGTGCCTTATGCACGACAAACTCCTCAAGAGCCACGGGTGTATAAGAGTACTAGTTTTCATTTAAATTATACATTATGCTTTGTGCATAATGTAGATAAACATTTTATACCCTGTATATTTTTTAAGAAAAAGATTATCTCTAATTGGGCAGATAAAATTAATACTGCTGACACTGTAAGTCAGATAGCAGAAAAAACATCTGAGGCATTGCTTACCCTGCAAAGGGTGGATTCTCATATCACCTCAGGGTTAATGTTAGTGAATCAGAGAGTGGATATTTTACAACATGACATGGAACAGATGATGGATGTCATACAAATGAGTTGTGTGGCATCCACTTTGCATGTGTGCATTACTCCCAATAGGTACATTAATAATTCTTTTATTAAAAGTACAGACCTATCGAATTACCTGAAGGGGAACTGGTCGCAGGAGCTGGAAAGGTTGCAGATGAGGCTGCAGATGCAGATCCTGAACCTTAATGGGACCAGAGTGGAACCAGTGACCCTTGGAGATTTTACCTCTTGGCTTACCTCTGCTTTTTCTTACTTTAAGGAATGGGTGGGGGTGATTTTGTTTGGTGCTGCCATATGCTGTGGACTGGTGTTCATGCTCTGGTTGGTATATAAATTCAGAACCCAACAAAAAACGTGACAAGGTGATTATAACTCAGGCACTTTTAGCTATTGAAAACAGCTCCTCCCCTGAAATTTGGTTATCCATGCTCAAGAATTAGTTGGCATCTGAGTTCTCTGCTCTTGCACTCCACAGCACTGAGATGAGAGAGACTCAACGATCATTGATCAGCCCTTGCACATCACTGAGGTTTCCTCATTGCTCATCAATAGGGTGATCATGATTCCCCCACTAATTCATTTTTTGGCTGACCTCTTTTGCAGAGTTTGCCCTAGGTCATTTAGCAGTTATTGTCACAAAGCACTATGGTATCCAGAGATGGGCAACTTTCCTCGTGCACAGTCCAACCTAAGACATGGGGCCCGGTGGCGATAGGGTTACCCTATGACGGGTAAGGCTGTGACATTAGAGGAACGACCTAATACAGGAGCCACGGCGGATGGGCATAATTGCACAGGCCTAGTCCAGCCTCATTTTATTAAAACAAACAGGGGGAGATGTGGGAAGCCACATGTGCTGTTGCTGAGTGGCACTGACTACTGCTGGCCACCACGCATAAGATTGGACAAACAACCAGTGTGTACATATGCAGTAAAGTTTTTTGCAAAGACACTGCCTGGCCCAGGCATGATAATGAGGTTCTGTAAGGTACTGAGAGTATAACCAATCAGATGTGAGACATGCAAATGAGGTATGATAATGAGGTTCTGTAAGGTACTGAGAGTATAACCAATCAGATGTGAGACATGCAAATGAGGTATGATAATGAGGTTCTGTAATGTACTGAGAGAGAGTAGCCAATCAGATGAGGAACATGCAAATGAGGCTTAGTGCATAACCAATCCGGGTGTGAGACACGCCCCTCCTAGGCCTATAAAAGCAGCACCAGTTCTGGGCTCGAAATCTCTTCGCCTCTACAATCAAGCTCTCCCAATAAACGTGTGCAGAAGGATCCTGTTGCAGCGTCGTTCTTTCTGTCCAGTTGCGCGCGTGCAAGATCCTTCTCCTTCTCCTTCTCCTTCTCCTTCTCCTTCTCCTTCTCCTTCTCCTTCTCCTTCTCCTTCTCCTTCTCCTTCTCCTTCTCCTTCTGCTTCTCCTTCTCCTTCTCCTTCTCCTTCTCCTTCTCCTTCTCCTTCTCCTTCTCCTTCTCCTTCTCCTTCTCCTTCTCCTTCTCCTTCTCCTTCTCCTTCTGCTTCTCCTTCTCCTTCTCCTTCTCCTTCTCCTTCTCCTTCTCCTTCTCCTTCTCCTTCTCCTTCTTCTTCTTCTCCTTCCCTTTCCCCTTCCCCTTCTTCTCTTCTTCCTCCTCCTCCTGGTCCTCCTCCTCCTTCTTATTAACTTTGTCCCCACTGTGTTGGAGCATAAATGTTTAAAATAATAACATTTATTCTGGTGGATTATTTCTTCGATTACTATATAGTGTTCTTCCATAACTTATTTGATAACTTTGAGTTTGATGGCTATTTATTGAAATTGCTATACCTTCTTGTTTCTTTGTTCAATTTGCTTCATAAAACTTCTATTCAATTGCACCAGTGTTATATCTATCATTGCTTGTAGAGTGTGTTTCTTTGTTTCAGTGGACTAGAAATCCTGTTTTCTCATCTAATCTATTAATCTATGACTTTTTACTTTTTCCTGTTAGTTTATTGTTATTGTATGAGTTGTTCCCCCTGCTTTTAATTTTCTCTTCTGTGATTATTTATTCTTTGTGATTTCTTGATTTAGTTAACCTCTGTACATTGAAAATTTCATTCTAGTGCCTTTTGTATTGCTGTATTGCAAGGTAAATATTCTTAAATTTATTTTTACTTTGAAAGGTTTGTTTTCTTCATCTATAGTTATTTAATGTTTTTTTCATCTAGACTGGCATTTGTGGGTTTTATTTTTTTTCTGTTTATAGAACATCCTTCCAGGTCATAGTTTTTAATAGCTGAGTAGTACTCCATTGTGTAAATGTACCACATTTTATTTTGATTGCTATGTGTTGTGAGGAATTCCTGTTTTGGTCCAGTTTATTTAGTGTTCTCTTACTCTTCTTGTTCATTAATAGTTACCTTTTTCTTTAGGTTATAATAAGTTTCTTCTGTGATTTGTTGAAAATATTTTCTGTGCCTCCGAGATAGGTTTATTCTCCTTCCTCTATCCCAATTATTTTTAAATTTGACCTTTTTATAATATACCAGTGTGGTGGTTTGAATATGCTATGCCAAGGGAGAGGCATTATTAGGAGATATGGACTACTTGGAGTAGATGTGGCCTTGTTGTAGAAAATATGGTGATTTTGGGCTGGGCTTTGAGAGAACTTCCCCCTACTGGCAGCCAGTTTTTTTCTTTTCTGTTTGCCTTCAGAATAAGATGTAGAACTTTCAGCTCCTCCAATGCCATACCTATGTGGATACTACCATGTTTTCTGCCATGGTACCAGACTATCCTTGTGGGATTATAGAAGACTGTGTTGCTGAGGGTGATTTGAATTGTGAAGCCTGGCTCTAGAGGTTTCAGAGAAGGAGAATTTTAGTATGTGCCAGAGAGATGGTTCTTTTGATATTTTGGTGAAGAATAGTGCTGCTATTTGCCCATGGCTTAAGAGTCTGCCTGAGGCTAAAGTGAAGAGAGCCCAATTCATGGCATTAACAATAAAGGTCACAAAACAATTTCATTTAGATGCTATGTTTTAGTCTCATGAAGAGCGTTTTGATAAAACACATCAAGTTTCAAAAGAAAAAAAAATACTAAATGTATGGTTCAAGCAATAAAGGGGCATCAGGAAGTACAATGTAGTTGAATCCTGTTTTCAAGCAGATAAACAGATTTAGAGAGTGGTGACCTCAGGCAAGTTCCCACACAGCTAAACTGATTTTTTATGTGTTTACAGTTGAACAAGGAATAGTTCTATCATGTTAGGCATTATTATCTGGTTATTGTTGTCATTTAGACTTTTAATCTGGAATGAACTACAATCTAGAAATGGAGGGAACACTTGAGTCTAGATCTTGAGGCTAGAAGATACCAGCTTTTGATTCAAATCTTTAGTAATAGTGGCTATGAGAAGCTTTGAGCCAGGCAGGGAGGTATACAGCTTTGATTCCAGCACTTAAGAGACAGTGCCATGAAGATCTCTGAGTTCAAGGTCAATCTACAGAGCAAGTTACAGGACAGCCAAGTTAGGCAGGGAAGGAATTGAAAAATGGAAAACTTGTGATAATGTAATAGAACAAGGCAACCATTTTCCAGCTTCAGTAAGCAGCAGAGCTCAGCAGCTTTGGTGATGTGGCTCTGGCTTTTGAGTCAAGAATAGAAGGCACTACTGGAACATTTGATGCTGGTTAGATGGCGCTATGGCATTAGCAGTAATTAAGAAGAGACCAGCATCCCTGAAGTGAAATCCTCTGGGAATTGTTTTCTAAGAGCAAAAGGAAGCTGCTTTCCAGAGATGGCCAAGGTTGTACCTTGTGCTGCAGCTGGGCACAGTAATGTCTAAGAGTCACCCAAGTGGTACTGGTTTGAAGGCACAAAGGGCTCATTGAAAGCAGCTGAGAGGCTTGGTACTGAGAGGCAAGGAAAGGCCATGGCTTCTCTTTACAGTAATGGAAACCTGAACCAAGACAAGCAGATTTCCAGGATGTTTTATGGCTGAATATGTTTTTAGATTTATCATTTTCTTTTTTTAAAATATTTTTTATTACGTATTTTCCTCAATTACATTTCCAATGATATCCCAACAGTCCCCCATACACTCATTCCCCCCTACTTCCCTACCCACCCATTCCCATTTCTTGGCCCTGGCGTTCCCCTGTACTGGGGCATATAAAGTTTGCAAGTTCAATGGGCCTCTCTTTCCAGTGATGGCTGATTAGGCCATCTTTTGATACATATGCAGCTAGAGTCAAGAGCTCTGGGGTACTGGTTAGTTCATAATGTTGCACCTACAGGGTTGCAGATCTCTTTAGCTCCTTGGATACTTTCTCTAGCTCCTCCATTGGGGGTCCTGTGATCCATCCAATAACTGACTGTGAGCATGCACTTATGTGTTTGCTAGGTCCTGGCTTAGTCTCACAAGAGCCAGCTATATCAGGGTCCTTTCAGCAAAATCTTGCTAGTGTATGCAATGGTGTCAGCGTTTGGAGGCTAATTATGGGATGGATCCCTGGATATGGCAGTCTCTAGGTGGTCCATCCTTTTGTCTCAGGTCCAAACTTTGTCTCTGTAACTCCTTCCATGGGTGATTGTTTCCAATTCTAAGAAGGGGCAAAGTGTCCACACTTTGGTCTTCACAGATATCTACAGAACATTTTATCCTAAAAAAAAAGGATATACCTTCTTCTCAGCACCTCACAGGACCTTTTCCAAAATTGACAATATAATTGGTCACAAAACAGGCCTCAACAGATACAAAAATGTTGTAATTGTTCCATGCATCCTATCAGATCACCATGGACTAAGGCTGATCTTCAATAACAACATAAATAATGGAAAGCCAACATTCACGTGGAAACTGAACAATACTCTTCTCAATGATACCTTGGTCAAGGAAGGAATGAAGAAAGAAATTAAAGACTTGTTAGAGTTTAATGAAAATGAAGCCACAACATACCCAAACCTATGGGACACAATGAAAGCATTTCTAAGAGGAAAACTCATAGCTCTGAGTGCCTCCAAAAGGAAACTGGAGAGAGCACACACAGCAGCTTGACAACCCTTCTAATATCTCTAGAAAAAAAGGAAGAAAATTCACCCAAGAGGAGTAGATGGCAGGAAATAATCAAACTCAGGGGTGAAATCAACCAATGGAAACAAGAAGAACTATTCAAAGAATTAACCAAACGAGGAGTTGGCCTTGAGAAAATCAACAGGATAGATAAACCCTTAGCTAGACTCACTAGAGGGCACAAGGACAACATCCTAATTAACAAAATCAGAAATGAAAAGGGAGACATAACAACAGATTCTGAAGATATCCAAAACACCGTCAGATCCTTCTACAAAAGGCTATACTCAACAAAACTGGAAAAACTGGACGAAATGGACAAATTTCTAAACAGATACCAGGTACCAAAGTTAAATAAGGATCAAGTTAACGATCTAAATAGTCCCATATCCCGTAAAGAAATAGAAGCAGTCATTAATAGTCTCCCAGCCAAGAAAAGCCCAGGACCAGGTGGGTTTAGTGCAGAGTTCTACCAGACCTTCAAAGAAGAACTAATTCCAGTTCTGCACAAACAATTCCACAAAATAGAAGTAGAGGGAACTCTACCCAACTAATTCTATGAAGCCCCAATTACTCTGATACCTAAACTACAGAAAGACCCAACAAAGATACAGAACTTCAGACCAATTTCCCTTATGAATATAGATGCAAAAATACTCAATAAAATACTCGCTAACCGAATCCAAGAACACATCAAAAGGATCATCCATCCTGACCAAGTAGGTTTTATTCCGGGGATGCAGGGATGGTTTAATATACGAAAATCCATCAAGGTAATCCATTATATAAACAAACTCAAACGCAAAAACCACATGATCATCTCGTTAGATGCAGAAAAAGCATTGGACAAGATCCAACACCCATTCATGATAAAAGTCTTGGAAAGATCAGAAATTCAAGACCCATATCTAAACATGATAAAAGCAAACCAGTAGCCAACATCAAAGTAAATGGTGAGAAGCTTGAAGCAATCCCACTAAAATCAGGTGCTAGACAAGGCTGCCCACTTTCTCCCTACCTATTCAAAATAGTACTTGAAGTCCTAGCCAGAGCAATTAGACAACAAAAGGAGATCAAAGGGATATAAATTGGAAAAGATGAAGTCATAATATCACATTTTGCAGATATGATAGTACATATAAGTGACCCTAAAAATTCCACCAGAGAACTCCTAAACCTGATAAACAGCTTCGGTGAAGTAGCTGGATATAAAATTAACTCAAACAAGTCAATGGCCTTTCTCTACACTAAGAATAAACAGGCTGAGAAAGAAACTAGGGAAACAACACCCTTCTCAATAGTCACAAATAATATAAAATATCTTGGTGTGACTCTAACTAAGGAAGTGAAAAATCTGTATGATAAAAACTTCAAGTCTATGAAGAAAGAAATTAAAGATCTCAGAAGATGGAAAGATCTCCCATGCTCATGGATTGGCAGGATCAACATTGTAAAAATGGCTATCTTGCCAAAAGCAATCTACAGATTCAATGCAATCCCCATCAAAATTCCAACTCAATTTTTCAACGAATTAGAAAGAGCAATCTGTAAATTCATCTGGAATAACAAAAAACCGAGGATAGCAAAAACACTTCTCAAGGATAAAAGTACCTCTGGTGGAATTACCATGCCTAACCTAAGTCTTTACTACAGAGCAATTGTGATAAAAACTGAATGGTACTGGTATCGTGACAGACAAATAGACCAATGGAATAGAATTGAAGACCCAGAGATGAACCCACACACCTATGGTCACTTGATCTTTGACAAGGGAGCTAAAACCATCTAGTGGAAGAAAGACAGCATTTTCAACAAATGGTGCTGGCACAACTGGTTGTTATCATGTAGAAGAATGTGAATCAATCCATTCCTATCTCCTTGTACTAAGGTCAAATCTAAGTGGATCAAGGAACTTCACATGAAACCAGAGACACTGAAACTTATAGAGGAGAAAGTGGGGAAAAGCCTGGAAAATATAGGCACAGGGGAAAATTTCCTGAATAGAACAGCAATGGCTTGTGCTGTAAGATCGAGGATTGACAAATGGGACCTCATGAAAGTGCCAAGCTTCTGTAAGGCAAAAGACACTGTCAATATGACAAAAAGGCCACAACAACATTGGGAAAGAATCTTTACCTATCTTAAATCAGATAGGGGCCTAATATTCAATATATATATAAAGAACTCAAGAGGGGTGACTCCAGAAAATCAAATAACCCCATTAAAAATTGGGGCTCAGAGCTAAACAAAGAATTCTCACCTGAGGAATACTGAATGGCTGAGAAGCACCTGAAAAAATGTTCAACATCCTTAATCATCAGAGAAATGCAAATCAAAACAACCCTGAGATTTCATCTCACACCAGTCAGAATGGCTAAGATCAAAAATTCAGGTGACAACAGATGCTGGCGAGGATGTGGAGAAAGAGGAACACTCCTCCATTGTTGGTGGGAGTGCAAGCTTATACAACCACTCTGGAAATCAGTCTGGTGGTTCCTCAGAAAATTGGACATAGTACTACTGGAGGATCCCGCAATACCTTTCCTGGGCATACATCCAGAAGATGTCCCAACTGGTAAGAAGGACACATGATCCACTATGTTCATAGCAGCTTTATTTATAATAGCCAGAAGCTGGAAAGAACCCAGATGCCCCTCAACAGAGGAATGGATACAGAAAATGTGGTACATCTACACAAAGGAGTACTACTCAGCTATTAAAATGAATGAATTTATGAAATTCCCAGGCAAATGGTTGGACCTGGAGGGCATCATCCCATGTCAGTTAACACAATCACAAAAGAACTCAAATGATATGTACTCACTGATAAGTGGATTTTAGCCCAGAAACTTAGTATAGGGAGATATAAGATACAATTTGCAAAACACATGAAACTATAGATGTATCATTTTCTTTAACTGAGCTTTCTATTTCTTCTAACTTGTTTTTAACACCTAAATTTTTTCTCCATATATTTTATTCAGTTGATGATGCAAAACACTGTCATATGAGTGGTTTTTACTTTTAAATTTATCTCAATTTTCTTTACTGATTATTTTTTACTTTTATGTCTTTAACTGTTTCTATTATTTTATTGAACTATTTGTGTTTTCTCAGTCTTCTGTAAGAGATTTTTTTTCATATACTCATTAAGTTTCTTGTACTTAAGTTTGTTTGTACATAGTCATAATTGCTATTTTGTTGTTCATGTCTATAGCTTCAGTTATATTATATTTCTCTATATTTATATAATATTAGAGATGCTTGGTTCTCTTACAGTCATAATATTCTTATTATAGTTTCTTCTTCTTCTTCTTCTTCTTCTTCTTCTTCTTCTTCTTCTTCTTCTTCTTCTTCTTCTTCTTCTCCTTCTTTCTTTTAATTTTTTTTATTATTATACTATTTTTTTTACATTTCAAATGTTATCCCCCTTCCCGGGTTTCCCTCTGATAACCCCCTATCTCTACTCCCTTCCACCTGCTTCTATGACAGCCACCAACCCACCCGCTCCTGCCTCACTTCCCTAGCGTTCCCCTACACTGGGGCATCAAGCCTTCACAGGACCAAGGGCCTCTCCTCCTGTTGATGCCAGATAAAGCCATCCTTTGTTATATATCCAGCTGAAGCCACAGGTACCTCTTTATGTATTCTTTGGTTGGTGGTTTAGTTCTTGAAAGCTCTGGGGGAATATGGCTAGTTGATATTATTGTTCTTCCTATGTGATTGCTAACCCCTTCATCTCCTTCAGTCCTTCTCCTAACTCCTCCATTGGGGTTCCTGTACTCAGTCCAATCATTGGCTATAAGCATTTGCATCTGTATCAGTAAGGCTTGTTTTTATGCTCTTTTTTAATGCTGATATTTAGGCATCTTGGGTTGTGTCTTGGGGTTTTATTGCTATGAAAAGACATCATGCCCATAACAACTCTTATAATGGAAACAGTTAATTGGGTTGGTTTATAGTTTTAGATGTTTAGTCCATTATCTTCATGGCAGAAAATATGGCCACAGTCCAGTAGGCATGATGCTGGAGAAGGAGCTGAAAGTTCTACATCCTGAACTACATGCAGTCAAAAGAGATTGGGCATAGATTGAGCCTAAGAAGCCTCAAATCTACACTGCACCCTACAACACACACACACACACACACACACACACACACACACACACACACTTCTTTCAATTATCCTACACCTACTCCAAAAAGAGTACACCTCCTAATAATGCCATTCCCTATGGGCCAGTCATTCAAACACATAATTCTGTGGTGGCTGTACCTATTCAAACCATCACAAGTTATATGATTGAGGTGATTTTAAATATTTGGCCTTGTCTTTATTCCATGTGTGTCCTTTCCTTCAATTTCTATTGCTTTCTCTGGATTTTAGGAAAATGTGTTAGCTGTGAGCAATCTGGAAGGAAGTTGGTGGCAATTAGACATAGAGATGGTCTATAAGAAAAAGGGTTTGAAGGGATTCAGAAAAGAGTTAATGGGATCCTGTTCATGTATACAGGTGGTATTCAGAGAACTGGGGGTGCGGTGCGAAGGGATTGTCAAGTAAGTTGCAGTATTGAAAGAAATTTTCCTGAAAGACAGGAATGATCCAGCTATGAGTGCCATGTGTCTAAACCAAGAATTACAGTCTACAGTGTTGAGACAGAAGGAGGGACACCTGTATGAAGTTTGTTATTGGGCTAACAAATGAGGATAGAGAGATCATAAAGGAAGACAAGAAGAGTAGTGTGATCTAGCTACTCAAGTCCCTGGAGTTGTGGCCACTGGTGAAACCAGGTAGAAACTGTTTATAGTTATAAATAACAGACATAGCTATCAGAGGAGGGAGAAAAGATGGTTCTGTGGCAAGGCTTGGAAGAATCCTCAGGAAGTGGATGTAGAGATTAAGGAAAGACCCCTGAATGCAGTCTGCTACAGGGTTAGGAAAGAGACTTGAGTGTGGTGTGGCAGAAAGGGGAATGGAAATCACGAACCATCCAAGTCTGGTGTCACTATTGATGATGTAAGGTAGAAATTTTCTCAGGTATAAGCAGTTGATACAAAGGAAAGGAAGGAGCGAAGGAGGGAATCTTAGAAATTGCAATATTTAATCTTGCCAAAGTAGTTCTAGAGACTCCATTTACTTTTAAGCATTAATGAAACACATAAAAGAATAATTAAAATCATATTTTAAAAAGTGTATCAAGAAACTAGGTCTCTGAAAGCAAAGGTAAAAACCTTTGCCGATGTCAAATGTAGCATGGCACTATCACTATTATTTTTAGAGGTTAAACTGGTGCCCTTTGAAGGGGTTAGTCAGTTTCAAATGGATCAAAGAAAAGGAGGTGATTTCTTTGTCAAGCTTCTTTTCATGTTTCATGTTTCTTCTGCTTTACTGGCTCCCACTTTATCTTGTTCTCATGATATTTCATCCATTGTACCCTGGATCTATTTATTCTTCCTCTCTGCTATAGCCACTGCTCACCCCTAACACACACACTTTCTCTCTCTCTCAATCTCTCTCTCTCTCTCTCTCTCTCTCTCTCTCTCTCTCTCTCTCTCTCTCTCTCTCTCCCTCCCTCCCTCCCTCCCTCCCTCCCTCTTGCTCCACACAACACACACACATATACACACAAAAAAAATCATCTGTCTTTACCTTCACCTTCTTTGCCCTTGGCTTTTCACCCAAGTTCTCTTTTGTGAAACACATCCTAACTGAGCAGTGAGAGAAACACATCCTAACTGAGCAGTGCTCCCAACGAGAAAGTGTGAGGTACTAGTACATTGTGGAACAACAGATCAGTCCTGTGTAATCTTCCTTTTTTACCTTTAGGATGTATAGCTGGAAGTGACTTTTTTAAAATAAAAATTCTAATGGATTCAAAAGATTGTGTGAGCACAGGCCTTTGATAGCATTTCTTGTTTTTTTTTTTTTTTTTTTTTTTTTTTGATGAGATTCAGTTAACTCACAGCACAAACTGTATTTAACACTCAGAATTACCTATGTGTGGATTTGGCTGGACTGAGATATGTCCACAAAATACTTCGGGAAAAGAGATTACCATGCGAATCTATTCTCACCAGTGTATATAGAATTGGGAACAAAACACCCATGGAAGGAGTTACAGAGACAAAGTTTGGAGCTGTGACGAAAGGACGGACCATCTAGAAATTGCCATATCCGGGGATCCATCCCATAATCAGCCTCCAAATGCTGACACCATTGCATACACTAGCAAGATTTTGCTGAAAGGACCCAGATATAGCTGTCTCTTGTGCGACTAGGCAGGGGCCTAGTAAACACAAAAGTGGATGATCACAGTCAGCTATTGGATGGATCACAGGGCCCCCAATGGAGGAGCTAGAGAAAGTACCCAAGGAGCTAAAGGGATCCGCAACCCTGTAGGTGCAACAACATTATGAACTAACCAGTACCCCGGAGCTCTTGTGTCTAGCTGCATATGATCTGCATATGTATCAAAAGATGGCCTGATCGGCCACTGGAAAGAGAGGCCCATTGGACTTACAAACTTTATATGCCCCAGTAGAGGGGAACGCCAGGGCCAAAAAGTGGAAGTGGTTGGGTAGGGGAGTGGGGGAGTGGGTATGGGGGACTTTTGGGATAGCATTGGAAATGTAAATGAGGAAAATACCTAATAAAAATTAAAAAAAAAGAAATTGCTCAATTTTTTGATTCCCAGGGTTGAAGGTAGAGAATGAGTCAATTGTTTGCTAGTCTGCTGTTCTCATCTTCACCTGTCAAGAAGCTTAGTCATTGCTGAATAAGTTATTTTGAGAATGGGTTGGCCATGCTGCTCCAGCTTCTAACGGGCTTTTTAGTTTTGATTTTAGTGACTCTGGAATGAAGCAGTGTATACTCATGCTGATCCCCAGATTCTTTATTTTGTCTTATAGATGAACTCTATATTTTTTTACTTCTGACATATTTAAAATTAATTATCAATGTCATATATCAGTGCTAAATACTGTGCAGCTGGTCTGAAATGCCTCCCCTATTCTCATAGCCACTCATGAAGATATTCAATAAGGAAAGACAAAACATAAATTAGAAGACGTTCTAATACTTTCTTTTGATTGTATTACCCCATCATACATTTGATCCATAGATCTTGAAAGAATATAACTTTTTGTTACCAAACCTGTCCTAAATTTAATCTATAGTTTGACAAAAGTTGGTCTCCAGAGGAAAAACATCAAGTTATCCATTTCTAGAACTGAAGAAAGTCATTCATGAATTTCTTCAGTTTGACAAATTCCATTTAATGGCACATTCAATTGATTGTCTATACCTTTAAGAAATTGCTCTCCCAAAGTCTAGCAAGGAAAAGTATCAAGATAGGCAACTTTAAAGACAGATATTCTGTAACTACGGAACTTTTTAACCAGTTCCCAAATAAGGACAGAGACACTTTATTATTTAGGAATACATACTTAGACCATGAGCTTGGGCTTGTTCCCTGATTAGTTTATAAATAATCCATCTATTCTAGTCTATGTGTGCAACATGGTTGGTTACCTCTTCTCAGTTTCAACATCTCCTCAAAGTCTGGCTGCCAAATTGCACATGCCTGACTAACTAACTCCACAGAGTTCCTGTCTCTATACCAGAACTCCTACCTCTTATTTCTGGTGTTTTGTTATGATTTCAGCTTTGTTTTGACAGATGATACTTCTACACAGTACACAGGAGATTTTCTTGACAACGTCCTTGTGAGCTTGATTTTTCTTGTTCATAGGTACTGATTTCCATGTACCCATGAAATAGTTGAATGTAGATACCAGAGAGTAGCCTTTCAAAATCAAGTGATCCCTCATTGGTAACACTCTGGGGAGGAGAAAAGATGATTTTTTTACTTCAAGACCCATTATATTTGATGATATAGCAAATGACGAGTCTCATCGGAACACATCTAGATAGGAAAATAGGAGTACAAATGTTTCTGTTGTAGCATGATGTGATTGGACTCAGCAATAAATCTACAAATATAATGGTGAATTTATTTATTGATTGATCTGTTTGTTTGTTTGTTTCATGATGTTATAAACGGGGATAAAGCAAAGAGGAACAAGTAAGTGGAAAATAATTTTGAAAAGGAAATGAGTACACCATTTCATCCCCTGAATCTTATATTTTTCACAACCATTCTCCATCCCAATTCTGTACCCTGCATCTTGAACGGGGTGATTTAGATGTTCCATTTAGGGGAGAGAGTTTAAGTGCCACTTATTGTCAAAATATTGACTAGTTATGAGTTTCTGTTATCAACACTAACTACTATAAAAGGAACTCCTCTGACAAAAGCTGATAGCAGCACTATGTGTACTTTCCTTATAAATGGGATTTCTAATAAGATTTTAAAGTTATAGGTTTGTGGCTGTAAAGATTGAGTATCCTTGAGCAGCCTTAAGCTGCGGTTCTTACTTTTCTGTTGGCAAGAAGGTTGAAGTAGGTCTTTGAGTGAGGGGCTTATCTCTTTCTATGTGTCACCAATTTTCTTCTTTTTGTCATCTTTTATTAGATATTTTCTTACTTTACATTTCAAATGCTATCCCCAAAGCCACCTATACCCTCCCCCTGCCCTGCTTCCCAACCCATCCACTCCTGCTTCCTGGCCCCGGGGCAGTCTCTGGATGGTCCTTCCTTCTGTCTCAGCTCCAAACTTTTTCTCTGTAACTCCTTCCATTTTTTTCCCCATTCTAAGAAGGAGTGAAGTATCCACACTTTGGTCTTCCTTCTTGATTTTCATGTATTTTAGAAACTGTATTTTGGATATTCTAAGTGTTTGGGCTAATATCTGCTTATCAGTGAGGGCATATAATGTGTGTTCCTTTGTGATTGGGTTACCTCACTCAGGATGATATCCTCCAGATCCATCCACCAATTTCCTAAATATTTTTATCCTCCTTCTTTACAAAGAATCCAGTTTTCTTATGTCTTTTTCATACTCCTATGGTGGACTTCTCAATTCAGGCTCTTTCCTTCAAAATTAATTTTCATGTATACAAGTTGGTGTCCTTTTCTTCAGAGAATCTTATTGTTCAGTAAAAAACAAACTATATATCCAGAAAAACACCATGAGTTTCTGAGTGCCATTATGATATGTAGGTATGTGGTGGAAATATGAGAGAGAAACTTCAATGGAATTGTTTGAGTATGATGAAAGGTGGTGGAGCAGATGGATGTGAGTAGCCTATGCTGCCATCTGAGGCCATGGTGAAGTCCTGATCTGTGCTGCTTCTGATGATAATCTCTAGGTCTATGGCCATGCACCAGCATTGGTGTGTGTCAATGTCCATGGCACATTTTACCACCACTGCTATGAATAGAAGATAGTCTTAGTCTTAGCCTTAGTATGAGGGTTTCCCAGAGCTGGCCCAGCTCTTCACTTCCTGCAACATATGAGAGAGATGGCCCCACTTTTCACCTGCTGTAGCACTCAGGTGAGCCATCTGCACCTTGCCTGGGCATCACAGTAGATTCCTGGTAATATATATGCAGAATAGCTGGCAGGCTGACAGACTCAGCTACCATCCAGGCCTATATCCATGGCTTTGAGTAAGCCCACCCTAACATCTACCCCTTCTATGAACTCCTGGAGTGAATGAAAGGGCCTTTCCTGGGGATCCAAAGCTGTAGGATCTCCATGACCCAGGGCAACAAGAGGTTATTCAGGGGAATTTCTGGTGAGGATTTAGTATTGATAGTATACCCAAAGTCAGAAGCATTGAACACAACCAACAACCCATTGCAATGAACATTTTCAGGTAAAGATATTTGGACAAAATGTTTATTGTGTGACACACTGGAACACACTTCAGCTTTCATGATAAGATGGTTTTGTTGTTGTTGCGGATGTTGATGATGTTGTTTGCTATTTTAATTTTAATTTTTAAGTTTTTTGAGAGAGAGGTTGAAAGAGCAGAAGGAAGATATGAAGGGATTGGGAGATGAGTAGAATTGTCATGCATGATACCAAATTCACAAGAATCTATAAAAAGCCTTAAAAAACAAGTTTAATGGTGATACTCTCTTGTGGAACCATAAGTGCCTTGTTGCCATTCTCCAACTTTAAATTTTATCATTCTCCTTTAAATTAACCAAGCTTCATATTTTTTTTGTTTTTGATCTTTTCTTGTAGATATGAATAAGATAAATGAGCAATAGCTATGTTTGAACGCGTGTTCATCTTGCAGTTTGTTTCAACAAGTAGCTTAGACTAATACTTCTGAAGTGAGTTTCATCCAAAATCTCAGGACACCAGAAAAATGCACATCAGTTCTTGGCAGCAATGCACCAAAAGGTCTTCTATGCCAGTTCCCAGTAGTGTCCTTATTTGAATTTTTATGATCATAGTCTTTTGTTTCAACATATCTATGATCATTCTGGTATTCCAGACTCCCGAAAGAATGCCATGGTAAGCTCTATTATAGGACTCTTGGGTTCTGTAACCCATAGTATCAATTGACTTCACATTTCCCCTGGGATTTGATCCCTATAACCCAAGAACCAGATGGCTAACTTTATTACAGAAATAGGTGCCCCTCTTCTAAAATTCTTTTCTGTTTTCTTGTTTGTTTTTTGTTCTTGATTAAACCATTTGCATTGATGTGAAAAATATTTGAAAAGAAAGGTATTATATTTTAGAAGGGAAGTTTTTGTTTGGTATCGCAGTTCAAGGGTATAGACTTTGAAAGCAAGGAAGGTCTAACAGTAAGCCATGATGTCATGAGCATGAAGTATTGCTACACCTTGCATCTTCATTTGGGAAACAGAGCAATAAAGAGTCACATTCAGCTATCTTTCCACTTTAATTTACATCAAGACCCAAACTAACCAACAGGATAATGATGACCACATTCATTATTTCTGTTTTCTTCTCACTCAAATCTTTCTGGAAATACCCTCATGGGCACATGGAGGTATATTTTCACTGTCATTCTAAATCTAGTCATTTCCATGATGAAAATTAACTAGCACACTTTGTTATAATTGGGCGATCTTACTTTTTTCTCAATTTACAACAAGAAGGACATGTCCCAACTGCATGTCAATATCAGCAAGATGCAGCACTTAAATTCAAATTATGTGCTGAAGCGAAGGCAACTGGGATTCAAACAATAGTAACTAAACTCTAGGCAGTCTTCGCTGACAAGCATAAACATTTCTCACCTATATATTGTTAGCATTTTTATGATTTTCTGTCATGAACTGAAATAGAAAACATATCCACTCTAGATTCATTTTCTATCCAATCTAGGATATTTTTACCTCCTTACTTAAGCTCCCACTACCACAACATTTTCACAAGACATGGAGCATCACTGTCTGAGCATTTTAAACAAGAAAATCTAAGTTTTGAACAGTTCTACAAGTTATAAAATCAAGATCGATGTATTTTCAGTTTTGTTTTATAAGAATTCATTGCTTGCAACATTTTACCAACATTTACCTTTGTTTTTTCAACTTGTTGTGTACTGTGTGTATATGCTCTATATCTCTCTATGGCTAAATATCCTCCTATCAGAGCTTCAGTATAACTTAATCTTTAGGGTAACTTGGTTTCCAAATATAGTCAAATTCTGAGGCATTAGGGAGAAGTTATCAACATATGGATTTTTATAGGAAATATAATTAGGCCAAAACAGATAGGTTACCATATTTAGGCTCAGGATAAAAATGTATTGTACATTGTGATAATTGACATAAAATAGGACTCTTTCTATGCCTATGTAATCCTTGTGGGTAGGTAGTGATGGAGTTTACTCATTAACTCTTACTGGGTAACATGTTTGGTCTAACAGTTGTGACTTTTGTCACAAAGTGATCTCTTAACACTTGGATTATTAATAAAAAGTCTCAGCAGAAAAGTTGGGGGAAGAAGTAATTAACCTTCATGAACACCATCCCAGAACTAACTATGCTGCTTTCTCACTTTTGCAACTGGTTTTTTATGAGATACCTGGTTCCTTGTGTAAATTGTTTATGCTGCACATATACAGAAATTAGCTCTGTTTTCTATATCAGTAGTTTTCAAGAAACTAAATACTCTATCCACCTTTTCTCAGTAGCAATGACTCTTGACATGGGAGGCGGTAAGGTACTCTAAAGTTTCTGCAGTTCTCCACACCTTTAAATCAGAGATCATTGTAGGTAATGACAGTCATCAGTGTTTTATCGATCATATAGTTACATTTTGAAACATACTGGATTGTGGTTACTTATAGGGTTCCATTAGAATATATGATAAACGCAAATTCTCAGTCTTACACCACCTGTGGAGAATCAGAATCCATATTTTTTTGTGTGTGTGTCAACATTCCTGAGAATATTTTACACTTATTAGTGTTTGAGGAGCAATTGCCTAAGTCATATGTTCTCATGTTGAACTACAAATTAGTAATGCATGAGGATTTCTTAAAATATGAGTGACCTGGATGAAGGATAACTGGAGTCAGTAAATTCAGGACTTCCAGGTCTGTGTTCATTCAGAGATGATGCACCTAACCCTTAGGAGACTGGAGGCTCCAGGGAGTATGGAGGTCAGGTAGGATGGAGGGTAGGGACATCCACATGGAGACAAGAGAGTGGGGAAGAGATATGGGGTGTGGAAGAGTTGGATGATAGATGGGGGGAATAAAATATGGAGTGTAAAAAATAAATTAATTTTAAAAAGAAATAAATAATGGGGTTATTTGATTTTCTGGAGTCCACCCTCTTGAGTTCTTTATATATGTTGGATATTAGTCCCCTATCTGATTTAGGATAGGTAAAGAACCTTTCCCAATCTGTTGGTGGCCTTCTTGTTTTATTGACAGTATCTTTTGCCTTGCAGAAGCTTTGCAGTTTCATGAGGTCCTATTTGTCAATTCTCGATCTTACAGCACAAGCCATTGCTGTTCTATTCAGGAATTTTTCCCCTATGCCCATATCTTTGAGGCTTTTCCCCACTTTCTCCTCTATAAGTTTCAGTGTCTCTGGTTTTATGTGAAGTTCCTTGATACACTTAGATTTTACCTTAGTACAAGGAGATAGGAATGGATCGATTCGCATTCTTCTACATGATAACAACCAGTTGTGCCAGCACCATTTGTTGAAAATGCTGTCTTAGGATACCCAAGATATAAGATACAACTTGCCAAACGCATGAAATTCAAGAAGAACAAAGACCAAAGTGTAGACACTTTACCCTTTCTTAGAAATGGGAACAAAACACCCATGGAAGGAGTGACAGAGACAAAATTTGGAGCTGTGACAAAAGGATGGACCATCTAGTGATTGCCATATGCAAAGATCCATCCCATAATCAGCTTCCAAATGCTGACACCATTGCATACACTAGCAAGATTTTGCTGAAAGGACCCAGATATAGCTGTCTCTTGTGAGACTAGGCAGGGGCCTAGCAAACACATAAGTGGATGATCACAGTCAGCTATTGGATGGGTCACACGGCCCCCAATGGAGGAGCTAGAAAAATTACCCAAGGAGCTAAAGGGAACTGCAACCCTATAGGTGGAACAACAATATGAACTAACCAGTTCCCCGGAGCTCTTGTCTCTAGCTGCATATGTATCAAAAGATGGCCTAGTAGGCCATCACTGCAAAGGGAGGCCCATTGGACTGGCAAACTTTATATGCCCCAGTACAGGGGAACACCAGGGCCAAAAAGAGGGAGTGGGTGGGTAGGGGATTGGGGGGGTGGGTATGGGGGACCTGTGGGATAGCATTGAAAATGTATATGAGGAAAATACCTAATTAAAAAAAAAAGATTAAAAAAATGCTGTCTTTCTTCCACTGGATGGTTTTAGCTCCCTTGTCGAAGATCAAGTGACCATAGGTGTGTGGGTTCATTTCTGGGTCTTCAATTCTATTCCATTGGTCTACTTGTCTGTCACTATACCAGTGCCATTCAGTTTTTATCACAATTGCTCTGTAGTAAAGCTTTAGGTCAGGGACGGTGATTCCACCAGAGGTTCTTTTATCCTTGAGAAGAGTTTTTGCTATCCTCGGTTTTTTGTTATTCCAGATGAATTTGCAGATTGCTCTTTCTAATTCGTTGAAGATTTGAGTTGGAATTTTGATGGGGATGGCATTGAATCTGTAGATTGCTTTTGGCAAGATAGCCATTTTTACAACGTTGATCCTGCCAATCCATGAGCATGGGAGATCTTTCCATCTTCTGAGATCTTCTTTAATTTCTTTCTTCAGAGACTTGAAGTTTTTATCATACAGATTTTTCACTTCCTTAGTTAGAGTCACACCAAGATATTTTATATTATTTGTGACTATTGAGAAGGGTGTTGTTTCCCTAATTTCTTTCTCAGCCTGTTTATTCTTTGTATAGAGAAAGGCCATTGACTTGTTTGAGTTAATTTTATATCCTGCTACTTCACAGAAGCTGTTTATCAGTTTTAGGAGTTCTCTGGTGGAATTTTTAGGGTCACTGATATATACTATCATATCATCTGCAAAAAGTGATATTTTGACTTCCTCTTTTTCAATTTGTATCCCCTTGATCTCCTTTTGTTGTCGAATTGCTCTGGCTAGGACTTCAAGAACAATGTTGAATAGGTATGAAGAGAGTGGACAGCCTTGTCTAGTCCCTGATTTTAGTGGGATTGCTTCAAGCTTCTCACCATTTACTTTGATGTTGGCTACTGGTTTGCTGTAGATTGCTTTCATCATGGTTAGGTATGGGTCTTGAATTCCTGATCTTTCCAAGACTTTTATCATGAATGGGTGTTGGATCTTGTCGAATACTTTTTCCGCATCTAAGGAGATGATCATGTGGTTCTCAGAACTGAACAAAGAATTCTCACCCAAGAAATACCGAATGGCAGAGAAGCACCTGAAAAAATGTTCAACATCCTTAATTATCAGGGAAATGCAAATCAAAACAACCCTGAGATTCCACCTCACACTAGTCAGAATGGCTAAGATCAAAAATTCAGGTGAGAGCAGATGCTGTCGAGGATGTGGAGAAAGAGGACCACTTCTCCACTGTTGGTGGGATTGCAAGCTTGTACAACCACTCTGGAAATCAGTCTGGCGGTTCCTTAGAAAATTGGACATAGTACTACCGGAGGATCCAGCAATACCTCTTCTGGGCATATATCCAGAAGATGCCCCAACCGGTAAGAAGGACACATGCTCCACTATGTTCATAGCAGCCTTATTTATAATAGGCAGAAGCTGGAAAGAATCCAGATGCCCCTCAACAGAGGAATGGATACAGAAAATGTGGTACATTTACACAATGGAGTACTACTCAGCTATTAAAAAGAATGAATTTATGAAATTCCTAGCTTAATGGATGGACCTGGAGGGCATCATCCTGAGCGAGGTAACCCAATCACAAAGGAACTTACACAATATGTACTCACTGATAAGTGGATACTAGCCCAAAACTTAGTATACCCAAGATATAAGATACAATTTGCCAAATGCATGAAACTCTAGAAGAATGAAGACCAAAGTGTGGACACTGTGCCCCTTATTAGAATTGGGAACAAAACACCCATGGAAGGAGTTACAGAGACAAAGTTTGAGCTGAGACAAAAGGATGGACCATCTAGAGACTGCCTTATTTAGGGATCCACCCCATAATCAGCTTCCTAACGCTGACACCACTGCATACACTAGCAAGATTTTGCTGAAAGGACCCAGATAAAGCTGTCTCTTGTGAGACTAGGCAGGGGCCTAGCAAACACATAAGTGGATGCTCACAATCAGCTATTGGATGGATCACAGGGCCCCCAATGGAGGAGCTAGAGAAAGTATCCAAGGAGCTAAAGAGATCTTCAACCCTGTAGATGCAACAACATTATGAACTAACCAGTACCCTGGAGCTCTTGACTCTAGCTACATATGTATCAAAAATGGCCTAGTCGGCCATCACTGGAAAGAGAGGCCCATCAGACACACAAACTTTATATGCCCCAGTACAGGGGAATGCCAGGGCCAAAAAAAATGAGAATGGGTGGGTACGGAAGTTGGGGGGAGGGTATGGGGGACTTTTGGGATAGCATTGGAAATTTCATTGAGGAAAATACGTAATAAATAAAAAAAAAAGAAAGAAATATTTTTTTAAAAAGAAGTAGAGCAGTAGAGCAAGACAGATACCTGCTTGGTATATATTTGACTCAGAGTTGAGACCTTAGAAACATAAAAATACTGACATACATAAAAATCAGAAACATTTCCCTAAACAACAAACTATCTGAAAAGAAAATTAAGATGAAAATTTCACTTGCAATAGCCTAAAAATGGATTATTTAGCAATGTACTTAAACAATAGTTTCATTTACTTTTACAGTATCTTTTTGTCTTGTTTTGTTTTGTTTTGTTTTGATTTTTTTTTTCCGAGACAGGGTTTCTCTGTATAGCCCTAGTGCCCTGGAACTCACTCTGTAGACCAGGCTGGCCTCGAACTCAGAAATCTGCCTGCCTCTGCCTCCCAAGTGCTGGGATTAAACACATGTGCCACCACTGCCTGGCTTACTTTTACAGTAACTATGTATTAGAAGCCATGAGGAATGATATTTGAAGACTATATCAGTAAATAGAATGATATTTGTTGTCTGACCATTTCCTCTAAAATCAAATATTCTTTTCTGGTAAGAGGCACATTAAAACTAGAAAGTAAGGGAAACTTAAAAGTTATAAGAAATAAACAAAATGTACAAGTCTATGGATGATCCTAAAAATACAAGAGTCACCAGAGTTCCCAACAAGGGTAACAGTTCCTAGAAAAAAGAGACACAGCTAAGCTATGCACAAGCTATACTCCATGGATATGGTTCTCATTTGTATAATGGACTTCTGAGTGGTGCAGTTACCTTTCAGTCATCTTGCTTGCTAGCATTCTTTGCTTTTATGGAGTTCAAAGTGACATGGACCAGTTCTAAGGAGACTAGAGTCAGGGACTTTCAGAAAGAGTCCCTAGAATCATTTCATATGCTTGATGATTTTTCAAATCAAGAATTTGCACAAAAAAGTAAAAAGCTTACTTATTATTCTAGTCAAGACTTCACTTACACAAATGTTAATATGTGGAATGGTGAAAGACACCCTGGTTTCTGGTTGAGCTAGGTTTGGAACCCTGGTGACTTCACAGGTGACCCTGCAAGGAATGGTAGGCATTTGCCACACTCCTGGACACCAGGCCCCTGACAAGAGGCCACAGCTCTCCATATGTCTGTGACCATGAGTCATGTATGGGCAATGCCCCAAGCCCCTCCACAGGTAGAGGATGTGACCAAGGATCATGTAGCCTCAAGACAGATCTCTGTTTTAACTAGTCATCTAAAGGCCTGAAGGGCTTAGCCAATTAGGCTTTCCTTCCCAGACACTTCTCCCTGTAAAAATTATTTAACCTCAGGCCTGCCCTGAGAAAGTGGGGTAAGGTTTTCTCATTGCTACTCTCTGCCCTGACAATAACTGTCTCTTTTCATCGGGTCCTGTGGTGGGGAACAATGGAACAGGACTTTTGTCTAAAGATCCTGCCCACTAACCTCTCACAGAAGGCCTCTCAGCATGCCCAACCATGGCCTCCACCAAACCAAGCTGCCTGCCAAACAAACCAAGGACTCTCCTCCTGAGGGACCCAGCCAGAGCTCTACCCAGCCCTCTTCCCTTTGGTACCAGGCTAGGGAAATGTGCTTCACATAGTTCATAGTTTGCCATGCACTGGCCTGGAGTAAGTGCAATCTAAACTCCCATGTCCTGCCTCCTCCATTGGCCAGAGTCCTGGGGTGGATGCAGGCCACCATTTAACCTACATTAATACAAATCACCTTAATTCTTACAAGTCATGTAAGAATACAATTCTCTTTCAGTTTCTCTCTACCTCTAGTCTAAAATCTTCTGTGACTATCCCTCTCCAGACAGGGGCACTTGACTAACACTGGTAAATCTCTAATCTGCCTAGGAACCATATCCCTTGCACTGCCTTCTTGCCCCCTTCTGGACTTATATTTTCACTGTAGGCATCACATACTCCTTCCAGAAACTCAACTCACCCCCACTGAGCACGTTGGTTCCCCCACCTGGAATCACAGAGCCTAGGATTCTGCTTCCATCTTAACTGGATCACGGCACCCAAGGACTATCCACTGCATATTAGTACTAAATCTACACCAGCAGCTACAGTCCAATCCAATGACCTGCATGAGGACCATCTGATCTATGCCAGCCTTTCAGTTTCCTTTCTGTACCCTATTTCCCTGGTAAGAATATTAAATTTGCATTTGCATGCTGACCAGCACCCGCTGTTTAGAAATTTCCTGAGACTATCTCTCAGACTCCTAAAGATGACTGTCAGAATCTTCTAACTCTACAAATAATATGATTCTAGGATTAGAAACCTTAATAGTGTGGGTGAATCAAGAAATTTGATTCAAATGTGAAAGCTGAATTGCTCAAAGACTAAACCCTATACCTCAGAAGTTGGTCAACCACCTGATAAGTTTGTCTGACTGGAAAGAGATCTGTAATCACTCAGTTGACAAGAGAAACAATGATGTAACTCAAAAAGCCAATGCCTCATTTCAATAGAAGCATGAAACCCAGTAAGTCTCCAGCAAATAAAAATAGTCTCATAATATGCTCTCAGAAAAGCAACAAGATAGTAATTTCAAAATAGTAGTTGTATTACTTGATAAAATAAATAAAATCAAAAGACAAAAATAAAACACCATACAGAAACTCTGAGATAATATAAAAAGACCAAACCAACGAATACTAGGTATGACAGTTCCAGGTAAATATGATAGAAAATATTTTCGATAAATTGATAGAAAAAAAGACTAATCTAAAAACAAGAGTTGCCTATAGGGGAAGAATGCTAGTCTAAGAGAGAGACAGACAGAGACAGAGACAGAGACAGAGAGATCTATGAAGGTACAAAAACCACACAGAACACCAACTAGACAGGGCCACACAGAATCTCTCTACCATTGTGGAAAATATTTAAAAAATAAACCTCCCAACTCTCAGAGGTGCCAGGCCACAGTCCTGAGCTCCTGCTGCCAACTCTCTAGAGCTAGCCTCTGTGCCAGGTGATCTCACTTGCTCTGTCTCTTGGCCCACCAACTCACCAGCCCTTTGAGATTATATGGCTCCCACCGGGCCATCTCTTGGACAGGGCCCCAGAGTTCCTCTCACTCTCACAAAACTCCCCATGCACCACTTGTTGTCCATCTCAACATCTAATTACCTGGTAAAATCAAGACTAGTAATGCTTACTTGGCCAATAATAACAGAATTTACAAGCTGCCAACACAATAATTTCAGAACCAAATGATAATGATAAAGCATTAACCCAATTATTCTCACTTTTTTGATAACATCATGTCAGTCTCCATTATGGTTCTCTCTCTCTCCTCCTCCTCAGGCCCCTCTCTCTGTCACCTCAACTCCTTGCTCCAACTGGTTTCTCCTGTCCAATCCCTATCTTCCCACTGCCCTAATATGATTGTACAGGAAAAATCCTGCAACATTCTGCATTATATATGAGTTAAAACAGTAAATATATAGAACAAGGGAAGAATCGTGAAAGAGTAAGAAAGATAAGGTCACATACAAACGTAGACCCATAAGAATAATAGCTGAATTTTCAATGGATACTATGAACACAAGAAATCTTGGAATGTAAGGAATGACTACAGTTGATCAGACCAAATGTTTATACCAGGAACTATACCCTCATAACTAACTGAGAAAGAAAAAATTTCCATCAGAGATAAATGATTTAAGGAATTTATGGACTTTAAAAAGCTTTACAGAGGGTGCTTGAAAGAAAACAAAGAGATTATGCATATACAAGAAGTCATAAAGAACACCTAATCTGAGGAGTTTGAATAAAAAATACACAATAAAAGTACTTAAAACAACAAAATGAAAGACTCTATACACAATGTTCAATAATAATCAATAAAAATGACCTCAATTCCCCAACTAAGAGTCATGGACTAAGAGATTGCATAAGAAAACAGGGAATGACTCTTTATTGGCTCAAAGGAAAAAATTTCATACCGATAATAGACACTAACTTAAGATAAAATGATGGAGCAAAGAAATATTGTAAGCGACCTTCCGCTCCACTCGAGCCCCGGGCTTCCTTGCCAGCGGAGTCACCTGACACCCGCAAGGGCCCACACAGGATTCCCCAAGGGATCCTAAGACCTCTGGTGAGTGGAACACAGCACCGGCCCCAATCCAATCGCATGAAACCTGAGACTGCGGTACATAGGGAAGCAGACTACCCGGGCCTGACCCGGGGCAAAAGCCCCTTCCGCTCCACTCGAGCCCTGGGCTTCCATGCCAGTGGAGTCGCCTGACACCCGCAAGGGCCCACACAGGATTCCACAAGGGATCCTAAGACCTCTAGTGACTGGAACACAACTTCTGCCAGGAGTTCGGTTCGAACACCAGATATCTGGGTACCTTCCCTGCAAGAAGAGAGCTTTCCTGCAGAGAATACTCTACCCACTGAAACTAAGGAGAGTGCTACCCTCCCAGTTTTGCTTATAGAGGCTAACAGAGTCACCTGAAGAACAAGCTCTTAACAGAGACAACTATATCAGCTAGCTTCAGAGATTACCAGATGGCGAAAGGCAAACGTAAGAATCCTACTAACAGAAATCAAGACCACTCACCATCATCAGAACGCAGCACTCCCACCCCACCTAGTCCTGGGCACCCCAACACAACCGAAAATCTAGACCCAGATTTAAAAACATTTCTCATGATGATGATAGAGGACATCAAGAAGGACTTTCATAAGTCACTTAAAGAATTACAGGAGAGCACTGCTAAAGAGTTACAGGCCCTTAAAGAAAAGCAGGAAAACACAGCCAAACAGGTAGAAGTCCTTAAAGAAAAACAGGAAAACACATCCAAACAGGTAATGGAAATGAACAAAACCATACTAGAACTAAAAAGGGAAGTAGACACAGTAAAGAAAACCCAAAGCAAGGCAACGCTGGAGATAGAAACCCTAGGAAAGAGATCTGGAAACATAGATGCGAGCATCAGCAACAGAATACAAGAAATGGAAGAGAGAATCTCAGGTGCAGAAGATTCCATAGAGAACATCGACACAACAGTCAAAGAAAATACAAAATGCAAAAGGATCCTAACTCAAAACATCCAGGAAATCCAGGACACAATGAGAAGACCAAACCTACGGATAATAGGAATTGATGAGAATGAAGATTTTCAACTTAAAGGGCCAGCTAATATCTTCAACAAAATAATTGAAGAAAACTTCCCAAACATAAAGAAAGAGATGCCCATGATCATACAAGAAGCCTACAGAACTCCAAATAGACTGGACCAGAAAAGAAATTCCTCCCGACACATAATAATCAGAACAACAAATGCACTAAATAAAGATAGAATATTAAAAGCAGTAAGGGAGAAAGGTCAAGTAACATATAAAGGAAGGCCTATCAGAATTACACCAAACTTTTCACCAGAGAATATGAAAGCCAGAAGAGCCTGGACAGATGTTATACAGACACTAAGAGAACACAAATGCCAGCCCAGGCTAATATACCTGGCCAAACTCTCAATTACCATAGAAGGAGAAACCAAAGTATTCCACGACAAATCCAAATTCACACAATATCTCTACACGAATCCAGCCCTTCAAAGGATAATAACAGAAAAGAAGCAATACAAGGACGGAAATCACGCCCTAGAACAAGCAAGAAAGTAATCCCTCAACAAACCAAAAAGAAGACAGCCACAAGAACAGAATGCCAACTCTAACAACAAAAATAAAAGGAAGCAACAATTACTTTTCCTTAATATCTCTTAATATTAATGGACTCAATTCCTCAATAAAAAGACTTAGACTAACAGACTGGCTACACAAACAGGACCCAACATTCTGCTGCTTACAGGAAACCCATCTCAGGGAAAAAGACAGACACTACCTCAGAGTGAAAGGCTGGAAAACAATTTTCCAAGCAAATGGTCTGAAGAAACAAGCTGGAGTAGCCATTCTAATATCGGAAAAAATCGACTTCCAACCCAAAGTTATCAAAAAAGACAAGGAGGGACACTTCATACTCATCAAAGGTAAAATCTTCCAAGAGGAACTCTCAATTCTGAATATCTACGCTCCAAATGCAAGGGCAGCCACATTCATTAAAGACACTTTAGTAAAACTCAAAGCACACATTGCACCTCACACAATAATAGTGGGAGACTTCAACACACCACTTTCATCAAGGGACAGATCATGGAAACAGAAACTAAACAGGGACACAGTGAAACTAAAAGAAGTTATGAAACAAATGGACCTGACAGATATCTACAGAACATTTTATCCTAAAACAAAAGGATATACCTTCTTCTCAGCACCTCACGGGACCTTCTCCAAAATTGACCATATAATTGGTCACAAAACAGGCCTCAACAGATACAAAAATATTGAAATTGTCCCATGTATCCTATCAGACCACCATGGCCTAAGACTGATCTTCAATAACAACATAAATAATGGAAAGCCAACATTCACGTGGAAACTGAACAACACTCTTCTCAATGATAACTTGGTCAAGGAAGGAATAAAGAAAGAAATTAAAGACTTTTTAGAGTTTAATGAAAATGAAGCCACAACGTACCCAAACCTTTGGGACACAATGAAAGCATTTCTAAGAGGGAAACTCATAGCTCTGAGTGCCTCCAAGAAGAAATGGGAGACAGCACATACTAGCAGCTTGACAACACATCTAAAAGCTCTAGAAAAAAAGGAAGCAAATTCACCCAAGAGGAGTAGAAGGCAGGAAATAATCAAACTCAGGGGTGAAATCAACCAAGTGGAAACAAGAAGAACTATTCAAAGAATTAACCAAACGAGGAGTTGGTTCTTTGAGAAAGTCAACAAGATAGATAAACCCTTAGCTAGACTCACTAAAGGGCACAGGGACAAAATCCTAATTAACAAAATCAGAAATGAAAAGGGAGACATAACAACAGATCCTGAAGAAATCCAAAACACCATCAGATCCTTCTACAAAAGGTTATACTCAACAAAACTGGAAAACCTGGACGAAATGGACAAATTTCTGGACAGATACCAGGTACCAAAGTTGAGTCAGGATCAAGTTGACCATCTAAACAGTCACATATCACCTAAAGAAATAGAAGCAGTTATTAATAGTCTCCCAGCCAAAAAAAGCCCAGGACCAGACGGGTTTAGTGCAGAGTTCTATCAGACCTTCAAAGAAGATCTAATTCCAGTTCTGCACAAACTATTTCACAAAATAGAAGTAGAAGGTACTCTACCCAACTCATTTTATGAGGCCACTATTACTCTGATACCTAAACCACAGAAAGACCCAACAAAGATAGAGAACTTCAGACCAATTTCTCTTATGAATATCGATGCAAAAATCCTCAATAAAATTCTTGCTAACCGAATCCAAGAACATATTAAAGCAATCATCCATCCTGACCAAGTAGGTTTTATTCCAGGAATGCAGGGATGGTTTAATATACGAAAATCCATCAATGTAATCCATTATATAAACAAACTCAAAGACAAAAACCACATGATCATCTTGTTAGATGCAGAAAAAGCATTTGACAAGATCCAACACCCATTCATGATAAAAGTTTTGGAAAAATCAGGAATTCAAGGCCCATACCTAAACATGGTAAAAGCAATCTACAGCAAACCAGTAGCCAACATCAAAGTAAATGGAGAGAAGCTGGAAGCAATCCCACTAAAATCAGGGACTAGACAAGACTGCCCACTTTCTCCCTACCTTTTCAAAATAGTACTTGAAGTATTAGCCAGAGCAATTCGACAACAAAAGGAGATCAAAGGGATACAAATTGGAAAAGGGGAAGTCAAAATATCACTTTTTGCAGATGATATGATAGTATATATAAGTGACCCTAAAAATTCTACCAGAGAACTCCTAAACCTGATAAACAGCTTCGGTGAAGTAGCTGGATATAAAATAAACTCAAACAAGTCAATGGCCTTTCTCTATACAAAGATTAAACAGGCTGAGAAAGAAATTAGGGAAACAACACCCTTCTCAATAGTCATAAATAATATAAAATATCTTGGCGTGACTCTAACTAAGGAAGTGAAAGATCTGTATGATAAAAACTTCAAATCTCTGAAGAAAGAAATTAAAGAAGATCTCAGAAGATGGAAAGATCTCCCATGCTCATGGATTGGCAGGATCAACATTGTAAAAATGGCTATCTTGCCAAAAGCAATCTACAGATTCAATGCAATCCCCATCAAAATTCCAACTCAATTCTTCAACGAATTAGAAGGAGCAATTTGCAAATTCATCTGGAATAACAAAAAACCTAGGATAGCAAAAAGTCTTCTCAAGGATAAAAGAACCTCTGGTGGCATCACCATGCCTGACCTAAAGCTTTACTACAGAGCAATTGTGATAAAAACTGCATGTTACTGGTCTAGAAACAGACAAGTAGACCAATGGAATAGAATTGAAGACCCAGAAATGAACCCACACACCTATGGTCACTTGATCTTCGACAAGGGAGCTAAAACCATCCAGTGGAAGAAAGACAGCATTTTCATCAATTGTTGCTGGCACAACTGGTTGTTATCATGTAGAAGAATGCGAATCAATCCATACTTATCTCCTTGTACTAAGGTCAAATCTAAATGTATCAAGGAACTTCACATAAAACCAGAGACACTGAAACTTATAGAGGAGAAAGTGGGGAAAAGCCTTGAAGATATGGGCACAGGGGAAAAATTCCTGAACAGAACAGCAATGGCATGTGCTGTAAGATCAAGAATTAACAAATTGGACCTAAAGAAACTCCAAAGTTTCTGCAAGGCAAAAGACACCGTCAATAAGACAAAAAGACCACCAACAGATTGGGAAAGGATCTTTACCTATCCTAAATCAGATAGGGGACTAATATCCAACATATATAAAGAACTCAAGAAGATAGACTTCAGAAAATCGAACAACCCCATTAAAAAATGGGGCTCAGAACTGAAGAAAGAATTCTCACCTGAGGAATACCAAATGGCAGAGAAGCACCTGAAAAAATGTTCAACATCCTTAATCATCAGGGAAATGCAAATCAAAACAACTCTGAGATTCCACCTCACACCAGTCAGAATGGCTAAGATCAAAAATTCAGGTGACAGCAGATGCAGGCATGGATGTGGAGAAAGAGGAACACTCCTCCATTGTTGGTGGGATTGCAGGCTTATACAACCACTCTGGAAATCAGTCTGGCGGTTCCTCAGAAAATTGGACATAGTAGTACCGGAGGATCCAGCAATACCTCTTCTGGGCATATATCCAGAAGATACCCCAACTGGTAAGAAGGACACATGCTCCACTATGTTCATAGCAGCCTTATTTATAATAGCCAGAAGCTGGACAGAACCCAGATGCCCCTCAACAGAGGAATGGATACAGAAAATGTGGTAAATCTACACAATGGAGTACTACTCAGCTATTAAAAAGAATGAATTTATGAAATTCCTAGCCAAATGGATGGACCTTGAGGGCATCATCCTCAGTGAGGTAACACATTCACAAAGGAACTCACACAATATGTACTCACTGATAAGTGGATATTAGCCCCAAACCTAGGATTCCCAAGATATAAGGTACAATTTGCTAAACACATGAAACTCAAGAAGAATGAAGACTGAAGTGTGGACACTATGCCCTCTTTAGAATTGGGAACAAAACACCCATGGAAGGAGTTACAGAGACAAAGTTTGGAGCTGAGATGAAAGGATGGACCATGTAGAGACTGCCATATCCAGGGATCCACCCCATAATCAGCATCCAAACGCTGACACCATTGCATACCCTAGCAAGATTTTATCGAAAGGACCCAGATGTAGCTATCTCTTGTGAGACTATGCCGGGGCCTAGCAGACACAGAAGTGGATGCTCACAGTCAGCTAATGGATGGATCACAGTGCTCCCAATGGAGGAGCTAGAGAAAGAACCCAAGGAGCTAAAGGGATCTGCAACCCTATAGGTGGAACAACATTATGAACTAACCAGTACGCTGGAGCTCTTGACTCTAGCTGCATATGTATCAAAAGATGGCCTAGTCGACCATCACTGGAAAGAGAGGCCCATTAGACACGCAAACTTTGTATGCCCCAGTACAGGGGAACGCCAGGGCCAAAAAGGGGGAGTGGGTGGTTAGGGGAGTGGGGGTGGGCGGGTATGGGGGACTTTTGGTATAGCATTGGAAATGTAAATGAGCTAAATACCTAATAAAAAATGGAAAAAAAAAGAAAAAAAAAGAAATATTGTAAGCAACAGAACTAAGAAACATTCAGGCAGCCGGTTGTGGTGCCACACGCCTTTAATCCCAGCACTCAGGAGGCAGAGGCAGGCGGATTTCTGAGTTCAAGGGCAGCCTGGTCTACAAAGTGAGTTCCAGGACAGCCAGGACTACACAGAGAAACCCTGTCTCAAAAAAAAAAAAAAGTAAGAAAGAAAGAAGAAAGAAAGAAAGAAAGAAAGAAAGAAAGAAAGAAAGAAAGAAAGAAAGAAAAAGAAACATTTAGGTATAGATATGTTCTACCATACTAGGAAAATCTAAAAGAAATGTATATGTTTTTAGATATATATGACCTACAAAGACATAAGAAAATGAAGTAAGTAATTTTCATATGCTCATAATGGCATGTAATATTAAAGCAGTAATTTAAAATTTCCAAAAGTGCAAAAAGGGCAGGACCAGATAGATTCAGTATACAATATTACTGGATATTCAAAGAAAAACTAAAAAATATTTCTCAAAAATTGCAGATTAATGGATATAAAGAGAAAATATTATATTTGTTAAAATAGAAGAGGAAAGAATTTCTCTAAATTTCTTTCATGAACCTAGTATTACATAGATAGCAAAACTATAGAAATACAAATAAAATGAACACTAACAAAAATGAAAAATACATGTCAATGTCTTTGATAAATACATATATAAAAATTCTCTGTATCCATTCTTCTGTTGAAAGAATGAACACAGAAAATGTGTTACATTTACACAATGTAGTACTACTCAGCTATTAAAAACAATGACTTCATGAAATTCTTAGGCAAATGATGGAACTAGAAAATATTATCCTGAATAAGGTAAGCCAGTTCCAAAAGAGCACATACAGTATGCACTCACTGATAAGTGGATATTACCCCAAAAGGTAAGAATATCCAAAATACAATTCACAGACCACATGAAGCTCAAGAAGAAGGATGACCAAAGTGTAAATGCTTCAGTCCTTCTTAGAAAGGGGAACAAAATACTCATGGGAGCAAATCCAGAGAGACAGATTGTGGAGTCTAAATCAACCAAGGAATACACATGGAGGGACCTATGGCTCCAGCTGCATATGTAACAGAGAATGGCCTTGTGGGGCATCAATTGGAAGAGAGGCCCTTGGTTCTATGAAAACTCAATGCTCCAGTGTAGGGGACTGCTAGGGCAGGAAGGTCAGAATGGATATGTGTGGGAATAGCCTCAGAAGCAGGGAGAGGGGAAAAGGGATAGGGTATTTCTGGGGGGGGGGGGGCGAAATGGGAAAGGGCATAACATTTGAATTGTAAATAAAGAAAATATCCAATAAAAAATAAATAAACAATTTTCAATAAAATTGTAAAACTAGATATCACTTCCCATTCTATTTGAGTAGATTAAAAAACAACGGTTTTCTTTAATTTGAAGTTTATTCTTGTAAAATAAAATAATTGAAAGATTCTGACAAATCCTTAAAATTGAAATTTATAAAAGTAATGGGAGAACAAAGTAATGAGAGTTTCATTAGGTTGAGGAATCTTTTTTTATTCATCTGATGTACCATGACCTTAGAATTTACAGTCTCACCCCATCCCTATAGGACCTTAGTGGTTGTTCATTCTTCAAGTCTTTTTTCAAATCATTTTCCCCAAGTTGCTAAAGTTTAGAAAAGTAAAACATCAAAATTAAAATAATTTGATATTGATTTTTACAATTATTTCTTTTACTTTTTGAAGTTATCTAATTACATCATTTACCCCTTTTTCTCCATATAAATCTTCCCATATACTGTTTCTTCTTTTCTTTCAAATGATATTTTATTTATTAATTGTTGTAATATATATGTATATGTGTATGTTGGTATATGTAAATGTGTATACATTCAACAATGCATAAGAACAGCTTTGTAAATCTTTATAAAGTTACTAGTATGTGTGTTTGCAGAGCTTACATTTTGGGACTGTATAACCAATTTTTGAGTTCTTCCATGAGGGAAACTATTTCTCCCACTATCAGCATTCTCAGTTGCCTGCACTTCTTTGTGTAGGGTTGACACTTTCTGTGGGCTTTCTCTTGTCTGGTTTAGCATGTCTATTAGTGTTGTCATTGTTAAGCTTATATTTAGGCAGTTCCATTCATGGGACTTTATATGTGTCAATTCTGAAATTCCTAGAAAACACAATTTTATAACAAACTCCCCATTTCATCTGGCTCTTATAATATTTTTATCCCCTCTACTTCATTGGTTCCCGAGTCTTGGTACAAAGAGACAATTTCCTCAGCAGAACACCAACGGGTCAGGCTCTAAGATCAACAAATGATAAATGGGACCTCATGAAACTGAAAAGCTTCTGTAAGGCAAAGGACAATATCAGTAGGACAAATCAGCAGCCAACAGAATTCGGAAAGGCTCTTCACTAACCCTACATCTGCAGAGAGTTAATATCCAAAATTTATAAAGAACACAAGAAGTTAGACACCAACAACCCAAATAACCCAATTAAAAATGGGGACAGAAATAGACAGATAATTCTAACAGAGGAATCTTGAATGACCAAGAAGCAGTTAAAGAAATATTCAAAGTCCTTAGTCATCAGGGAAAAGCCAGTTTGAGTAACTCTTATACCCATTAGAATTGCTAGATCCATCCCATAATTAGCCTCCAAACGATGACACCATTGCATACACTAGCAAGCGTTTGTTGCAAGGACCGTGGTATAGCTGTCTCTTGTGAGACTAGGCCAGGGCCTAGCAAACACAGAAGTGGATGTTCACAGTCAACTATTGGATGGATCACAGGGCCCCCAATAGAGGAGCTAGAGAAAGTATCCAAGGAGCTAAAGAGATCTGCAACCCTGTAGGTGCAACATTATGAACTAACCAGTACCCCGGAGCTCTTGTCTCTAGCTGCATATGTATCAAAAGATGGCCTAGTCGGCCATCACTGGAAAGAGAGGCCCATTGGACAGGCAAACTTTATATGCCCCAGTACAGGGGAACGCCAGGGCCAAAAAATTGGGATGGGTGGGTAGGGGAGTTGGGGGGGGTGTGGGGGACTTTTGGGATAGCATTGGAAATGTAATTGAGGAAAATCGTAATAAAAAAATAAATTAAAAAATGTTTTATATATATATATATATATATATATATATATATATATATATATATAAAAACTCAAGTGATGGCACATTCTGTTGAGGATGTGGATCAATGAGCACACTCCTTCATTTCTGGTGGGAGTGAAAACTTGTACAACCACTTTGGAAAACAATTGGCAGTTTCTCTGAACGGTGGCAATAGTTCTACCTCAAGACCCAGATATACCTACCACTCCTGGGCATATAGCCAAAAGATGATCAACTATCCCACAATGACACTTGCTCAACTATGTTCAAAGTAGCTGTATTTGTAATTTCTAAAAACCAGAAAAAAACTAGATGTCCTTAAATTGAAGAATGAATAAAAAATATGGTACATCAATAAAATGGAATACTATTCAGTTATTACAAAATAACTCAAGATATGAATTTTTCTGGCAAATGGATGAAATTGAGAATACCATCTAGAGTGAGGTAACCCAGTCCCAAAAGGAAATGCATGGTATGTGTTCACTTATAAAAGGCTACTAGCCATAAAATTCAGTACACCCATGCTATAGTTTACAGACTTGTAGAAGCTAAAGAACATGGAAGGCACAATTAAAGATGCTTGAATATCACTTATAAGGGTGATAAAATAATAATAAGAGGCTGATGAAAGGAGGGAACTGGATGGAGAGGGGTTGTGGGATGGGTGGTTCTCAGTATCAGGTGTGCTAGGGACAGAAGAGATGGCCATGAAAGCAAACGGAAATCTGCAACTGATGAGAGGAGAGGTGGGGGACATCTCCAGGATAAGACAGAAATCTGAGTAAGGGAGGGAGACAAGAATCAATGGGGGTAATCTTAGCTGTGACTCCCAGCATTGAGAATATGGAACCTGAAGATGCCACCTCCTGTAGCCAGGCAGAAAGCTCAGTGTAGGGATAGGAACACACACAAATTTTTCTCACCAAAATTATCATGACTACAAGAAATGCAGAGAAGGGGGATGGAGCAGAGACTAAGGGATTACCCAACCAAGAAGAGGCCTAATTTGATACCCATCCTATGGGCAAGTACCAGTCCCTGACACTATTAATGATACTCTGTTATGCTTGTAGACAGAAGTCTAGCAAGGCAGTTCTTTTTTTTTTTACATTGTTCTTTATATATATATATATTACTAGGTATTTTCCTCATTTACATTTCCAATGCTATCCCAAAAGTCCCCCATATCCTGGCCCCCACTCCCCTACCCACCCAGTCCCACTTCTTGGCCCTGGTCTTCCCTTGTACTGGGGCATATAAAGTTTGCATGTCTAATGGGCCTCTCTTTCCACTGATGGCCGACTAGGCCATCTTTTGATACATATGCAGCTAGAGTCAAGAGCTCCTGGGTACTGGTTAGTTCATAATGTTGTTCCACCTATAGGGTTGCAGAATCCTTTAGCTCCTTGGGTACATTCTCTAGCTCCTTCATTGGGGGCCCTGTGATCCATCCAATAGCTGACTGTGAGCATCCACTTCTGTGTTTGTTAGGCCCCGGCATAGTCTCACAAGAGACAGCTATATCAGGGTCCTTTCAGCAAAATCTTAGCAAGGCAGTTCTTAGAGAGGCTCCACCTAACAGCTAACTCAGATAGCTGCAGATACCCACAGCCAAACAATGGACAGAACTTGGGTACTCTTATGGAAGAATAGGAAGAAGGATTACAGGCCCCATAGGGAAGACCAAAAGAGTGAACTAACCTGGAACCTTGGGTCTCACAGAGACTGAACCACCAAGCAAAGAACATACACTGCCTGGACCTAGGCCTCCCAGCACATATGTAGCAGATGTGCAGCTTGGTCATCATGTGGGTCCCAAACAATTGCAGCAGGACCTATTCCAAAAGCAGTTGCCTGTATGTGGGATATGTTCTTCTAGCTGGGATGCGTTTTCTAGCCTCAGTGAGAGAGGATGTGCCTAGCTAGCATAGACTTGATATACCAGGATAGGGATATACCCTAGGGAACCCCACCCACTCAGAGGAGAAGGGGAAGGAAGATGGGGAGAAGGATTGTGCAAGGGGGTGACTGGGGAAGGGGCTGTGAGTGGTATGTAAAATGAATGAGTAAAAAATATTAAAATACAGAGAAATAAAAGAAGAAATTATTTTCATTTGATGTGAAGAGTTGGTTCAGTGTTTTAAGTGTGAGTACCTTTCTTTCATAGAACTCCAGTTTGTTTCTAACACTTGCTTTGGGTAAATCACAGACACCTGCAACTTCTGCTTCATAGAGAAATATGGGATGTGATGCTGTGGAGGTATTTGCCCTCACAGTCACATACACATTCATAGACACATGCAGGAAAAAATACTTTTAAAAGTTAAAAATAAATCATTTTTTAAAAAGAATTATTCATGTTTTTGAAAATTAATAAAATTTTTAACAGAAAATTAGATTCATGCAGGTAAAAAAATAACAGTGTAGGGGAAAGGGAAACTATATAAGCATAGTACAGAGACGTTGGTAGGAGCCTATAAATTACTAGGTATATCTAATTGTAATACAATTGCCAAGCTGTGTTTAATTTGATCTAACTTTGTTTCTTGCCCCAGGTATAATTAAGTGTGCTCTACTTAGTTAATTTAACAACTATTAAGAGTGTCAGACAATTATAACTAATTTTCTAGTCAACCAGGAGCTGAAAACATGCAAAAGTGCAAATTTCATCCCTTTGTTTCTATATGCCAGTTACTTTTTTTTTTTTTTTTTTTTTTTTGACTGACAAGAAAGGAATGTGTGGTAGGCATGAACTTTAAGTGAATCATGAAATATTTTTCTGAGTAAGGTTTGGTCCTTAGGGAATTTTATACAATACTTCTGTATAAAATTTAAATTCTGTGAAAAACCAAACACCAAACCAAACAAAGACTGGTGTTGGTTCCTTATCTGGCTTTATCTTCTCAGACTCTGACAGAGTAGAAATAGACATGCATTTTGATTAGCAATCTTTAGAGAATTGATATTAGTGACTATTCATAGTTTTCCTTAAAAAGTATATGTGGTAAGGGAATAAATATAAACAAAGATGTCAAATAAATGCATTATTATATACTTGATTCATGGACAAGGAGTATTGCGTTACAGATAAGTTAGAAGTGAAGTCGTGTTAGGTGGGGGTGTTTTCTGAATCCTTGTTCTTATAATTTCTGTTTTTTTTTAATTAGGTATTTTCTTCATTTACATTTCAAATGCTATCCAGAAAGTCCCCAGACGCCCTTCTCCTCCCCACCCACTCCCACTTCTTGGCCCTGGCATTCCTCCATACTGAGGCATAGAAAGTTTGCTAGACCAAGGGGCATCTCTCCCATAATCAGCCTCCAAACGCTGACACCATTGCATACACCAACAAGATTTTCCTGAAGGACTCTGATATAGCTATCACTTCTGAGGCTATGCCGGGGCCTGGAAAACACATAAGTGGATGCTCACAGTCAGCTATTGGATGGATCACAGGGCCCCCAATGGAGGAGCTAGAGAAAGTACCCAAGGAGCTAAAGGGGTCAGCAACCCTATAGGGGGAACAACAATATGAACTAATCAGTATCCCTTGAGCTCCTGTCTCTAGCTGCATATGTATCAGAAGTTCTTAAAATTTCTTTTTTTTTTTAATTAGGTATTTTCCTCGTTTACATTTTCAATGCTATCCCAAAGGTCCCCCATACCCACCCCCCCAATCCCCTACCCACCCACTCCCCCTTTTTGGCCCTGGCGTTCCCCTGTACTGGGGCATATAAAGTTTGCAAGTCCAATGGGCCTCTCTTTGCAGTGATGGCCGACTAGGCCATCTTTTGATACATATGCAGCTAAAGACAAGAGCTCCCGAGTACTGGTTAGTTCATATTGTTGTTCCACCTATAGGGTTGCAGTTCCCTTTAGCTCCTTGGGTAATTTCTCTAGCTCCTCCATTAGAGGCCGTGTGACCCATCCGATAGCTGACTGTGACATTCCACTTCTGTGTTTGCTAGGCCCCGGCATAGTCTCACAAGAGAGAGCTATATCTGGGTCCTTTCAGCGAAATCTTGCTAGTGTATGCAATAGTGTCAGCATTTGGAAGCTGATTATGGGATGGATCCCTGCATATGGCAATCACTAGATGGACCATCCTTTTGTCACAGCTCCAAATTTTGTCTCTGTAACTCCTTCTATGGGTATTTTGTTCCCATTTCTAAGAAATGGTAAAGTGTCCACATTTTGGTCTTCGTTCTTCTTGAATTTCATGCGTTTGGCAAGTTGTATCTTATATCTTGGGTATCCTAAGTCTCTGGGCTAATATCCACTTATCAGTGAGTACATATTGTGTGAGTTCCTTTGTGATTGGGTTACTTCACTCAGGATGATACCCTCCAGGTCCATCCATTTGCATAGGAATTTCATAAATTCATTTTTTTAATAGCTGAGTAGTACTCCATTGTGTAAATGTACCACATTTTCTGTATCCATTCCTCTGTTGAGGGGCATCTGGGTTCTTTCCAGCTTCTGGCTATTATAAACAAGGCTGCTATGAACATAGTGGAGCATGTGTCCTTCTTACCGGTTGGGACATCTTCTGGATATATGCCCAGGAGAGGTATTGCGGGATCCTCCGGTAGTACTATGTCCAATTTTCTGAGGAACCGCCAGACTGATTTCCAGAGTGGTTGTACAAGCTTGCAATCCCACCAACAATGGAGGAGTGTTCCCCTTTCTCCACATCCTCGCCAGCATCTGCTGTCACCTGAGTTTTTGATCTTTGCCATTCTGACTGGAGTGAAGTGGAATCTCAGAGTTGTTTTGATTTGCATTTCCCTGATGATTAAGGATGTTGAACATTTTTTCAGGTGCTTCTCTGCCATTCGGTATTCCTCAGGTGAGAATTCTTTGTTCAGCTCTGAGCCCCATAAACCACTTTGTCTAGACAGTTCGGTAGATAGAGTTTCAGTGCAGTTCACAAGTCTCTGATTAGAAAGGCAAGATCTTAATTTGTTTGTAATACAGAGCACCAAATATACAAGAAAGTCCCTGATTTCCATGAGTGTTTCTTTCCTGAATATCAAGCCCCTAATGAATATAGGATATTACCAGTCTACTTTTTTTAATGGCTTCAAATTCTAGGGTCTGTGGGAAATTCTATTTTTCTTCTCTATAATGAGGAATGGTAACTATACTGCTACCTGATATTCTGTCACATTTGTTTCCACTTCCCATGTTTTCAAATTTCTGTTCAGAATTGGAACAGAAAAATATAGCCAGTGTCCATTATCTCTTGAGTTTAAATTAAGTCTTTTCCAGGGACTCCAGCAGAAATTACAGCATTCAGGCCCCGTATCTCCAATATTGTTTCTGACATGATGAATATTTCTCAAGATGTCTTGTTCTTTTCAGGAACAGTAAAGCGCCTGTGATCCTTGAATTTGCTGTACCTTTTGCCCCAAATATTATATTATTTATTCACTTTTTTCCCCGTGACATCTCTTTGCAGATGCTTTGCCTGATTTTTTAAAATAATTTTCCCACTCCTAGTTTTTCTCTAGTTTCTTTCCTTTAATTTCTTTACATTGCTGTTTGCTGCCTGTTTCCTTTTTTTTTTTTTTTTCTCCCTCTGGATCAGTTGATTACTGCCTGGTTTTTCTTTTGCTACTATCTAATGGTCATGATTGGAAGAAACTTGTCTTATTTAGACACATCTCAATTGTCTGCAAAATTAGATACTTCAGCTTGGGTGACACCTTCCATCTGTTACAGTGGTGTAATGGTTAATCTTGATTATAACCTGAATGGACTATGGAATCAACTAAGAAACTCACTTCTCTGGGCAGGCTTCTGAGGGCATTTCCTGGAAATATTATGTAAAAGAAAAGGACCACATTCCAGAGTAGGAGGTGCCTTCTTTGGGCAGTCAAGCTATAAAGAGATGCCTAGACATAAAAAGATCCAAAGAGAAGGCAGAGATGACTGCCTTTTCTTCTTTTTAAAGTTTTAACACTTCTTTTAAAGTTTGAAATATCCCATCATTTCCTCTCTCCCTTCCTTTCTTCAAATCCTCTTATATATCTCTCTCTTTCAAATTCCTGGCTCCCTTTTATTAATCATCCATATGTGTGTATATTAGTATAACTGTACATATATATGTCTACATATATACATGTATTTACAAACATGTATATAACTACACATATATGTAAGCTTTAGAAACAGAAATGTCAAGTTGTAAACACTAGATGTTTTTTCCAGCTTGTGCATTTTTCAGCTTCTAAAAGATGAAGACAATAAAAATAATAATGAAGGGCTGATGACTAATACTTTCTAAATTATCACAATAATTATGAGGCAGCTGTGTATGTTCCTCAAGGATATATGCAGAAACATTCATGTTAAATAATCTTGTATAAAGTAATATTAACTTAGCATACTTATGCATCTCAGGTGGATGTGATTAGTTGGCAAACTAAGAGGCTAATAGAAATATATAAAATAAAATAGGTAGAGTAATGACTCTGAATCTTAAACCATGTTTGGGTGATGTGTATGAAAGAAGAAGAGGTAATAATTTGTTATCATTCAGTGAATATCAATTATAGTTTCATTGCAACTTTTCCAGTTAATTAAAACAATGACAATCCATAACCATGTGCTAATAACAGAGAAGCAACCATTTATTGTGTATTGTTACTTTTTAGCAAGGTTAACAGACTCCATTAACTGTTCCCTCACAGGTAATTCATAATTACTCAGTCCTTGAAAATTATATTGTATAATAAATGAGGACAGAGATGATTCATTAATCTTCTAATTAATTCTATTTAATACTGTTTCATAATTCATTGATGAATGTTGAGTGGATATACGATATTTGATGTATTGCTGCTAAAGAAGTAAGTAGGGTAAATAATATTCAAAATTAAACATAAATACATGTACACTAAATTGTCAAATGTTTACCACTATAGTGTTTGTTTCTACGTCTTTTTCAACATTGCAGATAAAAGTTTTCATTTTCAGGGTTTATCAATTTATTGAAAGTCTCTTCTGGGTTCAACCCCAGTACTTAGCATTTCTGGCATGGAATTAATGAAGTCTAGTTTGTTTTGTTTAAATATTTATGGCAGTTTTGTGGGTTAATGACAGGATTATTGTTAATTAAATATTTATATATTGAGAGAAAGATCCATTTATACAGAAAGAAAAATGTTGCCAAGCAATTATAGTTTGAGATTATTTTATTGCAGTGTGTATGCATGTGTGTGTGTGGTGTGTGTGTGTATTAAGCTAAACATAAAATAGAAACTACAGTTAATAAAATACCTATGTACTAATTCTAATTATTGTCCTCAAGAGGACATCATTATAATCTGGATCAAGGAAAGTTAGCAATAATAATAAAATATTTAAAATCTAAATAGAGTAAAAGGCATTGTTAATTCATTTTTTTCTTTTTCTTCCTACATAGTGTGCCTTTAAAAAACACAAAGCATGCAGTAACAAATCATGTACAAAATACTGAATCCTAAATTTATACAGAACTCTTAAATCTGAATGTTAATAAAACAACCAAAGACATAGATTTGGAAAATTGTATAAACAAGGACAGGTACATCTTGCCAATACTCTGGTGTTTGTAATACTGTGTCTCTGTAAACTATTAGGAAGTGTGCTATGATAATTCTGGCTGCACTGTTCTCTTTGCTCAGGATTGCTTTGAATATCTTGTATCTTTGTGCGCACGTGTGTGTGTGTGTGTGTGTGTGTGTGTGTGTGTGTGCGCTTCCAAATGAACTTGAGGATGTTTTCTGCTATATTTGTGATGAATTCCATGGGAGATTAATTGGGATTGCACTGAATATATGAATTGTTTTTAATAAGTTGGATATGTTATCAAAACTAAGCATGGGCAGTTATTCTGTTTTCTAATGGTTTCCTCAATTTATTTTTTCAGATATATAAAGTTTTCATTGTAGAAGTATTGATTTCAGGTCCTTAGTTAGGTTTTAGTCTTTGATATCTTTTTTTTTTAAGTCTTTTTAATGGGACTGTTTCATTGATCTCTTTTTAAGACTGCTATTATTGGCATATAGAATCCACTGATTTTGTGAGTTGATTTTGGAACTTGCAACAATGTTGGAAATGTTGATCATTATAAGAAGTTTTCTGATGGCTCGCAGCCAAATACAGACATGTATATCAATGGAAAAAATAGAAGACCCTAACATATGTACACAATATAACAACCATCTGGTATTTGAAAAAGAAGCCCAAAATACACATGAATGAAGAAGCAGCATGTTTAACAGATGTCTTTGGGGGAAACTAAATGTCCTCCTATAGATAAATGAAATTAAACACTCTCTCTCTCTCTCTCTCTCTCTATATATATATATATATATATATATATATATATATATATATATAATAAAGCCGAAATATAAACCCCAAATAGATCAAATGTCTCAATAAAAAATCTGAACTTCTGAAACTGTAGACTAAAATACAGGAAGCACCTTATAAGCCTTAGTTGCAGGAGAGAACTTTCTGATCACTATGCTACTCATTCTGTCATTAAGGCCAATGGTATATGAGTAGGTTCTCACCAAACCAAGAAGCTTATGTACAGTAAAGGAAATGAGCAATTGAGTGAAAGGGAAGTCCATAATGAGAGATACCGTCAATCATATCTAGAATATACAAAGAGCAGAAAAATAATTAAGTAGACAAACAGCAAATAAAACATGGGCTAGAAATAGAAAGAAAGAGTTTTCATGAGAGAAAACTAAAATGTCTAGAAAATGTTTTCAAGAATTCTCAAAATCTTTGCTCATCAATGAAATGAAAATCAAACATACTTTTTCATATTTTTATTTTATCCCATTTAAAATAGCTAAGGTTAAGAAAATAATTCACAACAAATTCTCAGAAAGATGTGGGTAAAATGTGTAATTGCAAACTATTGTTTGAAGCACAAACTCAGAGCCATTATGAAACCCAACATAGAAAAATTCAAAAAGGAAAAAAAATGGATCTACTATATGACAGAGCTATATGACTCCTTGGCATTTTTGTAAAGGCCTTAACACCCTTCTTCACAGATACTTGCTCAGCAATATTTTTAGCTTTCCTATTCCAATAGCCAGAAACTGGAAACCTAAATGCACTTCCACAGATGAAAGGATAATGAAAATAGAGTATACATACAAATTGAATATTATATGGATATAAAGGAAAATGGAATAATAAGATTTTCAGGTAAATGAATGTAATGAAAAAATATTATATTGAGTGAAATGACACAGGTTCAAGAAGGCATACACTCTTCTCTCTTCTTTATAGAAATTAGCTATGAATCCTTTTGATTTGCCTATGTAATAATATACAATAACAACAGATGTTAGAGTTGGAGAAAGGGGATTCCAGACAGAAAAACAGAGATAGATTTTTTTATTTTGTTTTTTTAATTAGGTATTTATTTTTAGAGAGGGAGATAAAAGTACATGAGTGTTTTAAAAGCAGGAAAGAAAAAAGGAGGGGTTTTGGCTTAGCCAGAGTGAGGGATGGATGAACTACAGAGGGAAAGGAAGGAAATAGTACTAAGGGTGTTTGAAGAAAAACATAGGAAAATATATTATTTCATAACCTTACTTTATACACATATTACATATAATTGCATATATATTTATATATAATTTGACTGGAATTACACCATATGGGGTATTAGTGCTATCACTGGAACCACAATCTTCCTAACAAATATCTCAGTGACAGACTTGAAAATGCCCTTTGTTTGTTACAGGGAATCAAACGATTCCCAAAGAAATATATGCTATTTCAATTAGCCTTGATTATACCATAAAATTCAAAGGTAAAATTTTACTGCTGGTGCCATTATGTATGTCATATCAGTTGAAAGAATTAATCTGATAATGATCTAGAGATATCAATTTCTTGAGAGCTAGTGCTCACATTTTCATAAACTACGAGGGAGAGGAATTGTCAATAGCCCTAAAGTATCTCTAATAGTGTAGTAGTGGCAATCATACTTGGTGAAAACAACAGTTGCCTAGATAGATTAGGAACACAAAATAGAAGCAATCTTATGCACACTTAGTGCTGGGCAAAATTTTCCATGGTTAAACAGTACATTGATCTTAGAAGAGAGCATATCATAGCCATTTTCCTTTATCACTATACCTTATCTTCTAAATTCCTATTATTATACCCCAAAATAAATGTAGCATTTACCTCTCATCTAAGAAGCTTCTTTTTGAAGAAGGTAGAGACTATTGCCATAGATTTACAACTGGTCAAAATGCACAAAAATAAGTGACTTTGATCCTTAAATAGCACACACACACACACACACACACACACACACACACACACACACACAAACTATCTATATCTTAGGATCAGGGAACTTCATAGAAGAGAGGAGGGAAAGGTAATAATGACCAGAGGAACAGGATGTCTGTTGCTAGTATCTACTATATACTAAAGGAAAACGTCACCCATGAAATGTTAAGAACGAGGTAGCCTAAATAAGACTGGTATACATTGACAATATAATTTGATATGCTAATGAGGATAGAAGAAATTTCCCATGGCCTTATCTCTAGATGAACAGCGTCCAGTAACCATTGATTGCTGAAAGGGAGAATTTGTTTTCTTACAAGCCAATAAATACAGGAAAAGACACTCAAGATCATTAATCATTGGGAAAATAATAATTAAAAGCACAATATAATGATCCATGATAATAGTAGCTGGCAAAACTGACAATATCAAGTGGTAAAAGATATATGTTTATGGGAATTTAAAATGGTAAACCTCCATCTCAATTTTGTTGTCAAGATATAATGATGTATGTCAATCATGGAAAGAGTGGTTCTGAGCAAACCCTCTTTATTATTACCATCAACTTCATAAATCTTTTCTTTCATTCACTCTCCCCTTACAAATAGAACTTAAATCTAATTATATGCCTTTTCCATGTGTTGAAATCTTATTACATGAAAGAAGTCAATCATGAACTCATGGATGCTGCAGTAAAACAGAAGACATGAGTCCCCCATAGGGAGCTCCAGAATGAGCTTTTGGTTGAGTGCACTCAGTGAGGTAAAACCAAGTAGGGAAGCATCATAAAAGGTAGAAGTCTTAGTGAGAATGTTCACAAGTGAGAGAATCTAAGCTGCTTTGCAGATCATGAGAATATAAAACTTATAAGAAAAAACTAGTCATGTACTGACACACTCTTAATGCTGTACCCCTTGGTTGTCAAGAAAAAAAAAGTAGGGTTTTAAAATCCTTTCCTCCTCTTTCACATAGGTGAAGGGAGACCTGGAAGGAAGGGAGGACAGGAAGGAAATAAAGGGGGCAGTATCAGGTACTGAAAGGGATGGAAGAGAGGTACAGAGGGTCAGAAAATTGAATAAAAATATGTATCAGTGGGTGGGGGGGGTGAGGAAATGCGGGTAGTCACTGGAGAGTCCCAGACACCAGACTCCCAGGATCCAACGTAGATGACTTTAGCCGAAATGCATGCAGCAAAGGGAATATAGAACCTGTAGAGACCACCTCCAGTAGAAATGCATGGGCCCCTGTTGAGGGTTGGAGCCACCCACCCATCTCAAAATTTTTAACCCACAAATTTTCCCTGTCCAAAGGAAACACAGGGACAAAATTGGAGCAAAGACTGAAGGAAGCCCATCTAAAGACTCTCTCATCTTGTCTGCAGACACCAAAACCAATACTGTTGCTGTTGCCAAGAGGCACTGGCTGATAGGAACCTAGTATGGCTCTTCCTTGGGAGGTTCTGCCAGCAACTGACCAATGCAGATGTGGATGCGTGAAGCCAACCATAAGACTGAGCTCAGGGACCCTGGTGGGGAAACGGGCAGAAGAACGGGAGGAACAGGGGATTGAAACTCCATAGAGAGAACGTCAGTTGGCCGGACCACCCAGTGCTCCCAGGGACTTGACTACCAACCAAGGAGTGTACAGGGAGGGATCCATGGCTCCAGGTACATGTGTAGCAGAGGATGATCTTGCTGAACATCAGAGGGAGGAGAGGCCCTTGTTCCTGTGGAGATTGGATGCCCCATCTTAGGGGCATGCTGGCACAGTGGGGCAGGAGTGGGTAGTTGAGTGGAGGAGCACACTCACAGAGGCTAAAAGGAAGGGGGAGAGGGTAGATATGGGATGGGGGTTTGTGTAGGGGTAACCAGGAAGGGGGATATCATTTGAGATATAAATGGATGGAATGTTTAATTTTTAAAAGGGGGAAAAAAAGAGTAAGCAAAATCCAGGTAAGCAAGGGCCTAGACCCCTCTCTTGAAATTTCTCCACCAATAAATAATACAATTCCAGCTCCCAGGAAACTCACAATATATATCACAATAAGGAAAAAGATTCAGATACGCAGATGTCAATATCATGTGAAAAACATTTTTAGTGTACATATAGAGAAACAAGTACAGAGGGAGAACCTATTATAGAAACATTCAGCTATGACTGGAGTCCAGGTCTCCTTATAATGACAGAATGATCTAAATTTCAAATGTCTATTAAAGTGATGCCAAGCAATATTTACTAATGATTCTAAAATGAACCATTATTTTTCAGTCCTGAGGGTGCATTAGGATGAAAAGGACATTGTTTCATGCCAGGCAAAGGAGATGCAAACAGAATGGTTCAAATGTATTCCTCCTTTAACATGTTCTGCAAATGATTCTGACTTATATTGGAGAAATAAATGTATTTTGGCACATTACTACCATGACCACTGACTTAAGAAAGACTTGCTTATCATAGAAACATACTTGCTCTAAGAGAACATGAACAAGAATGGACAGCTGTCAGTGTACCCTCTTGCCTATCATATTAGACAAAACTTCTCTGCTGAGACTAGGTCAGATCTCTTACAATGACAAAATTGAAGTGCCATCATAATGCCATCATAGCTCAAAAAAGCCATCACTTTTGTTCTTATTTTACAACTCAGTTCTTAAAAACCTCCATCCACATCAGAATCAATTAGAGAACTTGCTAAAACATAAATCTTGGCCCACAAGCAATATTTCTGTGCCAGTTGATTTTGATGATTCTGACCTGTATTCGGTATCCACTGCTCTGAGTAGTGTAAAAAGCTTGGATACCTACTTTTGTAAATTGGGACCAGACATATTTTAGATTGATAATCTTTTTTGGACTTTGGAATATTTTAACACACCTCCCAAAATATCTTGACATTTGTAGGTAGACACACAAGTTCATAAAATATGTGATAATTAGGATATCTACTAAGGTCAATTATATGTTTAACCATAGGTTTTTAGCCTGGTAATGTTACCAGTTACGAGTTTCATCGTATGTAACGTGTCTTAATGTCAATACTTACTGAGAATTTTCTGTATTATTCTAGTTCACTCAGTTGTGAGATAAAGATTACCACATAATTCTTCCCATTATATTCATTTTCTCAAGAAATTCAGAGAAGAGCTTGACAAGTAGCAAGAGTGAGAAACAATGGTGAAGGGGATTTTCTAAGGGTCATTAAGTCTGGTTTAATCTATTTCCTCATCAACATGATAGAATTTCTTAGAGAAAAATTATTATAACCCTTTAATAAATAACATTTACATAAATACAACATGAAATTTGGAGGTGTAGAACATAGCTGGAAATTTAGTTCTGAAGACAGCAAGGTTGTTTTCTAGGCTTTAAAACAAAGAACACCTACCCAGTACATAGATTCTTTCAACAGGGAAATAGAATCTTGGATCCTTTATGTCGACTTGAGTTTCTTTTAAATATGCTAAAATACACTGTATTGCCAGATTTCCCTGGACCTGCTTCTAGCTTAGGATGCACTGGGAAATAGGAGTTATGACAATGCTTTTAAGTTGTTGGCCTAGATCCTGGACTACCACCACAGAAAAGAAGTAACAATCCAGTGGTTTCACGGCTATGACAGCCCTGTACAAAATTCTTCCTGAGAACAAAGCGGGTCTAGATTAATGCTGATTTTAAACTTTTTTGAAGAATGAAATTTCTTGGAGTGTGTTAGAACTCATTAGATATTGGTAGAGTGGAAGAAGAAAAAGCCTGCATTATCCATGAAAGGTACTGGCTCTCTAGTTTTTGCTTTTAAAATGTCTGTTCCTTGAAAAAGATTTGTTTAAATACTATAAAACACAAAATTTGATATAATATAAGATGTTAACTCAATATTATATAATTCAAAACAAAGAAACCTCAAAAAATCTGGAGTTCATTAATTGAACACTAGAGTTCTATAATAAAAGTAAATTAATACTTTTTTCACATGTCAGAATGATGATAGATAATGGATTGTTTTAAGTAATACCTTGTTTTTCATAATATCAAATTTAATTAACATTTTCCATAGTAAAAATAGAAAATCTCAAATGTGAAATTTTCAGCAGGATTAATTTTAAAAATAAAGTTTACTGTAAAAACCTTGCAAAAGACCTACATATAGACTAAGCCTCTTTAATAAAAAGAATTTTATAATTACTCTGGTAAAATCTAATTCCTAGGAAGGCCCGGCATGTATGTGGAAAAGGCCAACAGGTGATAAATCTTGTATGACACTCAATTATTAGTTAGACCTATTTTTCTTTCAAGAGTGACCTTTGGTGTACTAGATGTACTAGCCTGTGTGCTCATGTTTAATTAACAGTCTACACATAAAATTCAGCCTGATCTTATTACAGTTATAATACAAAATGAGGAATGACATAATTAGAGTATAGGATATGTTGTACTTTTGTTTACATATGCTCACATTTGTCAGCTAAAATTTTAAAAGGAAAATATAAGAAATACTAAGCTGTTATAACATTGTCGCTTGGTAGTTCTAATCGTCAATTTGACACAACCTGTGACTACTTGAGAAGAACTTTGAGGAGGAACTATCTGGATCTGTTTGGTATGTGGAGTCTGAGGAGGGCTACTTTGATTGTTAACTGGTATTGTAGACTCTAGTGATGATGGACAGCACCATTCCTTGAGCAGAGTGTTCTGAATAGTATAAGAGAGAGGAAAGCTAGTTGAGAACAAGCAAGAATGTATTCATCAATTACTCTTGATTGAGGATGCAATGTAATCACCTCCTTGAATCCGTGCCTTTGCTTTCAAAAAATGATAGAAATCTAGAATTAAAAGCTAAATTAACTCTTTCTTCCCTTAGTTTCTCTTTGTCAGAATACATTATCAGAGAAACAGAAATTTAACAAAAATATTATGTTGAAAAATAGATGATATATTAAATATTTAAACAATAGAACCTTAGAATATGTTTGTCTTACACCATTTTTTTTAAATTTGTTGAAGTAGACATGTTCCTGCCATGGTGACATTTCATGGCAATTTAACTGTTTTTGAAAAGAATGAAGAATAAAACATTAACTTGAAAGGAAGCTTTTCAGCTGGATAACTTGGGAGAATCAAGCAACTTGCCTTAACCTCATGGGTTTTTTGTTTTTTGTTTTTTGTTTTTTGGGTTTTTTTGTTTTTTTTTTATAAGATAGGAGTGGAATAATACTTCTGTTTTGGGAGAGTTGAAAGAAGAAAAAATATATATGTATGGGAAATTTTATAACTGATATGTTAATATTCAGTTTTCTCTACTAAGATAGAAATTGTTTTTACAAACTTCTTATTATATTTCTACTTATTAAATTGTAAAAAATATTCCACGCAGATCAAAAGTGGGTAGCTTGCTAATGACTGAAAATTAAGCCTTACCATGCAGTCACCTACTCATTCTCACTTTGTCACTTGCCACCATATGTGACAGGATAGTTCAAATCTATGAAACTCTCAGTTTCATCTTGTCAATTAGTAAAAATAGATAAATAATCCCAAAGAGAGAAAATTCCATCCTTTTTTTCCCTAAAAGTACATAGTTTAATAACTAGACATATAACTACTGTTTCTTGTTATTCTGTGAAGAGGGCTAACAGTAAAACCACGAACTACAGAGAATGTGATGTTCTGAGAAGCCAGAGGACACAGCATTCGAGAGATACAGAATGTACTCAGGCTTTCTCATCTGTGATACCCTCTTCTTTCTCTGTGTGAAATGTACTGATTGACATGATCATTAAAAAAAAAAAAAAAACTCCTTCACATTCCACAATTCTACAACATAATGATTAAATGGTTGGGTTTTGGTTTGCAAAATTTGGGAATTTCTCTGCAAGGTTTTTTTTTTTAACATTTTTATTAGGTATTTTCCTCATTTACATTTCCAATGCTATCCCAAAAGTCCCCCATACCCCCCCACTCCCCTACCCACCCACTCCCACTTCTTAGCCCTGGCGTTCCCCTGTACTGAGGCATATAAAGTTTGCATAACCAATGGGTCTCTCTTTCCACTGATGACCTACTAGGCCATCTTTTGATACATATGCAGCTAGAGTCAAGCGCTACAGGGTACTTGTTAGTTCATATTGTTGTTGCACCTATAGGGTTGCAGAATCTTTTAGCTCCTTGGGTACCTTCTCTAGCTCCTCCATTGGGGGCCCTGTGATCCATCCAATAGCTGAATGTGAGCATCCACTTCTGTGTTTGCTAGGCCCTAGCATAGTCTCACAAGAGACAGCTATATCAGAGTCCTTTTAGCAAAACCTTGCTAGTGTGTGCAATGGTGTCAGTGTTTGGAGGCTGATTATGGGATGGATCCCTGGATATGGCAGTCTCTAGATGGTCCATCCTTTCATCTGCATGGGTTTTTATAAGAAGAGTTTTGTAAGCTTTTCAAATTGCTCTGTTTGAATAATTTAGAGGATACTAGATTTAACTTTCTTGGACTAGGTTTCAGATATTTATTTAAACCAAATCATTGTTATTATTTTTGTTCTTTCAGGACAACAGTAAGTGGCCAGCTATGTCACTCATTCACTTACCCTCAGCTTCAAAGCCACCTTTCATTACCTGTTGTGTAATAGTATAGAGTTACTTGTCAACATTTCTGTTGTGGGCATGATGTTAATTTTGTCAAGAGAGAGAAAAAGAAATAATAAAATAATTACTCATGAATTATTCTGTGTTTGGTTTTTCTCTTGCTCAAAGGTCTTCCAAAAGTGTGCTTGTCTTTGCAGAGCTAGTAACTTCAGTTAAGAAATGTCCTCAAGTTGGAGCTGAGACGAAAAGATTGACCATCTAGAAACTGCTATATCCGGGGATCCATCCCATAATCAGCTTCCAAACGTTGACACCATTGCATACACTAGCAAGATTTTCCTAAAAGGTCCCTGATCTGGCTGTCTCTTGTGAGACTATGCCCGGGCCTGGCAAACACAGAAGTGGATGCTCACAGTCAGCTATTGGATGGATCACAGGGCCCCCAATGGAGGAGCTAGAGAAAATACCCAAGGAGCTAAAGGGATCTGCAACCCTATAGGTGCAACAACATTATGAACTAACCAGTACCCCGGAGCTCTTGTCTCTAGCTGCATATGTATCAAAAGATGGCCTAGTCGGCCATCACTGGAAAGAGAGGCCCATTGGACAGGCAAACTTTAAATGCTCCAGTACAAGGGAACGCCAGGGCCAAAAAGGGCGAGTGGGTGGGTAGGGGAGTAGGTGGAGGAGCGTGTGGGGGACTTTTGGGATAGCATTGGAAATGTAATTGAAATAAATACCCAATAAAAACATATGGAAAAAATAAAATAAAATTAAAAAAAAGAAAGAAAGAAATGTCCTCAAGACCTTCCCCAGACTCTGCTTTTGAACTCGTCATTGCCAGTCAAAAAATATCTAGATTGTTACAGATATTATACTGGTTTAGTAAATTATTGGTTGTACATTCTCCTCCAATAAACATGACTTCACCAGCAAAGTGTGATTAATTACGTGTCTAACAGTAGGCATGGCCTCCTCTTTGTTCTGTAGGGTTTTATTTTTATTTCTTTTTTTTTCTTTTATTGGGTATTTCCTTTACATTTTAAATGCAATCCTCTTTCCAGGTCTCCCCTCTGAAAACCCCCTTTTCCTTCTCCCCCTCCACCTGCCTCTATGAGGCCCACTCCCCCCCACCCACCCACCCACTCTCACCTTCCCACCTTGGCATTCCCCTACAGTGGGGCATCTAACCTCCTCAGGTCCAAGGCCCACTCCTCCCACTGATGTTCAACAAGGCCATCCAATGCCAGAGCCATGGATCCCTTCATGTGTACTCTTTGGTTTGTGGTCCAGTCCCCAGGAGTTGTGGAGGGTCTGGCCAGTTGACACTGACAATCTCCATCGGGCTGCAAACCCCTCAGCTCCTTTAGTTGCTTCTCCAACTCCTCAGTCGGGAACCTGGCACTCAGTCTAATGGTTAGCTGATAGCTTCTGCATCTGTGTTTGTCAGGCACTGGCAGAGCCTCTCAGGAGGCAGCCATATCAGGCTTCTGTCAGCAATGATATAGAAAATAGTGCCTGGGTTTGGTAACTGTGTATGGGATAGATCCCAAGGTGGGGCAGTTTCTGAATGGCCTTTCCTTCAGTCTCTGTTGTACACTTGGTGTCCATATTTCCTCCTATGAGTATTTTGTTAACCCTTCTAAGAAGCACTGAAGCATTCACTCTTTGTCTTCCTTCTCCTTGAGTGTCCTATGATCTGTAAATTGAATCTTGGGTAATCCAAACTTTTGGGATAATATCTACTAATCACTGACTGCATACCATGTGGGTTCTTTTGTAACTGGGTTATCTCACTCAATATGATATTTTCAAGTTCCATCCATTTGCCTGTGAATTTCATGAGGTCATTGTTTTAATAGCTGAGTAGTATTCTATTGTGTATTATTATTATATAGTAGTATTCTATTGCCACCTTTTCTGTATCCATTCTTTTGTAGAGGGACATATGGGTTGATTCCAGCTTCTGGCTATTATAAATATGGTGGCGATGAACATAATGGAGCATGTGTACTTATTACATGTTGGAACATCTTCCGGTTATATGCCAGGAGTGATATAGCTGTGTCCTCAGGTAGTACTATGTCAATTTTTCTGGGGAACCACTAGACTGATATCCAGAGTGGTTGTACTAACTTGGAATCCCATCAGCAATAAAGGAGCGTTCCTATTTCTCAACATCCGCCCCAACATGTGCTGTCACCTGAGTTTTTGATCTTAGCCATTCTTACTGGTATGAGGTGTAATCTCAGGGTCATTGTGATTTATATAAGTTCCCTGATGGCTGAGGATGTTGAATATTTCTTTAGGTGCTTCTCAGCCATTCAATATTTCTCAGCTGAGAAATCTCTGTTTAGCTCTGTTCCCCACTTTTTAATAGTGTTATTTGGATCTCTGGAGTCTAACTTATTGAGTTCTTTGTATATATTGGATATTAGCCCTCTGTCATATGTAAGATTGGTAAAGATCTTTTCCCAATCTGTTGGTTGCCTTTTTGTACTATAAGGCATAGTGTCCTATGCCTTATAGAAGCTTTGCAATTTTTGAGGTGCCACTTGTTGATTCTTGATCTTAGAGCACAAGTCATTGGAGTTCTGTTCAGGATATTTTCTGCTGTGCATATGTATTCAAGGCTTTTTCCTGATTTCTCTTCTATTAGATTCAGTGCATCAGGTTTTATATGGAGGTCCTTGACAAACTTGGACTTGAGCTTTGTACAGGGAGATGAGAATGGATCAATTTGCAGTCTTCTACATGCTAACTGCCAGTTGAACCACACCATTTGTTGTGTAAGACCTGAAAAGCCTTACGTCCAATATGTCCCACTCACAGAGATGCAGAGATGGAGACTGATGCAAAATGCAAGAGGTTTATTTATCCAGCATGGTGGAGTCATCCTGAAATCAGAATGGAAGCGACCTAAGTAGCTAAAGCACATACCTTTTATACATTCTTTAGAATATATAAAAGGTCACAGTTTAGGGCTGGTAAGGGGGCCGGAGACATTGTGTGGGCCTTTCTTAACAACCAGGGGACTATGTCTTATGGAGTAAACTAAAGGACCAGGGGCCAATTCTGGGAAAAGAACATCTTGACATTTACTTAACTTTTTACAACAGTGGTCATTTTGAGCTACCACAAATCTTACAGTTGAAAATGCTGTCTCTTTCCATTGGATGGTTTTAGCTCCTTTTTCAAAGATCAAGTGACCGTAGGTTTGTGGACCCATTTCTGGGTCTTCAATTCTATTCCTTTGCCTGTCACTATACCAATACCATGCAGTTTTAAAATCACCATTGCTTTGTAGTACAGGTTGAGGTCATGGATGTTTATTCCCCCAGAAGTTTTTTTATTGTTAAGAATAGTTTTCCTACCTTGGGTTTTTTTGTTATTCCAAATAAATTTCAGAATTGCTCTTTCTAACTCTATGAAGAACTGAGTTCAAATTTTGATAGAGATTACATTGAATCTGTAGATTGCTTTTGGCAATTTTTACTATATTAATCCTGCCAATCCATTAGCATGGGAGATCTTTCCATCTCCTGAAATCTTCTTTGATTTTTTCCTTAGAAACTTGAAGTTCTTGTCATATAGATATTTCACGTGTTTGGTTAGAATCACAGCAAGATATTTTATAATGTTTGCGACTATTGTGAAGTGTGTCATTTCCCTAAGTTCTTTCTCAGCCCGTCTATCAGTTGAGTATACAAAGGCTACTGATTTGTTTGATGTGCCCTTCCCCCAGCCTTGAATAGGCTAAACAAATGGGGCTGGAGTTGAAGCCTAGCATAGTAGCTAGTAGTGGAATTTCTTGCTGAGCTTTGAGGAGGTGACTACCTACTGAGCTTGCTTTGCAACTCAATCCAGCTGAAATAAAGAGATGGATCTTTGGGTTTTGCCTATATAAACGCAGAGCTGAAAATTAAGCTTTGAGACTTGATCAGAGAACCTTTGACTTGGCTTCATTCTTCTCTCATCAGTGTTATTAACGCGTTCTCACGCCCGGCCAGGAAGAACACAGCAAACCAGAATCTTCTGCGGCAAAACTTTATTGCTTACATCTTCAGGAGCAAGAGTGTAAGAAGCAAGAGAGCGAGAAAACGAAACCCCGTCCCTATTAAGGAGAATTATCCTTCGCCTAGGACGTGTCACTCCCTGATTGGCTGCAGCCCATCGGCCGAGTTGACGTCACGGGGAAGGCAGAGCACATGGAGTGGAGAACCACCCTCGGCACATGCGCAGATTATTTGTTTACCACTTAGAACACAGCTGTCAGCGCCATCTTGTAACGGCGAATGTGGGCGCGGCTCCCAACATCTCCCCCTTTCCTTTTAATAAGAGCAAATAGGCCACCCATATTAATGAGAGTGGAGATAGAGGTCAAATCCCCAGTGTGTAGGTAAAGGAGCCATGTACAGGATTAGCTCTTAGGCTCACAGGCTTTTACCCAGAGCAACCCTGACCTGCTCCCGTGTCGTTTTGCCTGGAGAGAAGGACACTTGGACACTCAACCTTCTTGAAAGATGACATGTCTCCCTAGAATAGGCTCATATATGCCGCAGAGCCTTTCTACTGCAGTGCTTAGCCGTGCAACTCTCTCGGGCTGCTGAAGCACACTCACTCTATCCCGTGCAATGAGACTAGCCTCGTGAGATGTAAGAGCTGAGTGGCCAGCGACCTATTGCCTAAGCATAGATAACCATATATCAGGGGGAGCACCATGTTCTAGTCCTGCAAGCGCCTGGGCAATAACCACCTTGTCTCTCCTAGTTTGGGCCTTAAGCTTACAGACCAATCAAAGAAGCAACACTAATCCACAGCAAAGTGTATCTCCAAATAATATCAATGCCACCCATTCTTTAAAGAAGGAAAATGCTGAGGAGATCCAATTGGGTAATCCTTTGGTCAGCGACAGGTCCAAGCGCGTGGAGTTGACCTGAAGTCTCAATTCCCGAAGGGATCTGTTCAAATTCAGCCATCCAATTCTGTAACATATACTGAGAAAGACTTTTTGACAAATTAGCTGCCCTAGTAAATTTCTCATACTGAATGGAAGTAACACACAATCCCGGAAACTTTTGTTCACATCTCAGCTGAGCTATTTGCCATAATACATCTAGTTGTTTCTGGACAAGATCTATGAGTTGATTAACCAGCATGAGACCTCTCTGTATCTAGACATTAGTTGAGGCCTGTTTATCTATGACTGTAGTCACCGAGGCTGACAAAGTGTTAATGGTGTCAGTCGTCTGGACCTGTCCAGACAGAGCCAAGGCTGTCTGAATCAAGGCTAAACCCAGTTCCTAGTTAGTGGTAAAAAAGCAGGAGAATACTTGAGCATTATACATCACCGTCATTGGGAGTGGAAATGTCGACATTATCCCCCAACGCTGCTCTCTCTTTATTATTGACGCCCTGGACATCACCAAGACGAGGGACATCAGTATTCCCTTGGTCAGTCTGGATTTTTCGGGTGAGTCTTTCTGGTATCCAAAATGGGTTGTCTTCATTCTGTGGGAAAACACAGACCGCTCCCCTGGATCTTATCAAAATAGGATCCGGGCCATACCATTTATTATCAAGGACATTTTTCCATTTAACCATCTCATTGGGCCTATCTGGCTCTGTACAATGACGTTCAGCCGCAGTATGGCCATGAGCATCAATATTTAAAAAATTGAGTGTAAAGAGTGCCAAAGACACAGACACTCTTGGTGCTCGGGGTAAAATCTCTTCAATTCCCCTCTTCTGTTTTATAAGATAGGTTTTGAGGGTGCGATGCGCACGCTCAACAATACCCTGTCCTTGAGGGTTGTATGGAAGTCCAGTCAGGTGGGTCACGTCCATCTGACAGCAGAACTGTTGGAATTTTTGAGACGTATAAGCTGGTCCATTATCAGTCTTAAGGAGTTTGGGTTTCCCCCAAGCACTCCATGCCTCAAGACAATGTTGAATCACATGTGAGGCTTTTTCTCCGGTTAACGGAGAAGCAAACATGATGCCAGAACATGTGTCAATGGACACATGGAGATATTGAAGTTTTCCAAAGGAAGAAACATGTGTAACATCCATTTGCCAGACCTGTAGAGGTCGAATACCGCGTGGGTTAATTCCCACATGAGGAACTGGCAAGAACTCACAGCAGCTTTGACATTGAGTAACAATGTCACGGGCTTCTTTTCTTGTCAAGGAGAAACGACTGCGTAATGTTTCAGCCGTCACATGAAAATTGTTATGAAAATTTCTTGCAGCCTCTACCGGGGATGATAGGGCAGCAGCCACCACTTTAGTGGCCTTATCTGCCAAATCGTTTCCCAGAGCCATGGGGCCAGGTAGGCCTGAATGGGCTCTAACATGAGTAATATAAACAGGAGATCTTCTAGATAACAAAACTAATTGTATCTGCTGAAAAATATTGGCAACTCTACTGGAAGGCTTAATCACTCCAGCCACTTCTAAAAGATTTACTGCATTAACCACATAACAGGAATCTGACACAATATTAAGGGGTTCTAAAAAGGTTTTTAAAACTTCTAAAACCACTAAACATTCTACCACTTGAGGTGAAATTTCATTATACTGTTTGGATACCACTTTACCATTAGCCACATAGGCACCTATGCCAGTTTTTGATCCATCAGTATATACCACAATCCCATTTTTAAGTGGGTTTCTTACTGTTATTTGTGGAAACACAACAGATTGATTTTGGGCAAACTGTAAGATTGGATGCTTTGGATAATGGTTATCTATTTTTCCTGAAAAGGAGGTAACTAAAACTGCCCAATCATTAGATGTGGCTGCCAAGGTTTGAACCTGTGCAGCGGTATAAGGTACAATTAAAAGATATGGACTTCGCCCAAAGTGGGTGATTGCTGCTTTTAGACCTTTAAGGGCAAGCTGTGCAATTGCATCAGGATACCAATCTATTATTTTAGCTGGGGATACGTTTGGATGGATCCACAACAATGGCCCATTCTGCCACAAAACTGCAGTTGGCAATTGTGCTGTCTTAAAGACACACAAACTGAAAGGCTGCGAATCCTCAATACGTTGTAATTGTGCATTTTGTAAGGCATTTTCCACTTTTTGTAAGGCCTGGTTAGCAGCTAGAGTAAGAGTCCTAGGGGAGGAGATATGAGGATCTCCTTCTAAAATACCAAACAAAGGCCTTAACTCAGCGGAAGGAATCTTTAAAAAAGGTCTGAGCCAATTAATATCTCCCAACAGCTTTTGAAAATCATTTAAGGTATGGAGGTGATCTCTTCTTATCTCTACCTTTTGGGGCACAATCTTATCTGGGGACACCACAGAGCCCAAGAATTGTCCTGTATCAGAAATTTGGACCTTTTCTGTGGCTATCTGTAAACCCCACTGACTTAAAGTTTTAAGTAGAAAAGGATATGCCTTTTGTAGCATGGTAAGGTCTTTATGGCACAGGAGGATGTCATCCATGTAAAGGAGCAAAATTAAAGAGGGGAATTGTTCCCTCACTGGCAAAAGAGCTTCTTGCACATAAAGTTGGCACATTGTAGGACTATTGGACATTCCCTGTGGTAAGACCTTCCATTGATACCTCTTATCAGGTTCCATGTGATTAATAGAGGGGATGGTAAAGGCAAATCTGGGCCTATCCCTTGGACACAAAGGTATAGAAAAGAAACAATCTTTAATATCTATAATAATTAAATTCCAGCCACGTGGTAAGGCGGAAAGTACAGGGAGACCCCTCTGTACTGGGCCAAATAAGTTCATTTGCTCATTAATGGCTCTGAGGTCATGGAGCAGTCTCCACTTTCCTGACTTTTTCTTAATTACAAAAATTGGAGTATTCCAAGGTGAGGTAGATGGCTCAATATGGCCTAGTTTTAATTGTTCCTCTACCAGTTGAATCACAGCTTCCAGTTTTTTAGAGGATAGGGGCCATTGAGGAACCCACACTGGATTCCCCGTTTTCCATGGTATGGGCCGTGCTGCCCCAATGGCCGCTATGGAAAACCCAGACCCTGTCTGTCTTGGTTTCCATTAGGTAAGATAGGCTCTATCCTTCCCTGTTCTTGATGTCCTAACCCTTTTCCTTCTTTATAACCCATCTTTGCCATGATATTTTTTGCTTTAGTTGAATACCCTCCCGATGGGGCATTTTCATTGGACAAAATAAGGCCCAAATGCTGCATAATATCCCTTCCCCAGAGGTTAACCGGGAGTGGGAGCACATAAGGTATGAATTTCCCTTGCTGTCCTTCAGAGGATTCCCACGTCAAGGCAACGGAGCTTATAGTGGGACATGATTGATATCCTAGGCCCTGTAATGAATGAGATGACTCTGTGGTGGGCCATGCTTTGGGCCACCAATGTGTAGAGATTATACTTTTATCTGCTCCGGTATCAAGGATGCCTTCAAACTCTTTTCCATTAATCTTAAGGCGGAGCTTAGGTCTATCATTTAAAGATACAACCAAATAGGCAGAATCATTTCCTGAGGAGCCCATTTTCTTTATCTCAGGTCCTGCAGATTTCTCCCTGGTATTATCAGGGAGGAGCAGCAGCTGAGCTATCCTATCTCCTTTACTAATAGAAAAAACGCCTTTAGGGCTTGAGCACAGGACCTGTATTTCAGGGGAATGTTGACAATCCATAACTCCAGGGTGGACTACTAAGCCCTGCAAGGTGAGTGAACCCCGGCTGAGAATAAGGCCCATGGTTCCCGGGGGCAAGGATGGTATAGGCTCCACCGGCACCGGCTGAATACTCATTTGAGGCATTAGTAGGAAGTCGGAGGCGGCACGCAGGTCCACCCTTGTGGGTCTTCCTGGGTCGCCTCTCTGACTGCTTCCTGGGTCCTGACAAACCGGTTCCCATATCTTTGAGGGCCCTGGGACCGAGGGCCCGATGACCCGTTTTTTGGCACATCAGTTGATTGACTATCAGGTGGGGGAAGGATTCTGCCCTTTATATCCCTCACAGAGCGACACTGGTCAGCTCTATGATAACCCTTGCCACACTTAGAGCAAAGAGTGAGAGTCCCTCCCTGTTTATCTGGAGCTCTGCAATCTTTCTTAAAATGCCCAGGCTTTCCGCAGTTAAAACATGTCCTCTGATTATTTCTGCCCATGGAGCGGTTTTGGGATTGAAGGATGGCAGCCGCTAAACCTGCATTGCTGAGAGGTCCCCCAAGCTCTCGACAGACCCTGAGCCAGTCTTGTAAGCCTTTGTTCTTTCTTGGGGCTATGGCCGCTCGGCACTCCTTTGTGGCTTGCTCATAGATTAGCTGTTCTACCAGAGGCGCGGCTTGCTCTGAATCTCCAAAAATACGCTCTGCTGCCTCTGTCATTCTGGCCACAAAATCTGAGAAGGACTCCTGAGGTCCCTGGACAACTTTTGTTAATTGACCAGTGGTTTCACCTGCTCGGGAGAGCGCCTTCCAGGCCCTAATAGCCGTGGAGGAAACTTGGGCATAAGCTCCCCAATGGTAGTTTGTTTGATCAGCAGAATAAGCTCCCTGACCCGTTAACAAGTCAAAAGTCCAATCTCTCTGCTCTGGAGTCAAAGCAGCTGCGTTTGCTCGGGCCTGTGCTTGTGCAGTTTCATGCCAAAGAGCTCTCCATTCCATATATTTGCCCATACTAGGGAGAGCGGCTTTTACAACCGTTTGCCAGTCGGCAGGAGTTAGTGCCATGCCGGCAAGCCTGTCTAACTGCACCAAGGTAAAATTAGCATTGGTTCCATATTTACGGACCGACTCGGCAAGCTCTTTAATCTGTAAGTATTCTACCGGAGCGTGGACACGCCCACCCTCGGCTCCTTCAAAGACTGGAAATGCCTGTTGTATTTTCCTTTGTTCCTCTCTGGGAATGAATGAGTCTGCGCACTGCCTCTCTGCGCATTGTCTCTCTGCGCAGGGCTGACGCACTACGCAGGGCGGGGACTCCGCATAGGGCGGACCTTGAAGCCGACTGCCCTGAGGCCAATCAGCAAACTGGCCTTCGCCAGCCGCTTTTGGCTTCCTTAACTGATTAGCTAGCACTTTACCTGGCTGGTACCCTTTTTTCTCATAATGAGCTGCTTCTTCCTCCCAGTCTGTTTCCTCAGAGGAGAATTCTTCATCTGCTTCAGAGCTACTAAGAGCTGGCTTCCTGAGCTCATCTAGTGACGAGTATCTCCTAGAGACCTCCGCTAATCGATCTTTTTTCTTTTCTTTTTTCTTTTCCTTCCTTCTAATCTCTCCCCAGGTATTCTTACCTGACCTAAACTTTTCCTCGGGTTCAAGACCCTTGGAAAGGCCTGTATACTTATTTTGTGTACCATATTTTCTCTTTGCTCCTACTCTCTCTCCCCGCTTTACTTCTGATAGATTGCCCTGAATTTCATCCAGAATCCGCCCTGCCTTAACCACTTGATAACATGTGAAAAGGAACAAAAGGGCTTCTAACATTAGAAAAAATTCAAGGCCAAACATTTTCCACTTTACTTCTGATAGACTGTCTTGAATTTCCTTAGAAAGTTCAAGACCAGACTTACCTCGTAAAGCTGTACTCACTGGTACTCTCGTTCCCCAGCTGAAAAGTTCTGAATTCATACAGTTGAATCCTTCTTAACAGTCTGCTTTACGGGAACCTTTATTACCGCGACCCGCAGTTCTGGTTCTGGAATGAGGGATCTTCCTTGCGCCAGTCCCGAGTTTTTTCTCGTCCCGGAATTTCTCGTCCCGGAATTCGGCACCAATTGTTATTAACGCGTTCTCACGCCCGGCCAGGAAGAACACAGCAAACCAGAATCTTCTGCGGCAAAACTTTATTGCTTACATCTTCAGGAGCAAGAGTGTAAGAAGCAAGAGAGGGAGAAAACGAAACCCCGTCCCTATTAAGGAGAATTATCCTTCGCCTAGGACGTGTCACTCCCTGATTGGCTGCAGCCCATCGGCCGAGTTGACGTCACGGGGAAGGCAGAGCACATGGAGTGGAGAACCACCCTCGGCACATGCGCAGATTATTTGTTTACCACTTAGAACACAGCTGTCAGCGCCATCTTGTAACGGCGAATGTGGGCGCGGCTCCCAACACATCAGCCCATCCTTTTTTATTCCCAGCCTTCCTTTCAGGTATACCCAGTTCTCCATTGCTGATGGACAGCTATAGATGGTGCCAGAACAAGAGGCTTGAAATTGGAGGTGGGGAGTGGAGATTAACTGAGGAATGCTGTCTTTGGTAGAGCTCCACGGAAAACAGAAGAATAAATGGTATCCTGAATGGTGGTAAGAGGTGCAGCATTCAGAGGGATACAGGCAAGGCTGAGACTGTGGTGTTGACCTGATGCTGAATTCTCTAGGGATATGCCAGTGTATTGGGATGGGGGAATTCTATATAGGCATTTTTCCCATGGCCAAGACATGTATCAGAAGAGAGGAACAGGGTTTAAAATGAAGTAAGATAAAATAAAATAAAATAATAAAATAAAATAAAATAAAGAGAAAAATACCCTCCCTCAAAAAAATAAAAACCACCACCACCAACAAAAAGATGTTAGAAGAATTCTTAGCTCAAGTATATTTATGCTGTGCATGGTTCCCAGAAGTAGGAATGGTTAATATACATATGACATGAGAAAGAGAGAGAAAGAATAAGTTTCAGAAAAGCAGTTGTCCCCTGTCTGGGATGAGTCAGCAAAAATGAAAGAAAATCCATTTCCCAGATCTCCTAGGGACAGGAGGAAATCAGGAGATGTCCTGTTTCCTCTCTGGCTCCTACTGGAGATATCCTTAGTTCTGATTCTTCCTTCTCTGTGTATTGTCTGTCCTTGGTACACCAATCTGTCTATGTGTGACAATTTTGTCTGAATGACTGTTGTTCTATGTTTCATGTTCAAAAGAAAAAAATGGTTAAAACTTTATCTACTAGCTATAAATCTATTAGTTTAGTAGGCTGTCTAAGTTTGCACAGAGCAGAAACTCATAAGTTACCTTACACTGTAGTTGGGAGTCAAGCACAGCTGGAGAAAAGGGGCTCTTAAAGGGGCCAGCAGCTTTTCAATTTCTATGACAAGTAAACTGATGGCTGTTTTCTCCTAGAAAATTCTCTGAAATTGTGATTATTGGGTTTAGAAGATACTTTCTTAGAATTATAGATAAAAAAAGTAAAAATTGTGTATGATCTCAATGTATAAAATGTATGTAGCCACTTCATTGTTGTTTCTGACTTGTTTTAAAGGTATAAATGTGTTCTTCATGTCTTAGAGTATTGTCTTATCAGTTATTGGGTATCACTAAAAAATTGTAACATTGGTAACAAGAAAGTTAGCACAAAACTGGTAACTCAGGGTTGGAGTAATTTTAAACAACATGTGGCATGAACCAATCCGGGAAAACAGGTCTCTAAAGATACTTAAAAATTGAGATAATATCTTATGTAATTCTTATCCTAGAAACTAGACTTATTAAGAGACAAGATTTAAAGCAATGTCTGTTTAATGAGGTATTAAAAGTTACACTGTCAAGCATTCATATATAAGAACTGGCAGCCAAACTGTAATGTGAAAATAATGCTCTTGGAATTGATTTTAAAGAGAATGGGTTGTTACAATTGGGTCTTGCTTTCCAAAATTATGGATACATATCAATATTGCAAAGAAACTTTTAAAATTATGGTTAAACTGCCAATGTTTCTTTGGCTGCAGTTTGCATTTTGATCATAGGCTCAGGATTTTTAACTCACACATATTTGTAATTAAGAAAAAAAAAATCAAGCAAGTGGAGGCTGCTGCCTTGAGGAGACTACTGAAAACATTTACATTTCAGTTAATACAAAGCTCAGAGCAGCTTCAGCAGAGGCTTGAGTGGCATTTCTTTTGTCTTGCAAACCCTGCCTACAGGAATTTTCAGTCTCTTGCATCCAGGGTCTGGGAGTTACTCTTAGGCCAAAGCAGCATTATTACAAATCTATCCAGGTGTTGTTCAAAACAAAGTTCAAACTAAAGATTTATGAAAGGTTAATGAGGCTATGGAACATACAATTTGCCCTGCCTATTCCAGCTGTCCTTCCAGGAAATGCATATAGAATTATTATGGACTTGGATTTGGAATTTTTTTTTTAAATGTCCTTTGCAGCTTGATGATTGTAAAGGGGTTGCTTTTAGTGACCTTGTAATTTTAAGGAGCCCATGAAGCAATATCATTGGAAAGTTTTGCCTCAAGGAATGGCTAATAGCATTACACTAAGTAAGAAGATTTTTTTTTTTCTCTGCTTCAATACAAGATATTAGGACTTTGAACCTTTCAGTGTATATTATTCATTATATGGAGGATATTTCATTAACTGATTCCTCTGAAGGTGTTTTATTATAAGGCTTTGCTCTGAAACAACAGGCTTTAAAATTTTGGAGTAGTTGTTGCTCCAGAAAAGACTCAAAACAGAATCTTTTTCAATATTTGGGACATCAGTTATATCCATAGACGAATGTTTTTTTGAAAAAAAAATTAAATTTCAAGAAAGAAAAGATAATTTGCTTACTTCAAATTATTTTCAAAAGTTTCAAAGAGGTGTTAATTGGCTAAGACCTCAACTTCATCTCACCACAGGAGGAATTAAGCCTTTGTTTGATGTTCTCAAGACGGATGCAAAATAACTGGTGAGAGACAAATGACTTTGCAGATAGTAGAGGAAGCTTCTGTATTCAAGTTTTCACAGTTTGTGTTAGTTATCCTTACCCAATATGCCCACAGCAATTCTTTGGCAAAAGGAACCATTAGTGTAGGTTTATCTTTCTTCATCTCCAAGTTTTAATACCCCATTATGAAGTTGGTGTTTTAATACAGAATTGTAGGATAGAATCTTGAACATATTTTGGAAAGAATGCCTTAAGAACCTGATGAAATATCTATTCCTTATTTCATACAGCAACTAAATTGGTTATTGCAGAGTACTGATATTTGGCATATTGCATGGCTAACTTTTTAGGCAGAAAAAGTTTTTAAAATTTGCTTCTATGAATGCTTTTGTATTTCCTGTAAGTTTGTGTATATAGCCAATACAGAAAGTGCTTACTGTATTGATAAAGAGCTCATATAAGGGTGTATGTATATATATATATATATATATATATATATATATATATATATATATATGCTTGGATCATGTGTTTATTCTCTTGAGTTTTGTTCCACTTCAACACAAATAATTGAATTAAATGCTGCAGCCACTGTTTGCAAAATGGTGAAAACTCAAGTTTTTTTTTTTTCCTTCTTTCTGATAGCCAATATATAGTTCATGGTTTTCTTTTTTCTTTTTTTTTTAAAGATTTATTTATTATTATATGTAAGTACACTGTAGCTGTCTTCAGACACACCAGAAGAGGGAGTCAGATCTTGTTACGGATGGTTATGAGCCACCATGTGGTTGCTGGGATTTGAACTCTGGACCTTCGGAAGAGCAGTCGGGTGCTCTTACCCACTGAGCCATCTCACCAGCCCCAGTTCATGGTTTTCAATTGCTTTAAATTGTTTCTTTTTTAGATAGTGCTACTTCTCACATTTTACAAATATTTATAAAAATACAACTTAATTTAAGAGAATGTACTATTCCTTTAAAGAACTGCCTTTGGACATTTAAGAGCTCATAATTGATTTCCTGGACAAGACCCAGTAGGGCAATGCCACAGCAGATTTGTATACCAGTCAGATTATAGGCTTTACACAGGAACAATTAGCCATACAACCTCATTTTTATTGTTGTAACTTTTTGTTTGTTTGTTTGTTTTTGTTTTTCGAGACAGGGCTTCTATGTTTAGCCTTGGATGTCCTGGAACTCACTTTGTAGACCAAGCTGGCCTCGAACTCAGAAATCTGCCTGCCTCTGCCTCAATTTTTTTCATATGTTTGTTTTTTTCCTGTAATTCTTTGCAGAGATTTTTGTGCTTCCTCTTTAATGGCTTCTACCTGTTTACCTGTTCTCCTGTATTTCTTTAAGGGTGTTATTAATGTCTTCTTAAAGTCCTCTATCAACATCATGAAATGTAATTTTAAATCAGAGTTTTGTTTTTCTGGTGTGTTGTTTTATTTATTTTTTTCCATTTTTTATTAGGTATTTAACTCATTTACATTTCCACTGCTATACCAAAAGTCCCCCATATCCACCCACCCCCACTCCCCTGCCCACCCACTCCCCCTTTTTGGCCCTGGTGTTCCCCTGTACTGGGGCATATAAAGTTTGCAAGTCCAAAGGGCCTCTCTTTCCAGTGATGGCCGACTAGGCCATCTTTTGATATATATGCAGCTAGAGTCAAGAGCTCCGGGGTACTGGTTAGTTCATAATGTTGTTCCACCTATAGGGTTGCAGATCCCTTTAGCTCCTTGGCTACTTTCTCTAGCTCCTCCATTGGGAGCCCTATGATCCATCCATTAGCTGACTGTGAGCATCCACTTCTGTGTTTGCTAGGCCCCGGAATAGTCTCACAAGAGACAGCTACATCTGGGTCCTTTCAATAAAATCTTGCTAGTGTATGCAATGGTGTCAGCGTTTGGATGCTGATTATGGGGTGGATCCCTGGATATGGCAGTCTCTACATGGTCCATCCTTTCATCTCAGCTCCAAACTTTGTCTCTGTAACTCCTTCCATGGGTGTTTTGTTCCCAAGTCTAAGGAGGGACATAGTGTCCACACTTCAGTCTTCATTCTTCTTGAGTTTCATGTGTTTAGCAAATTATATCTTATATCTTGGGTATCCTAGGTTTGGGGCTAATATCCACTTATCAGTGAATACATATTGTGTGAGTTTCTTTGTGAATGTGTTACTTCACTCAGGATGATTCCCTCCAGGTCCATCCATTTGGCTAGGAATTTCATAAATTCATTATTTTTAATAGCTGAGTAGTACTCCATTGTGTAGATGTACCACATTTTCTGTATCCATTCCTCTGTTGAGGGGCATCTAGGTTCTTTCCAGCTTCTGGCTATTATAAATAAGGCTGCTATGAACATAGTGGAGCATGTGTCCTTCTTACCAGTTGGGGCATCTCCTGGATATATGCCCAGGAGAGGTATTGCTGGATCCTTCGGTAGTACTATGTCCAGTTTTCTGAGGAACCGCCAGACTAATTTCCAGAGTGGTTGTACAAGCCTGCACTCCCACCAACAATGGAGGAGTATTCCTCTTTCTCCACATCCACGCCAGCATCTGCTGTCACCTGAATTTTTGATCTTAGCCATTCTGACTGGTGTGAGGTGGAATCTCAGGGTTGTTTTGATTTGCATTTCCCTGATGATTAAGGATGTTGAACATTTTTTCAGGTGCTTCTCTGCCATTTGGTATTCCTCAGGTGAGAATTCTTTGTTCAGTTCTGAGCCCCATTTTTTAATGGGGTTATTTGATTTTCTGAAGTCCACCTTCTTGAGTTCTTTATATATGTTGGATATTAGTCCCCTATCTGATTTAGGATAGGTAAAGATCCTTTCCCAATCTGTTGGTGGTCTTTTTGTCTTATTGACAGTGTCTTTTGCCTTGCAGAAACTTTGGAGTTTCATTAGGTCCCATTTGTCAATTCTCGATCTTACAGCACAAGCCATTGCTGTTCTGTTCAGGAATTTTTCCCCTGTGCCCATATCTTCAAGGCTTTTCCCCACTTTCTCCTCTATAAGTTTCAGTGTCTCTGGTTTTATGTGAAGTTCCTTGATCCACTTAGATTTGACCTTAGTACAAGGAGATAAGTATGGATCGATTCGCATTCTTCTACACTATAACAACCAGTTGTGCCAGCACTATTTGTTGAAAATGCTGTCTTTCTTCCACTGGATGGTTTTAGCTCCCTTGTCGAAGATCAAGTGACCATAGGTGTGTGGGTTCATTTCTGGGTCTTCAATTCTATTCCATTGGTCTACTTGTCTGTCTCTATACCAGTACCATGCAGTTTTTATCACAATTGCTCTGTGGTACAGCTTTAGGTCTGGCATGGTGATTCCGCCAGAAGTTCTTTTATCCTTGAGAAGACTTTTTGCTATCCTAGGTTTTTTGTTATTCCAGACAAATTTGCAAACTGCTCCTTCCAATTCGTTGAAGAATTGAGTTGGAATTTTGGTGGGGATTGCATTGAATCTGTAGATTGCTTTTGGCAAGATAGCCATTTTTACAATGTTGATCCTGCCAATCCATGAGCATGGGAGATCTTTCCATCTTCTGAGATCTTCCTTAATTTCTTTCTTCAGAGATTTGAAGTTTTTATCATACAGATCTTTCACTTCCTTAGTTAGAGTCACGCCAAGATATTTTATATTATGTGTGACTATTGAGAAGGGTGTTGTTTCCCTAATTTCTTTCTCAGCCTGTTTAATCTTTGTATAGAGAAAGGCCATTGACTTGTTTGAGTTTATTTTATATCCAGCTACTTCACCGAAGCTGTTTATCAGGTTTAGGAGTTCTCTGGTAGATTTTTTAGGGTCACTTATATATACTATCATATCATCTGCAAAAAGTGATATTTTGACTTCCTCTTTTCCAATTTGTATCCCCTTGATCTCCTTTTGTTGTCAAATTGCTCTGGCTAATACTTCAAGTACTATGTTGAAAAGGTAGGGAGAAAGTGGGCAGCCTTGTCTAGTCCCTGATTTTAGTGGGATTGCTTCCAGCTTCTCTCCATTTACTTTGATGTTGGCTACTGGTTTGCTGTAGATTGCTTTTATCATGTTTAGGTATGGGCCTTGAATTCCTGATCTTTCCAAAACTTTTATCATGAATGGGTGTTGGATCTTGTCAAATGCTTTTTCTGCATCTAACGAGATGATCATGTGGTTTTTGTCTTTGAGTTTGTTTATATAATGGATTACATTGATGGATTTTCGTATAATAAACCATCCCTGCATCCTTGGAATAAAACCTACTTGGTCAGGTTGGATGATTGCTTTAATGTGTTCTTGGATTCGCTTAGCGAGAATTTTATTGAGGATTTTTGCATCGATATTCATAAGAGAAATTGGTCTGAAGTTCTCTATCTTTGTTGGATCTTTCTGTGGATTAGGTATCAGAGTAATAGTGGCTTCATAAAATGAGTTGGGTAGAGTACCTTCAACTTCTATTTTGTGAAATAGTTTGTGCAGAATTGGAATTAGATCTTCTTTGAAGGTCTGATAGAACTCTGCACTAAACCCATCTGGTCCTGGGCTTTTTTTGGTTGGGAGACTATTAATAACTGCTTCTATTTCTTTAGGTGATATGGGACTGTTTAGATGGTCAACTTGATCCTGATTCAACTTTGGTACCTGGTATCTGTCCAGAAATTTGTTCATTTCGTCGAGGTTTTCCAGTTTTGTTGAGTATAGCCTTTTGTAGAAGGATTTGATGGTGTTTTGGATTTCTTCAGGATCTGTTGTTATGTCTCCCTTTTCATTTCTCATTTTGTTAATTAGGATTTTGTCCCTGTGCCCTTTAGTGAGTCTAGCTAAGGGTTTATCTATCTTGTTGATTTTCTCAAAGAACCAACTCCTCATTTTGTTAATTCTTTGAATAGTTCTTCTTGTTTCCACTTGGTTGATTTCACCCCTGAGTTTGATTATTTCATGCAGTCTACTCCTCTTGGGTGAATTTGCTTCCTTTTTTTCTAGAGCTTTTAGATGTGTTGTCAAGCTGCTAGTATGTGCTGTCTCCCGTTTCTTCTTGGAGGCACTCAGAGCTATGAGTTTCCCTCTTAGAAATGCTTTCATTGTGTCCCATAGGTTTGGGTACGTTGTGGCTTCATTTTCATTAAACTCTAAAACGTCTTTAATTTCTTTCTTTATTCCTTCCTTGACCAAGGTATCATTGAGAAGAGTGTTATTCAGTTTCCACGTGAATGTTGGCTTTCCATTATTTATGTTGTTATTGAAGATCAGTCTTAGGCCATGGTGGTCTGATAGGATACATGGGACAATTTCAATATTTTTGTATCTATTGAGGCCTGTTTTGTGACCAATTATATGGTCAATTTTGGAGAAGGTCCCGTGAGGTGCTGAGAAGAAGGTATATCCTTTTGTTTTAGGATAAAATGTTCTGTAGATATCTGTCAAGTCCATTTGTTTCATAACTTCTGTTAGTTTCACTGTGTCCCTGTTTAGTTTCTGTTTCCACGATCTGTCCTTTGAAGAAAGTGGTGTGTTGAAGTCTCCCACTATTATTGTGTGAGGTGCAATGTATGCTTTGAGCTTTACTAAAGTGTCTCTAATGAATGTGGCTGCCCTTGCATTTGGTGCGTAGATATTCAGAATTGAGAGTTCCTCTTGGAGGATTTTATATTGATGAGTATGAAGTGTCCCTCCTTGTCTTTTTTGATAACTTTGGGTTGGAAGTCGATTTTATCCAATATAAAATGTCTACTCCAGCTTGTTTCTTCAGTCCATTTGCTTGGAAAATTGTTTTCCAGCCTTTCATTCTGAGGTAGTGTCTGTCTTTTTCCCTGAGATGGGTTTCCTGTAAGCAGCAGAATGTTGGGTCCTGTTTGTGTAGCCAGTCTGTTAGTCTATGTCTTTTTATTGGGGAATTGAGTCCATTGATATTAAGAGATATTAAGGAAAAGTAATTGTTGCTCCCTTTTATTTTTGTTGTTAGATTTGGCATTCTGTTCTTGTGGCTGTCTTCTTTTTGGTTTGTTGAATGATTACTTTCTTGGTTGTTCTAGGGCGTGATTTCCGTCCTTGTATTGCTTCTTTTCTGTTATTATCCTTTGAAGGGCTGGATTCGTGGAAAGATATTGTGTGAATTTGGTTTTGTCGTGGAATACTTTGGTTTCTCCATCTATGGTAATTGAGAGTTTGGCCGGGTATAGTAGCCTGGGCTGGCATTTGTGTTCTCTTAGTGTCTGTATAACATCTGTCCAGGCTCTTCTGGCTTTCATAGTCTCTGGTGAAAAGTCTGGTGTAATTCTGATAGGCCTTCCTTTATATGTTACTTGACCTTTCTCCCTTACTGCTTTTAATATTCTATCTTTATTTAGTGCATTTGTTGTTCTGATTATTATGTGTCGGGAGGAATTTCTTTTCTGGTCCAGTCTATTTGGAGTTCTGTAGGCTTCTTGTATGATCATGGGCATCTCTTTCTTTATGTTTGGGAAGTTTTCTTCTGTAGTCTCCCCTCCCCTAGCCTGAAACCTGCTTGCTCGGGGTGGAGCTTCCTGCTCATTCGTTCTGCCACACCCACTGCTGGAACCTGAGGAGCCACACACGTGCACCTTTCTACTGGACCAGAGATTATTCGGCGGGAATCGGGTCCCCTCCCCCTTCCTTCATAACTAATGTCGCAACAATAAAATTTGAGCTTTGATCAGAATGAAATTGTCTTAGCTCCGTTTTTTCTTCCGCCCCGTCTAGATTCCTCTCTTACAGCTCGAGCGGCCTTCTCAGTCGAACCGTTCACGTTGCGAGCTGCTGGTTGCCGCAACATTTTGGCGCCAGAACTGGGACCTGAAGAATGGCAGAGAGATGCTAAGAGGAACGCTGCATTGGAGCTCCACAGGAAAGGATCTTCGTATCGGACATCGGAGCAACGGACAGGTACACATGCTAGCGCTAGCTTAAAATTTCAGTTTTGTAAAGTGTTGCTGAGGATGCGGTAGGATACGAATTAAGCTTGAATCAGTGCTAACCCAACCCTGGTTCTGCTTGGGTCAGCAGCGTGTTAATCGGAACTAGAAACGGAAACAGGCAGGTTAGCCGCAGCTTTTTAGGAAGCTGCTTAGGTGGAAGAAGAAAGGGTTTAAAGTCATGGATCAGGCGGTTGCCCATAGTTTTCAGGAGTTGTTTCAGGCCAGAGGAGTAAGGCTTGAAGTACAATTAGTAAAAAATTTTTTAGGTAAGATAGATAGCTGTTGCCCATGGTTCAAGGAAGAAGAAACACTAGATTGTGGAACCTGGGAGAAAGTTGGTGAGGCCTTAAAAATCACTCAGGCAGATAATTTTACCCTAGGCCTCTGGGCGCTCATAAATGATGCAATAAAAGATGCCACTTCCCCAGGGCTAAGTTGCCCCCAGGCGGAGCTTGTGGTATCTCAGGAGGAGTGCCTGTCAGAGAGGGCCTCCTCAGAAAAAGATCTTCTTAACTCAAAAATTGATAAATGTGGAAACTCGGATGAAAAACTGATTTTTAACAAAAATCACTCAGATAGAGGAGCTGCCCATTACCTTAATGAGAATTGGTCCTCTTGTGAATCTCCCGCTCCACCTGTAGTCCCCACTTCGGGAGGTGCCACTCATAGGGACACACGACTAAGCGAGTTAGAGTTTGAGATTAAGCTTCAGAGGCTGACTAATGAGCTTCGGGAACTAAAAAATATGTCAGAAGCGGAGAAGAGTAACTCTTCTGTAGTTCACCAGGTGCCGCTAGAAAAGGTTGTGAGTCAGGCTCGTGGGAAAGGACAGAATATGTCTAATACGCTAGCCTTTCCGGTGGTCGAGGTAGTTGATCAGCAAGATACTAGGGGCAGACATTACCAGACCTTAGATTTCAAGTTGATAAAAGAGTTAAAGGCGGCTGTTGTGCAATATGGCCCTTCAGCCCCATTCACTCAAGCATTACTGGACACAGTTGTGGAGTCACACTTAACCCCTTTAGATTGGAAGACTCTTTCTAAGGCTACCCTGTCAGGAGGAGATTTTTTGCTTTGGGATTCTGAATGGCGAGATGCCAGTAAGAAAACTGCTGCTTCTAACGCTCAGGCTGGTAATTCAGATTGGGATAGCAACATGCTTTTAGGAGAGGGCCCTTATGAGGGACAGACAAATCAGATTGATTTTCCCGTTGCAGTGTACGCGCAAATTGCGACGGCCGCACGCCGTGCTTGGGGAAGGTTGCCAGTCAAAGGAGAGATTGGTGGAAGTTTAGCTAGCATTCGGCAGAGTTCTGATGAACCATATCAGGATTTTGTGGACAGGCTATTGACTTCAGCTAGTAGAATCCTTGGGAATCCGAACACGGGAAGTCCTTTCGTTATGCAATTGGCTTATGAGAATGCTAATGCAATTTGCTGAGCTGCGATTCAACCGCATAAGGGAATGACAGATTTGGCGGTATATGTCCGCCTTTGCGCAGACATCGGGCCTTCCTGCGAGACCTTGCAGGGAACCCACGCGCAGGCAATGTTCTCAAGGAAACGAGGGAAAAATGTATGCTTTAAGTGTGGAAGTTTAGATCATTTTACAATTGATTGTCCTCAGAACAAGGGTGCCGAGGTTAGACAAACAGGCCGTGGCCCAGGAATATGTCCCCGGTGTGGGAAGGGCCGCCACTGGGCAAAAGATTGTAAGCATAAAACGAGGGTTTTGAGCCGCCCGGTGCCGGGAAACGAGGAAAGGGGTCAGCCCCAGGCCCCGAGTTACTCAAAGAAGACAGCTTATGGGGCTATAAATCTGCTGCCCAGCCAACAAGATCAGTTCTTGAGCTTGTCAGGTCAAACCCAGGAAATGCAAGACTGGACCTCTGTTCCACTGTCCATGCAGCATTAACCCCAGAAGTGGGAGTCCAAACTCTGCCTACCGGAGTTTTTGGACCACTACCTGTAGGAACCTGTGGTTTTCTCTTAGGACGAAGCAGTTCTATTGTAGAAGGCCTGCAGATTTATCCAGGTGTTATAAGTAATGATTATGAGGGAGAAATTAAAATCATAGCCGCTTGCCCTCGTGGTGCTATAACTATACCCGCTAATCAGAAAATTGCTCAACTTACTTTGATCCTTTTGCGCTGGTCACTATCTAAATTCCTTGAAAATGAAGAAGGACAGAATAACTTTGACTCCTCTGGCGTAAATTGGGTGAAATCTATCACCAATCAGAGACCTAACCTTAAATTGATTCTTGATGGAAAAAGCTTTGAAGGATTAATAGATACCGGGGCCGATGTAACGATCATCAGAGGGCAGGACTGGCCCTCAAACTGGCCCCTGTCTGTTTCCTTGACTCACCTTCAAGGAATTGGTTATGCCAGTAACCCAAAACGTAGTTCCAAATTGCTAACCTGGAGAGATGAGGATGGAAAATCAGGAAATATTCAGCCGTATGTTATGCCAAATTTGCCTGTAACCCTGTGGGGAAGAGATCTGTTGTCACAGATGGGCGTTATCCTGTGCAGTTCTAAGGAGATGGTGACTGAACAGACGTTCAGGCAGGGACCCCTGCCTGATCGTGGACTAATAAAGAAGGGACAGTCTAACGTGAGAGGTTTAAAGTATTTTCAGTAGCGGCCGCTGTCTTGCCTGCATCCCACGCCGAAAAAATTCAATGGCATAATGATATTCCGGTGTGGGTAGATCAGTGGTCTTTACCTAAAGAGAAAATAGAGGCCGCTTCTTTGCTAGTGCAGAAGCAGTTAGAAGCAGGACATTTGGTGGAGTCTCACTCTCCCTGGAATACACCCATTTTCATTATCAGGAAGAAATCGGGAAAATGGAGACTGTTGCAAGATTTAAGAAAGGTTAATGAAACCATGATACTTATGGGAACTTTACAACCGGGGCTCCCCTCCCCAGTAGCCATTCCTAAGTGATATTATAAGATTGTTATAGATTTGAAAGATTGTTTCTTTACCATCCCTTTGCATCCAAAGGATTGTGAGAGATTTGCTTTTAGTGTTCCTTCTGTAAATTTCAAGGAACCCATGAAAAGATATCATTGGACAGTTCTCCCGCAGGGCATGGCTAATAGTCCCACCTTATGTCAAAGGTTTGTGGCAAAGGCAATTCAGCCTGTTAGACAACAATGGCCAAATATTTACATCATCCATTTCACAGATGATGTCTTGATGGCGGGAAAGGACCCCCAAGATTTGCTTTTGTGTTATGGAGACTTACGAAAGGCCCTGGCTGATAAGGGATTACAAATTGCTTCTGAAAAGATACAAACTCAGGATCCTTATAATTATTTGGGTTTTAGACTCACTGATCAAGCTGTTTTTCCCCAGAAAATTGTTATTCGTAGAGATAACTTATGGACCTTAAATGATTTTCAAAAATTGTTAGGTGATATAAATTGGCTTCGCCCCTATCTAAAGCTTACTACAGGGGAGTTGAAACCTTTATTTGATATTCTTAAAGGGAGTTCTGATCCCAATTCCCCTAGATCCCTAACCTCAGAAGGATTACTGGCCTTACAGCTAGTGGAAAAGGCTATTGAAGAACAGTTTGTCACTTACATAGATTACTCCCTGCCGCTGCACCTGTTAATTTTTAATACGACTCATGTGCCTACGGGATTGCTATGGCAAAATTTTCCTATAATGTGGATACATTCGAGGATTTCTCCCAAACGTAATATCTTGCCATATCACGAAGCAGTGGCTCAGATGATTATCACTGGAAGAAGGCAGGTATTGACTTATTTTGGAAAGGAGCCAGATATCATTGTCCAGCCTTACAACGTGAGTCAGGACACTTGGCTGAAACAGCATAGTACAGATTGGTTGCTTGCGCAATTAGGGTTTGAAGGAACTCTAGATAACCACTACCCCCAAGATAGGTTGATAAAATTCTTAAATGTGCATGATATGATATTTCCTAAGATGACTTCCTTACAGCCTTTAAATAATGCTCTATTGATTTTTACTGATGGCTCCTCTAAAGGGCGAGCTGGATATCTTATTAGTAATCAACAGGTTATCATAGAGACTCCTGGTCTCTTGGCTCAGCTCGCTGAATTAACAGCAGTACTGAAGGTTTTTCAGTCTGTGCATGAGGCCTTTACTATTTTTACTGACAGTTTATATGTTGCTCAGTCAGTACCCTTATTGGAAACCTGTGGTACGTTTAACTTCAATACGCCGTCAGGATCTTTATTTTCAGAATTACAAAACATCATTCTCGCCCGGAAAAATCCGTTTTATATTGGCCACATACGGTCTCACTCTGGTCTTCCTGGACCTCTGGCAGAGGGTAATGATCGCATTGACAGAGCTCTAATAGGAGAAGCCTTAGTTTCAGATCGGGTTGCTTTGGCCCAACGTGATCACGAAAGGTTTCATCTTTCCAGCCATACCCTAAGGCTCCGACATAAGATCACAAAGGAGCAAGCGAGAATGATCGTAAAACAATGTCCTATATGTATTACTTTATCTCCAGTGCCGCATCTAGGAGTTAATCCTAGAGGCCTTATGCCTAATCATATTTGGCAAATGGATATAACCCATTATGCAGAATTTGGAAAACTAAAATATATACATGTTTGCATTGATACTTGTTCAGGATTTCTTTTTGCTTCTCTGCATACAGGAGAAGCTTCAAAAAATGTAATTGATCATTGCCTACAAGCATTTAATGCCATGGGATTGCCTAAACTTATTAAGACAGACAATGGGCCATCTTATTCCAGTAAAAACTTTATTTCATTCTGTAAAGAATTCGGTATTAAACATAAAACTGGAATTCCTTACAACCCCATGGGACAAGGAATAGTTGAACGTGCTCATCGCACCTTAAAGAATTGGCTTTTTAAGACAAAAGAGGGTCAGCTATATCCCCCAAGGTCACCAAAGGTCCACCTTGCCTTCACTTTATTTGTCCTAAATTTCTTGCACACCGATATCAAGGGCCAGTCTGCAGCGGATCACCACTGGCATCCAGTTACTTCTAATTCTTATGCATTGGTAAAATGGAAGGACCCCCTGACTAATGAATGGAAGGGTCCAGATCCAGTTCTAATTTGGGGTAGGGGCTCAGTTTGTGTTTTTTCACGAGATGAAGATGGAGCGCGGTGGCTGCCAGAGAGATTAATTCGTCAGATGAACACAGATTCTGACTCTTCTGGTAAGTATCATTCTAAAGACTAAAATTCCTTTTGTGCTTAAAATTCAGCTGAGAGCAACAACTCTCAAAGCTGTTCTCCAGCTACTCTCTGAACCAGCTCCCGACAGGAGGCCGGAGACTAGCCTCAGCTTTACAATTTGCATTTGAATAAAGTACCTAGACTTCCCGGAAAGAAGTTCTGCTTTCCTACTTTCTCACTGTCTTTCAAGATTTTGTCTTTCAAGCAGGTAAATCAACATTCCCGAGGCGGACCAGTGGATGTGCATCCCCGCCCCCCTAGAGCACACAGGTGGCAGCTGTTACCCCCAGTCTCAGGACATTTCCAGCACGTGGTTTTCAGTCTGAGTTAAAAATTTAGGTTTACCTAGAGGGCTAGAAGAGTAGATATTTCCATATTAATAAAGATTGGTTTTTATTTTGATAGACAGGCTTAGCCCCTTAGCTGACCTCTGGCTTTTCACCCTTGCTGTTACTGCAAGGTGTCCTTAGCTCAATAGGCTGTGGAAAAAACAGGGATGAGGAGGAACGACTTCCAGCTCCTATTTTAGCCACAAATCGTGGTGTTACTAACGACATAATTCTTGCTTAGGCTTTGCTAATTCTGAGGTTGATAATTCTCCTTTAGGAGCTGCACAGCACTCAGAACTGTGCATACTGGTTTGTGATTGTACAAATTCAGTATGGGCACCGCTTGGTGCAGAGATACTTACTGCAAGGGAAGGTCCGGCTTGACCATTTCTGAGTTTCCTGTGAGATAAACCCGGTTTGAAAGAGGTTGGTACCAAATTTTGGTTAAAAATAAAAAATATTTTCCAGCTCTACCTCGCCTCCCCAAAAGGTACCGAGAGCCACATGTGTGGGTTTTACCCACGGGAGGAATCGGGTCCATGTCCACCCAAGCCAAGGTTAAAAGCCCACTCATCTACGGATGAGAAAATCATTTGATCACCTCAGTTAAGCGTTGCCTTATTTAACTTAATTAATAGGGGGGAGAGAGATTGGAGACGTACTGTTGAAAGGGCAAGCCCTTCACTGCCTCCCACCCAAATAAAAGAGCCGGTCGAACGCCTTCTCCCTGTTTCCCACCTATCTTCCAAAAATGCGGAGGAATATCAACTTAGTGCTATTTTCACATCGTTCAGTCAAACTTAGCCAGAGTTCCAACGCCCTACTTAATATTCAACTAGAAAGTTACCTACCAAGTACTAATTAGCATTATAAAGTCAGAGTCTGCAGCTCCAGGCCTTTCAGTTAGTTGTTTACTAGAAAGGACAGTCTTAAGCCAGATACAGTTTACCATAAGAAAAGTTAAAGAATCCCAGTGAAGCAAGTTTTTTCTTTAGCCCTAGATTCCAGGCAGAACTATTGAGCATAGATAATTTTCCCCCCTCAGGCCAGCTTTTTCTTTTTTTTTTTATTTTGTTAATAAAAGGGAGGAGATGTAGTCTCCCCTCCCCTAGCCTGAAACCTGCTTGCTCGGGGTGGAGCTTCCTGCTCATTCGTTCTGCCACGCCCACTGCTGGAACCTGAGGAGCCACACACGTGCACCTTTCTACTGGACCAGAGATTATTCGGCGGGAATCGGGTCCCCTCCCCCTTCCTTCATAACTAATGTCGCAATAATAAAATTTGAGCTTTGATCAGAATGAAATTGTCTTAGCTCCGTTTTTTCTTCCGCCCCGTCTAGATTCCTCTCTTACAGCTCGAGCGGCCTTCTCAGTCGAACCGTTCACGTTGCGAGCTGCTGGAGGCTGCAACATTCTTCTATTATTTTGTTGAAGATATTAGCTGGCCCTTTAAGTTGAAAATCTTCATTCTCATCAATTCCTATTATCCGTAGGTTTGGTCTTCTCATTGTGTCCTGGATTACCTGGATGTTTTGAGTTAGGATCCTTTTGCATTTAGTATTTTCTTTCACTGTTGTGTCAATGTTCTCTATGGAATCTTCTGCACCTGAGATTCTCTCTTCCATTTCTTGTATTCTGTTGCTGATGCTCGCATCTATGGTTCCAGATCTCTTTCCTAGGGTTTCTATCTCCAGCGTTGCCTCACTTTGGGTTTTCTTTATTGTGTCTACTTCCCCTTTTAGTTCTAGTATGGTTTTGTTCATTTCCATCACCTGTTTGGATGTGTTTTCCTGTTTTTCTTTAATGATTTCTACCTGTTTGGCTGTGTTTTCCTGCTTTTCTTTAAGGGCCTGTAACTCTTTAGCAGTGCTCTCCTGTAATTCTTTAAGTGACTTATGAAAGTCCTTCTTGATGTCCTCTATCATCATCATGAGAAATGTTTTTAAATCTGGGTCTAGATTTTCGGTTGTGTTGGGGTGCCCAGGACTAGGTGGGGTGGGAGTGCTGCGTTCTGAAGATGGTGAGTGGTCTTGATTTCTGTTAGTAGGATTCTTACGTTTGCCTTTCGCCATCTGGTAATCTCTGAAGCTAGCTGTTTTAGTTGTCACTGTTAAGAGCTTGTTCTTCAGGTGACTCTGTTAGCCTCTATAAGCAGACCTGGAGGGTAGCACTCTCCTTAGTTTCAGTGGGCAGAGTATTCTCTGCAGGCAAGCTCTCTTCTTGCAAGGCAGGTACCCAGATATCTGGTGTTCGAACCAGACTCCTGGCAGAAGTTTTGTTCCACTCACTAGAGGTCTTAGGATCACGTGTGGAATCCTGTGTGGGCCCTTCCGGTTGTCAGGCGACTCAGCTGGCAAGGTAGCCCGGGGCTCGAGTCGAGAGGAAGGGACTTGTGCCCCAGATCAGGCCCAGGTAGCCTGCTTCCCTATGTACCACAGTCTCAGGTTCCGCGCGATTGGATTGGGGCAGGCGCTGTGTTACACTCATCAGAGGTCTTAGGGTCCCGTGGGAGTCCCGTGTGGGCCCTTGCGGGTGTTGGGCAAGACTCTGCTGGCAAGGTAGCCCGGGGCTGGTGTGTTGTTTTATAAAGCACTTATTGTGGTGGGAGAACTGGGTTTTAATGATGCCAAGTAGCCTTGCTTTCTGTTGTTTATGTTCTTACCTTTGCCTCTTGCCATCTGTTTATCTCTGGTGTTAGCTGGTCTTCTGTCCTCTCTGTCTGTGGCTGGTCCCTTCTGCAAGCCTATGTGTCAGTCGTCCTGGGATACCAGATCTCACTGGGAGGAATTTGATTATGGAGAGCTGTGGCACAGAGTCAGCTTTGGTGTGCAGAAGGAAGCCAGAAGGATCTCTTCCAGGCTTTTTCATGGTTTCTGTGTTCTGATGGTTCTTAGTGGTTCCCTCTCGGGCAGGAATTTGAGAAGTGGTGATCTTACCTGTTTTCGTAGGTATGTCAGCAGTCCTGGGAGACCAGCTCTCTCCAGGTGGTATTTGGGCATGGAGAGCTGTAGTACAGGATCAGCTCTGGGTGCAGACAGAAATTGGAAAAATCCTGTCTCAGGCTGCTTCATATTTCCTGTGTCCTGATGACTCTGGGCAATTCCTTCTTGGGCCAGGAATTTGTGCAGAAGTGGTGGTCTTACCTGTGTTCACATGTGTGTCAGCACTACTGTGAAATCAGCTGTCTCCCAGAAGAATTTGTGTATGGAGAGCTGTGGCACAGGATCAGCTTTAGGTGCTATGGCCTGTTGAGTAGGTCTTAAGCCAAATAGAAAGCTGTCTGTTACTACTGAGGTGCTATATCAGTGACTTTTGAGGTTCATAGGTATCATATACGGGTAGGACTGTTGTTTTATCCCCTCCTTTGTAAAATTGAATTTTGCTTTTCCTACTATGAAAGCTAGTGATCAGGGAGAAGGCTTTTAGGTCAATGCAAGTCCATAGTTTTTTGGACCCTGTGATTGTAATTCGTAGTGTCTCCTAGCAATAGGGCCCTAGCTTTCACTGACAATAGCAATAAGTTAAATGTTTTTGGAGTTTTCTGGGCTTGCTTGGGTAACTACTCATAATAGGGTGTACCATCTCTCGCCTATTGGGGATTGTGTAGGTAGTCATTGGCTCTTAAAGCAATCTATAAACATGTGTTGTTTTACTCACAGATAAGTTTATCTTCACTCTTATGAAAGAAACTTCTCTTTTGGACAGCCAGACCACTACAGAAAATCACAACTGATAAAATTATAGAGCTGTGGAAACAATTGTCAATGAATATATCTACAACCCTCATCAACTAGGGTTCAGGGACCATTGAGGAGGAGGGTATAGGAAGATTGTAATGCTAGGGGATCAATGAGTTCGTTGTGAGATTGTGTCTACTAGTAATATCAGAAGCCATACCAAGAAATTCTCACAATAAATCTGCCCAAACAAGCTGAACTAGGATACACTAATGAACCTGTAAAACTAGACAGAGAATAGTTCATGAGGCCTTAACCCTATAAAAACCCTATAAAAAGAAATATAAGCAATTAAGGAACACTGAGAAAAAATTGCATGGTCTTCTCTGGGGTGAGGGAGGGTGTGTCAATTGGTTGATCAGTACCAAAGAGCCCTAACAACATACAGGTAGCATTATACTGATAAAACATGTTTTACATAGGAACTTATCTGAATATGCACATACACATATGCCTGAAATAAAAATTAGTGAAAAACAAGGCCACTGTTCTTTAAATTCATGACTTCCTTTTTCACTACAAATATTTTTATGGGTCAACATAATGGAGCCAATTTTTAAATTAAGACACTCTTGCCCAGATAAATCTAGGTTTGTTTAAAATTAATAAAATATGTCCAGCATACTTTCAAATATTTCAGCAGATGTTTTTTTAGAAAACTTATTTTTTATATTAAATCTTGGTATTTGATGTTTTACTGTCATTGTCTTCATTCTTATACTTTTTAAAGATAATGAATAACTGTATTTCTATTACCACTGACTGTTAGCTCTTCCCTGTGTGTGAATTTATTGGTCATTCTCCTGCCCCAAATAAAAAAGAGAAATATGTTGATTATTAGTATTCTTTTTTCATTTTCTTTTTTTTTTCAGTTTTATTTTTCTTATTATTGTATTTTCTGTGTTGCTCACTTTAAAAAGACAGTGAAGTTGAAATTAGAATGAACATGGTAAGCTACAATTACAGCTCTAGTGCCTACCACATTAATGTAGATCACTCATGCTATTTCAAACAATTTTCATTTCTTCTTTAAAAACCATAATCTCACAAACCACAGTTGCAAGATGATTTGTACAGTTTGTCCTATACAATCTCCCCATTTGGATTTATAGAAGCTGAGGTCTTCTTCATGATATTGGTATCTGTGCTTGGAAGATGGAAGACTATATCTAATTTATGAAGCTTAGAAAAATGCTTTCTGTGATATTCACCACAATTTTCTTTAAAAATTTCAAATATACTTTAAAATCTAATTATTCCCATGTCCCTTTCTCTGTTACTTCTGAAAAAGAGTGATCCTGAGCAGAGTCACCATAGAAAGGCAGAAGTAATAATCAATACAGATATTAAATAATAGGTATTTTTAGTGTGACATCGCTCTAGCAATGTACATAGACAACCATGGTAGCTGCCTGTCCTGTGGAAAATGCTCAGTAATTTGAGAATTCTGGTGATAATTTTGGCTCTTCATGGTCTGTAATCATTTTATGTAATTGTTTTTCAATTATGCAGGAAAATTTCTCATTTCAAGCATTTTTTGATTACTTTTAATTTTCCTTTTTGTTTTTCATATCATGTTGCCCTCCATCCCCTTCCTAAAACTCCTCCCACACCTCCTTGGCTCCTTTCAAATTAATAGATGCATATATACATATATATACCTTATAAAGTATTTACGTTATATTAACATAAATGTTCATATAAATATATTGATATTAACTTATATCATAAGACATATATCACTATATAATATATCGCTATATAATATAACACATGTAATTATATCAATAATATACAAATACAGTTATATCAATTATATAGGATTATGTGTCTATCAGGTATGATTATGTCATAGATAATGTATCATATAATTTTATAAGATGCCATATGATATTAAGATTAATATTGTCATATACACAAAAATATACCATAATTATATAGTGTAAAATGATATTCTATATATGTGATTGATGTTAAAATGTAACCTGTATGTCTTAGTCAGGATTTCTGTTTCTGCACTAACATCATGGCCAAGAAGCAGTGGGGGAGGAAAGGGTTTATTCAGCTTACATTTCCACATTGTTGTTCATCACTGAAAGAAGTCAGGACTGGAACTCAAGCAGGTCAGAAAGCAGGAGCTGATGCACAGGCCATGGAGAGATGTTCTTTACAGGTTTGCTTCCCCTGGCTTGCTCAGCCTGCTCTCTTATAGAACCCAAGACTAGCAGCCCAGAGATGGTCCCACCCACAAGGGGCCTCTCCCCTTTGATCACTAATTGAGAAAATGCCTCACAACTGGATCTCATCAGGTACTTCCCCAACTGAAGCTCCTTACTCTGTGATAACTCCAGCTCGTGTCAAGTGGACACAAAACTAGCCAATACAATTGACCCCTTGTCAACTTGACACACAAACACATCACTAGTAAGCCTCAACCCTTTACATTCTTATTCATTCCCAAGATCTAAACAACTTTAAAAGTCCCAGTCTTTACATATTAAAAGTTCAATCCCTTTAAAAGATCCAATATCTTTTAAAATTCAAAGTCTTTTAAAAATTCAGTCTCTTAACTGTGGACTCCAATAAAATACTTTCTTTCTTCAAGAGGGAAAATATATCAGGGCACAGTTACAATGAAAAGCAAAAATTAAACTCCAACTGTCCAATGTCTGGGATCCAACTCAGGATCTTCAGGGCTCTTCCAAGGGCTTGTATCACTTTTCCAGCCCTGTTCTTTGTAGCACACAGCTTGTCTTCTAGGCTCCAGCTTTACTCCACTGCTGCTGCTCTTCTTGGTGGTCATTTCAAGGTGGCATCTCCAAAACGCTGCTGTCTTCCACTGTAACTTGGGTTCAACAATAGCCTCTCATAGGCTCTCTTCATGGTCCCAAGCCTCAACACCTTTGCATGACCCCTTCAGTCCTGGGCCATCAATTGCAACTGAGGCTGCACCTTCACCAATGGCCTTCCATGGCCTCTCATAGTGCCGAGACTCAGCTGTTCTGTGTGACCCCTTCATGCCTTTAAAGCCAGTACCACCTGGGTAACTCTTACACATTTCTAAGTCCAGTCACAGCACAAGGTACAACCTTGGCTATCTCTGGAACACAGCCTCTGTGCTCTCAGAAAACACTTTCCATAAGATGTCACCTCAGTGATGCTGGTCTCTTCTTAATCACCACTAATTTCTTAGCTCCAACTAACCAGCATCAATAGTCCTAGTAACGCAAAATTTTCGCTTTAGTAGTTCTGGTGTCTTCTTAATCACAGCTGATTCTTCAGCCCCAGCCAACCAGAACCACAGAATCTTCACAATCAAAGTAGCAATGGCCCTGAAAAGAGTCTTTAATCTTCCCTTTGAAATTTCACAAGCCAGGCCTCCATCTTCTGCACTGTTCTTAACATTATCTTCCAAGCTCCTACATAACATCTGACAGAGGTCTTAACACTGAAATGGATCTTCTAGCCCAAAGTTCCAAAGTCCTCTCCAAAACATGGTCAGGTTGTCACAGGAATACCCCACTATCCTGGCACCAATTTGTCTTAATCAGGGTTTCTATTCCTGCATGCATATCATGGCCAAGAAGCAGTTGGGAAGGAAAGGGTTTATTCAGCTTACATTTCCACATTGTTGTTCATCACTGAAAGAAGTCAGGACTGGAATTCAAGCAGGTCAGAAAGCAGGAGCTGATGCACAGGCCATGGAGAGATGTTCTTTACAGGCTTGCTTCCCCTGGCTTGCTCAGCCTGCTCTCTTATAGAACCCAAGACTACCAGCCCAGAGATGGTCCCACCCACAAGGGGCCTCTCCCCTTTGATTACTAATTGAGAGAATACCCCACAGCTGGATCTCATGGAGGCATTTCCCCAACTGAAACTCCTTATTCTGTGATAACTCCAGCTTGTGTCAAGTTGACACAAAATAGGCAGTACACTGTATATATTGTTTCAGAGCTAAACATTTGGAATTGGATAACTATCTGATACTATTTTCTCCCAAAATACCACAGATATGCTTCTCGTCTTGTTGCCTATTTTGTTCCCTCTGAAACATCTAGAGCTCACCTCCACAGTGCATGTTGAATCAACAACTTCTTTCAAAATTTCACTAGTATAGGTCATTAATCTCTGCTTACAGTATACAACATACATTTTAATCCAAAAGCTCTCCACATTCCTCAAAACAAACAAAACTGAAACAAAAACAATAATAACAACAACAAAACCCCACCACAACTACTATTGTTAAGTACTGCCTGGTACCAATTTTGGTATTATTTAATTTTTCTATTGTTCTGAAAAACAAACAAACCAACAAACCCTGTCTGAGAAAGCAATAGAGACCAGGGATATTTTCACTGACAATTTCAGAGGGATTGGACTCAATCATGGCAGGAGATGTCAAATGGTTGTATAGGGAAGTATTATAACTTCAAATGGAATAATTTCATTGTAACACACACGTGTGTGTGACAATCTTTTTAGGTAAACATAAATGATTTATTACATTTTTTCATACATTTTTAGTGTTATTTATCCTTCTTCCCTCTCGTCTTATTTATTGAACTTTTTCCTCTCTTCCTAATTAAAGCCTCCTTATGTAGTTTTCCATTTCCTAAGTATATCACTGCTAAGCTTCTATTCCTTGGTTAACATGTACCAGTTTCCTATCCCTCCAACTGCGAATAAGCATTTCTTTCTCAACATCCATACCAGCACGTGGTATAAGTTGTTTTCTGAATTTTAGCTATTCTGATTGAGTAAATTGCACTCTCAGTGAGATTTAATTTGCATTTCTCTTTTTGATAAAATTTTTAGCTATTTTTATTTCTTCTTTTGAGAATTCTTTCTTCATATCCTAAGGCCATTTTTAATTGTATCATTTGTTTTCTTTCTTCACTTTTTGTTTGATTTTAGAATCAGAAGTTTTTTCTTTCTTTCTCTCTTTCTCTTCCTTTCTTTCTTTTTTTCTTTTTCTTTTTAATTTTATTTAATCCTTTTTTACAGTCCAGATTTCATCCCTCTCCTGGCCCACCCTCTGACTGTTCTACATTCTATATCCCCCCTCCTCCCCAGTTTTCACAAGGATGTCTCCATCCCACCCCAAGGCCTCCCCACTTCCTGGGGCCACCATCTCTTGAGAGTTAGGTGCATCTTCTCTGACTGGACACAGAACCTGCAGTTCTCAGCTGTATAGATGTTGGGGCGTCATATCAGCTGGAATATGCTACCTAGTTCGTGGCCCAGTGTTTGAGAAATCTCAGCAGTCCAGGTAGTTGAGACTGCATGTTCTCCTACAGGGCCTCCCTCCTCCTCAGCTTCTTCCATCTTTTCCCTAATTAAACTACAGGGGTCAGCAGGTTCTGTCCATTGGTTGGGTGTAAATATCCGGATCTGACTCTTTCAGCTGCTTGTTGCATCTTTCAGAGTTTAGTTATGATAGATTCCTTTTTGTGAGCACACCATAAGCTCAGGACTAGTGTCAGGCCTTGAGGACTCTCCTTGAGCTGCATCCCACTTTGGGCCTATTGCTGAACCTCCTTTTCTGTAAGCTTTTCTCCATTTTTCTCCCTGCAGTTCTTTCAGAAAGGATCAATTATGGGTCAGAGATGTGACCGTGGAATGGCAACCCTGTTCCTCCACTCGATGCCCTGTATTTCTCCTACAGGTGAGCTCTACACGTTCCCTCTCCCCAATGTAGGGCACTTCACCTAAGGTTCCTCCCTTTGAGTCCTAAGAGCCTCTTACCTGCTTCCGTGATATTACGATATTGTTTTTATTGCTCTACCTTTGTAATATAGTTTGAAATCTGTCATGATAATTCCCTGGTATACTCTTGTCATTTGGGATTACTATGGCTATCTGTGAAGCTCTGTAATTCCATATTAATTTTCAGATTTTTCTACTTCTGTAAAGAATTTCGTATGTATGCTTCTTGGGATCAGATAGAAAATGCAAATCTCTTTGGAAGGATGGTATTTTACAGTATGAAACTGTGGCTTTTGTTTTATTTATTTGTTTGGAGTGTGGTTTTATTTCTTGTGGGTTTCTGCCAAATGATATTCCTAAGCCTATTCCTTGCTATAGAGTTCAACTGATTCCTATTCCTTGAATTAATTTTAGGTAGAGGCTCATAGGGGCCAATTACTGATATTTCTTCCTTTTGGATAAAGCTATGGGCAACTGCCATGAGACTCTTGAGCAGTGCTTGAAATCAGAGACTAAAATTCATTTTCCTATCTAAGGATAAGTATATTTCCAAAGAAATAGTGGGCACTGAAGTATTAGAACTCCTAGTATTAGTGCAATGAGGTACAGTCCAGATTGCTGCTGTAATATTTTGATCTAAAATTAGTCATTCTTCTTGCTTACTTATTCTAGAGTTACTCCTATCTTAAACAGTTTACAGGACTATTTTTAACTGAGGTTAGACTGTTTCATTTCACCATATTACTTTTTAGTAAAACAGTACCCTGCTTATTAATTTCTTCATGAAAATCTTGGTGGTATTTATACAATTAAATTGTCTATTTAAAGATTAACACCCTTCCTTTACATAAAACATACCTGACATTCCTGCTTAGGACTTCCTCCACAATTAGACCAAACATGTTCTAAAACTTAGATTGACAGATATGGGATATTGACAATATATACAAGTCAGACAATACACCAAAGCTTGAAATTCTTCATGTAAAAGACCACCTGAGATGCTGATTTACTCTATAATTTCCACTGTTATCCTCAGGGTTAAGTTTGCTGGTTAGTTAGGTGTGTTCTATAAAGTGTCCAAGAACTTAAATTAATTAACTTGAATTAATGGGTTATGATGCATGAAATATTAAACAAACAATCCATACTACACTAGCAGTGCACAAGTAGGCAGGCTGGCCTGTTCGCATCTCAACAGACTCTCTGACCTGAGCTTCAAAATCTCTCCACCTGGTTCTCCATGGGGAGTCACTGCAACACCAGCCCCATGCTCCCAAATTCCCATGGCTTTTTGAGGTACACTTCTCACAAACCCATGCTCTGTTGCCAGACCTTTCTCTCTGAAACACAGTTGAGTCCCCTCTAAAGGAAAACACCACACAAACTTAGTCTAGAGTCAAAAGGTAACACAATCGTTGGGCACAGCAACTAGCATCCTAATTTGTAAGCAATTGTGAATTAAATCCTCCATTAGTGGATCACAACAGATCCACCACCTGAACAGGAGGCCTCAGCTACCTACAATTTTTCTCTATCGTTTTTTTTCTGTCAAAAAACCTCATCTCCTCTCCTCTTCTGCTCTCCCTTTCTCTGATCTGGAAGTTCTGCCCACTCGTCAGGGATTGTTTCCTTGAAATCTTAATTCATTAGGGAAAGGTTCATAAGAAGGCACCTGAGTACATGATGCACCCCATATCCCAGGCAGCCCCTCCTAGGGAAGCAGAATTAGCATCAAAACACAAACAGCACCATGGCTATCCACAATAAAGTTATAAGTAAGAATTCATACAAAACAGTAACACAATGGGAATGGTCTAACTAAGGACTTCTTGAGATGTTTGCTGGTGGCTTTTATGAGTTTTCAGTAAGAAAAGTCCTATAAGTTAGCTGCCCAATTAAGCAAATTAACTTATCTGATGAATTCAGTCTAAATGACAACCAAATGCCCACAAAAGCAATTTGGGATTTTATGGACTTAAATGATTATTAAACTGATGATTAAGTTCTTCATGTCAGGATTTTCTGTTCCTCAGATAATTAAGGCTGCATATTAAAATAAAGGGAGAAAATATAAATATAATGTGATTTTTACAAATGTGTATGTGTTCATGATTTGTGTCAGATAAAACCACCCAAAACAAACACCTCTCAAGCATCTAGGTGTGATTATTTCTGTGAAAAAGAAAGTAAGATCTTAGACAATCTAGGCTCATTCATTACTGTTGAATATAGTTTTAAAACAGGACATGATACAGTCACTAAAATAGAAATACCTCTTGAGCTGTTGCCTCAGTTTTCCTATGATATCACAAGGTGATAAATCATAAATTTAAGCTTTGAATTCTGATGTATGTTGTTATTCTCTGAAATACATGATTTTAAGGAAATTTCTCATGGTTTCTTTCTTTCTTTTATGTTTGTTTGTTTGTTTGTTTTTTGTTTTGTTTTTTAGAGACAGGGTTTCTCTGTATAGCCCTGGCTATCCTGGAACTCACTTTGTAGAGCAGGCTGGCCTCGAACTCAGAAATCCGCCTGCCTCTGCCTCCCAAATGCTGGGATTAAAGGCGTGTGCCAACACACCTGGCTCTCATGGTTTCTTAAGGAAAGGGTGACAGGCGTCAAGTAAATGATTTTGTAGTTAATGCAGCCTGGATTCTATTCTTCTAAAGTGGTTTTATTGAATATATTTGGAAAGCACAAAGCATCCAAGCATTTAGATTCACTAGCTATGTGCATTTTATTAGCTTTAGATTTCAGATCAGTTGATTAGGAAAGCTGTCCACCAACTTAACATCTCACTTCACAGCAAACATCACATCCCTAGGTTTGTTGTTAGGGGAACATGTGATCTCTCCTCAGAAAAACACTCCAATTCCTGAGGAGCCAATTCAAACTAAATATTTCTCTTCTCTTCTCTTCTCTTCTCTTCTCTTCTCTTCTCTTCTCTTCTCTTCTCTTCTCTTCTCTTCTCTCCTCTCCTCTCCTCTCCTCTCCTCTCCTCTCCTCTCCTCTCCTCTCCTCTCCTCTCCTCTCCTCTCCTCTTTCCCTTTCCCTCCCTCCCTCCTCCTCCTCTTTCTTCTTCTTCTTCTTCTTCTTCTTCTTCTTCTTCTTCTTCTTCTTCTTCTTCTTCTTCTTCTTCTTCTTCTTCTTCTTCTCCTTTCTTCCACACAGGGCCTCCTCACTCCCTGGAGCCTCAAATCTCTTGAGGGTTATCACCCTAAGAATTTTAACTAGTCACTGTGTTATGCTATTTATTTAGAGAGTTGATTGAAGGAAAGGAAGAAGAAAAAAATCAGTCTTCAGCTTGGGATGGCAAGGCAAAATGCCAGTGACCCTCAGAGGGGAGTACTCACTGACTTCCCTGCATAGTTGAAGTCTTTGCTGGGGTGCCAGATGTGGGTACCCTACCACAATTGGCCACTCCACATGAGAAGTCAAGCTGGGGAACAGGGTCTAAGGCAGCTATGATTATAATGGAAGAAAGTATAGGAGGGCAGATCAACTTATTGAAATAGAGGAGCTAGAACTTGAATTGGGGAGGCAAAAAATAAGAGGGAGGAAATTGTTCAGGAGGGGAAAGGCATCCGAGCATGTTAGTTAGATCAGCAGACTGCCAGTCACATAATTTCTGAGAAGCTAGTTCTCTATTGGGGAAAACAAACTTACCTAAGCTTATCGTAACGTAACCACAGACTTTGTCTCTATGGAGGTGAGTAGACCTAATACTGATTTGGTTAGAGAGTGGCCTCACTCATGCGGGCTCCTCGAGTAGAACTATTTCCAATTTTCTGAGGAATCACCAGACTGATTTCCAGAGTAGGTGTACCAGTTTGCAATTCTACCAGCAATGGATCAGGAATGAATGGTTCACCTGCTTGCTTTCTAATCCACAGTCTGGCCAGTCCAGGGATAAGAGGCTGTCCCAATTGCCCCGTGGATCCTAGGTTGTTTTGTATTGCTATGTTTTGTTTTTGCAGATAGGGGTCCCAAGGAGATTTTTAGGAAAGAATGTTGTGTCCACCACAAGGTCAACTGGCCTCCCTTCCACTTTTAAGGTTACCCAAGTTTTGAGGAGGGTCTTCAAATTCCATAACCCTCAGTTCTCAAGTTTAATCAATTCAAGGACTTAGTGATGGTCATCAGGTCCCTCAAATTAATTTTTGTTCTTTTTGGGGGACATTTTTCTTCCAAATAATCTATTTTCTTACAGTAGGTGCATTAGTTCCTTTGAAGGCAGAAAAGGTCTTCAAAAAGGAGAGTTGGCCTTGGCTACTCTGTGGGAGCCCTTTGCCCCACCCTCCTGATCTGTGTTGTTTTCTCTCTGCCAGCAATGCCTTTGCCAGTCCTCCAGTTTGTTTATCTTCAAGAGTTACTCTATTATTGTAGACCTTGGTTGTATTGCTTCCAGAGATTCTTAGCTCCAAATCCATCCAGAGGTTGGAGTGTTTTCTTGATATCTGGTGCTACCTGGTTGACAAAGGCCATCTTGACAGTCATCTGGTTCTCAGATGCCTCTAGATTAATGGGTATATATGGCTTTTCCAAGAAAGGCCCTCAGATATTCAGTCTTTTCCTGAACTACCTGACTAATCTACCTGCCAGCTAGCAGTAGCTTGGAGTAAGAATCTGGCAATAGACCTTTAGCTGCTCCCTACCTTAAGTCCCAGTCAGGCCAGGTAGAGGGAAAGGAATTGTTGATGGAGGTCTCGTCATCCGTAGGCTGACCATATATACCAAGCACCTGTTTCTGACATTCTCAGCAAATACGGTCTGTTCTGTCTCTTCAGTAGTGAAGAAAACCTGGTTAAGCTGTTGACAGTCATGCCAAGTGTGCTGATGAGTGAAGAGGATAGTACCAAGAAGAACAATGAGAGCCTGGGTCTTCTCCATGAAAGAGGAAGTCTGAAGTTTTCAGTTGTAGAGGTTGGCAATAGTGAAAGAATAGTAGGTCAAGGGTTGGTTACCCTGGGGGTTAGTGGGACCCATGGCCCTAAGGGGTAGAGCAACAGGGGCCTTAGATTCATCAACACTGATTGAGTATGGAGAGGGCTAGTTTCAGGAGGTGTGTGATGAGGTGTTGGGAGAGAAGAGGAAGGTAAGAACGTGGGGCTCCACGCCAGAGCAGAGCGTAGGGAAGCTGACCTCCCTCTTTCATGGCAAGAACATGGATTATAGGGGATGGGAAGACTTCAAACATGGTTCAGGGTAATCTTTTTAGACTTACAAGGTAATCATCCTTTTAGAATTATTTGTTTCTTTCTATGAGTAAAAACCGTTCTCTCCCACTCCATTGGATAAATTAGACAGTTGCATGTTTCTATCCTCCAGCTTCCCTCAAGCAAACACATTTTATTTAGGAAAATACAACTTCTGTGTTTAGAAGGGACACGTTCTTCTTACAGGAACTATAGATTATAAAAAAGAATAAGGCACACTATTGGGGAAATATAGATCTGTAAATGGAAGATGAAGTATCATAAAAAGAAGATTTAATGTAGTGATTTAATATGTGAGTTTCTGAAGTCAGAGCTTAATCAGATTATGAGAAACCTGCCATATGCTGCCACAACAGACAGAGAAGGAGGGTGAACTCTGGAAACGCATATAGAATGCTGTTGTCTATGCTTAGCAATCGCTTCTGTTGCTCAAGGCCTACAATGAAAGTTGGCCATGGAATGGAGGGTTTTGACACTAAACAGAGTGAATTAACATTGCAAAGTGCATGCTTTACCTCGTTTTTTGATGATTGTGGCTACTTTTGCTTCTAGCCAAAGGACAGCAAATATATCATTCTTCCAGGACCTACAAGAATATGTCATCTTGCTACGTGATTATCAGCTTCCTCTTCAGATGAAATTTTTTTCTTTTATGAAAGATAAAATGTCTTTTTATATTTTGTCTATGTTGAAAAAATTCATCTTCAGGATTCTCCCTAAAACTTCTTATCATGAAGCTCTTCAAAATTGGTCCAAACCATTTCTTACTTTTTAAAAAAATAATTTCTAAATTTTAAACAAAATTTTATTAGGTATTTTCTTAATTTACATTTCAAATGCTATCCTGAAAGTCCCCTATACCCTCCCCCTGCCCTGCTCCCCAATCCACCCACTCCTGCTTCCTGGCCCTGGCATTCCCCTGTACTGGGGCATATAATCTTTGCAAGACCAAGGGCCTCTGCTCCCAATGATGGCCAACTAGGCCATCTTCTGCTACACATGCAGCTAGAAACACAAGCTCTGGGGGTACTGGTTAGTTCATATTATTGTTCCACCTATAGGGTTGCAGACCCCTTCAGCTCCTTGGTTAATTTCTCTAGCTCCTCCATTGGGGGTCCTGTGTTCTATCCAATAGCTGACCGTGAGCATCCACTTCTTTGTTTGCCAGGCACTGGCATAGCCTCATAAGAGACAACTATATCAGGGTCCTCTCAGCAAAATCTTGCTGGCATATGCAATAGTGTCTGCATTTGGTGGCTGATTATGGGATGGATCCCCAGGTGGGGCAGTCTCTGGATGGTCCTTCGTTCCATCTCAGCTCCAAACTTTGTCTCTGTAACTCCTTCCATGGGTATTTTGTTCTGGAAATCAGTTTGGCAGTTCTTCAGATAATTGAACATAGTACTACCAGAGGATCCAGCAATACCACTCCTGGGCATATACCCAGAAGATATTCAAACTTGTAAGAAGGACACATGCTCCACTATGTTCATAGCAGCCTTATTTATAATAGCCAGAAGCTGGAAAGAACCCATATGCCCCTCAACAGAGGAATGGATACAGAAAATATGGTTTATTTACACAATGGAGTACTACTCAGCTATTAAAATCAATTAATTTATGAAATTCTTAGGTAAATGGACAGATCTGGAGGATATCATCCGGAGTGAGTTAACCTGGTCACAAAAGAACTCACATGATATACACTCACTGATAAGTGGATATTAGCCCAGAAACTTAGAATACCCAAGATACAATTTGCAAAACACGTGAAACTGAAGCAGAAGGAAGACCAAAGTGTGGATACTTCGTTCCTTCTTAAAATGTGGAACCAAACCATTTCTTATTAAGCTTAAAGAAGTATAAAGTGCTATGTCTTACTGCTTCCCTATGATGTAACAGTTTTTCTTCTTTAGCTTCTGCTCATGAAAACCTCCTTTTTTATCATAGAGATGGGCTTAGGGGAAAGATGGAAGGTGGCAAGAGGAGCTGTCCTGAAATCCAGCACCTGTAACATACTGAAGCAGTACCTTCTGGTTGGTGAAATGCTATTGTATTGTATCCACTGATCGTTGTACCAAGACCTGAGAGATATGTCAGCCTATACGGGATGGGATAAACTGTGTCATCTTTGTAGTGATGTGCTTCCCGAAACTTGGGTTTAAACTGGAGAGCATTTCTTATTGAGACATGTTTGTAGGATGCCTCCCTTTGTGTCCCGTTGGAAGGGATTATTCTAAAGTATCATGTAGCTTGTAACTGATACTAAGCAAAATAATTACATCTGGATCATTTAGGATTATATACATATTGTATTCTCAAACTCTTCAATACTGCTTTTACTAGCGTTCAAGTACAACTTACTTAATGCAGATAACAATACAGGAATAGCAAAAGTACCAGAATAGTTACTGATTTTGAGTCTGCTGCACATCTTTGCATCATCCATGAAATGTCAACATAAAAAGTGCAAGTGTTGTTTTAGAATGAGAGCTTCTTAAAAGAAAGTTTGTGATAAGCAGTCCCTGTGTTAATCATGATGGTGTTAGAACAACTCTATGTATATGGGGTAAGTTCCATAAATTAAATGAAGAAGAAAATGAAAAATTAAATTTGGAAAATGTGTCCAACTACAATGTGAGACAGGTGAATAGAGCTAAGTCATTTCCTTGCTTACTTATAAGTGAATTATTTACGTATCATCTAATTATAAACAGTCAAAATATATTAGTCACAGATACATCTTATTGTTTAGAGTCACTTGGGATAAATTAGGATAGATATTGAGACATTACAAATCTGAGATCACCACTATAACTGATCATAGAATATGAAACTATAGTGCATGGAAAATTTGAAGCCTGAATGACATGCTACAAGTGCTACAAGTGCTACAAGTGCTGTGCTCATATTATATCATATTCCTTTCTTTTGGACTTTGTATATTTAAAGATTAATCAAGAAAGCTTCATCATAAAAAAAGGAATGATTGCAGGAGCTTGACTTTCTTCACTGGATAATCCAGGACCTAGGACTAACTGGATTTTGTCAGCTATATCTGAAAGATTCCTCAGAAAATACAGGAAAAAAAAATCCATAGTCTTTCCAGCAGCTCTTGGGTAGCAAAGCTGTGTAACAGAAGCTCCTGATTGTTTTCCATTTATTTCTTTAGTTATCAGTTTCCCTGTTTCTTATTGTAATATTTAAAACATCAATTTTTGTGGACTTGAAAGTGATTTTATACTTCAAAATCAAAAACGACAACATCATTTTTATTCTAAACTTGTGCTTTGCTTCTCAAAATGTACTGAATGTATAGACACCTCTTGAAAAGATAATATAAAAGGTAAGTGATAGAAATGAGTAATTGTTTGGCAGAAAATCTTCAGGGAGTGGGTTGATATGGCGGGGCACATATTTGATGAATAATGAGAAAAGCCTCATAGTTGTGCAGTCTCTGCCTCTTAGGTCAGAAACTTCACATTAGTGGATTCATCAGAGATCAGTGACATGAAGACACCCTCTCCTGGGGTGAGCACACTATTTCCAGCATTGAACTGTCATCCCTCAGTTGTATGGTAGATACAGCAGAGACTTTATATAAGACAGAAAAGAAACAGAATTGGATCAGAAGGATTTTATCATGCAATTCTATCTTCACTTTAGGATAAATGTTTTGTCTATAAAAATATGTATCTATGCCTAGCAGAATCTGAAGAAGCAGTAAACAAATAATCAAAATATATATGTACTTCTATTAAATATTATGGAGAATATTTGTAGCTTACTGAATTTACCAAGCACAAGAGGTTTTTTTCAGGTATTCATCCGAGGAATAACTAGTAGACAGCAGCATTCATTTGTTTGTTTCTTTAAACAAACAAACAAGCAAAAAAGCTGTTCTCCAGGTGGGCTTGCCTTGGAGATATATGACTTGAATTAACTAATGGAATATGAACAGAAGTGTCTTTTGCCTGAATCTTTACAAGTAAGTTGACCAGCCTAGTTTCCTCATTATTTCTACAGTACACTGAAGGATCAGTGTGGGTGATTCTTGTTGCTTTATCTGCCTCAATCCTAGGGAGAGGACAATACAGAGAAGGTGTGTGGCAATTATATATGTAAGATTGTTAGTTGTTCTTTACTACAAAATACATTAGTGGACCCTAACTTCACACTGAAGTTGCCCTGCTACTGTTCAAAACATTCAGTGCATGTGTCATGGTTAACAGAATGCTATTTTGTAGTTTGAATTCAGTTAGAGGCTCCTTTGAAGTGACTGTAATACCATATGAAATAAATGACAGATTAATGATGATTAAGTCAGATCACATACTGAAGTACTTTAGTGTAGAATGTGTATAATCTTTCCAATCAGCATTAACTAATGTTAGGCAACATAGAGACAACTATTCTGAGCCTGACAATAAACGTGCCTATCAGAAACAATATTCTCATCAGTTATTTCTCATCTTAGTGACTGAAATAACAGACAAAAATGTACAGAAAAAAAAAACAATGTAAAGGAGGGAAAATTTATTCTGATTATGTTTTCAAAGGGTTCATCCCATGGTTCACTGGCCGGATATGTATGAGCAAATCTTTATGACAGTGTGAATATATGTCGGTGGAGTACTCCACACTTCATTATAGATAGGAGACATAGAGAAGAAATATAAAAAGAAGCCAGGATAAGACACAGCTCCTAAGGACATATTCTTATATTTTCAATTAGGCCCTTCTTTCAAATTTATAAGGACCTCAAAATACTGTTACTACTCAGGGACCTTAATTTTCATAAATGAGTTTGTGGGATATAGTAAATATTAAAACCATGGTAATTTTTTTTGTTTGTTTGGTTGTTTTTTTTTTTTTTTTTGGTGTTTTTTCCCCAATCCATCTTTCACAAATGACATACTGTATTTCCCTTCTACATTGACTGAAATAAAGCTCCAATTTAGTTGCACTCATCATGATTATGTTTTCATGGTGAACATATGCCATGTCATTGATGCTGAGCTCTGGATCAACTGTGAGCTTAGAGAGATGTTGCAGGATTATGGATTCAAAAGAGGAAAGTTGTTCACCTTCCATATCCGTGCATGTAAAAGATACCCTAAGAGGGGAAACACTGATATAGCTCATAATGATCAGGCTTCTCTTATGGAGCCAAGACAAAGAAATATCTGGAAAACAGATAACCCAAAGGTTTTATTGTATAGGTGATTATATAGCTTTGAATAAGAAATGTTCCCTGCATACTCATGGATTCGAAGAGTTTATGAGATCCATAAGAGGAAGACCTTGAAGAGCAAAAGTGTGTTACTGAGGGAGAGTTTGGAGTCTTTATAACCTTGTTTCACTTACAGTTAGCTTTCTCTTCTTTGTGCATGTAGTTGAAGATGTGATGTCTCAGTTTCTTGCTCTAGCCACTCTTTGCCATGTTTCCTCACCATGGTGGAGTTTCTTTTTAAAATTATAATCCCTGATAAATTCTTCTGTCAATAATTAATTTTGATTATATTATTTTATAACAGCAAAAGCAAATAAACAAAAGTATTACTATGAAACACCTGATCATGTTGCTTTTTAGAGAAATGTGTAAGACTTTGTAACTTTGAGCTAGAAAAGCTGCTAAATGCTGTGATCAGACGTTAATGGGTCATTATAGTGAGCCTGGAAGTCATTCCAGCAGAAGAAATTTCAATACAGCTTAGTGTTGGGCTTGTGGAACGGTTATTGCTGATAACTTCTATGCAGGCATATAATTTAAAGGAAAAAGTTGGACTGAAAGAACTTAACAAAGTCCAGTTTAGATAGGAAAAGGATAGAAACATTTTTTTTTTTTTCGAGGCAGGGTTTCTCTGTATAGCCCTAGCTGTCCTTGAACTCACTTTGTAGACCAGGCTGGCCTCGAACTCAAAAATCTGCCTGCCTCTGCCTCCCAAGTGCTGGGATTAAAGGCATGCACCACCATGCCCGGCTAGATAGAAACATTATTGTTCCAGTGTAAGAGAACTGGTGATGTTTTCAAGAGATTAATGCTTTTATTAGAAACCTCCAGTTTTGACCTGAGGAGAATTGGGGGCGTGGGGAGGCAAGACCACACATTTCAGTGGCCAGCACACATACAGGCAGCCTGGAAAGGAAAGTGATAGTAGACAGAGACATGGGATTCTGGAAATAAGAAATGCTCATTTATTCCCCTGATTTTAATACATTGTTTAGCTAACTATAAAGACAGCCCTTGTCATAGGTTGAATTAGAATGGCCACCAGAGTCTATGTGTTTGCACATATAATCTCCAGTAAATGAAGTTTGAAGATGATTAGGTGTGGCCTTACAGGCATAAGTGTATTTTTTTGGAGGAAACATTGCTGAAGTGGGCCTTGAAATTTCACAAGCTCACATCAGGCTCAGTGTCTCTTGACTGTCTGCTTGTAGATCAGGATTTCAAGCTCTCACTACATCACTACATCTTGAGAACCCTGCCTGCCTTACTGCTTGCCTGATATCATACTCATAGCCATGGTTATTATAAATAAACTCTAAAATTGTTAGCAAGCTCCCAAGAGAATATTGTTTTTTAATTTATTTTTTAAAGTTGTCTTGGTCATTGTGTCTCTTCACAGCAGAAAAACAGCTAAGACAGCCCTACAAGCACAATTTGATCATCGTCTCATGGCCCTTTGTTCTGAGAAAGTACCTTCTTCTTTACTTGCCTTTGCTGTGGTCTTGTTGGCTTTTTGTCTTTTACCTGTAGGTTATAGTCAAGTAGCCATATTTTGGTGAAGGTTTTTGCCTGAGTCAAAAAAAAAAATCTGCAGTTCAACTAGATACTTCTACAACTCTGACAAGATTCTAAACTTTGTTAGGAAAAAGGCTAAGGGGTTACTTGTTCCAATAAAACAATTTTTTTCAGCATAAGTAAGTTGATGCTAATGTAATCAAAGGATCAAGGATATGTCCCATGTTTAAAGCCAGCATTGTCAGGTTCATTAGCCTGGTACTGGCTTTAGTGGCTTTAAAGTTGATAGAGCTATGATGATGTGTGCTATTCTCTAGTTTCAGGGAGCTTCTAAGGCCAGCTAGCATCTGGCAGTGCTACACTCATTCAAGAAGCAGGCCTTGAGAATCCAGGAGCCCAAGAGAGGCAATCAATCCCATGAAGATTAAGTTTCAGAAAAAACCCCAAAGTACTAGAAATGCCAGGGCAATGAGATATCTTCTTACAGTAAGTGTAAGAATCAGAAGAGAGTTATCTATATTACAAGAAGAAAAGCTGAAGGCAGGAACCTATCCAAGTCCTTAGAAACTCAGACCTCAGACATGGGACATGGTTGCAGAATCTGGTATTTTTCCTATTTTTCTTGCTAGGTTTCCTTTCAATCTTGCTTTTGTCCAGTGTTTTCCCAGTAGGCCTTTATTCCTCTCTTATGGGATGAAAATATGTGTTGTAAGCAAGGCACTATATGTTGGAAGTATGTAACTTGATTTTTACTTACAAGGGCCAGAGTTAAGAGATTATTTGGAGTCTCAGAAGAAATTTCAGACTTTGGAATTTTAAATTGTTTTGAGACTGAATGGCTCTAGGGACATCGAATTCTGAACTAATTTCATTTTTGCATTTTATATGACTGTCTTAGGGTTACTATGATGAAGTGCCATGACCAAAGCAACTTGGGAGGAGAGGGTTTATTTCACTCACAGTTCCATATAACAGCTCATTTTCAAAAGTACTGAAGGTATTGAGAGGTCAAACCTATTTTATCTTGGGACTGGCCTCTTTAAAAAAAAAGTCTGAGAACTTAACCTACAGCAGAACCCAAGCTACCCCACTTAGCAGAAAGGACCCCATGACTTGTCCTTGGCCAGAATTATTCTCTAGCTACTTCCTAGCAATGGTTAATCAAAGTTTAGTCTGATTGTTTCAGATGTATTTCAGATAATTTATGATTGTTTATGGTCTTGTTTCAGAACACCCACCTGTGAGCTTATAATAGACATTCGGTTAGATACTTGCCAGGCTGGATACCCTCTTAGATTCTCCCATTCCCTATAAAACCTTCTCCTGCTGAGGGTTCAAGGCTGCTCTGCCTTCCCTCCTTGTCTTGATATGTCAGAGTTGGGTTGGAAGAGAGTACAAGTGAAAGTTTATAGTAAAGAGACCCTAATGCCATTACACTGGAAATGACACCTTGTGGTCTTTTGGGGTTTACAGGTGCTTCTGTTGACAATAGGAACTCAAGCTGCATAAGAACCTGGAGACAGGAGCTGATGCTGAGGCAATGGAGGAGTGCTACTTACTAGCTTACTTAGCATTGCTTGCTCAGCCTGTTTCCTTATAGAACTCAGAACCACCAGTTCAGAGATGGTGCCACTCCAAATGCCCTATAACCCATTAATCACTAATTAAGAAAATGCCCTATGGGATCTAATGAAAGCATTTTTTTTTCCAATTGAGGCCCTTATTCTTTCAGATACCTCTACCTTTGTGTCAAATTGGACTAACCTGGCCAGCACAATGTCCATGACACTTTAGGAATCATAGTGTAGACTGAAGAATTTTGGATGAGAAATATCTCTAATAGGCTCTTATGTTTCAATACTCCGCCCCAGTTGGTAGCAATGTTTGTGGTTTGTGGAGTTGATGGAATCCTTAGAATATGAGTCCTTGCTGGAGGAAGTATGTCACTGGGTAAGAGTTTGAAGATGTTTCTGTCTCCCTGTCATTGTGAGCTAGCACAGCGTGGAATCCTTCTCTTATAGAGAGTTCTGATTAATCGTCACCCTGCTCATGGCAAGTGATGAGATCTTTCCCAGATATGTCCCTGTCAGACCGTCTTTATTAATCTGTTGTACTAGCCACCTAGCTCTGATGGTGAGGCAAAAAAAAAAAAAAAAAAAAAAAAAAAAGACAAAAGCCCTATCTGCCTGCTCCTCTGACATGTACATAGAGCATAGAGCTCTTAAAAGACCACTTCTTTTTGCCTGGGAGGTCATCTGAACATTATTAGGAACAAATTATCTTTTCATTTATGCTGACTGCATAGATAGCCTTAATGATCTGTCACCTAGCAATAGCCTGCCTGTTCAAACATAAAAAAATGGTGGGCTGACGGGCTTATAACTAGAATCAGTCTATTTCAGCTATTCTCTTGTCAAGCATCTTTCCCAGATACATATAGAATTTACATATTCATGAGCCTTTGCCTACAATGCCACAATACGGAGGCCTGTCTGATAATGGGCTACAAGTTTGCACTCTGTCCTCAGGCACTTAAAGATTCCCAAGGGAAAAAACTCTATCCAGGGCCTCTCTTCTGAAGGTTTATTTTTAAACACAGATGTGTTATCTCAACAACAATCATGTAATGATTTTCCTTTATCCTTTACTCCACAATACACATGAAAATTCTCTCACTCTATTCTTATGATGAAGGGACATTGATGGAAAGAATACTAAGAAGTCAGGTTAGATTTTCCTCCTCCAAGCAAGATAGACTCACTCAAGAATTTATATTTCTTTAATCTTTCTGTGTGTGGCTAAAATTGTTTCATTTTAAACAATCTAAAGTTATACTGTTTGTTGGATATTTTGGATTGGAAAATTTTGGACTTTTACAGCATTTTTATGTCTTCTTGCTCTACTTTGGACTTTTGCCACGACTTGATTGTGACCTGCAGTCTTGTATCTGCCTAGTTGAAGATGGTATCAAGACATAAACCATGCTACAAAATCATTCATCCTGGGAATATCTGAGATTTGACACTTGTAGGAATATTCTTATTATTCTATCTGTAATCTCCTACTTCTTGCTCCTCCCAAAGACTCCCCCTAACCTTACTATGATTTCTTGAAGAGAAAATTTGATTAGTTTATGCATATCTCCATTAACTTGTTTTAGAGAGTATGAGAAGTATCAGCAAATTTCTAGATGCTTCAAATACATGAACTGTCCTATAATTATGAAATGTTTGAGTCTAGTATTCATTTTTCTCATTTCATTTGTGTCTTAAGTTCCATCTGTTGGGAACAGATAAAAGTAACTTGTCTTAAATACTGACATTTTGACATCAAATTCCATTTTACCTACCCTGACCAACTCCATCTCTAAGCAATAATAGTTCTCCAAAATGTAATACTGCCTGTTGTTAAAAACAGAATGAACAAATGAATTTGATTGGTTGGCCAAAACCACTTACATTCAATGACAGATGACAATGATGGATGACTTAGGAAAGTTGCTAATCCCTGAGTCCTGACTGGTAAGAATTATCAAGTGTAACATGGTCCAGATGCTTGTGATTTTATGCTTATTTTTTATATGTCTTTTTTTAAATTAGGCATTTTCTTCATTTACGTTTCAAATGCTATCCCAAAAGTCCCCCATACCCTCCCCACCCCCACCCCCACTTCTTGGCCCTGGCATTCTCCTGTACTGAGGCATATAAAGTTTGCTAGACCAAGGGGCCTCTCTTCCCAATGATGGCCGACTAGGCCATCTTCTGCTACATATGCAGCTTGAGACACGAGCTTCTGAGGTACTGGTTAGTTCATATTGTTGTTCCACCTATAGGGTTGCAGATTCCTTTAGCTCCTTGGGTACTTTCTCTAGCTCCTCCATTGGGGACCCTGTGATCCATCCAATAGCTGACTGTGGGCATCCACTTCTGTGTTTGCCAGGTACTGGAATAGCCTCACAAAAGACAGCTATATGAGGGTCCTTTCAGCAAAATCTTGCTAATGTATGCAATGGTGTCAGTGTTTGGAGGCTGATTATGGGATGGATCCCCGGGTGTGGCAGTCCCTAGATGGTCCATCTTTTCGTCTCAGCTCCAAACTTTCTCTCTGTAACTCCTTCCATGGGTGTTTTGTTCCCAATTCTAAGAAGGGGCAAAGTGTCCACACTTTGGTCCTCGTTCTTCTTGAGTTTCATGTGTTTTGCAAGTTGTATCTTATATCTTGGGTATTCTAAGTTTCTGGGCTAATATCCACTTATCAGTGAGTACATATCATGTGAGTTCTTTTGTGATTGGGTTACCTCACTCAGGATGATACTCTCCAGGTCAATCCATTTGCCTAGGAATTTCATTGTTTTTAATAGCTGAGCAGTACTCCATTGTGTAAATGTACCACATTTTCTCTATCCATTCCTCTGTTGAGGGACATCTGGGTTCTTTCGAGCTTCTGGCTATTATAAATAAGGCTGCTATGAACATAGTGGAGCATGTGTCCTTCTTACCAGTTGGAACATCTTCTGGATATATGCCCAGGAGAGGTATTGCGGGATTCTCCAGTAGTACTATGTCCAATTTTCTGAGGAACTGCCAGACTGATTTCCAGAGTGGTTGTACAAGCTTGCAATCCCACCAACAATGCTTATAAACACTGATTCAGCCCCTGTTGAAGCTACCAGAAGCAATAAGGCCCCCAAGACCTGTTTGGTGGTCCTGGTCATTCTGCTTATGCGGTCGGATTGGCAAAAGATTATAGGGAGTATTTCCTACTACACTGCTTTAAGCTCTAGGCAGACCATAAGCCTTCCTTGGGTATTGCACTCTTCTTTTCACTCCCAAATCAGTACCCTAAATCTGCCCTCAACTTTAGTTGGGCAGTTACCTTCAGTCCTATCTTAGCCCCCTAAATCTGCCCTCAACTCAGTTGGTTTTTAATCTCCTACCTGCTATCCCAGGTCCAGTCTGGGAAGCTGACAATGGCTACTGCACCCTAGATCTCGCATGACTGGTGGCTTTTTCTCCCTCCAAAACATAGCGGAGACTTTTGAAGCCTTTTCTCTTCTTCCATGTCTGCTAGCCGGCTTGCGGGAAAATTAGAAGTCCCATTAGCTCATTGGCCCAGGTCACTGGCTAATAGCATCTTTATCATACAAGAACTAATTGGGAAACAGCACCTTTAGGGTTCCCACGCAGAGTCTTGATCAGAGCATCAGAACCAACCCCTTCAAAGGACTGTCTTGATTCAAGAGCCACTGGTGTTTTCTCTCCCTTTCTTCATGGCACACAATGAACACAGTATAACACATCTGTCTGAATAGTTAAATTCCACAGAAAGAAAATTGTTTTTTAAACTACTTCTGAGGTGTAGGCTTAGATTGTTTGAAATCTACTCTAATAAGGGTTCTCAAACACTTCGCTGCCCTTTTCTAGCCTAATATCCAAAGGTAGATGGGACCCAAAGAAGAAGAAATGGGATACAGGATAAATGGATGTGAATGTGTTTAGAAGTAGTTTTTTGGGGTGATTCCAATCTCATTTGTCAGGATACCAGTAGTCCAGTCTAAAGATGTCAGGATACCAATAGTCTAGTTTGAAAAGTGAGTCATCAAACAGGAATCAGCACCAGCAGTCCTCTGCCATGCCTCTCCCAAGAAAGTAAAGATCAGCAAAAGAGCAAGACCAATGAAGTCTTGCCTGGCAAACAGTGCAAGTTTCCCGTTGCAGTCTGTTGATTCCTACTTATACTCTTTCCAAACATCACATGTCTTGCTTTAGCAAGATATCATATGAGTCTGCATCAACAAAGCATCACATGATACAACCAGAAATTTCCACTGTACTGAGATATCTTTAAGTGTTAGAAGTTTAACTGTTTCCATATGCAGATTGGCAAATAGCTTGGAAAAATAATATCCAATCAGACACTTTCTTAGAGATTCTTCAGTAAGCCTCTCAATTTCTGTAAGAGTCAGTTTTTCTGAAAGAGAAATGAGGATCTTGAGTATCTTGAACCCTTTTTATTTGCTTCCAAAGTCATTATTATGATTAATAATACAATGTATTGAGGAGTGCATTGAGAAACCCTTGAAAAGATGGCATTAAAATAAGCTCGAACCATAAGTGTTTGCTAGATAAATAATGACTCCATATTTATTTGAAAATGTATCAATACATTTTCTTTTTTTTAAAATATTTTTTATTATTATGTATTTTCCTCAATTACATTTAGAATGCTATCCCAAAAGTCCCCCATCCCCCCCCCCACTTCCCTACCCACCCATTCCCATTTTTTGGCCCTGGTATTCCCCTGTACTGGGGCATATAAAGTTTGCCTGTCCAATGGGCCTCTCTTTCCAGCGATGGCCGACTAGGCCATCTTTTGATACATATGCAGCTAGAGTCAAAAGCTCCGGGGTACTGGTTAGTTCATAATGTTGTTGCACCTACAGAGTTGCAGATCTCTTTACCTCCTTGGATACTTTCTCTAGCTCCTCCATTGGGGGCCCTGTGCTCCATCCAATAGCTGACTCTGAGCATCCATTTATGTGTTTGCTAGGCCCCGGCCTAATGTCTCTTTTAATCTTCAGGGATGTTGTAGGATCAATATGGCCTCCTCATGACAGGTACCATGGTATAAAACTAAAAACCCAAGGAACACAGGAAGTGCTGCTGTGGTTGGATGTTGAAGTTCTTTCAATGAGTCCATAACTCTGGACCTCTCCTTTTGCTATCATTAAAAAAGACTAGTTTTAAGAAGAAATTTGAAAAAACAAAGCATTCTTTATACATTGTGTTGGGTAGACACTAGTGCCAAATAGCACTTTATATAAAAGTTTGAATTCCTTAGAATAAAAGAAAAATGTAAATTCTGTGCTCATCTCAGTAGCTTCAAGATTCCCCAAGTCCATGGTGACCATAGCTACTTCCAAATGGGACAGTACAGACAGAAAATATGCTTAGTCTCTAAAATGCCAATTAAACAACTCCAGTTCACTACAGTGCTTTAGCTCCCAAGTAACTGAAAGTTTGTCTAAAACAGAACTTCCCACACTACTCACAAATATTCTCATTTTTACACATTTCTATTTTACAGTTAATATTTTCTTATATTTTAATTGTATTAAACATAGTATTTTTTAATCCTAATGGAAAATTTAAAATACAAGCAGATGTGGAAAACACTAATTCCTGTGTACCATAACCAAGATTTAGTAATTATTATAATGTCTGACACCCTTTTCCATCTATGTCTCTCCTCTGATTTCTCCATATTACTTAAAGAGAATCTAAAAGTGCGATTCTTGTCTCAGTAGTATGGTATTATCTGTTAAACAAACTTTCATTAGGCATATTCACAAATACAATCCTTCAACCATTACAGTCACAGTTAAAATTTGAAAAATGTGATCTTATAATTCTTCGGATTCTTACTTTCTTCATAAATATAAGGTTTTATTAATTTAAAATAATGTAAGATCTGTATGTTACTATTTAATGCATTTCTTCTTAAATATTCTTTTTCTTTTTAAGTAAACATTTTTTTTAAGGTCTTTTGATTTTTTTGAACTTTTTTATTAGACATTTTCTTTAAATACATTTCAAATATTATCCCCTTTTCTGGTTTCCCTTCGGAAGACCCCCCTATCCCCTCCCCCCTCTCCCTGCTCACCAGCCCACCCTCTCCCACTTCCTGGCCCTGACATTCTCCTATACTGGGACACTGAAACTTCACAGGACCAAGGGCCTCTCCTATTCTTTTTAAGTTGATAACCTTTCTTTTGTTCTTGTCCTCATGTAACTGATTAGTCAAACAAATTATTTTGCCTGTCCTGATTTTTCTCCCAGTCTGTATGGCAAACCTGAGGCAACATTTGGTGCTTGCCTCTGCCATCTCTATCTTACTAAGCAGTCACATAATTTAAGTGTTTAACTAGATCCAGGTTTGGTTTATAGGGAAATCATGGTGTATACTTATATTGTTTGGTAGATACGCATGCTGTTCAACAGCATTAGTTCTATGTATGATTAATTTAGAAATATACTAATTTATGTCTTCTTAATCAAGATAGGCTCTTTCTTTCATTCTTCTTCATTATTATCACGAGTACTTCTATCAAGAAGAGACCTGTGAGAGATTCTTTTATTACATAATGGAACAAATTATTTAGCTATGACAGAAAAATCGTTGATTTCCCCAAGCATTTGAAAGCTGTCAGACAATAAGTAGGCTCCCTTGCAAAAACTGTATTCATTTCAGTGGCACGGCACTATGAACCCACTGACGGAGACATTTCTTTCAGCTCATTACTGACCCAGTGTTCACAGAAGCTGGTTTTACTCAAGGATAACTTGCAAAGTCTTTTGAAAAGTTCATCTCTCTTGTTATCTCTCAGCACAATATTTCCTGGCCTATTATGAATAGTTCATACTCTCGAATTGAAAATCAGTTATTCTGGTATGTATATTGTTTCCTCTTTGTAAAAAAAAACTTTGTTTGAAATTAAAAAAAAATGAATCTGATCATTACTTCTGAGGTTAGTTGTTATTTGTAGATCTTTCCTTGAAGAATGCCTAGGAAACATTTTAAAAGAAAATATATCATATATACTTAGATGTTTCCTAACTTTTAATGGTTGAGTTTACAATAATTTGACTTTTCTGTATAATAAAATGACTTATGTTCAGTATACTTTGAATTTGAGTTCTGGATGTTATTATTTAAATTTTTATTATAATGAATTGATTGCAGATAATGGTTTACACTGAAAATTTCATACATGTATATAATACATTTGAGGCATGTTCACCCAATTACTTTCCTTTTCTTCCTTGCCATTCCTGCTTCCCAATCAGTTCCTCTTGAACTCTTTTTTTCATGTGTATATATGAACCAAACACTTAAATTAAGATTATTTACAAGTGACTTGGTGAGAAGTTATTTGTAGGAGCATGGTCCAATGAATAATGGTTCTATCAAAGAAGAAAATGCCTCTTATGCCAGCAAGCATTAATCTCTCTGCTCATCATCAGGAAGGCATGAAACAAATTAATAACTTAAAAACAACATAGCCATCTTACCTATGTAGTTTATTTTGAGTTTAATCTTATATCATGAAACTTAAATTGTTTTTACAAAATATTCTTAAGAATTCCTGCTTGCAACTCTGAATTTCATAAGAGTTACTGTAGGAAAAGATAACTATGATATCCCAGTTCATTGTAGGGCTGGTAATACCAAGGTGACATTAGACAGTTCTCATCTCCGTGAGTGCCTGGAAATTTTTGGCAAACAAGAGAAATACCAGAAATGATGATTTTCAATACTGTTTAGCTGAATGTCTTTAAAAAATAAATAAATAGAGGATAATACACAAAATACCCTTTTGCTCCTAAAAATAAGTAATTATAAATGTTTTGAAATTGTGATATGAGTCAGTGTTCACTGCTGTCTGTCTGCTGCCTGTGAATTAGGATGCAAAACTCTCAACTCTTGCTGCTTCCCTGTGTTTATCTGCTTCCCATCATGATGATATGAAATGTATCTCCAAATCAATCTACAATGAAAAGAAACAAGTGAAGCTAAAAGAAATACAAATATTATGCAAATATTATTCAAGAAAGGGGTCAGGTTCCATTTCCCACAAACAGAATTTAATAACTTCAGTCCCTTTGTCTGGCTTTAGAGTCAAGGATAATACATGAGTAAAGAGGTTGTAGAATCTTCCTCTGCCATTAAGGATAGTTACAAAGACATGTTTTTAGAAGAGGAATCCCTCCATGGAGGAGAGACCACTGTATGAATTTATGAATGTGAAGTCAAGATTGCAATGGAACCCCCAAATGATAAAAATGGAAGAACTGGGGGGGGGGCGGGTACCTGCCAAGGAGAACTGCATACAGTCATTACCACCACAGGAGAGAAGTATGTTGTAGTCAGAACAATGGGAAAAGAAAATGTTACAGTTCTTTCTTTGGGAACACCAGTCAATGTATTCTCTAAAGACACTAAAATAGCATTCATGAAGAAGCTAACTATAATTATATATTATACGTATATTTACTTCCAGCATTAGTTTTTGAAGACCTGATATAATTTAAACTCCAACTTATATTACTTAAGTAATCTGAGAGCCACCAACACCTAATTAATATTACAGCAGTATTCAGAGAATATTTTATTTGTAATATTTTTATTGTATAAACAGTATAAAACATTTTATGTTAGCATTAAAATTCTGTTATTTATATATCACTGCTACTTAAATATCTGTTTTATTATATATATATGTTACAAGTCACAAAATTTATCATTATAAATTCAATATATATTTTTATATGTTAATATATGATAGAAGATGTATTCATAGTTTTATACTGATAAAGTTGGAAAACAGCATTACTCAGTCCAGAATATTTCCATCAATCTTTTATTCACGTGAAAAAATAAAGCTCAAAAAAGTTCTATTAGCATCATGACACCCTCCTCACATATTTTCCTCCTCTCCCAACAAGGTCTGTTCTTTCAAGTTCTATGAATTTCTAGAAGGTGGACATTTCCCAGAAATCACTAGTGACCCCATCCCAGAAGCAGACTTGTGACCAACCACATGCAAATATTTCCCAAACAAGCCTATTTTTTCTGACACACTAAATAATCTAACACTGTCTTTCAAATAGCACAAGTCTACTAGGCTGCTGTGTCTTTCAACATTTAAACTCATACTATTTAGTAACTAACATCTATCTGCTTTTATTTGGTATGTTTTCTTATTGTTTAGACTGTAGGTGCATAACTCACATTGACTTGTCTTGGTCTGAGAAGTAAGATTTTTAATAACCTGGTCAGATAGTCAATAGTTCAAATGTGAGAACCTTCAGGATTCTTACAGAGATAAAAGACTGTTCTCAGAAGTTTTAATGCTATACAATTTTCTGCCTTTACTATTCACATATCTTTTGGCTGAAAAATGGCTAAATTGCTGTGTCATGTACTAAATGGTGAAAAACAGGACACTTTAGCCAGTCTAATATGCTGGAGAAGTCATAATATCAAAATAGGGAATTGCCAAAAATGTATGGAAAAACACACAATGCCAAGCAGCTCAGAATTTTTTGAACACTCAGTTTTAAATGTTTGAAAAGACCTTTCTGGAAAAAAATGAAAAACTGCTGTAAACAAACTTCTCATGTGTAAATAGGAATTATAAGCTCAGAATCTCTTTTCTTGATAGCTTTTACTCTAGTAGAAGTGTCATCCCTGTCTTTATCCAGATTGTGGTGCAATTGAAGCTGAGTAATTTCCATCGATGGTGCTTATTTCTGACAGTTCTAGATGCTCAGAGTCTGAAGCTGAAGCCCACACATCTACCAAGAGCCTTCTTGATACATCATTCCATTGTGGAAAGCTGAAGAGCAAGAGGACACATGTGCTTCTCCGAAAAAGCTGCTGCTCCATCTTGAGACCTTTCAGATTCATGCTTATGTGAGAGTATGTCACTTTCGACCCAAATTGCTTAGGAACTGACCAAGATTACAGTAACAGTTTAGAGGATTGTCAGTGAATAAATTGTAAACTTTCTATGGAAAACCTGTTTTATAAGGAAAATTAGATGTTCATTTTTCTCTGAGCTCCTGGTGCCAGCAGATTGGTTGTGTTCTTAACTTTAGTCAAATAAGCTTATGTAGTGTAGTGAGTGTTAATGAAGAGATTTACAGCTGTTCAAAATATTCACAATCAGGACTATGTGTGTTTATTTTGTGTTAGAACTTGTATGATACCTCCCCTATCCTCAAACCTAAGGAAACATTATGGAAGTGGGATGGAAAGAATATAAGATTTGGAGGATGGGTCGGAACAATATGAAATGGTATCCTTTGGCAATGGCATGACTACCTCATGAATTCAAAGCAGCACTGGTTATATTCCCAAAATCTATAAAGCATAGAGCTAGGAGAAAATTCCAGAATTGAGGGATGAGGGTCCTCCTGTTATTACTATGGACCTACTGGCATTGATGGCTGCTGGAGAAGGGATAGTTACTGTCTTATATGGGAAGCAATAGATAGAGTTAATCAGTTCTTAAAAAGAGAAGGGAAGGACATAAATTTGAGAGGAAACTGTGTTGAGAGGATGCAAAAAAAAGGAGAGAGTTGGGGCTGAAAATGATTAAGATATACTGCAAAAAGTATGAAATTTTCTTCTTTTTAAAATCTTTTTTTACAGTCCAGACTTTATCCCCCTCCTGATCCACCCTCTAATTGTTCCATATCCCACACCGTCTCCCCCCATCTTCAAGGGGATGCCCCCATCTCCTATCAGACATTCCCACTGCCTGGGCCTGCAAGTCTCTCAAGGTTTAGGTACATCTTCTATGACTGAGTCCAGTCCTGGCAGTCCTCTGCTGTATATGTTTTGGGAGCCTCATCAGCTGGTGTATGCTGCCTGGTCGGCGGCTCAGTGTCTGAGAAATCCTGGGGGTGAGGTTAGTTGAGACTGCTGGTCTTCCTATAGAGTTTACCTCTTCCTCAGCTTTTTCCAGCTTTTTCCTGATTTAACCACAGGGGTCTCCACCTTCTGTCCACTGGTTGGGTGTAAATGTCTGCATCTGATACTTTCAACTGCTTGTTGGGCCTTTCAGAGGGCAGTATGGTAGGCCCCTGTTTGTAAGTACATCATAGAATCAGTAATATTGGCTGGCCTTGTGGCCTCCCCCTGAGTGGAATCCAATTTGGGCCTGTCACTGGACCTCCTTTTTCTCAGCCTCTTCTCCATTTTTAAATCTTTTAAAATGATGAAAGCTAATATATTATTTCAGTTCAACAATTCTAATGTTGAACAAATTCTGTGATTTGAAGAAAGAGGGTTTGTTTGTTGATCATACTATAGCATGCCTCACTTCCTCTTTTTAAATTTATTTATTTATTTATAAATATTTATTTAGTAACAGTGTTTTGCCTGTGTGCATGTTTATGTGAGGGTGTTGGATGATCTGAAATTGAAGCTACAGACAGCTGCAAGCTGCCCTATGGGTGCTGGGAATTGAAGAGTTTATTCTGTTGTCCAACTGTGCCTGGTCATGAGGCTTGCCCTAGAGTATGGTTGATATACCCAGTATTGTTCCAATGGAGAAATCTGAATTTCCTCATGCCAGATAGTATCACTTGCTAATAAATTCTTATTAAGAGTGGGACTTCATGTCCATTCCCCTTCTCTGTGCTGGGACCCCATTTGGCTTGAATCTTTGTAGGTATTTGTGAGTGCTGCCATAGTCTAGTCTTATAAACTTACTGTCATGTTATGCTTGGAAAAGTTTCCTTAGAGTGGTCCATCAACTCTGCCTCTTGCAATCTTTCTACCTCCTCTTCTGCAGAGATCTCTGGACCTTGATGGGAAGGGCTTGATAATGAAATCCCATGTAGGGCTGAGTTCTTCAAAAGTTCCTAACTCTGCACAATGCCACTCATGTGTTAGATCTAGTCTACTGTAAGAAGAAACATCTCTGAAAACAGAGTTGGTATCTGACTGGAGTATTTACCATAAGGAATAATATTCATGGTACAGAAAAGTATTCTGCACATTACCAAAAGAAAATGTAATCACCACCAATATCATCTAGCTACTTTAACCTACAAGATCAATTTGCCTTAAACATAAAGTGGCACAATTACAGCATGAATATTATGAGAGTAAGCAATGATGTTTTTAATATATTTGGGATCCACTCCATGAGACAGTTTCCATACCCAGCAATGCTTAAGTGGCCAAGAACATGAAACCTGAAGGTAGGTCATGGTCTTGGGTAAAATCTAAGGCTATTATGTTCTAAAAGGACATAATGATGAAATGATTCCCAGTGACATAATGCTATAGCCTTAACTCGTGGTCCTTTTCAGAGATGTTGTTCCACCAATAGGGTTGCAGATCCCTTTAGCTCCTTGGTTACTTTCTCTAGCTCCTCCATTGGGGACCCTGTGATCCATCTAATAGCTGACTGTGAGCATCCACTTCTGTGTTTGCTAGGACCCAGCATAGTCTCACAAGAGACAGCTATATCAGGGTCCTTTCATCAAAATCTTGCTATTGTATGCAATGGTGTCAGCGTTTGGAGGCTGATTATGGGATGGATCCCCGGGTGTGGCAGTCCCTAGATGGTCCATCCTTTCGTCTCAGCTCCAAACTTTCTCTCTGTAACTCCTTCCATGGGTGTTTTGTTCCCAATTCTAAGAAGGGGCAAAGTGTCCACACTTTGGTCGTCGTTCTTCTTGAGTTTCATGTGTTTTGCAAATTGTATCTTATATCTTGGGTATTCTAAGTTTCTGGGCTAATATCCACTTATCAGTGAGTACATATCATGTGAGTTCTTTTGTGATTGGGTTACCTCACTCAGGATGATGCCCTCCAGGTCCATCCATTTGCCTAGGAATTTCATAAATTCATTCTGATTTTCAAAGAAACTATTCTGTATAATATTATGGTAGATGCACATTATTCTATATTCATTCAAAAGCAGAGAATAAATAATAGAATCAATTAACCCTTTTGTAGATGATGAAATATTGGGGTAAAGAGAACTCAAAGTAGATTAATGAATGGTAACAAAAATATCACTACTTAGAAAAGTTATAATGAGGGTAGGAGTTAAGGCGATATCCTTGCATAGGTCTAGAGACTTGACATGACTGGGGACTGTAAAAGAAGGAATAAAAGAGAGAGAGACACATACATACACAGAGACAGAAAATCTGGAAGACTGGACAAGGGTATAGGATGTAGCTGTCTCAGCGCTCTGTTGGTTCAGCATGTTTATTATATGCAATTGAATAGGGAAACAGGGTTAATGCCTACATCTGAATCATATCTCTTCATCCCACTATAAATTGATAACTGTCTTTTCTTTGATTTTTTTTGCTATACTCACATATGTGTATATAACATATATTTATATATGAGTGTAATATATAAAGAAATATATGGTTTTTGCCACTCACATGGGGTTTATTTTCTTCAAATGGCAGTACCCTGGATTGTGGCTAGATGTGCAATGCCTCCTTTTATCTTCATTTACTAGACTTGACATGCAATTTTCAGCTTTTACTCCTGTGAATAAACTGTTAGGTGCAGTATTTTATAGAGTATTTTTGCATATATATTATAAAATTATATATACTAATTATAATTTTAATATATGCTATAATATAATTTTAATATATACTGCCTATAATTTATAATTATATATATATAATGCCAAATTGTGTTAAAATTTGCTGGTGACATTTGAATCTTTTTATTTAGGTTTCTTCAGTTTCAGAATTCATTACTTGTTTTTTGTTGATGGTGGTGGGATAGTGGTGTTTAATTTTGTGTCTAATTTTGGTATAAGAATAATGCTAATCAGGCATGGTTGTTGGCATTTCAGACATTTATAAATATGATTTTAAGTTGAAATTTTCTCTTCACAAATATTTTGTGGAATCCTCCAGTAAATGAATATATAGGACTATAAGTTTCTCTTTGAAAGATCTTTATAAAATCACACTTATTTATCGAGGGTTCCTCAGTCTAATATTTGACCTCTAGAAAATTTGACACAGATTTTGTCAAATTACTTATTTTGAATAAAAATATTTTATTTCATGTCAGTTACAAAATTATGTATGTATAAGTGCTTAGGCCATATTCGTACAAACCCTATAAGACCAACATGGGTAGTTCCATGCTAATAACTCCTGAATAATTTCTATACTGTTTATTTGTGTCTATTGGATTGTTTTCTTTACTACATTAAAATATACTTATGTACCTTTAAGGTATAATAAAATAATATAAAAAACATTATTTATATTGTGCTAAGCAGCTTTTAATATAATTGCTTTCAGGTTTGTTCATTCCTGTTTCTACTTGTTATCATTTCTTCTTAATTCAACCTGTTTTTGAGACTAAATTCTTTTTTTCTCTATTAAAGTTATGTAATTATACTTTGATTAGATATTTTCTTTATTTACGTTTCAAATGTTATCCACTTTCCTGGTTTCCCCTCTGAAAAACCCCTATCCCCTCTCCCTCCCCATGCTCACCAACACATCCACTCCAGCTTCGTGATCCTGGCATTCCCCTATACTGGGGCATATAACCTTCACAGGACCAAGGGCCTCTCTTCCCATTGATGACCGACTAGGCCATCCTCTGCTATATATGCACCTAGAGCCATGAGTTCAACCATGTGTTTTCTTTTGTTGGTATTTAGTCCCTGGGGGCTCTGGGGCTGCTGGTTCATTGTTGCTCCTCCTATGGGGCTACAAACACTTTAGCTCCTTGGGTACTTTCTCTAGCTCCTTCATTGGAGACCCTTTTCTCTGTCCAAAAGAAGGCTGTGAGCATCTACTGCTGTATATGTCAGGCACTGGCAGAGCCTCTCAGGAGCTATACTAGGCTCCTGTCAGCAAGCACTTGTTGGCATCCACAATGGGTTTGTAGTTGCATATAAGATGGATCCCCAGGTGAGGCAGTCTATGGATAGTCATTGCTTAAGTCTCTGATCCACCCTATGTCTCTGTAACTCCTTCCATGGGTATTTTGTTCTCCCTTCTAAGAAAGATTGAACTATCCACACTGTTCTTCGTTCCTCTTGAGTTTCATGTGTTTTGCGAATTGTATCTTGGGTATTCTGAGCTTCTGGGCTAATATCCACTTATCAGTGAGTGCATACCATGTGTGTTCTTTTGTGATTGGGTTACCTCACTCAGGATTATATCCTAGAGATCCATCCATTTGCTTAAGAATTTCATAAATTAATTGTTTTTAATAGCTGAGTAGTACTCCATTGTGTAAATGTACTATATTTTCTGTATTCATTCCTCTGTTGAGGGACATCTAGGTCCTTCCAGCTTCTTGCTGTTATAAATAAGGCTGATATGAACATAGAGGAGCATGTGTCCTTTTTACATCTTGGAGCATCTTCTGGGTATATGCCCAGGAATGATATTGCTGGATCTTCTGTTAATACTATGTCCAATTTTCTGACAAACTGCCAGATTGATTTCCAGATTGGTCACACCAGCTTGCAATCCCACCAACAATGGAGGAGTGTTCCTCTTTCTCCACATCCTCACCAGCATCAGCTGTCACCTGAGCTTTTGATCTTAGCCATTCTAACTGGTATGAGGTGGAATCTCAGGGTGGTTTTGATTTGCATTTTTCTGGTGACTAATGATGTTGAATTTATTTTTAGGTGCTTCTCTGCCATTCATTATTCCACAGTTGAGAATTCTTTGTTTAGCTTTTACCCATTTTTAATAGTGTTATTTGGTTTTCTGGAGTCCATCTTCTTGAGTTTTTTATATATATATATATATTGAATATTAGCCCCCTATCACATTTAGGATTGGTAAAGATCTTTTCCCAATCTGTTGGTTGCCTTTTGATCTTATTGACACTGTGCTTTTCCTTACAGAAGCTTTGCAATTTTATGAAGTCCCATTTGTCAGTTCCTGATCTTACAGCACAAGCCATTGGTGTTCTGTTAGGGAATCATTCCCCTGTGCCCATATCTTTGAGGCTTTTCCCCACTTTCTCCTCTATAAGTTTCAGTGCCTCTGGTTTTATGTGGAGTTCTTTGATCCACTTAGATTTGAGCTTCATACAAGAAGATAAGAATGGATCAATTTTCATTCTTTTACATGCTAACCACCAGTTGAGTCAGCACCACTTGTTGAAGATGCCATCTTCTTTCTATTGTATGGTTTTAGCTCCTTTGTCAAAGATGAAGTGACCTAAGGTGTTTAGGTTCATTTCTGGGTCCTCAATTCTATCCCATTAATCTACCTGTCTGTCACCGTAACAGTTCCATGCAGATATATATATATATTAATGGCAATTGCTCTATAGTTCAGCCTGAGGTCAGGGTTTGTGATTCCACCAGAGGTTCTTTTATTGTTGAGAATAGTTTTTGCTATCCTAGGTTTTTTTTTTAATTCAAGATGAATTTACAAGTGACCCTTTCTGACTCTGTGAAGAATTGAGTTGGAATTTTGATGGCATTGCATTGAATCTGTAGACTGCTTTCAGAAAGGTAGCTATTTTTACTATATTCATCCTGCCAGTCCATGAGCATCAGAGATCTTTCCATATTCTTAGATCTTCAATTTCTTTCTTCAGAGGCTTGAAATTCTTATCATACAGATTTTTGCTTGTTTAATTAGAGTCATCCCAAGGTATTATTTACGACAATTATGAAGGGTGTTGGTTTCCTAGTTTCTTTCTCTCCTTGTTTATCAATTGTATAGAGAAAGTCCACTGATTTGTTTGAGTTAATTTTATATCCAGCTACTTCACTGAATTTGTCTATCAATTTAAGGAGTTCTCTGATGGAATTTTGAGCTCATTTGTGTATAATATCATATCATCTGCAAATAGTGATGTTTTAACTTCTTCCTTTCCAATTTGCATCCCTTTGATCTCTTTTGTTGTCTAATTGCTCTGGCTAGGATTTCAATTACTATATTGCATAGGTAGGGAGAGAGTGGTCTGCCCTGTCTAGTCCCTGATTTTAGTGGGATTGCTTAAAGTTTCTCTCCATTTAGTTTGATGTTGGCTATTGGTTTGCTGTATATTGCTTTTATTATGTTTAGTTATGGGCCTTGAATTCCTGATCTTTACAAGCCTTTTTTCATGAACGGGTGTTGGACTTTTTGAAATGCTTTCTCAACATGTAATGATCATGTGGTTTTTGTCTTTGCATTTGTTTATATAGTGGATTATGTTCATGGATTTTCATATATTGAACCATCCCTGCACCCCTGGGATGAATCCTACTTGAACATGATGGATGATAGTTTTGATGTATTCTTGGATTTGGTTTATGAGAATTTTATTGAGTATTTTTACATCTATATTCATAGAATGAATTGGGCAGAGTACCTTCTGTTTCTATTTTGTGGAATAGTTTGAGGAGTATTGGAATTAGGTCTTCTTTGAATATCTGATAGAATTCTGCACTAAACCCCTCTGGTCCTAGGCTTTCTTTGGTTGGGAGAATATTAATGACTATTTCTATTTCTTTAGGGGATATGGAACTGTTTAGATCATTATTGTGATCTTGATCACCTTTGATACCTGGTATCTGAGTAGAAAATTGTTCATTTCATCCAAGTTTTCCAGTTTTGTTGAGTATAGTCTTTTGTAGTAGGATCTGATGAATTTTTGGATTTCCTCAGAAATAATGTCTCCCCTTTTCATTTCTGATTTTGTTAATTAAGATACTGCCCCTGTGCCCTCTAGTTACTCTGGCTAAGAATTCATCTGTTTTGTTGATTTTCTTAAAAAAATAAAATAAAAACAAAAAAAAACAAAACAAAACAAAAACAAAAACAGCTCCTGGTTTGATTGATTCTTTGTATAGTTCTTTGTGTTTCCACTTGGTTGATTTCAGCCCTGACTTTGATTATTTCCTTCAGTCTACTACTCTTGGGGGCATTTGCTTCTTTTTGTTCTAGATCTTTCAGGTGTGCTGTCAAGCTGCTAGTGTGTGCTCTCACTTAGTTTCTTTTTGGAGGCACTCAGAGGTATGAGTTTTCCTCTTAGAACTTCTTTCATTGTGTCCCATGAGTTTGGGTATGTTGTGGCTTCAGTTTCATTAAATTCTAAAAAGTCTTTCTTTCTTTATTTCTTCCTTGACCAAGCTATCATTTGTATACTGTTGTTTAGCTTCCACATCTATATGGGCTTTCTATTATTTATGCTGTTATTGAAGATCAACCTTAGTTTGTAGTGATCTGATAAAATGTAAGGGATTATCTAAATTGTCTTGTATCTGTCGAGGCCTGTTTTGTGACCAATTATATGATCAATTTTGGAGAAGTTACCATGAGGTGCTGAGGAGAAGGTATATCCTTTTGTTTTATGATAAAATGTTCTATAGATATCTATTAAATACATTTGGTTAATAACTTCTGTTAGTTTCACTGTGACTCTGTTTAGTTTCTGTTTCCATGATCTGTCCATTGAGGAGAGTGTGTTGTTTAAGTCCCCCACTAATTTTGTGTGGTGGAATGTTTACTTTGAGCTTAGTAAACTCTCTTTTAAATGTGGATGCCCGTGTATTTGGAGAACAGATGTTCAGAATTGAGAGTTCATCTAGGCAGATTTTACCTTTGATGAATATGAAGTGTCTTTTCTTGTCTTTTTTCATAACTTTAGTTTAAAAGTTGATTTTATTTGATATTAGAATGGCTACTCCAGCTTGTTTCTTGAGACCATTTACTTGGAAAATTGTTTCCCAGCCTTTACTCTGGGGTAGTGTATGTCTTTGTCACTGAAGTGGGTTTCCTGTTTACAACAAAATGTTTGGTTCTGTTTATGTAACCAATCTTTTAGTCTATGTTTTATTATTGGGGAATGGAGTCCATTGATATTACGAGATATTTAGGAAAAGTAATTTGTTGATTCCTGTTATTTTTGTTGTTAGAGTTGGGACTTTGTTCATGTGCCTTTCTTCTTTTAGGTTTGCTGAAAGTTTACTTTCATGCTTTTCCTAGGGTGTGATTTCCCTCCTTATGTTGGAGTTTTCCCTTTATTATCATTTGAAGGCTGAATTTGTGGAAAGACAATAGGTAAATTTGGTTTTGTCATGGAATACTTTGGTTTCTCCATCTATGGTAATTGAAAGTTTTGCTGGGTATAGTAGCCCGGGCTGGCGTTTGTGTTCTCTTAGGGTCTATATAACATCTGTCCAGGATCCTCTGGCTTTCCTAGTCTCTGGTGAGAAGTCTGGTGTAATTCTGATAGGTCTGCCTTTATATTTTACTTGACCTTTTTCCCTTACTACTTTCAATATTCTATGCATATTTATTGTATTTGTTGTTCTGATTATTATGTGTCAGGAAATTTCTTTGTTGGAGTTCTGTAGGCTTCTTTCATGTTCATGTGCCTTTCTCTCTCTTTAGCTTAGGGAAGTTTACTTCTATAATTTTGTTGAAGATATTTACTGGCCCTTTAAATTGGAAACCTTCCTTCTAATCTATATACCTATTATCCTTAGGTTTGGTCTTCTCATTGTGTCCTGAATTTCCTGGATGTTTTGGGTTAGGATATCTTTGTATTTTGCAATTTCTTCTTTGACTGTTGTGTCAATGTTTTCAATGGAACCTTCTGCACCTGAGATTCTCTCTTCCATCTCTTGTATTCTGCTGGTGATGCTTGCATCCATGGCCTCTGATTTCTTTCCTAGGATTTCTATCTCCAAAGTTGTCTTGCTTTGTGATTTCTTTATTGTTTCTTCTTCCATTTTTAGATCCTGTATGGTTTTGTTCTATTCCTTCACCTGTTTGGTTGTATTCTCCTGTAATTCCTTAAGAGATTTTTGTGTTTCCTCTTTAAGGACTTCTACCTGTTTACCTGTGTTTTCCTGTAATTCTTTAAGGGATTCTTGTGTTTCCTCTTTAAGGACTTCTACCTGTTTACCTGTGTTCTCCTGTAATTCTTTAAGGGAGTTATTTATTCCCTTCATAAAATCCTCTACTAGCATCATGAGATATTATTTTAAATCCAAATCTTGCTCCCTGTGTGTTGGGCTACCCAGGACTTGCTGTGGTAGGAGTAATGGGTTCCGATGATCCCAACTAGTCATGGTTTCTGTTGGTATGATTCTTGTGTTTGCTTTTTCCCATCTGGTAATCTCTGGTGTTAGATGTTCTTGCTGACTTTGTCTGGAGTTTGTTCCTCCTCTGAGTGAATAAGCCTGTGTCAGCACTACCTAGAAGCAAGCTCTCCCCTGGCAAGACCAGTGCACAGAGGGCTGCAGAATAGCCCCACCTCCTGGCCGCAGATGGAGGCCTGAAGGATCCTGTCCCAGCTGCTGTGCCACTTCTGAGGCTTGTGCACTCCTGAGTGGACCTGCCTTTGATAGTCATGGGAGAGAAAATGGTGATCTCTCCTGAGTCCCAGGGTCAGACAGTTCCTGGAGGCAAGATCTCCTCTGGCAGGGAAGGTGCACTGAGGGCTGTGGAAAGGCCTTACCTCCTGGGTGCAGATGAAGGCCCATAGGACCCTCTCCCAGCTGCTCTGCTGCTTCTGAGGTCTATGTGCTCATGAGTAGACTTGCCTTAGAGAGTCCTGAGAGAGAAAATGGCTATCTCAGCTGAGACCCAGGGACAGACACTTCCTCAATTTAAATAATTAATTCCTTTACCAATACTTTGAGTAAACGCCTCGTGGAAAATGTATTTGCAGATATAAAAAGCTGTAGGATACAAATCAGCTTTGGCATTGCGGTTCAACTCAAGACTACATTCTTAAAGTAGAACCTGAGATGGCTGACTTGAGGTCCTTATTAATCTCGAATGTAAGCATTTGGTTAAAAAATGTTTAACAGCGTTTCATTTCAAAACACTTCCAAATTTTCTTAGATACTTCTGATTTTTCATGGCTATTTAAGAGTATATCATTTTATTATCATATCAGAGACCTTTCTGACATCTTTTTTTCTTTACATTTTATTTAATTTTGTTGTGACTAGGGAACATGTTTTAAGATTTAATTTTGAAGTATAATAGCATTGGTTTAGGCACTAAAGGAACATCCTATCTGAAGGAATACTCTAAGTGGATTTAAAAGCAATATTCATCCAGCTATGACCTCATGCTGTTATATAAATACCAATTGATGATTATAAAATAATTACAACAATGAATGATAATATACTATAGAAACATATATTTGTTTGATACCATTATTTAATTTTTCTTTATTGGTACTGTTTGTTTTCTATGCTAATTCTATCACTAAAAGATTGGATTAATATCTGTAACTATAGTTATGGTTTCATCTATCATACTTCTCTTGTTTGTGGGGACTCCCATATTAATTTTTTAAGGCAGATAGTAAAGAGTAAAAATGAATTTTCCCAATGTTTCAGAAGCCAAAATTCAAAGTTTCTTTGTGCTGAGGCCAGTCTCTTTGACTTATATACGGTCACCTTCCCTATCTTCAATGCATTTCTCTTTGCTGCTACATATTAAACCCTTGTCTTGGAAGGATTCCAGTTGTATTAAATTGGATCTTAATATCAACTCAATGATCTCATTCAACCTTACTGTTTTAAAGTGAACTGTTTGGCTTCCATCAGGTTATTAACCATGACCAAGGGTGGTTCATAAAATATAACAGAAATGGTCCCTCACTGAACTTGGAAATATTTCAATATTAGAAATAATAGAAAGATACAGCCTTAAGATTATTTAAAATTATTTAATATAATATTTTAAAAAATAATTTGATAATAGAAATCTTTTTGTATAATAACTAGTAGCACAGCATAAAATAAGATTTTTAGTACATTTTGGAAAGTGTTTCAGAAGCACTACAGTAATTATTAATTAATTAATTTTTATTAGATATTTTCTTTATATACATTTCAAATGCTATCCCAAAAGTTCCCTATACCCTCCCTCCACCCTGCTCACCTACTCACCCACTCACTCTTCCTGGCCCTGGCATTCCCCTGTACTGGGGCATATAAAGTTTGCAATACCAAGGTGCCTCTGCAACCCTATAGGTGGAGCAACCATCTATCTTTTATTAACATGTGCTTTGCCAGTAAAGTTTTAACTCTGTTTGGTCCTTATTCTTTCATTGCTAGGTGGCTCTGACTTTAAGTTAACTCTCTGATTTTCACATGAGTGTGGTACAAAAAAAAATTTAGGTTAAGTATTTTGTAAGCTCCACTTTATCCTTGCTTCATCCTGTTATCAACAAATTGTCTTGCCTTGTTGAACTAAATGGAGTTTCTGAGATTACAACTATAAGTAAAGCAAAGTAAGTATAACTAAAAATATTAAGCATAAAAAGAGGAGGGATGTTATAAGAAAGCAACTGATAAATTATACACACCACATCTACAGGACTCTTAACACAGTTTGAAGAAAAAGGGAATTTAACAGGAGTAGAACAGTATGTGGTTACCTACTAGTTATTTTATTATACTTTGTTTTAACCATTTAGAAGTCTGTTCTTTTCCCCTTCCTTCCTTCCTTCCTTCCTTCCTTCCTTCCTTCCTTCCTTCCTTCCTTCCTCCCTTCCTCCATCCCCCTCCCTCCCTCCCTCCCTCCCTTCCTCCCTCCCTCCCTCCCTCCCTTCCTTTCTTCCTCACTTTCTAGTCTCTCAAATATTATATCCTGGCTGCCATCCCCCTTGCTCCTTTCCCCCAGTCTCTGCCTCTACCTCCACCCTTCCAATATGCTTCTCTTTCATTTTCTTTTAACAAAAGTTGGTCTCCGAGTGATATCAACCAAATATGGCTTATCAGATTTCAATAAGACCAACATATCAACTCATATTATACCTGGACGAGGCAGTAGAGTAGGAGAAAAAGGATCCCAAAAGCGGGTAAAAAAAAGAGTTAGAGATAAGAGTCCACAGGAATACAAAACTACACAACTGTAACATACTTTCAGAGAGTATAGGTCAAACCTATGGAGGCTCTTTGATGGTCAAATCAGTCTCTCTGAGTATTCTGCATCTAGGTTACTTGACACTGTGATCTTTCTTTCTTTCTTTCTTTCTTTCTTTCTTTCTTTCTTTCTTCCTTCCTTCCTTCCTTCCTTCCTTTCTTTTCTTTCTTTCTTTCTATTTATTTATATCATTCCATTCATTTACATCTCAAATGATGTCCTACTTCCCAGTTACCACCCCCTATTCCACATCTGCCATCTCCTCCCTTCCTTTTGCCTCTATGAGAGTACTCTCCCACCACTCACCCTCTTTCACCTCACTGATCTAGCATCCCCATATGCTGGGGCATCAAACTTCCACATGACCAAGGGCCTACCCTTCCCACAGATGTCAGACAAGGCCATCCTCTGTTACCTATGTATCTAGAGCCATGGATCTCTCCCTGTACACTCCTTGGTTAGTGGTTTAGTCCCTGGGAACACTGAGTGGTCTAGACAGCTGATATTGTTCTTCCTACCAGGTTGCAGGACTGAAGCATCCATATCCTGCTTTCTCTTGCTCGGTCTCTCTTTTTTCCATATGGTCTGTGCATTGAATCATGAGCATTCTGAGCGTTAAAGCTAATATTCACTTATTAATGACTATATACCATGCGTGTTCTTTTGTGACTAGATTACCCCACTCAGGAGGATATTTTCTAGTTCCATCCCTTTGCCTCCAAATTTCATGAAGTCATTGTTTTTAATCGCTGAGTAGTACTCCATTGTGTAAATGTAGCACATTTTCTGTGTCTATTCTTCTGGGACATCTGGGTTGTTTCCAGGTTCTGGCTATTATAGATAATGCTGTTATAAACATAGTGCCATTAGAATATGTTAGATCATGTTTTGGGTATATGTCCAGTAGTGGTATAACAGGGTCTTCAGGTAGAACTATTTCCAGTTTTCTCAGGAACCACCAGATTGATTACCATATGGTTTTACCAGCTTTGCAGTCCCACCAGCAATGGAGGAATATTTCTCTTTCTTTATATCCTCACCAGAAACTGCTGTCATGCTCTAAGATCAACAATCGACAAATGGGACCTCCTAAATATACAAAGAACTCAAGAATTTAGATTACAGAGAAGCAAATAAACCTATCGAAAAATGGGATACAAAGCGAGACAGAGAACTCTCAACTTAAGAATCTCAAAGCATTTAAAGAAATGCTGAACATCCTCAGTCATCAGGAAAAAGCAAATCAAAACAACCTCACACCAAATAGAATGGCAAAATGTTCTTGTGGTTTCTTTGATCCCCATGGCTGATATATTCCTTCCTCCCCACATTCTGTAGTTCTGCAGGATTCCTTTAGCACAGCCTAATGTTTAGCTGTAGTTCTATACATCTGTATTCATCAGTTGCTGGATGAAGCCTCTCTGATGATGATTATGTTAGGCTCCTGTCTAAGAGTGTAGCAGAATATCATTAGGAATAATTTTGATGACATTTTTAGCAGAAGCAGTTTTATTTGGTTTTATCCTATGAATCTGATTATGGAGCCTCTGATTTCTGGCTTTCCAGGAAGAATCATGGTGGATCCCTCTAATGGCATAGGTCTGAAGAAGGAGGACTAGTCATTGGTTAGTTACTCCCACAATATCTGTGCCACCTTTACCAAGTATATCCTGTAGGCAGGACAAAAGGTAAGTCAAAGGATTGTGGTTGGGTTAGTGTCCCAATGTCTCCACTAGGATTTTTACCTGGTTATAGGAGATAGGTTTGCTGGTTTCGGATTCATAATCCTCCTTATTAGAGGTCTTAGATTCTGACTATTGCAAACAAGGATACTATGAACTTCGTGGGGCACATGTCCTTCTGGTATGGTGGGGCATCTGGTATGGTGAGTATACGCCCAACATTAGTATTGCTGGGTCTTCAGGTTGGTCTATTTCTAATTTTTTGAAGAACCAGCAGATTGATTTCCAGAGTGGTTGTACCAGGTTGCAATTCCACTAACAATGGAAGAGTGTTTTTCATTTTCCACATCCTTACCAGTATGTGCTCTCACCTGAGGTTTTTATCTTAGCCATTCTGATTGGTTTAAGGTGAAATCTCAGGGTCATTTTGTTTTGCAATTCCCTTATGACTAAGGACTTTGAAAATTTCTTTAAGTGCTTCTTAGCCATTAAATATTCCTCTGTTGTCAATTCTCTGTTTAGCTCTGTACCCCATATTTTAACTGGGTTAATTTGGTTTTTGGAGGTTTGCTTCTTGAATTATTGATATACTTTGGATATTATCTCTCTATCAGATGTGGAGTTACTGAAGATTATTCCAATTCTGTAGGTTGCAAATTTTTCCTATTTACTGTGTCTTTTGCCTTACAAAAGCTTTTCAGTTTAATAAGGTCCCATTTATCAATTCTTCATCTTAGAGCATGAGCCATGGAGTTCTGTTTAGAAAACTGCCCCTCCTCCATCCTGTGCCAATATGTTCAAGGCTCTTTCCCACTTTCTCTTCTTTTCTGATTTTTATGCCCTTAGTCTCTTTTTGTACTCCAGCTAGAACTTCAAGTACTACTATATTGAACAGATACAAAGAAGGTAGGCAGCCCTGTCATGTCCCTGATTTTAGTGGGATTCTCTTCACTTAATATGATATTGGCTGATGGTTTGCTGAATACTGCTTTTTATTATATTTAAATAAGTACCTTGAATTCCTGGTCTCTCTAATGCTTTTAATATGAAGGGGTGTTGTATTTTGTCAAATGATTTTTTCAGTATGTAATTAGATTATCGTGTTATTTTTTTTCCTTTGAGCTATTTTATGTAGTGGATTACATTAATGGTTAATGGATTTTCATATATTGAACCATCCCTGAATCTCTGGGATGAAGCCTACTTGATTGTGGTGAATGGTGGTTTGGATGTGTCCTTGGATTTGGTGTGCTACAATTTTATTGAGTAGTTTTGCATTGATATTCATAAGCAAAGTTGGTCTGAAGTTCTCTTTTTTTTTGCTGGGCCCTTGTGTGGTTTAGGTATCAAAGTAATTGTGGCTTCATAGAATGAGTTAGGTAGTTTTACTTCTGTTTATATTTCATAGAATAATTTTAGGTGTGTTGGTATTTGCTCCTCTTTGAAGGTCTGGCAGACTTCTACACCAAAGCTATCTGACTCTGGGCTTTGTTTGACTGAGAGGTTTTTTAATGACATCTATTTCTTTAGGGGATATTGAACTATTTATATAGTTTGAACTATTTAGATAGTTTACCTGCTCTTGGTTTAACTTAGGTACATCATATATGTCTAAAAAAGTCAACCATTTCTATTTTTCCAGTTTGGTTGAGCTTTTATAGTTGTTCTAAAGAGGTTTTTTTTTTTTAATTTAAATTAATTTTATTTTATTATTTTATTTCTTTAATTTCTGTTGTTATGTCTCCTTTTCCATTTCTGATTTTGTTAATTAGATACTGTATATCTATTGTGTTGACTTTTTCAAAGAACCAGCTTTTGGTTTTGTTGATTCTTTGTATAGTTGGTTTTGTTTCTAATTGGTTGATTTCTGACCTGAGTTAGATTATTTTCTGCCATCTACTTCTCTTGCTTGTATTTGCTTCTTTTTGTTCTAGGGTTTTAAGTGTGTTGTTAAGTTGCTAGTGTAGGTTCGCTCCAGTTTCTTTATGAGGGCACGTATCACTAAGAATTTTCCTCTTAGGATTGCTTTCATGTGTCCCATAAGTTTGGATAGACTGTCTGTTCTTTTTCACTGAATTCTAGAGAGTTTTTAATTCCTTTATTTTTCTCTGAACAAGTAATCATTGACTAGAGAGCTGTTGGATTCCCATGGGTATGTGGGCTTTCTCTTGCTTTTGTTTTTATTGAAGTTTAGCCTTAATCCATTGCTATTGCCTTCCTCTCTGTTGTAGACTACTATACCTCGAATTATGAACCAAAATAAATGTTTACTCCTTTAACTTCTTTCAGGTATTGTGTCATTGGATTGAGATAAGTAATTAATACAAAAAATTAGTACTGGAAGTTTGATTGATGCTTTAATAGATCTGACAACAAGTAACAGATTGTTGAAATTGGTATTTACAGTGACTATAGAAGAGTTGTGAGTTTCATAATTAGAATGTTATGAACATAGTTTAATGAGCCATTCTAGTAGGAATGTAGAAGTCCAGAATTTGTACAGAACGTTGGGTGTCAAAACACTGTATTCTATAATTGTGAGATTTCAGAAAGGATGGAGGACTTTGTGAGAATTTGAACTAAAGGACTTTCCCATTATATTCTGAGACAGTCCTATATTCTGTCTATTTACTGAAAAATTTAGTGAAGGTGATTTTTGAAGTAAGGAACCAATTTCACAGATTCCAGCAGTTAATAAATGATATAGATGTCAGAGTGATACAAATCAAAGCCCTGGATTTGAGTCTAGGTAATACCTGAATTGGTCAGCCCAACAGAACTGATAGAACAAAGCAATAGAAGCCTTTTGGAGACCAGGTTATGCCACTATTTATATTGGATGCTTCAGAGTTTGGTATTTGCTCCCTGGATTTCAGTCTTTTTGGTCTAGTCTTTCTTGTCTATTCTCTGATTCTTCTTTTTGGAATGAGAACATTTTATTAAAAGCATGTAACTTGATATTTATTATTATTATTATTATTATTATTTATTATTATTATTATATTATTATTATTTTACAAATGCTCACAGATAAAAGATTGCCTTGAGACCAAGAACAGACTTTGACCCTTGGCCATTTGAACAATATTAGAATTATAAGACTATGCATACTTTTGATGTGTAACTAAAGCTATTTTATATTGTGAGGTGACCATGAGTCTATGAGGTCAAAAGGTAGAATGTTATGGATTAAATATAAAATGTCCTTTCCAGGCTGATGTGTCTGAATACTTTCTTGCTAATTAATTGTATAAAGAAATTTTTGTGAATGTGTATAGGTGAACAAAGTGGGACTTTGTTCACTTTAGGGAATGGGCTTTAAGTGTTTCATCCTAGCCTCTGTTCCAGCCCTAATTTTTCTGTTTTCTGGCTGCTACCATGTAACAAGTCTGTTACTTTTATTGCTAAGAGGCATTTTATTGTACGGCTATATCACTTTCAATTTATCCTTTCACATCTTAAGAGTCCCATGTGTTAGTTGTGGTTGTTCACTGTTGTATAAAAAAAAGACCATCAAAACTTAGTAGCTTAAAATGTTCAGTTCCAGTGGGTTTTGGGGTCTGTGTGCACCTTAATGAGATGTCTGTGAATAACAGTGTCTCAACTGGTTGGAATAAATGTATGAACCAGGGCCAGAATTGATAGTCTTGATATTGGCATGCTTTAGATTCTGTACTGAATTTGGTGAGACTGTGCTATGGTATCAGACCACTTATTAAAATACAGTGTCGCAAAGTAGTAAAACTTAGTTTGGGCACCTGTCTCTGTCAGTTGTGCTTCTCTCTCTCTTTCTCTCTTTCTGTCTCTCTGTATTTCCAACTCTCTGTCTTTGCCTCTGTCTCTCTAACATGTGCAAATGAGTGCACATACACACACAGATAGATAGAACAAGCCTATATAAAATATGTGGCCTTAATAATCACTAATGGAGAGAGAATTCTGGAAAGGTAGACAGATGTTTTATTAGATGGCTCTATATTATATCACACTCATAACCTAACATTGTAGCCTGGGCCTTCAAATCATGGCCCCATCACATTTTTAGAACTCAGCCCATAATTCCAACATGACTATGAAAACTAAGCACTAACTGGCACTTTTTGTACTCCTCTGTAGGCTTTTGAATCTCACAAAACTAAGACTTTGCCTTCCTCACTTTTTGATGAATCTAAAGTCTATAATCAGGAACAGAGGAATAAGGCAATTCTTATTCTCTTTTTATAGGTAAAGAGCATGAGGTTCCTAAACAATATGTGTCTATAGAGTGACACTATTCCTTGGAAGATGTTAAGAAATATTTATTCACTTTAGATAGAGAATCAATGACAGACAAAAGTACAGATTCCTCCCAAGTCCAACTTGATAAACCATTGAGATTATGGATGTTGCTTATAGGAATATTGTTGAGGGGTTGCTTACATGAACAGAAATTCTTCAAAGTGAGCTACATTGCCCATCCAAGTGTGGAGAGAAAAGAGTGAGAACTGAGAACATGGAGCATACTCAACAACCAATTGGTAGCTCAATAGAGTGCAGAATGTCCATTTAGTAGCTCAGGTAGTTTGTTCTCTTCCAGGAATCTTAGGTGCTCTCTGTTTCTTCCAAGAATCTGAAGTTGTTTCTGCATCTTCTAAGCTGCTTAGCTGGCCTAAGCCTCTTCTAAACAGCTCAGCCTATCTGGGAAAATCTTCCAATTTACCTCACAGCTTATATATGCTTAGAGATAGAAAGCCATAGTTTCTAATCAGTTTGAGGGACTTTCTGGAGTCCTTAAGATATTTCCTTCCTGATTTTGAGGGGTTTTCCCTGCAGGTTAGAAAGTTTCATGTATTTCATATCACATTATACTCCTTGATATTATATTCATCTTTAACATCTTATGTCTTATAGAACTTTCCTCCAAAGTGGACAGTTTTATATAAGAGGGAATTGTTACAAATATTGTCCTAAAATTAAATTGCTGGTAACTCACTGAATGAAATGTCAGTTTTATACTTTCTTTTTTAAAATATTTTTTATTATTACGTATTTTCCTCAATTACATTTAGAATGCTATCCCAAAAGCCCCCCATACCCTCCCCCCCCCACTTCCCTACCCACCCATTCCCATTTTTTGGCCCTGGCATTCCCCTGTACTGGGGCATACAAAGTTTGCCTGTCCAATGGGCCTCTCTTTCCAGTGATGGCCGACTAGGCCATCTTTTGATACATATGCAGCTAGAGTCAAGAGCTCCGGGGTACTGGTTAGTTCATAATGTTGCACCTACATAGTGAGGTAACACAATCACAAAAGAACTCAAGTGATATGTACTCACTGATAAGTGGATATTAGCCCAGAAACTTAGTATACTCGAGATATAAGTTTTATACTTTCATGTTTTAAATTTTATAGTATACACCTAGATTATAAATAGTGTTATCTAGTGTTCTGAAACTCTCTGTACTGGGTAGATCATAATGATACAATCATTTTAGTTTGATTTCACAAATGGGCCCCATTTGTGATTCATGAGGTCTTACTTGACATTATCTTAGTTTTAACCCAAAGTCCTATGAAAAGATTAAGGCTGAGCCACTAAACTTGCTGTAGTATTACAACTTTTTTTTCTTCCAGAGTCTCTAGAGTGTCACTAATCTTGACTTTCTTACCAGTGAATATTTTCTTGAAAAGTGTGCTAGTGTCTTAGATAGGGTTTTATTGCTATGACGAGACATCATGATTACAACAACCATTATAAAGAAAGTATTTAGTTGGGTCTGGATTACAGTTGAGAGGTTTAGTCCATTGTCATCATAGTAGGGAGAATATAGAGCACAAAGAAAGACAACTTGCTGGAGAAGAAGGTGAGAGTTTGACATTCCAATCTGTAGGCAGCAACCAGAGAGAATCATCAACTGGGTGTCATTTGAGAATCTGAAACCTCACAGCCCACCGCACATGACACACTTATTACAGCAAAGCCACACTTACTCTAACAAGTCCATATGCACTCCAAAAAGCCACACCTACTCCAACAAGGCCACACCTCATAATAGTGCCAGTCTCTGAGAGCCCTTGGGGCCATTTTCATTCACATAACCAGAGTCTGCTTTTGCTTTTAGTTTTTATGGCATATCTACCATAGAATGCCTGCCTACTTGTATTCATCTGTTCAAATATTGATCCTGTCTTCCTTTCACAGTAGTACGATACTCCATTGCATTGATGACACACACACACATTCCCTGTCTTCCTTATTGTTTATTTTCTTTCCTTCTGTATGGGTTACTTTTGTATCAATTTAATGTAAGCTAATGTCATCAAAGAGGAAGAAGCATCAGTTAAAGAAATGCCCCAGTTTGAAGAGATCAAGCTGTAAGGTATTTTCTCAATTAGTGGTTGGTGTAGAATCCTTCAAGCCACTGTTCCTGGTACTCTCCTTTGGCTGCTGCTTGTAGATTCTAACAGAAAATAGCCTGAGAAATCCAGGAGAAGCAAGGCAGTGAGTAAAAACACTCCATAGCCTCTTCATCAGATCTTGCCTTGAGGACTCTTCCCTGTTTGAGTTCCTGTCCTATTTCCTTTGGTGATAAACAGTCATATGGAAGTGGAATTTGAATAAATCCTTTTCTCTTCAACTTGATTGGTCATGATGTTGAACTCCAGCAGAAGAAAGCCTATCCAAAACAGCTTTCTGTTTTCATTTCCGCTAATTTTAGGATCTTTTTCATCTAATCCACTAAGGAATGTTTTATTAACATAACTCCATTAGTGATACTTATTACTATTTAGTATGTAATGAATTCTAATCTTCTGCAGCCCTCATTCATCTTTTCAGTTAATTTCCCATGCTGTTTCCCATGTGGCTGCATCTACTGCTGTTCAGAGTGTTGGTCACATCTCTCAGATGGTGAATTCTAGCAGCTTGCTGTTTGCTTACCATAGGCTGGATGGACGTTAGATGGAAGTTGTATCTCTTTATCTATTTGCCAGTTTGCAATCCTTCAACCAAATGTTTTCATTGTAATAACAGCAATGGTGCATAGAACTATGCTAATCACAAAAAAGACCTGAAGAATAAATGAAGAATCCATAAGAGAGTGTCCATGAGAGACAAATGTCTTGGAATCCCTGGTGGAAACCACTAATGCTAAGGCTTTACTAGTCAAAGGTAAGCTAGAATGGCAGCTGAAGAAATAAATGGCTACTGCCTCTCTGTCCACAGGGAAGAAATAATCAAAAGTCACCTTAATAGTTCTTGGCTCATTACCTGGATTAAACAAAGGATACATTGTTCAGACAATATATTACAAATTCCCCTATTTTGAACACTAATAGCATATCTCCAACGTGAGAATAGCCTTGAAAATCTATGTGTTTTATTTTACTTCATAGGAGTAACAAGCATATGCTAGCCCAAGAGTTCTGGAAACTCTCCTAAACTTGTTTCAGAGAGAGAATTTTTCATATATTGCTTTGTCCACTCTTACTCAGTCTATATCTTGAGACTTCCCTGGCTTGGGCTTGAATTTTTCTTAATTGAAATCATCTTAGACATTTACTCTGTTCACTATAATATCCATAAATTTTCATATCTGCTAATAGAATTCCTGTTTAAGTGGCTGTCTTCGATAGAGCTACTACTTTTATGATGAAACACCATGACCAAAGCAACTTGGGGAGTAAATGTTTTATTTGACTAACATTTTCACATCACTGTTTATCATCAAAGTAAGTTAAGACAGGAACTCAAGTAAGCAGGAACTTGGAAGCTGGAGCTGATGGGGAAGCCATGTAGGAATGCTGCATACTGGCTTTTTTCTCATGGTATGTTCACCCAAGCCTGATTCCTTATATAAACCAGATCAGAGGTGTCACCACATGCAATTGGCTGCACCCTCGAAAATCAATCATTTTTAAGAAAATAATTTAAACTGTAGCATCTACAGGCTTGGTTATACTCTAATACTATGGGGTGGTGTTTTCTCAATTGTGATCTCTTCCTCTTAGATAAGTATAGCGTGTCAAGTTGACATAAAAATAACCAGAATAATTGTCATGGTTATCTTTTAAAAAACGTTATTTAACCAAGGAATCCAAATGGTGGCTAGAAAATTATTCATTCTTAACATTCAATAATGTTTTTCCTAGTATATTAAAAAAAGTTCCACTATGCTTGCCCTAATATATATGTTAATTACCTAACTCTAGAGTCTCAGATTGTTGCTGTGTTTGAAGACAGAACCATTAAAATATATCCAGGTTATACTTATCTTTTTTTTAGACAAACTCTTATTTAAACTTATTGGTAACCCTTTAAGAAGGGAGACAACAACGATATAGAAGAACAGAGTAAATTCCACATGGGGACAAAGGAAAAGATATTAATCTTTACTAAGGGTGGTCTCAAGGGTTACCAAATATGCCTGTGCTAAATTTTTGTGTCAGGAGCCATGTAAGAACTGTAAGTACAGAATTTGTGCTTTTCTAGAAGCCTTAGAAAACTGATATTCTACCCAATGACCAAAATCTAACTGAAGTTAACAGGTTAAAAAACAAAACAAATCTAAACTGTTCTTATAGACAAGCTTTGTATGTCTACAAAATGTTTGAAACAATTTCTCTAATAAACTGAAATAAATAATAGATAAAAAATAAAGTAAGATAGCTAAGAAATTCCTACAGAATATACAGAGCTAATGCTGTGCATTACACTGAAGCTTAGTGCTGCAACTGTGGACAACATTCAATCTCCATGATTATAGCATAATTAAAGAGCAGGAAAAGAATGTAATAGTAAATGTCCTCCTTAGTTCAATTGAAAAACTCATTCAACAGACTAAGAACCATGTTTATTATACACATGAACCTTATAAAAAATTTTTCTTTTACTTGGTGTCTAGAACAAAGTAGATATACAATGAATGTAACTTATTTCATGTTAAGACGGATCCCTTAATATTTCTTTCAGCAGAAGCAATATTGCTGTTACTGAAATTATGATGCTGAGTATCTATTTTAAGAACAAAATAAAACTTAAAAAGATAGATATGTTTTCTTTTAGTCTTCAGATTTATTAAGAGCAACATTTTGCCTTTGAAATCAAGAGAGATAGAAGGCTCAATACCATGCTTCAGTAAATAACTATAGTATGCACTATGTACATGCAACAATGGAAAGCAGTAAATGAGTGTAAAAAAGAGTTCTACAGAAATCAGACACACTAGGCTCATAAGTATGTCATAATATAACTAAACCAAAAGCAATGCAATGAAAATTAATCATGCCAAGCCAAGTGTTTATTTGTTGAGTAAAAGTGTATGTACTGGCTGGTTTTGTGTGTCAACTTGACACAGCTGGAGTTATCATAGAGAAAGGAGTTTCATTTGAGGAAATGCCTCCGTGAGATCCAACTGTAAGACATTTTCTCAATTAGTGATCAAGGGGGAAAGGCCCCTTGTGGGTGAAACCATCTCAGGGCTGGTAGTCTTGGTTCGATAAGAGAGCATGCTGAGCAAGCCAGGAGCAACTAAGCCAGTAAAGAACATTCTTCCATGACCTCTGCATCAGCTCCTGCTTTCTGACCTGCTTGAGTTCCAGTTCTGACTTCCTTTGGTGATGAACATCAATATTGAAGTGTAAGCCGAATAAACCCTTTCCTCTCCAACTTGCTTCTGTTCATGATGTTTTGTCCAGGAATAGAAACCCTGACTAAGATAATGTAGAATAGGCAGAAAGTGTGTTGAACTTTTTGAAATTTCATGAAAGCCAGTATTCAAAACCTCAAAAACAAACAAACAAACAAACAAACAAAAACTCCAGCTTGAGGTCATGGATGTTAATCACCCTATTACTCACAGGTTGATCAATAGAATACAATTCAAGATCCAGAAATAAAACCACACACTTATAAACACTTAAGAAGTAAAAAATATACAATGTAGAAAAGAAAGCAGCTTCAATAAATTGTGTTTGTGTAATTGGCAGTCAGTATGCCAAAAAATGAAAATAATATTTTCACCTTGCACAAATCTCAAGCCCAAATGCTTCAAGGACCTTAACATAAGATCTGATAAACTGAATCTAATGGAAGAGAAAGTAGGAAAGAGACTAGAACTCACTGACATGGGGGGTGGGGTGGAATTTACCAAACAGAAATCCAATGGCTCAGGATCTAAGATCAATAATTGATAAATGGGGCCTCATGAAACTGGAAAGCTTCTGTAAGGCAAAGGACATAGTAAATAAGACAAATTGGCAACCTACACACTGGGGAAAAAAATCTTCACTAACCACACATCCCATAGAGGGCTAATATGCAAAATATATAAGGAACTCAAGAAGCTAAGCTCCAAAATCCCAAACAACCCAATCAAAAAGGGGTGAATATAGAGCTAAATAGAGAACTGACAACAGAGGAATCTCAAACAGCTGAGATGCACTTTAAGCAATGTTCAAAGTTCTTAGTCATCAGAGAAATGCAAATCAAAACAAACTAGAGATTCCACTTTCAAAAGCACAGGTGACAGCACATGTTGCTGAGGATGTGGAGGAAGAGGAACACTCCTCCATTGCTGGTGGGATTGCAAACTGGACAACCACTCTGGAAATTAGTCTGGTGGTTCCTCAGAAAATTGGAAATAGATCTATCTACCTGGAGATCCAGCTATACAACTTTTGGGCATATACCCAAAAGATGCCCCACCATACCACAGAGGAACCTGCTCCATGATGTTCTTGGCGACCTTATTTATGATAGCCAAAAGCTGGAAACAACCCGGATTGTCCATTCAAAACAGAAGAATGGACACAGAAAATGTGGTTCACTTACACAATGAAATACTACTGAGCTATTAAAAATGAAGACATCAGGAGTTTTGCAGGCAAATGCATGGAACTAGAAAATATCCTGAGTGAGGTACCCCAGAACCAAGATGACCTGCATGGTACATACTCACTGATAAGTAGATAATAGCCAAAATGTACAGAAAAACTAGAAAACAATCCTCAAAACTCAAAGATGTTAACAAGCAGAAGAGTCCAAGTGATGATGCTTCAATCTCACTTGTGAAGGAGAAGGAAGTAATCACAGGGTGCAGAGGAAGGGAGGGACCTGGGTGGGGGAGGGGAGGAGAAGAGAAAAAGAGAACATGATCAGGTATTAGTGGTAGAGAGGAGAGAAGCCCTGAGGGTCAGCGGGGGTGGGGGGGGTGAAATGTTTGTGTGTGGGGGAGCAGGGTCCTGTAGGAAATACTAGAGACCTGAGAAGTGAAAAACTCCCAGGACTTAAAGGGAGGGACCTTAGTTGACATGCACAACAGTGGGAAGAGGGAACTTGTAGAGTCTACCTCTAGTAGAAAGACAGGGCATCAAGTGGAGGGATAGGGTTGCTATCCCACAGTCAAAAACTATGACCCAAAATTGTTCCTGTCTAAAAGAAATTCAGGGGAAAAAATGGAGAAGAGACTGAGGGAAAGGCAGTCTAGTGATTGGCTCAAATTGGGATCCATCTCAAGTGGAAGCTCCAAGGTTTGACACTATTACTGATGCTATGGCGTGCTTACAGACAGAAACTTAACATGACTGTCCTCTGAGAGGCCCAACAAGAAGCTGACTGAGACATAAGCAGATACTTACAGCACACAAATAGTCTGAAGTCAGGGACCTATTCCCTGGTTGAATTAGGGAAAGGTGGAAGAAATTGAGGAAGACAGTGACCCCATAGAAAGACTAGCAGTCTCACCTAACCCAGACTCCTGAGATCTCTCAGACACTGAGTCAACAACCAGGCAATATTCAGGTCCAAGGACCCCTGACATATATGTGTGTGTGTGTGTGTGTGTGTGTGTGTGTGTGTGTGTGTGTGTGTGTATGTATGTATGTATGAATACCAGATGACTGACTGATCTGGCTCCAGTGGGAGAAGACATGCCTAACCCTAGAGGAATTTGAGGTGCCAGGAAGTGGAGATGTCTGGCTAGGTTGGGGTGGAATGGGGACATCCTCTTAGAGAGAGGATGTGAGGAATGGGATGAGGAACTGTGGTAAGGTAGCCTGGCCTGGGAGGTAGGTAATGAATGGACTGTAAAAAAAAAAATAAAATAAATTAAAAAAAAAAGAGTTGAATGAATGTATACTGTGGTAAAATGAGAGAGAGAGAGAGAGAGAGAGAGAGAGAGAGAGAGAGAGAGAGAGAGAGGAGACATCACTTTTTGATTTTCAAGACAAGCTTTCTCTCTGATTCCCTGGCTTTCCTGGAACTCACTCTTTAGACTAAGCTATCCTCAAACTCAGAAATTTGCCTTCTTCTACCTCCTGGGTGCTGGGATTAAAACTATCACCTGGTTATGAAAAAATAAATTTAAATTAACAAGCAAACAAACAAAGAGCTACTTTTATTACTTTGTGAACTTAGCTTTGTTTCTTTTTTGTCTTTTTCTTCTCCCCTCTCTTTTTCTCTCCTGGCCCCTGCTCCCCCTCCTGTTTCTTCTTCTTTTTCTTTTCCTTCCTCATTTTCTCTTCCTCTTCCTCTGCTTCCTTTTGCTTCTCTTCGTTCTCCCCCTACTATATAAATGGCTCCTCCCCTGCCTTCTTCTATTTTCTCTTCTTGTTCTTTCTCCTTCTCTTACTCCTCACCATTTACCAATTTGACAAGCAACAGAGATCTTCTCTCATCTTAAGTGCAAGCACCAGCTTGAGCTTAAGATGTCGTGGTCCCAGGCATTCAGAATGTTATCTTTGGGAAACGTACTAGCATGGATACATCTCAAGTTTGAAGCTGTTGATGATTAAGGGTGAAATGTGTTGATATAGTCTGGAGTACTGGAGGAAAGTTGAATTCTGCCACAGAATTCTAAGACTTAGTGGACTGTGGCGAGTCTTGACCTGCCAGTTCTATGGTAGTACATGCAAGCTGAGCTCATGGTGGCATAGGAAAAAGTTAAGCTGTATAGCACCATCAGCAAATGCCACTGTGTTATGATGTTCACAATTGCCATCAGGGTGCTAAATACAATCTTGAAAGGTTAACAAACTAGCAAGATAGAAGCTACCAGCTGTCTGCTGCCTCTCCCCTCTCCCCACTTTCCTTTAGAGATGATTTTCAAACTCATTTAAAATAAAAATGGACAAGTGGGTCTTCTGTCCACAGCCCGATCTTTGCTGCATAAGATTACTTTCGACAATATAAAATGCATAAATGCCCTTTCATCACATGAGGAAAGCATGCCTACTGGCAAATGAATCATATTATAAAAATTGATTGTATCCCAAAAGGGGAAGTGTTATTGAAGAGCCAATGGCTTGGGTTGATACATCATTGATCATTGTAAAGAATACTTCCAGAAACTGTTTTTAATCTTTCTGCCAGAGCATTAGCAATTATTCTTTAGCTTGTGGTGAGTAATGACTTGAGTTTCCCAGCTTCTGAATCAATAAAACATTTACCCTACTGTTACAAATGTGCTCTGAGCTTAGACAAGCAGAATTTTTCTTCCAATTACTATTTTTTAAGTGTGCCCTCATAAAACATTTTAAATGTATCTGCAAGCTTTTCTTTTTTAAGGAGAAGGCAATAGACTTCCATTTGTTCTTTTTTTTCTTCTTACCTTTGAACACTAAATCATGAGGTTTTCTCTGTGATTTGATAACTAAGATTTATTTTCATCATCTTTTCAAACATAATACAGGACAAGTTCTGTCAATTGGTATATTGGAGTTGTCAGTCAAGGAATGTTCCCCCTTTCCCTGCCTGGGAGAAGATAAGTCAACACTACTGTGAAGGCTGGCCACTCACATCATCTTCATAATGCATACATACATACTTCATAAAGCTGTAATACTGGCTAATCAACAGTACCCATAAGACATTTATCAATCTAACACAAATATGGATAGAAACTTTAAGATACAAATACATAGACATGATCTTTGCTATCTGAAAACTTAACCTTTCAGAGTATTTTCCTTTCAAGAAGACAGATCCTGTTTCTAATTGAAATTATTGCCTAAATCTAAGACAAATCCCCTACTATTGTTTCATTTCTTTTTCTTTTTTATTAATAATTCCATTCGTTTATACCTCAAATGATATTCCACTTCCTGGTTACCCTTTCAACAAACCTCCATCCCACAACCTCCCTCCCCCCTCCCCTTTGGCTGTATGAGGATGCTCCCCCACCCTCTCCTGCTCATCTTCTCCAGCATCCCCCTACACTGGGGCATCAAACCTCCACATTACCAAGGGCGTCCCCTCCCATTGCTGTTAGGTAAGGCCATCTTCTGCTACATACTGGAGCCATGGATTCCTCCAGGCACACTCCTCGATTGGTGGTCTAGACTCTGGGAGTAATGGGCTGTCAGGCCAACCTATGTTGTTCTTCCAATGGGGTTGCAATCCCCCCCACCCCTCCAGTCCTTCTGTCAGTTCTGCCACTAGGATCTCTGAACTCTGTCTTATGGTTGGCTCCAGGCACCCACATCTGCATTGGTCAGTAGCTGGCTGGATCTTCCAAGTGCCTCTTGACCACAGCAACAGTGTTGTGTTTGGTGTCTTCAGACTTGATGGGTCCCCAGGTAGGACAGTCCCCAGTTAGCCCCTCCTTCAATCTCTGTTCCATTTTTTATCCCTGTTCTTCCTTTAGATAAAAACATTTCTGGGTTAAAAATTTTAAGAAGGGCGGCCCCCTTGACAAGGGGCTATGTCTTTCTACTGGAGGTAGTCTCAAAAGGTTCTATCTCCCCCTTCTTTGCACATTTCAGCTGAAGTCATCACCACTGGGTCTTTGGAACCTCATGTTACCTGGTTTCTGGGACTCTCCAGTGGCTATTCCAGTTCCTCATCCCTCACTGCTACATATTTTTATTCATTTTCCTGACCCTCTCTACCTCTCTCACATCTCCTCCAGTTGCTGATATTGCCCCCCTTATTTCCTCCTTGTTCTATCCCCTTCCAGGTCCACCGCTCCCTTCATCTAACATGATTATCTTGTTCCACCCTTCAATATAGGACGGACACAGCCTCACTCTGGTCTTCCTTCCATCTACATTTGATATGGTCTGGGGGTTATATCATGCCCACTGTTGATTTTTGGGCTAATATCCACTTATTCGTGAGTACATATCATGATTTTTCATGTCTTGGTTACCTCAATCAGGATGGTATTTTTTTTTATATATAGCAACATTTTTTATGAACATAGATAAAACTCATTTTTCTTTTTCATTGGATATTTTCTTTCTTTACATTTCAAATGTTATCCTCTTTCCCAGTTCCCCCTCCTTCTGGAAACTCCCTATCACATCTTCCCTCCCCCTGCTTCTATGAGAGTGTTCTTCCACCCACCTACCCACTGTCCTCTATTCTCCTACATTGGGGCATCTATCAAGCCTTCATAGGACCAAGGATCTCTCCTCCCATTGATGCCAATCAGGATGGTATTTTCTAGTTACATCCATTTGCCTGCAAATTTCATGAAGTCTCTATTTTTAATCACTGCTTCATACTCCATTATGTATATGTACCACATTTTCTGTATCCATTCTTTTGTTAAGTGACATCTGGGTTGTTTCCAGCTTCTGGCTATTATAAATGAGGCTGCTATGAACATAGTGGAGCATGTGTCATTGTTATATGTTGGAGCATCTTTTGGGTATATGCCCAGGAGTGGTGTATAGGGTCCTCAGGTAGAAGTAGTTCCAATTTTCTCAGGAACCACCAGCCTGATTTCCAAAGTGGTTTTACCTGCTTGCAATCCCTTCAGCAATGGAGGACTTTCTCGACAGCCTCACCATCATCTGCTGTCATCTTCAGTTTTTGATCTTAGCCATTCTGATTGTGGTGCTGTAAAATCTCAGGGTTGTTTATATTTGCATTTTCCTGGTGACTAAAGATTTTGAGCATTTTTAAGTGCTTCTCAGCCATTTAAGATTCCCCAGCTGAGAATTTTCTATTTAGCTTCTTACTCCACTTTTTATTAGGATTATTTGGTTCTCTGAGGACTACCTTCTTGAGTTATTTGTATGTTTTGGATATTAGCCCTCTATTGGATGTAGGTTTGGTAAGCATCTTTTCCCAATCTGTGTGTTGCCATTTTTGTTGACAGTGTTCTTTGCTTTACAGAAACTTTTCAATTTTATGAGGTCCCAATTGTTGATTGTTGATCTTACAGCACAAGCCATTGGTAATCTGTTCAGGAAAATTTCCCCTGTTCTCAAGTATTTGAGGGTCTTCGCCACTCTCTCTTCTATTAGATTCAGCATACCTGATTTTATGTGGAGCTTCTTGATATACTTGGACCTGAGCATTGTATAAGGAGATAAGAATAGATCAGTTAGCATTCTTCTACAAGCAAACTGCCAGTTGAACCAGCATCATTTGTTGAAAATGCTGTCCTTTTCCCACTGGATGTTTTTAGCTATTTTGTCAAAGATCAACCTATAAGTTGATCAGCTATAGGTAGATCTCTGTGACCATCTCCCCTTTGAATGCTGGAGTGTGGTTTACCTTGAAATTTCACAGGTCTTCAGAAGGATATCACAATAACTGTGAGTTTATGTATATGTATCCTTGTTGTATAGGGGGGGCACTTCACTTTCACTCAACTATTACCTGTGGCTATTAAAATATTTCTGCTCTTATCCTTCTTTTCAACAGCCCATGAGCCTGGGAGAATTAGATGTGATATAGTGGAATAGTTAGTTTCCTTTAAGATTATTACCCCTGATATGCCAACTTTACTCTACTGGGTTGTTAAGTAGCCAAGAATATATGCACAATATAAAATGGACTTGATGGATGAAAAACATACAAATTAGGGTGGTACTAAAGAGAAATGGATCTGGATGGAAAAGGAGAAATAATATAATTAAAACAACTTGGAAAAAATTTTCAAAATTCTAGTGGAAAAAAGTCTAATAGAATTTTATTTGAAACACACTCTAGAAGAAATACATAGTTCATAAATTTCTTTCCATATGTTGCTCAAAAACAGCTCAAACTTTTAATATGGTTATTAGATTATGTCTTTATTAAGATTATGTCTCTCTTTCAATTCATTCATCTATGCAGCAAATACTGATTGAGTGTCTGTAACATGTGGGGTATTTTATTCCACTCTATTCACCCAAAACTTGTTTTCCAGTCAGAATGACAGCATGGGAAAACATTTTTTCTTTCTTATTATGTGTGGATACCCATAAACACTCATTACTTGTGCATCTTCTTATGACTGTTTCTCCCTAGAAAAATGTTCTGAGGAATGTTTCTCCAAAGCAAGTAGTGTGATTTATTCTTAGTTACCTCAGACATTCTTGATTCACTAAACATTTCTTCTATCTATCTTTTTTTTTTGTTAGTTTGTTTAAACATATTGTTAAAGAAACATCCAAGAAAAGAAGTGAATTGACAGATAATGGAGGGTTTTGTTGGTGGTGGTGGTGGTGGTTTGTTTGCTTTGTTTTATCAAGTGCCTTCAACCCAGGGTGGGTGTTACTAGACTCTACTTCTCTGATACAAAGGAAATTGTTCACAATCAAGTACTACACACACTATAAAGCACTAAAGAGAGAGGGATTATCATTTTTAACACACATTTTGAATAAAATTATGTACATGTTGGAAACATTCTTCTTTGAAGATGCACTTGATCCTTTTAGAAACAAACTCCATTCATCAGACTGTCAACACCCTGACCTATGATTTTTCTTATATTTCCTCAGGATTACTATGCTTTAAAACTATTGTTACACATTGCTATGTAGCTGTAGATCCCTAGATGACTACATTTCTTTATAGAGAAAGTTAATCAAACACAAGCACCTCTTCATTCTGTGGCTGACATCTTGGGGCACACAAATTGGGATTAGTGACTGACTCTGCTATTCATTCAGACATGGACACTATGGGTCACATTCTTCTAATGAGAAGCAGTGGATAGGAGAAAGGCAAGTGCCATTAGCTAAAAGTTACCTGAGGATTCCAAAGCTATTCACTTGCCTGTAAGTTGAGTGTCTGAAAAAAAAAAAACATTTAACCTTTTTATATCAGTATTTTCAAGGATGAGTTATCCTGGTTTTTAGCACAATGAAACTTATGCTATGGTTGGGTCATGTCTATTTTGTAGTTGTTGTTGTTCACTTATCTGTTTCCATGTTTCTGGCATTATTTAAGAGAATTAACTTTGGAGAGTAAAAACTGCTTGCAGTAAACTTTGTTTAGTGGAGAATTTCTCTATGCTAATAATGTAAAGACAAACATAACACAGAAGAAAGTCAGAGATTCATATTTGAAACCCTCATTGTTGGGATACAAATCTAAATAATTAAGAAGCATTACTCAGAGAAGTCTGCTGGAGTTATGTTTTTATATACTGTGTAAAGATTATCTCTCTATTATAGAAATGAAGATATCTGGACTACCAGAGATCCGATTTTAGGTTGGACTTAAGTATTGTTGAACATTAACTGTCTTAGTGGTTTGTAAATACTCCCTTAATAACCTTCTGATTGGTTTATTTAGCAAAGGCAGAAAGTATAATCTAAGACTTCTGGGAAGAGAATGCCACTCTGGAAAAGAGTCAGGTTTATTTAACAAAGGCAGAAAGTACAATCTAAGACTTCTGGGAAGAGAATGCCACTCTGGAAAAGAGTCAGGTGTGGGAAGATTCCCCAACCTGTCACAGAAGAAGATGGGTGTATGAAACTACAGAGAGGAACCCAACCACATGGTAGACATAGATTAGTATAAATGAAATAATTGAGTTATAGCTAGTGGGAAACAATGCATAGCTATAAGGCCAATAGCATTTATTAATAGATATAGTCTCCATGTCATTATCTGGGAGTGGGTCAGGCATAGAACAGGCCTAAGCAGTTACAAATGGCATCCAATAAAAGGACTAGTAAAATCCAAGCTTAGAGCTCGAGAAAAAGTGCTGTGTGGAAAGGCAGAGAACAAGCACTTTCCAGAGACAGACAAAGTTTTACAGTTTGGAAGTAGTCTAAATCCCTCTTAAAAGGAGCAAACAAAGGACTATGGGTAGCAGGTAGGATGACACAGAGCCTCAGTGCAGGTCCCACAGGCAAGCAACGTTCCAGAGATGGGGCAGGTAGGCACAGCACACTGCTGGTTGCTGAGGGTATGAGGCTCACCTCTCATGGAAGACCCAACAGTGCCTCAACAGTACTGTCAAGGACAGGCAGCTAGTTGGAGCCAGCAAACGGGCCAAGCTGACCATCATAGAAGCAAGCTAGTTTGAGGAGCCTGCAGACACATAGAAGGACAGGAAGAAAATTTTCCTGGAGGCACAGTGGGACAGAAAAATGTCAAACTTCTATAGTGGTAATGTAAAACTTGAAAACAGTAAAAGAAAAAGAAACAGGTTATAAATAAATGTAGAAAGAAATAATTTAGTTTGCAAATAGTAAAATGAAGTCTCCAAAGGAAAGAGAGTTAGAGATTAAAAGAACAATATTTTCCATGTTAAAAATTAAAAACACTTTTGTATTTGCCAGGCACTGGCAGAGCCTCTCAGGAGACAGATATATCAGGGTCCTGTCAGCAAGCTCTTGTTGGCATCTGCAATGATGTCTGGGTTTGGTGCTTGTTTATGGGATGGATCCCTAGGTGGGGCAGTCTCTGGATGCTCACAGTCATCTATTGGATGGAGCACAGGGTCCCCAATGAAGTATCTAGAGAAAGTACCCAAGGAGATGAAGGGGTTTGCAGCACTATAGGAGGAACAACAATATGAACTAACCAATACCCCTCAGAGCTTCCTGGGACTAAACCACCAATCAAAGAAAACACATGGTGGGACTTGGGTCTCTAGCTGCATATGTGGCAGAGGATGGCCTAGTTGGTCAACAGTGGGAGGAGAGGCTCTTGTTTTGGTGAAGGTTCTATGCCCCAGTATAGGGGGAAATGCCAGGGCCAGGAAGTGGGAGTGAGTGGGTTGGGATCAGGGGAGGGAGGAGGGGATAGGAGATTTTTGGAGAGGAAATTAGGAAAGGGATAACATTTGAAATATAAATAAAGAAAATATCTAATAAAAAATTACAAATGCAATAACAGAGAGTATTTAGACCTGATGTAGTTTTGTTTTGACTTTCAACTTAGAAATAATTGTATGTTCAGTAATAAACATAGTTTTATATATCCTCTTTAAGAAAAATGAGAATAAAGCAGACTAAGATAAGGCAAGGAATGAAAGATGAAATGCTAGTTTACATGCCACAGAACATATATTAGTGGATTCTTTATATCAGAATAAATACTCTTCAGAAGAATCCAATCTGGAACCTGAAGTGACAGCGAAAATGTAGTTCCAGATGAGAAGAATCCACAAAGGCTTGTGGAATTAGAATGACAAGCCATGGAGATGCAATATACTGAGTTAAAATTACAGATTATCTTTGAGCTACCTTAGAACAATGTCATAGAATAGATTATGTATTTCATGATGTAAGTTTTAGAAAATTATGATATCTACATATGTTATGACATCATGCAATTGTACTTACCCAAGATTTCAATATGTTTCAGCCTTGAGTTCTGAAAAAGCTGATTCTAAGATTGCACATTTTGTAGAAGGAATTGCTGTCTATGAAATGTCTTCATTGATTGAAGCTGTTAAGGCTTCAACACATGTATCCATGAAAATATAGCAATTTTTTAGACATTATTGCACAGAACATGTTACAGATATATCTTACATTCTTACAGCTCAAACAATTGTAGTATTTAACTACACTTTAAAGAAAATGTTCACAGAACAAAAAGAGGATATGGGAATTTCCCATAGAGAGACAAATTAATGCTTTGTGGTCTTCACATTTTTCTTAATTGTCAATGACAGAAATAGCACAACTGCTAAAATGCACTGGATTTTAGAAATGACTGCTGAATTAAATCAGCCTATCTATCTCTATCTATATCTATATCTATATCTATATCTATATCTATATCTATATCTATATCTATATCTATATCTATATCTATATCTATATCTATCTATATCATCTCTATCTCTATCTATCTATCTATCTATCTATCTATCTATCTACCTATCTACCTATCTACCTATCTATTATAACTTCAGAATAGAAGGCAGGGATTGTGTTGCTTTGGAGCAAAAGTTTTGTCTTTGGTTCAACAAGAATTGAAAAGATATGCATTCCATCAAATTTAATAAATATTAAATTTGACCAGGGGATACCTCCTGAAAATCGTGGATACAGAAAAAAAGAAACATACCAAGAAGAACAACAAGACAGATGGTATATGGCTAATCCCTCTATATGGGAATAGCTGTAAAACTGGCTAAGACATGAATTACTCTAGCCAGAACTTCAGCTATTCATAGCCAATAGATTTACTTGACTACAGAGTCCTCAGAACGTATCATACTATTCTTTCAAATGGCAAAGATGTAGATTTATATTACAGTTAGGCTATATAGTCCAAATACACTTACAACGTTTGATGCTTTTTTCTTGAATGAACATAGAACAGAGATTCATCTTTGGCTGAGCTGTGCACACTGTACATTCCATACAAGTCTTAAAACAGAAATGTATATTACCTTCACAAATTTATATGTTCACAGAGAGAAACAACCAGGTACCAGTGAAATTAAAGGGGCAATGGCAAGATTCACTCTAGAGAATGCTGAAAAGAATGCTGAGATGCAGAGACAAATTTCTTCTAGCAACCTGCTTAATCCAATCTAAGACTGCCTTAGCTGCTGTTTCACCAAAATGTGGTTACAGGACAGCTTCAAAGCAGTGGACCACAATTGATTCAGACTCTTAGACTGTTCTAGATAGAACTTCATTTAAGCCCTGTACTTTCATATCACACAGAGATCAGACAACAAATGTTACAGCTAGCTTTCTTAAAACTGTTCAATATCACATTTTTTTTAGGGCTTCTGAAAAGGAACATTGCCACAAGACAGCAGAATCAACTTTAACAGAAAGACACTCCATTTTCAAAAATTGAGGTAGGTTGTTTTCAGTCAGTGGGTGATGGTTGTTCATTGACATTTAGGGGGGCAGGGTTGGTTACAAGTTGTAAATGGTTTTGGTAAGGGAGGAAACAAATTAAATGAAATTAGATTCAAGGTTTCTTCTCTCTTTCTTTTTCTTTCCTATATCCTGCTTTCTCTCCTATCTAGTGTTATTATGAAAGGAAAGAGAGGAATCAAAGAAGAAGTGGGATTATAGGATTGACAGAATAAAAGCACAAATTATTGAATCTACTTTTAGACTAAAGGACATTAACAAGCCAAATATTTTACATTTGGTATATATTTTGTATATTGATACAAAATCAATGTTATTTTTACTACAACATACTTTATTTATATATCAACTCTTTTTAAGGTACCTATGCAATATATTTTTTTAAAAATATATTTTTATTAGGTATTTTCCTCATTTACATTTCCAATGCTATCCCAAAAGTCCCCTATACCCACTCCCCCACTCCCCTACCCACCCACTCCCACTTTTTGGCCCTGGAGTTCTCCTGTACTGGGGCATATAAAGTTTGCAAGTCCAATGGGCCTCTCTTTCCAGTGATGGCCGACTAGGCCATCTTTTGATACATATGCAATATATTTAAAAATGCAATGTGAAGTTTTAGTCCTTCTGAAAACTGCTATTACAAACTGTTTAGAATAAGACATGCAAATTATAATAAGCCTATGAAACTTTTTGTTTGTTTGTTTGTTTGTTTGTTTGTTTGTTTTTTCGAGACAGGGTTTCTCTGTATAGTCCTGGCTGTCCTGGAACTCACTTTGTATACCAGGCTGGCCTCGAACTCAGAAATCCGCCTGCCTCTGCCTCCCAAGTGCTGGGATTAAAGGCTTGTGCCACCACACCTGACTAAGTCTATGAAACTTATAGTCATGTTAGATACTAGTACAGTTAATTGCAGAAATGTGTCTTCTATGTTGTACAGTAGAAGCAAGCAATGTTATATATCAGATAGATAGTCTTGAAAAAATCAAATATGTAAAGAAAATGTCATTCAATGACATTTTATTAATGAAAGCCTTTTCCAGAGCAAGATATGTCAGCTCCTGGACGCAACCCCATTCCACTTCAAAGAAGATAATGATCCTAGAAAAACCACCATAAAGATTTTGCTTTCATGTGGCTAGCAAGCCACTGCACAAGAGACTGCCATTGTCTCAAGTAATGATAGCATGCTGTCCAAACTGAAAAAGCAGAACACTGAAGAAATTGACTGCTGAGCTTTGGGAGGACACAGTAAGCATGTCCGTCATAATTTACTGCTTCACAGAAAAGTCTGTCAGATATACTGGCAAGAAGGCTGAAGATGACGTTCCGGCATTATAATGTTGGATGGCTCTACAGGAAGCCAAACATCGCTGCCATTTTTATAGTTTTAGAAGCTGCTTGCTATGCACTTCCTATTAACTCAGTTATACTTATCCTTCTCAAGTCTCTGGTGGAGTTGAAGACTAGATAGTTATGGTCTCAAAATTGAGCTTAATTTGTTTCAGACTTAAGATAATAACTTAAGGTCTAAGATGGTATTTTTAAGTTGATAAATGTAAGTTTTGATAGAAAGTGAATTAGGTACAAAACTTTGGATTCACTAAATAGGATAAATAGGACTTTCTCGAAGGTTGCCAAATACATATGGACTTGACATTGTGAATTTAATTTTTACCTGATAGTTTTCATAATTGTTCTTATTGCATATAATCTATTGATATTAGAGAATGAGCCTTTTATTGGACTAAAACTGGAGATGTTGGAGTAATGTCTTTATGCAATATATAAAGATTGTCTCTGTTGATTTTTTAACTGGCAGAGATCTGATTTCATGCTGGACTTTGGTATTGTTAAACATCACCTGTCTCACTGTTTTGTAAACTATCCCACACTCACCTTCTGTCTGGTTTATTAAAAAGCTGATAGCCTATAGCAAAAGCAGGAAATAGAAATTGGGACTTATAGGAAGAGACTTGTCTCTAGAAAAAAGTCAAGTGTGGGAAGGTTAGCCACAAAGACATAGAGGACGTTGGATTTATGAAACTGAAGGGAAGTAACCAACCATGTGGCAGGTTCAGATTATTATAAATGGAATAATTGAGTTATGAAACAGTAATAAACAAGGCCTAGCTATATAGCCAATGACATTAATAAATATAGCTTATATGTCTGTATTTGGGAACTGGGGCAAGCATAGAAAAGCCCAAACAGTTACAAATTTCTTCTCTTTGGTTTTTATTTTCACTTCTATTATCTCTTTGTTTGACTGCCTACTTTGTTTACTATTGCCAAAGTCAGTATTCTTCTTTTCTATTGAAGTTTAGATTCTGGCTAGTTGAGATAATTCCATTGTATATTTGCCTGTGGTTGAATTATTAGCTTGTTTTTATGCTTCTTGACTTTGAAGTCCGTGCATATAGTGTATGTTTATGCTTTTCATATGGTGTTTATTACAACTTAGTTATAAATACTTATGAAAATAAATTTTATAACACATTTAAGTATAGTGTAGGCTACAAAAATATTTTTAAAAAACCAAGTAAATTATCATCTGTAGATAGAGGTGTAGACAAATTCTTATGCAAGCATCAAGCAGGGTGCTGGATAGGTGGTCATCTTGAGCTGGTTTCCTGTCTGAGCCTGATGGTGCTGCTCTGGTGGTTGTGTTAGGCTTCTTCCTCACCTGGGATCACTGCAGGCACCACATGGGAGTAGTCTGTCTCATTCCTGCCTGGCCTGTGTCCCAGGTAGGGTTCACTTAGTCTTCTACTCACTTTATGCCCTGGTTCCATGTTCATGCCTGTGCAGTATAGTACTGGTGGTCTTCTCAGCCTAGCTACCTGTGGGACTCCTGACATCATGGGAGTGGTTGATGTGTCATACTTTCTATTTTTCAGAGTTCATAGGATTGGTAATCATTCAGATGTTTACAGGTCACAATGCTGAGAGTCGACATAGCTTCTTTCCTTTCTTCCACCTACTGACATGCCTACTAATGCTATAGCTGTCTTGCCTCTAGCGGCAGTTAATCACAGGATTGTTAAAGGTAGTGAATATTTCCCTGCTATGTGTGAGAAAGATGTGAAAGCAGACACATCAGAAAGATGGATATACTCTTGGCTTAGAATACAGGAAATGAACACAGTCCCATAAGAAAAACAAGAAAAGACAGGGAAGGGGACCTTCTCTGTTAGTAAATATTTTTGTCACTGTTATAAGAATTATTAAGATAACACCTTGTGAGAGAAATAATTCATTTTGGCTCATAGTTGATTTCAGTCTGAGGACTTATGGACCAATTCTTTGGCCTGAAAGACAAATGCTATCCAGGTGGCAGAAAGGTGTTAGAGTAGATCTTATTACCCATGGCAGTCAGGAAGCAAAGCAATGGGACAAGGCATGAGTTTCCAGGGCACACTGCCAGTGACCAGCTTCTTCAATAACATCCCACCTCCTAGTTTGACCTTCTCCCAATAATGCAATCACATTATGAATCCATCAAGAGAGTAATTCACTGATTAGATTAGAGCCATCTGGATCCAATCACTTCCCAACTGCTCAAGTGCTACCAATCACTCCTTTAACAAGAATATTCTGGGGCTACTTCATTGTAAATCTGTACAGTCCTCTAGAACAGAGCACAGTTGACGTGCTAATTCCAGTCCATGCTGGCAGACTTGTAGAACTATAGCACTAAGCATGTTCAGCTTTATGCCATGGAAATCCTCTGCTTTATTTGTGAGGTCACAGAATAGATGAGATAGGAACAACATACAGGTAGGTATCCCTCTTCCTCAATCTGTCCTTCTCATACATCTCCCAAGTTCATATACTTCTGCCAATTATTAATTGAATTTATATATCTATAACAAAAGAGAATGGGTTAAATAGCAGGTTAAAAAATTATGAGAACAAGATTATTAGTAGAACCTGCTAAGAGTAACAACAAAATGTCTACAGAGTGGGTGTAGTTTATTCCAAACAGATGATTTACCACAGCACGAGATTGCTTTCTGCACAGTAGTTTGTATAGCCCTTCCCTTCCCAAGTTGAAAAGCTGCCCTATTGAAAAATGTAGTTCTCAAATCAACAGCATCCATTGGACACTAGGTAGACATACAATTTGTTAGGCCATAGCCAAACTCACCTGCATATGTGCATTCAAGCTAAAGATGCATTCCTTTAAAACAAATATTCTGTTATTGTTACAGAATTTTCAGAACATACCTTACTAATATCTGTGTGTCTAGCTACAGGACAACCTTCGAGTTAGATGTTTGGCAGAGTTTAAACTGCCAAAGAAAAGACAGGAGCATTTGCTAGATGTCTGCCTTTGTGTAGAAAATGTTCAGATTTGTAACTTTATGAGTCTCCATAATAATTCTTTCGGTAACTGTCCCCATTTTTTTGGTTGTAGAAATTGAAAATTTACACACTTCTCTGATGACTGAGCAAAGAATCAGGTTCAGTCTTTTATGTTCTAAAGTATCTGCTTTCAATCACAATTTTAATTCCTGAAACAAAAGAAACTTATGCTTTTAAAAGTTCCTAAAATATGAGATCTAGAAAAAAAAATCAGACCTGGACCTTCAAACATACATGATTCAGCCTGTATTTCTGAAATCTTTCAAGGTATTACTTGACTCAAAACTGCTTTAACCGTGAATTGAAGCACTCTTTGTGTGATATTCTGTAGGGCAGATGACCTCTAATAAGTACGAGCAAAATATCTCAAATTGCCACCCAGAAAGCTCTTCTAAAATGCATTTGTCCCTTACTTGAATCTACAAGGTGAGTAACAGCAGGATCAAGCCTGGCATGTGTGCTTCCACTTTGTGTCTTTCTTTTTGGCTTTGGCCCAGACTGCAGCATAATTTTTACAGATGCGATGAAGGTTAAGGATATACTGTCTACCTACCCTGTCTCATCCTCCTTTGCGGTTGAAGATAAGGTGATAAGTCATTATCCTAACCCTGTAGTTACCTCAGATTCCAAGAAAAACAGAATCTAGGTATGTTCCTGCCTGTCACCCCGCCATATGAGGAAAAGTATGATGCTCTTCCCTGTTTCTCAGCTTCTCCTGACAATTTTACGATTGATGGCTGAGTCTGACTTTATGAGCTGCATAGTGGAACTCAAGCTTTTGAAGAAATGGTTCTGCTTACAATATGGCTTAGAATTTTATTGCTAGAATAACAGCTGTTTCTTTTGGTTTATTAACAATTATTATAGCTGAACTTCTGGGTACAGTTATGAATTGGGTACATTTGATTAATTGTAGCTACTTTGGCCTCAGCTCTGTCTTTCTCTAACCAGGCATCACATCCATCAAAAGACAATCTGATAATACAAATGGGATGAGCACAGTATCCCAGAGGACACTTCAGGTTAGAAGGCAGGGAGTCATAGAAAGATATTTCAAGACTTTTCACTTTCTATAGGGATGTTAGAAACCATATTTTATTCAAAATTAAATTCTATAAATATTGGTCTACTGGTCCATTCAGTGTGAATATATAGTTGAATAGAAGATGTAACAGATCACTCTGAACACACAAATCATATTCCAGCAGATTTGAGTTCATATGTAATAGAAAAGTTAGATTTCCATATCCAGTGAAAACCTTTTGCAGACTTAAATGCCCTGGAAAAGCAATCTTCCCTTCCTGGTGAAGCTGAAAGTTGGGAAACCTCTGCAACCTTGTACAAGTCTTTCCCCCTCCAGCAGGCTGGACTCTGTAATCCCAGGGGTGGAGTGGGCCCTAAGTCTCTGGTAGTCAAATGACATTTAATGAGTGCCCTGAGTAGTGTGTTCTTAGTCACTGGTCATCATTGGGCCTTCAGTAAGAACAACACTAGTGTACTGTGAGTCACTGCTGCTCATCTAACTTTCAGTGAGTGCAGTGACTAGTGTGTGCCATGAATCTCTGTCAGTCATTTGAACTTCAGTAAGTGTAGCATGTTTTCTCTTTACTGTTTCTCTATGCTTCCAGAGGGAAGTTCCCATTTTTTTTTCCCAAAGATCTATCTCTTTTATTTAGCTGGAGTTATTTAGCTTTTGTTAAAGGGAAAGCACACTGAGGACCAAGATATTGGAAACCAAAGTTTGGTCTCTAGATGGCAGTGGAGACCTGCTGAATTGGACTAGATTTCACTTCTGGCTCATTAGCATGGAAGCCACTGCTCAAAAGATAACCTGACCCAGAAGAGTCAATGCAGAGGCCTAACATGTGTCCAACATTAATTGTTCATTAACAGAAATAAAATATTGAGTTTCACTACCGGGTTGGAAGCTATAACTATTACTTGGCTATTACACTTGGTGATAATAGTGGATAACGATACTATGTAATGAAAAATTTCACTAAGATGTTTTACACAAGAATACTAACAAGATAACTAACAAGAATACTAACAAGATACTAACATGGCTCCTCTCAAATTTCTAAAGCCACCTTATTCATTGCCTATTTATCTATAAATGTTTTAGTCAAGCAAAAGCTAGATGAGAAGTCTTAAAAACAACAAAAAAAATTGATTGCAGTTTCTTAAAATTAGTGAAATGTAATGGCCATTTATAGAGAATAGTAGGAGTAGAGTGAATTTTTGATTCACAGGTATTTCTAACAGATGTTTTAACCATGGAAAAGTGTGCCATACCTTCTTGATGCTTAATTGGATCTGAGCTGAGCTCGAGTTAAGGAATTAAGGAATGTTGGTCTGTAAGCAAACTTTGTTCTCAGTTTCATTCAGTCTTCTTACTGTACAGATAACAAGGTTAATACAGGCACCACTCAGGGCCCAGTGACTGGTGATTGAATTGATTGTAAGTGACCTGGGACAGGGACTTAAAGCCATAGCTTGTTTCAAGCCATGTGAAACAATGTGAAAAAGACAGCTTTGTATTACGTACAAATTGAGATGTCCAAAATCTCCTTTATTCTCTTTGCTCACTAAGATACTTTTGTGATTTTCAAAATACAGTTACTAGGCTACGCTAGAATGATTTTTAGTGTTAGGAGACTTTACTGGATGTGCTAAAATAAATGATGACAGGATCCCATGTTTATTGTGGGAAAGGATTTAAAATGAGGATATAATGTTCATTACATGATATCACTATGAGATGTTGAACTAACTCTCTTTGATCCAATCTTTACCCATAGAATTATGAAAAACAAGTCCATACTGTCTTGCCTTATGACTGTCTTATGAAACCCAAGTTATAGAAAAGAGTTAAGTGTATTTTCTAGAGAGCCACACACAGCATAGCTATTAAGCTACAATAAGGAAGATAAAAAAGAAAGAAAAAACTTACTCCAATTTATGAACACTCTAGAGCAGGTAACTCCACTGTACTAGAAAATAAATTGCTGATTTATAAGGCTGGAGAGAGGCAGGAGGTTGTGGGATGATGGCTGAGGGAAGGGATTTTCCTTTGAGATGAAAGAAAACACTTTGAACCTAGGGAAATATAGTGGTGGTTCAACACTGTTACAATACTGAATGTTAATGACCTGTTATCCTTAAAGCTATTACTTCTAATTGTATGTGAAAAAGAAAACAATAAAGTCTGGGAATAGCAGGGATGTATTAAGACATCAAGTTAGGAAATTTTGTCCAGATTATTTTGCTAATGAAATCTCAGACTGACAGGATAATTTGGACCCTTATCACAAAGTGTCCAACTAACTAAAAAACTGTTAGTTTTTTTCCTTGAAACCAAGCCCATAAGCTCATACCCAGAAAAAAAAATCCCTGAGTATTGTTCAAGAATAATGTATTCATTGAAAGCCACACATGCTTAAACAATTGGTCTTTGACCTTCAGAGTCCTATGATTAGGTACTGTGAGAGACAATGAGGAAGAGATTTGGGAAAGAGTGTTCTCTCCAGTCTTATTTTCGGTTTAACATGGCCAGATATAAGGCATTATTTAAAGTGATTTCTGATGCTGATGACCACTGCCACCACCACCAATAGCTGAAAAATATTGAAGTTCAAGTGCATAACTCTGCTAAGTAGACCTCTCTTCTGAGCCTCAGAGAACTGCTGCTTCGCAGCATGAACTGTATAACATCAAGGCATTGCCTTCTCTCTTTCCAATACCTTTAATTTTATTCCAAACACATACTTGTTTTCAAAGGTTGCCTTTATTTGCCATACAAATTTTAGAAATAGGTGAGGTGTCCAATAAATTTCTATGTGTGGTTGCGCAATGAAATAGTCCAAACGCATTTAGAGCCACACACATGAAATCATATCATTACCTATGTTGTATTTTCCACAATTTTTATTATATTGGAGGATATGTCCTAAATAAAAAAACAAAACAAAATGTAAACAAAACAAAACAAAACAAAACAAAATGGTACAAGCCTGTAACATTTCCTAGTCAGTGTTTTTAATATCAATTGCTAGCTTGATGTGACTTAGGCTCATATAGGAAAGGAAACAGTGGGAATACATCTGAGAAACTGTCTTGATTTGGTTAACTGAAGTAAGAGAACATGCTTACTGTGCATTGCACCCCTCATTTGACTGCAATCCTGAACTGTATATGAAGAAAGGGGCGAGCAAACCACATGCATTCATCATTCTGTGCCTCCTAACTGGATAAAGTATAATCTTCTACCCCAAGCTCCTGCCTTGATTTCTCTGCCAAAATAGATTTCATTCTTGTACCTTGAGTCAAAATTAACCTTTGTACACTTAGGTTGCTTTTGTCAAGGTGTTTTATCACAGTAACAGAAAAGTAACTCAGATAGAAAATTTGGTATCCAGAAGTGGGACCATTACTGAATAACCCCATTCATGTAATGGTGAGGTTTTTGGAACTGGTTTTTAGAAGGACATACAAGAGTTTGGGACTTTGGATGAAAAGCACTGAAATGATGCAAGCCTACAAATAATGAATCATTCTGGTAGGACTTTGAAATACATAAATGCTGAGAGAAAACCACTAGAGATCTTGCTTTTGGAGTTTCAGAGAACAAGGATTCTTTCAGGAATCAAATCAAATAAGGGACCATTTATCATTTTGTGTGTGTCGAATGAATTTCAGTGAAGTCGTGTTTAATGGGAATAAACTTACTTGACAAAACATTCAGTACAGGAGAGTATTCAGACTGGTGCTTGGGAAGCTTGTGAACATTTGGACAGTGATCAGTATTAATGAAGAAAATGCCCAATGCTCCATTGGGACAGTAAGAGATGTCTCTTCAGGGGAGAATCCCATCTCATGCACTGGAAGAAAAGTATAGCTGAAGGGATTCCCCATTCCTTGAAAGAAACTGCATAGCAAAGTGTTTTTCAGGAGTCAGCACACAGGAGCTGATAGGGCTGTTGTCCAAGAAGTCCAGAACACATCTTGAGCTGGCAGAAGAATTTGGCAGAATCATTCACTGTACACTGATTTGTAGGCCTACAAGATGCAATATTATGAGGGCCACGGGACCTGTTCTACAATTTCAGACAGAGTCTAAAGCCAGGTAATGTGTAGCAGGGTCAGAGTCCTTATGAGGAGATTCTTAGAGGCCATTGTGTGATGCTTTGAGGATAAAGACTGAATGTAAAGCTGAAATGAAGACCCCAGGATACTGAAGATGCCAGGACTATGGGATGTCTACAAACATGGAATTATATCATTCTAAGAAAGAGTCTGTATGTATCACATGCTACAGAGCTAAGTGAGTAGAACTAAGATTTTGGAGTCCAATTTAATGATAAGCTCAATTTTAGTGCTGCAGGATTTGGTGTCTGCCTTACTGGAATTTGGCCCTAGCTTTGTGTGATTATTCTTTGCTACATGCTTATTCTATTACTTTGGAGTGGAACTACTTATTCTGTGTTATTTCATGGAATTACATAACTTATTTTTTTATTGTAAATGTAGTCAGTTAAAACACTGCCTCGAAGCTCCATTGAGATTGAGGGCATTGTATTTTCAAGCTGCTAGAACTGTTAACGAAAGCTATGGGATTATGGAATTTAAAATTTTGCATTGAGGTAAAAATAAGAACTGGAGTACAAAAGATAAGAGGTTTTAATTAAAAGAAATACATCTGGAAGTTATGTTGACAGGGAAGGAGTAGAGTTCTGGTGGTTAATCTCAACTGATGAGACCGAGAATCATCTTAAGATGGTCTCTCAAAACTCTTGTTTGGATTTTCTTGACTAAGTTGATGAAGGTAGAAAGAATGCTCACAGCTGGGAGCACATTAACATACTGGGTCCTGGACTACATAAATGAGAGAAAATAAGCTGAGTTCAAGAATCCATGACTCTTTGCTTCTTCTTGATTTTTTTTAATTGGATATTGTCTTTATTTACATTTCAAATGTTATCCCCTTTTCCAGTTTCCCTCCATCCTGGAAACACCTTATAACATCCTCCCTCCCCTTGCTTCTATGAGAGTGTTCCTCCACCCACTCACCCACTCCCACCTCCATGCCCTTGATTCTCCTACACTAGGGCATTTATCAGCTTTCATTGAATCAAGGACCTCTCCTCCCATTGATGCATGAGAGGGCCATCCTCTGCTACATATGCAGTTGGAGTTATGTGTAATCCTCTGTTGATAGCTTAGTCCCTGGGAGGTCTGGTGGATCTGGTTGATATTGTTGTCTGAGTTTGGAAACTGTATATGGCATGAGTCCGCAGGTGAGGCAGTCTCTGCTTGGCCATTCCTTCAGTCTCTGTTCAACACTTTATCTCCATATTTGCTCCTGTGAGTATTTTGCTCTCCTTCTAAGAAGAACTGAAGCACCCACACATTGGTCTTTCTTCTTATTGAGCTTCATGTGGTCTGTGAATTTTATCCTGGTTATCTGAAGATCAGGAACTCCACATAAAACCAGATACACTGAAACTGATAGAGAAGAAAGTGGGGAAGAGTCTTGAACACATGGGCACAGGGGAAATTTTTCTGAACAGAACACCAATGACTGATGCTAAAGGATCAAGAATCAACAAATGGAACCTCATAAAATTGCAAAGCTTCTGTATAGCAAAAGATACTCTCAATAGGAAAAAAAGGCAACCAACAGATTGGGAAAAGATTTCTACCAGTCCTACATCCAATAGAGGGCTAATATCCAATATATACAAAGAACTCAAGAAGTTAGACTTCAGAGAACCACATAACCCTATTAAGAAATTTGTACAGAGCTAAGCAAAGAATTTTCAAGAGATGAACATTGAATGGCTGAGAAGCACCTAAAGAAATGTTCAACATCCTGAGTCATCAGGAAAACACAAATCAAAACAACCCTGAGATTCCACTGCACAACAGTCTGAATGGCTGAAATAAAAAACTCAGTTGAGAGCAGATGCTTGTGAGGATGTGGAGATAAAGCAACACTCCTCCTGTGCTAGTGGGATTGCAAGCTGGTACAAACACTCTGGAAATGAGTCTGGTGGCTCCTCAGAAAATTGGATATAGTACTACCTGAGGACCCAGCAATACCACTCCTGGGCATATACCCAGAAGATGCTCCAACATATAATAAGGATACATGCTCCACTATGTTCATAGTAGCCTTATTTATAATAGCCAGGAGCTGGAAAGAACCCAGATGTCCTTTTATAGAGGAATGGATACAGAAAATGTGGTACATTTACCCAATGGAGTACTAGTCAGCTATTAAAAATGATGAATTAATGAAATTCTTAAGCAAATGGATAGAACTAGAAAATACAATCCTGAGTGAGGTAATCCAATTGCAAAGAACACACATGGTATGCACTCACTGATAAGTGGTTATTAGCCCAAAAGACTCTTTGCTACTTGAATGGATGCAATGCAACCCACAACAGAATGTTCTTGCTATTATGATTTTCCTGGCCTCAGGACTAGACCCTCACAATGTGGTACTTTGTGTCCAAATGGTCATAACATCTCTCCATGAGTCTATGGACCAGTGTCTACAGTAAGATCTATATTGAGTGTATGAACAATAAACATTCATTCATGCATCTGAGTGATGCAATCGTTCTGCAGTTTCAGTTACCAAGTTGTGGAGAAATCATTTGAAATGTTTAATATAGGTCTTTGTGTCTTCTATAGACTGTTTTTGTTTTATTTTTCCAGACTGATTTTATATCAAAAACATATAAACCTTTAACCTTTGACGTTAGTCTACTCATATAGTGTTCCATCCTAATCTTTGTTGTTAATCTTAAATTTCATAGATTTCATTACCTTCTATTTATGTATGTTCCGATGAGAACTTAATACTTAAATGAAGTACAAGATGCCAGGTGTATAGAGGGGAAATTGGGATCACAAATACCTTTCTGTACTTCATATTTATAATGATGTAGTGAAATTGGTATCCAACCTTTAGCATGATTGATTCCCAAGCTCCATATCTCTCAGGAGTAAATTTAACTTGCAGAACGTGATCAGCAAGGTTGAAATATGGAGACTAAGTTTTCAGCAGCACATGGAATAACTCACAAGAATACAAACAGAAGGAAAGAAATAAGCTGCCTCATTGAGGTCTTACCTGTTAGAGTTGTTGTCATTTAATGCCCACACTTGAGCTCTGTCACATGTTTCATGATTGTTTTCTCTCCTTTCCTAATGCATCATGCAAGCCTTTTAGAGAATAGGTCATTTCATAAGTAATTTGTGCTTGTGTTTCTAGTTTTCCAGCTAGACTGCCAACTCCTTTGAAGCACCTGGTGTGTATATAGGTTCTTGTATATGTTGAATGAATAGAAGAATGTTTGCCTCGTACTGAGGCTTCCAGATTGATAAAAATTAGAAAGGTAGATCATATTATCAAGTAGAATTCCCTTAGCAAAGGCCACAAGATTTTAATGTATAGTTTCACTCAGTTTACTGCTCTCCTTAACGACTTATACTTTGTTTAATAAACCAATAATAATAAACCAAGGATTTGTCCAATAAAAATTCTGAACATTTTTAAAAGGAAACAAAAACCATAATTTATCTTAGTATATATTTATTTTCAAAATTGTACGCTATAAATATATACATAAATATCTAATATATTCAGAGTTTTATAAATCCATTATACTCATAATCATATACATATTTTGAGCTTGTGCTTATTCATAGAACTGAAAAAGATTTTTAATCTATAACTGTTTAACATAGAATTGTTTGTGTAGGAGAAAGAAATTGTTTGCATGTGTTCAAATTAATACATTCTATTTTGCAAAATGATAGTTTTACATTGTATATTTATGGTTACAATATCTGCTGCTGTAAACATCTCAGTGGTTGTAATCATGAGTCTTTGAAAATGTTGCATACAAAAATATAATCCAGTAAGCACTAATGCAAAAAGTTCTATAGTGCTACAACTAATGAGTTTTTGGCAATAAAAAGCTAACTTAGCTGTTTGAGACATATAAATTCTACTTTAGTTTGTTTTCGTATGTGTATAGACATGTACTATAAAATCTTGGTACCAGGAAAAACTTCAATATAGTTGCAATATGAATGAAATTATCATCTGACTATAAATGAATGTAGATAAGGAAAGAACTTGTAGAAATGCTAACTCTTGCATTGTATAATAGGTCAGTTGCTAGCAGGAGTCAGGAATCTTCACTATCGCACACTTACTTGCTTACTTGAATATTTGAATGGCAGCCATGAACTCTTCAGCCAGCTTGTTTAGAGTAAGTTCTATGCCATATGCATATGTATATAAATGTATCCTATAAACTCTATGCATCTTACAAAATCTGGTTTGTTTCTTCGTTTTGCCTTCCAACATGAACCAAAGACAAGTAGCTCTCTAAGAATCCTTATGCCCTCAAAGCCAAATGGGCATTATAAGAGACCCACTCTTAAAACCTAGGCAGCTTCAGGACTATCCCCCTCTTCAGTTTGAAGACAGTCATTGTTGAAGTAAACAAATGCTATCTATCATGTTAGCAAATCTGATAATACTTTTTTTAATATATAGTCATTCTATCAGTTCTGTCCCTCTAAAAAATCCTAATACATAATTTGCTACAAGGATTAGTTCTACAGATATTGAACTATAAAAAAGAATTTCTGTAATTTGCTCAGTGGTGTGTAGAGCTGGCTCTCTAACTTGATGAAATCTACAGTTGTTAAAGATTGCCTTGGTAGTGTAGAAAACACTGAAAATCTCCAATGTAAACTTTTAAAGAGGTATGCAAGATGAATGCATCTGATGCTCCTAATTCACTGCTTGTATGGAACAATAAATTTGATGTCTCTATATATAAAATTTTTGAACTATTATAAGAAATAAAGGAATATAGTGTTGCTAAGTGGTTGCTTTAAATATCTGAAGACAACGTAACAGGAAAGAGAATGAGCCCAGAGATAAATTACCTTTGTAGATGCACATACACAATTTAATGATTTTTTGTAGAAAATTAGTTTTTTTAACTTCCTGTTGTAATGTACTCTGAAAGAGAATTTCCTCTCAAGTACATGCACAGTTCAAGTACTATAAACCATGCCTAAGCCAGCACCATAGAACTGGCTGACTTATATCCAATTGAAGTCTCAGTCTGAGAGATGACCAGCTAAAGTAAGAACACTGAGTGAACAACTGGGATCCAGTTACATGTGATAGAGATGAATGGGCACATCCTAATGAGGCTAAAAGCATTACACTTTCACATTTTTAGCAATTCTTTTTTTGTAGGTAAGTAGTTGTTTCACGATTAGCCAAGTATCCATTTCCAATTGTAACATTTCTTTCTATGCTTATGAACTTAATTTTGTACTGTTAGAGGAATAGGCAATGACCTTCCCTGAAGAAGAAACCAAGACAATGTTGTTGCCCTTATGTGTTGTCAGCTTCCATTCCTATAAACAAACTCAAAGCTTAGGAGAACCCTACAAGTAAGATAGAAAATGTGATTCATGGGGAGGTGTGGTATATTCACAAAGAAGATAATGAGTTTTCTAATTCAGACAAAAGCTCTGGAGAATAGTAAGGAAATAGATTTTTAAAGGGTGCTATAATGATGAAATGAACATAGAATAAGTTAATTAAGAAATATACCAATAGTTTATTTGATTGGGTGAGTGAAGTATGGTCAAAAATGACTTCTTACAAATGAGTTGCAGATTCTTTATAACATCTCTTGGCTTAGTATTGCTGAGGGAACTCAATCCCTCAAGGAAATTGAAATAGTGGAGTGGACTGTTATTTTATATCTGCTCCTCCATAATGAGGTAGTCCTAAAGAGTCAGCCTCTAAAAAGAAATCAGAGAAACCAGTGGGAGGGTCAACATCAGCTGTCATTGCTCTTCTATGTGCTCGAGAATTAACATCAGAGACAAAGCAGCTCAACTGGATGACTTCCACCAAATGAGCTTAATTGGATCCCACCATAGCAAAGGTCAGATGTAAGAACAGAACTCACAAAGGCAATGCAACACATTCACCATAATACTCAGAATAGGCAAAGTAGTGTTCATAGCAATCTGACTTGTATAGGCCTTTGATATGGATAGGAAACCTGGTATTACTATAAAAACCATATAAATATTAAACTCCAGAACAACAACAACAAAAAGTATATCTTGAATGATAGACCAAGGCTTTTCAAGTATTTTTCAGACTTGAGATATTTTACAGACCCCACATAAGAAGCAGAGGCAGATCACTTTAAAGTGGGCATTTCTATAATGCTGAAACATTTTAGCATCTTTCTCCAAAGGAGATAGCTATATATTGGGGAAAAAAGAGATAAGTGAACCACTCAGAGTCCACTGGATACTACCTCTTAACTAATATTGATTTGGAGAGACTTGAAAAGGTGTTGTGGCAGTACTGTTACAGGACAAATGATCAGAGGAAGCTAAGCCAAAGTCTGGCTTACCATTGGTCTAGATGACCACTGAACTCACCCTGTATTTATTATTAACACTTATCAGAAAGCATCATTGGCATATTTATATAATTTTAATACAGAATTTAGAAGAATCCTCATAGTGAATCCCTGACCTGTGGAGTGAGGACTATCTTTGGAAAGGCCAAATAAGAGCCACCTGCACTAACTTTGCTAGAGAAAATATGGAAACCATCATATATTGTAATCAATAATGGTTTACAGAAATTAGTGCCACCATAAAGAAAATGAAAGACACAGAGGTGTTGTTTCCTATCACACTTTCTTTTAATTCTCCTATTGTTTTTTTAATGGATGAGTGGGTGGATAGATGGATGCATAGATGCATAGATGTACGGATGCGTGGATGGATGAATGATAGAGAACAACAATTGATTACTATGAACTGAATAAAGTAATGACTTGTATCATAGTTCCGGTGGCAGATTTGTTGTCCTTACTTAAACAGATAGATATATTTGTTGTTAACCTGATATTCATCTATTGGTCCAGAAGGTGATTTTACCCCCATAATAATAGTCTCTGGGAACAACTAGAAGCAATTTGTCATCTGACAAGGCCAACATTACACCTGGACTGTTCTACCTTAAGGTCTAACAATTCTCAAGCTCTGTGTCATAACTTTGTTTACAAAAATCTCTATCCCTTCTGACTCACTAAACCATAAAATGAAGCATTTATAGCAGCAATACATAATAAGTAGAAATGGTATGTTCCTGATCATGCCAGAATAGGTCCTGAAGATACAAGAACGTTACATGAATTTCCCCTTTATTTCCTACTCGTTTTTACATTAATTAATTAATTAATTAATGTATTTATTTTAATTAATTTATGTTTTACATTACTTACTCCATTCCTGTGTTGGGGGCCTCACATCAGCTGGAATATGCTGTCTGTTTGGTGGTCCAGTGTTTGAGAGACTCGAGGGTCCAGATTAATTGAGATTACTGGTCTATAGGATCACCCTTCTCCTCAGTTTTGTTCAGCCTTCCCTAATTCAACAGCAGGGGTCAGCAGCTTCTGACCATTGATTTGGTGTAAATATCTACATCTGACTCTTTCAGCTGCTTTTTGGGTCTTTTGGAGGGCAGTTATGATAGGTCCCTTTTTGTAAATGCTCCATAGTATCCTTAATAGTGTCAGGCCTTGGGACCTCCCCCTTGACCTGGATCCCACTTTGAGCCTGTTGCTGGACCTTCTTTTCCTCAGGCTCTTCTCCATTTCCATCCCTGTAATTCTTTCAGACAGGAACAATTATGGGTCCAACATGTGACTGTGTCATGGCAACCCCATTCCCTCACTTGATGTCCTATCTTCCTGCTGGAGGTGGGCTCTATAAGTTCCCCTTTCTCTACTGTCTGGCATTTCATCTAAAGTCCTTCCCTTTGAGTCCTGGAAGTCTCTCACCTCACAGGTTTCTGGTGCATTCTGGAGGGTTCCCCCAACCTCCTATTTCCTGAGGTTGCCTCTTTCCATAATTTCTGCTGGCCCTCAGGGCTTCAGTACTTTTCCCTCACCCAATACCAGATCAGCTTCCCCTCTCCTGACCTCCACTTTCCCTCCCAGGACCCTCCTCCCTCCCTCCCTACTTGTGATTGCTTTCTTCTTTCTCCCAAGTGGGACTCAGGTGTCCTCACTTGGGCATTTCAGCTTGTTGACCTTTTTGTGTTCTGTGGACTGTAACGTGAATATGCTGGGGGTTTTTGTTTTGTTTTGTTTTGTTTTTACTAATATCCACATATGAGTGAATACATACCATGCATGTCCTTTTGGGTCTCAGTTATCTCACTCAGGATGATATTTTCTAGTTCCATCCATTTGCCTGCAAAAATCAGGATGTCCTAGTTTTTAATAGCTGAGTACCCATTGTTTAAATGAACCACATTTTCTGTATCCATTCTTCTGTATTGTGGCATCTAGGTTGTTTCCAGCTTCTGGTTATCAAAAATAAGGCTGCTATGAACACAGTGGAAATGTGCCCCTGTGGCATGGTGGGACATTTTTTGGGAATATTCCCAAGAGTGGTACAACGGGGTTTTCAGGTAAATCTATTTCCAATTTTCTGAGGAACCTCTTACAGAGACAGGCACATTGATCAATGGAGCAGAATTGAAGACCCAGAAATAAAACTACATACTTACGGTCACTTGATCCTTGACAAAGATGCCAAAAATATACAATGGAAGAAGGAAAACATCTTCAATAAATGGTGCAGGTCTACCTGGCTGTCTGTATGTAGAGAATGAAAATAGACTCATATTTGTCACCCTGTACAAAGTTCAAGTCCAAGTGGATCAAAGACTTCAACACAAAACCAGGTACACTTAATCTAATAAAATAGAAAGTGGGAAAGAGCCTTGAACTCATTGGCACAGGGGGAAATTTCCTGAACAGAACTCCATTGGCTCATGCTCTAATGTCAAGAATTGATAAATGAGATGTCATGAAACTGGAAAGTTTCTGTAAGGCAAAGGACATAGTCAAGAAGCCAAATTGGCAACCTATAGATTGGGAAAAAAATCTTCACTAACCCCACATCCGATAGAGGTCTAATATCCAAAATATATAAAGAACTCAAGAAGTTAATCACCAAAAAAAACCCAAACAACCTAATCAAAAACTGGGGTATAGAACTAAACTGAGAATTCACAACTGAAGAATGTTGAATGGGTGAGAAGCACCAAAAGAAATGTGCTCCTTGGTGATCAGAGAAATGCAAACCAAAACAACCCTGAGATTCTACCTTACACCAGTCCAAATGGCTAAGATCAAAACCTCAGGTGACAACATATGTTGGAGAGGACATGGAGAAAGAGGGACAATCCTACATTGCTGGTGGGATTGCCAACTGGTACAACCACTCTGTAAATCAATCTGTTTCCTACTCTTGTTCTAACATCTTCTGTCAAAAGTATACATCTATGCCTCATGGTAAATATCTCATGATTATTGTAGTGATGAGGATACCATTCTTTAGCTTAGAGTTCAATCAGTCTGCTGAAAGGTACCTCTCAGAAAAGAACAGTGCATCATTACAGCCTTTACCTGGCTTTACCTGTTCAGGCAGTATGAAGTTGAACAGTCCTCAAAAGGGGTTAATGAGGATTATTATAGAAAAGACAGCATGTTAGTTTTTCCCTTATTAACATAAATACTATATATGGCTTTGCCTTTCTGTTACATGATTCTTCTGCTACAACAACCATTTATGGACTTTCAGATTGCCTTAGATATTACACACAACATGATTTCTGAGCAAGGAATTCACTTCACCAGAAATTCACCAGATAATTTGGCAGAAATCACATATACTAAGATTCCTTGGTCTCACCACATTCCCAATCATCCTCAAGGAGCTGATGTGATAGAAAGTTGGAATGGCTTTTTAAAGACACTGTTACAGCATTACCAATTTTCTTCACTGGGAAAAAGACCTCTTTTAGAGTGTATATTCCAAATCAGTACCCACTGTAAGTTATTGTTCCTCTCATGGTCAGATTTAATGAATTCAGGAATCAAAGGTTTTAAAATAGGAATGGTCTCACTCACTGTCACCTCTGATGACCCAGAGTTTTCCTTCTTTTTCAGACATTACTATGCTCTTCTGGAATAGAAGTTTTAATTCCAAAGAAGGGAATGCTTGTGCCAAGAAACCAAGTAAACATTCCATTGAGCTGCAAGCTGAGGCCTCCCTTTGCACACTCCAAGCTCTTGATCCCTTGAGTCAAAAGGTTAAGAAAGAGACTAGTGTTAGTAAGAGTAGCTGGTAAAACAAGAAGAGGATTTCTCCAAATTGGAGGTAAAAATGGATATAGCTTTCTTACCTTCTGGAGTACAGCAGGTAATTTTTTCCATATGTCTTAGTGTATCGTATCCTGCGACTAAGTCCACTTGTAAACTGCAACATAGGCACAAAACAATAAAAAGCATTGCCTTTGCTTCTAGCTCTAGAAAGATAAAATCTAATTCAGGAGCTGGAGGATCATCCTTCTCATGTCAGGAAGAAGGTCTTAAAAGAAGCCCATGCTGTGAAGTGGTAAAGACATTTTGAAGCAAGAAATCCCTTTCCCAGCTCACTCTAGTGGTTTATTTTGAATGTGCCTTAGCAAATCCTCCCTTGAATGCATGTGCTGGTTCCACATTACAGAAGAGCCAACACATCTTCTGCTTGTTGAATGGATTTTCTGCCTACCACTGACCACTTGGTCTGCTTATGTTCATCAGCACAGGAATCTTGGTTCTGGCCAAAGCCTGACTCTGAGGCTATGAATTGTCACTCTGATCCTAGTCAGGGGAGCACACAGATACATAGCCCAGATCTAGGAAGGGTCACAGCAAAAGAATCTTGTAACCAGAAGAACCAGAGCTCTTTTTTTCCCACATTTTTTATTTGATATATTCTTCATTTACATTTCAAAAGTCCCCTATACCCTCCCTCCCCCACCCTGATCCCCTACCCACTCACTTCCACTTCTTGGCCCTGGTGTTCCCAGAGCTCTATTAATCAGCCATACTCCCACCTGTCTGCAGCTCTTTGCATAGCTTTCCAAGTTTGCCCCAGGAATGGTCTTGAATGCCATATGCATGTCACTCTTTGAAGGTTGCTGAGTTACAAATTAAAAAACAGTTTACAGCAGCAGAGATGGTTTTATCTGGTTCTCACTGCAAAGCAACCAAGGAGCAGACTGCATGGGCCTCAACAATAAGATTCTTGGTCCTCCCAAGTCCTGGGTAGATCAAATGAGTTATACCTGGCCCTCACCTGCAATAAAATGTCATTTTTTGACAGGACATGATATGCACAATCCTCTCTTTTGTGCCCTTGTTCTCCTTAAATTTAATCCAAATTTTAAAGAAAAAAAAAAGAAACCAACTGAAATGAGATGATATGTAATGATAATGACTAGTGTAGATAGTCTACCTAGTATAGATAAGTGCAGCCTATATTAGGCCTATTGCTTGCTATCTGAGGAGGAGGTGAAATGACAAAATGGTCTTGGCAATCCTTCTATTCTACAATGTATTTTAGAACTTGGAAAATGCTCATGTAAATATGAAATAGAATTCAATTCTAGTCTCTGCATTAATATGCATATAAGTCCAAGGTCTGAAAAAATACAAGGAAAATCTACCTTTAAAGTTCTTATATGGATGGTTTGTTAAGAATATCCACACCTACTATAGCATTCTTGGGCATATATCCAAAAGACACCCTACCATGCCACAAGGACACATGCTCCACCATGTTCACAGCAGCCTTATTTATAATAGCCATAATAACAACCCAGATGTCCTTCATCTGAAGAACAGATATAGAAAAGTGGTTCCCTTATACAATGGGATACTATTCAGCTATTAAAAATGAGGACATCATGAATTTTTCAGGCAACTAGATGGAACTAGAAAAAATTATCCTGAGTGAGGTAACTCAGACCCAATGTATATGTATTCACTCATATGTGGATAATATCCAAAAAGTAAAGAATACCTAGGGTACAACCTGCAGACCAAAAGAAGTATAACAAGCGGAAAGTCCGAGGTGAGGAGGCTTCAATTCCACTGAAAATGAGGAAGCAAATAATTACTGGAGGCAGAGGGAAGGAGGGACTTGTGTAGGAGAAGGGAAGGGAGGTGAAAAGTGGAACAGGATCAGCTATGAGAGAGGGGAGCAAGAGAGAAGCCCAAAAAGCAAAAAGAGTGAATAAAGTAAATAAATTTTAAAAAAGCATATCCACACATAAGCTAGGTGAGGCAGAGAAAGAAAGTAAGCCTGAATTAAGCCACCTGATTATGACAGTATATTAATGCCTTGATTTCAAATCAATTATAACAAATTAAGATTTCTGAATTAACCAGAAAACTTTTTTCATCACCATCTCTACATATGCATATGTGTGTGTATTTATATGTATATATGTGTGTGTGTGTGTGTGTGTGTGTGTGTGTGTGTATACTTTCCAGCTGAAATACTTTAGTTATTTCAGAGACATGCAGAAGGGTAGGTATATTTGCATTCCACCTGGAGATGCACTGCAGATTTGCCTGACAGAATAGACATAAAACCCCTCCTGCAAAACCAGCTTGAGTTTGGAAGAGGGTTTTTTTTTTTTTTTTTTTTTAAAATAATTCCCACCCATTCATTATGAAATTAAGGCAGCCCATTCACTTATGACATTGAGAGGCTTCATAACCATGTGCTTACAGGCTGCAGACACTGATTCATACTAACAACTTTCTTGTGTTGTAAAGCTAGTAAGGATAAAACACTTCAAATTGGCATCTAATGATCTCCTAACATGGTATTTTTACTGATTACCTAACAACTTCCTCTTCTTCTCTTTTAGTTCCTGAATCACAGGTCCTCGTCATTTTGATTATGAACATTTGAACGTAGTCTCTGAAGTGTTATTGTCTCCTACACTGCCACCCCATGAAAACTTTATCAGGGATCATAGAAGAAAGGAGTGATGGAAATAAGAGAAATCACTGACCAGGGGAGCCAGATATGACTGGGAACTGGACTGAACTTGAGACATTTCTCTTTGAATCAACAGGAAGAAACTGTTGTGTATTCTATATTTCAAAAGAAATGGCAAAAGAAAATACTTGCCAAATTAGGTTTTACACATAAGTATTTGTTGTAGACCAGAATGCAACTAAGGTACACAAAGGAAACTATGTATACAAAAGCCATTAAATCGGGCATGTTAAAGCCTTGAATGTCAACTTGACTATATTCTGAATCTGGTCAGTTGGGTAAGTAACTGCTGGTAAAAAGAAAATCTTCAGATTTTCTCTAAATTTAACACCAAATACTAGGAGAAATAAAATCACGAGGAGCCAGGAACTATATATCCCTTTCCAATTCTCCAGTTGAATCAGTTCTGGCAAAGAAGATGTCCTTTGCTAGAGCTCTCTTCCCCAAATTACACCAGTGAGGATGGTGGAATAGTCAGAGGCTAAATGCACATCAGCCACTTTCTGCACTTACTTCTTGTTTTCACACACACACACACACACACACACACACACACACACACACACACACACACACACAAAAGCTAAAGAGTTTATTATTCATTGATTTTTTTCATATATTTTACAAAGAGTTTATTTTCTGAAAAATATATACCTTTCACTAACTTCCTATTTGTAAATACCCTTTGTTGAGGATTGTATTTTCTATTAATTTAGTATTTCCTGTCAAAATTTTAGACAACCTCTTCCAACAGCTGTGGGCAGAAAGGAAGCTGTTTCTATCATCAATCATTTCCTGTTTTGAACCTAAAGATGGAACATTTACTCTAGGAAATCTCTTCATGAATACAGTGTGCACTTGGCTATATTTTATCTTCTCTTAACAATTTACTCGATATTAATTTTGTTTTCACCCAAGTGCATTCTACTGTAGAAAAGTCAGTGTGTTTGTCAAGCAGCTAGTTCTTCCCAAACATTAATGCACACATACATGGGAGAGAGGGAGCACAAAAGCACTACTGGATGCTAATAAAGGTGACAGAAGGCAAATTCAAATTTAAAGTTCTGAACAACACAGCTTTTTTTTTTTTCCTTCTGAATGTTTCTTTTATCTTCCAGGTCATGAGTTTCCACAAATTCCTGCTGTCTTAGCAGCATACAGGATATTTTAAATTTAGCTCTTATGCTAGAGTGTATATTAAATATTTGTTCAGCAGAGTAAAACAGTTCTACATTTCCTTAATGTTTGAACTGTAAACAGTTTATTGAAAAACTGGTTTTTTTATATTCATATATGCTGATGGAGCTACCCCTAGGCATTCTTATCTTCATAAAGGGCTTGCCTAGGTCTCAGGTAGGTGGCCAGGCTGAGGGAAATGAACAGTGGACACAGGAGAAACAGTAGATTGAAAGCAGAGTAAGATTTTCATGCTGATAAAAACATTTATACTAAGGAGAAGTATGACAAGTCTAAGGAATAAAGACAGTCGAAACCCTGTCTCATGGGTAGCACTCCCTGCCATTTTTGCCCTGTTTTATTAAAACTGAAGGTATTTTGATCTCAGTCAAAGTTGGAAAGGTTGAGATTGCATTGACAAGTGATAAATAAAAGGAAGATTTCACAGCAATGCCCTTGCTTTGTCATTTGTATTTGAGTCAGGGAGGAAATGGACACACCACTGAGGTCCCCTTTGATAAATATAATCGTGTCCCAGTCAAAATGCTCTTCCATGGCTGACTCATATTATGAAGGTTAAGGCACACAACCTATAAGAACTCTTAAAACATGTCTTTATCACTTTTGAATAACCTTTTTGTGTTCTCCAAACATTTTCCCAGAAACATATTCATATTTTCCCATCTTTTTGCTGTACATCCCTTCAGCACGTTTTTGGAAGGTTGGCATTTTGTTGGGAATTTCTTTTAACACATCTTTCAATTCTGTGATATTTCATCTTGTTTCTGCCACAAAGTTCAGTGCTGTTTCTAGTGGTAAAGTTCCCTTATCTTTAATTTGAGTGCATTCTTTCCATTTGAGCATTTTATTTCTATGATGGCAAACATCACAGGTAAATTAGGTAATTTATATCTCAAATATCTATTGTACCTTTTTTTACTTCTTAAAATTTGTTTTATAGTTGCAAGAATCAGTGCCTTGTTTTCATTGACATAACTTTCTAGTAGAAGCTAGATAACTACTTCAGAATATAAATCGAATCTATCCCTTAATGTGTATAAATGGCTGGATAATGGAAACTTGGCAACATACATATTAGATCTTTAAAATAACTAAGTAATACAAAACAAACAAATAAACCAGAAACTTGATCTGAACAAACCCTGAAGGAAGAAAGAGACAAAAATGAACAAAGAGGAAGTTATAATTTACTTGAAGGAGTGAATTATTATTATTACTTTTGAAAACTCCCCATACACTAACTTCCATAGCTTTGGAATTTTTCTGAATTGCCAGAGATTGGAATCAGATATTGTATATGTGTCAGTTTGATTTCTGATGTTTATGATGAAACACTGTCCAAAAACTAATTGGAGAGGAAATGTCTATTAGTTCTTACACCTTAATTATTACCATGGCCAGAACTCAAGGCAGGAACCGGGAGGCAGGGACTGATACAGATGGAGACATTTTTCTCAATTGGAATTCTCTTTCCCAGATGACTCTGGTTTGTATCAAGTTGGAAAAAAAATCTAAGAAATTATAATTTTGCTCCATGAAATTTTACATATTCATATAAGAAAACCAAAACCACACTAATGAATATAAGAGTTTCCCTAGCCCAGGCTAAGTCAAGATGGCTCCATTCAGCCAGCAAGTCTGAGAAGTCATAAATTTGGGACTTTCCTCCCTGTGTGAGAGAACCACACAAACATGGTCATGTGCATAAATCAACCATTTTAGGCACAATTTACTGTCTGTTCAATATAACAGGTATAAATTCATTTCCTTCCAATGACAAAAAGAGCAACAACACAGTGCGTAGAAAAGACCTTATTTTGGCCATGTAATTTAAAGTGACCCTATGCAAGGAGCCAGGTTTGTCCCCTAAACAGAGGAGAAGCAGCAACATACTCAAAGTTGTCAAGTTTCAAGCTGCCTTTGACAGGCCTAGACTCTGGAGTGACTGGAACTGGAAATGTCAAAGTCATAAAAAAAAAAAAAAAAAAAAGTAAACTTCTATATTCATGTACTTATTCCTGCTGGCAAATTCTAATAGAATAATTCTCAGCACTTTGGAGAATCTTCAGAGAGACCAGTGGAAGCTCAAAATATCAAAGAAAGCTAAAGAATGGTCTAGTGCTATAGAGGTTACCCCCCTTCCTCATTGAACAGTGTAACCACTTGCCTCATTGGCTTCACATGAGTGCCTTGATAGAATAATTTCTTTACAATGCCTCCTCCACAATTCCTAAAACAGCAGATACCTTATTGGAGGGGAAGCATGACATATGTATGGTTAAATATGCAAGTACTTTGATAAAGGCCCAATTAGCAGGAAAGAGATGAGGCTGGGGATAATATAAACATATTATACAAAGTGTAAGAATACTGTGTATGAGGAATGTTGGGAAATTATCAATCACTTCATTAAAGTAACAGGTTCTACAAGGAAGAGCTATTTTGGATTTAAACTCCAAAGTCTTTCAATGAGTGGAATTTGTGTGGCTGCTGCCTCTAACATCAACTCTATTCCTGAAAACCAACACAAATAACAAAACAAAACCAAAAACCAACCAGGAACAACAAAACAAAAATAAACAAAACAACAACAAAACAAAAAAATTAAACCTGATTTCTGCGAACTTTAGGGGTTCATGCACACTACATCTGAAATAAAATCTCAGATTGTACTTTCTTTGAAAGAGTGGTGATAAAATAGGGCAACCCCTTTTTTCTCAAAAATAAAAAAAAAGAAAAAAAAAAAAAAAAGAAGGTGTGGGGATGGGATTTCCTAACCAGTAATGAGGTCATTACCAGTCCTCATGGGAGGAGATGTAGGACTAGAGGTCCCAAGGTCCTTGAGCTCTCCAGAGGCTTGAACAATGGCAGTATTTCTTACTATTTCTGTGGTTGTCTTCCTTCACAAATTCCATCTTGGCTACAAGGTTTATGACACCTTTACACATACAATGGAAGCTAAGACAAATGGCCATTATCTGACCCAAGGCACTTGTACTTCTTTATATCCCCACAGAAATAAAGTACTTTATACCTTTGGCACAAGTTTCACTGCCTCATTCTAATTCACAGAGGAAATGTTTAAAAATTTGATACCTATTTTAATAATCAAATGGTGCTAAGTATTTGTAGCGAATAAAATTAGCACAAACACAAAAGTTTGGAACCCAAAAGTTTGGAATTTCAAGAGTCTTCACGAACAAAAACAACATATTTATGAATGTACAATAAGGAAATAAATAGATGGAAAAAAACAAAAAACCTCAAATTAATAAGAAACATTTTTTATTAATTAACTTACTTTTTTTACATTCCGTATTTTATTCCCCACCCCCGCTATCCACCCTCCGACTGTTCCACATCCCATACCACCTCCCACCCAGCTATCTCTACGAGGATGTCCAAACCCCCACTCCACCTGACATTTAAACTCCATGGGAAATCCAGTTTCTTGAGGGATACGTGCATCATCTCTGAAAGAACACAGACCCAGGAGTTCTCTATTGTATGTGTGTTGGGGTCCTGGCATCTTCTGGTGTATGCTGCCTGTTTGGTGGTCCAGAGTTTGAGAGATCACTGTGGTTCAGATTAATTGAGAATCCTGGTCCTCCTACAGGATCACCCTTCTCCTCAGCTTTTTTCAGCCTTCCCTAATTCAACATCAGAGGTAAGCTGCTTTGGTCCATTGACTGGGTGCAAATATCTGCATCTGATTCTTTCAACTGCTTGTTGGGTCTTTCAGAGGGCAGTGATGATAGGTTCCTTTTTGTGAGCCCTTCATAGACTCAGTAATAGTGTCAGGCTTTGAGAGCTCCCCTTGAGCTGGATACCACTTTGGGCCTATCACTAGACCGTCTTTTCCTCAAGCTCTTCTTCATTTCCATCCCTGTAATTCTTTCAGACAGGAACAATTAAGGGTGAGAGTTGTGACTGTGGGATGGCAACCCCATCCCTCACTTGATGCCGTCTTCCTGCTGGAGGCAGGCTCTATAAGTTCTCTCTCCCTTCTGTCTGGTATTTCATCTAAGTTCCCTCTCTTTGAGTTATGAGAGTCTCTCACCTCCCAGGTCTCTTGTGCATTCTGGAGGGTCCCACCAGCCTCCTATCTCCTGAGATTGCCTGTATACATTCTTTCTGCTGGCCCTTCAGTCCTTTTCTCTCACCCAATACCAGATTAGGCTCCCCTCTCCCCTACATTGTCCAAGCCCCCCATCCCGGTCATAATCTCTCCAAGGTCCTTCCCTCCCAACACCACTTGTGATAGATTTCTTCTCTCTCCCAAGTGGGATTGAATCGTCCTCGATTGAGAACTTCAGCTTGTGGATCTTTTTGAGTTCTGTGGACTGTATCTTACATATTCTATACTTTCTGGTTTTTTGTTTTGGCTAATACCCACTTATTACTGAATACATACTATGCATGTCCTTTTGGGTCTGAGTTATCTCACTCAAGATGATATTTTTTATTTCCATCCATTTGCCTGCAAACTCATAATGTCTTCATTATTAATTAACTTACTATTTTAACATTCCATATTTTATTCCCCGCCCCTGCCATCCACCCTCAGACTCTTCCACATTTCATACCACCTCCCACCCAGCTATCTCTATGAGGAATTCTGAACCCCCACCCCACCTGACATTTAAACTCTCTGGGGATTCCAGTGTCTTGAGGGATAGCTGCATCATCTCTGAAAGAACACAGACCCAGCAGTGTAGCTGAGTAGTAGTACTCCATTGTGTAAATGGACATTTTCTGTACCCACTCTTCTGTTGTGAGATATCTAGGTTTTATCCAGCTTCTTGCTACTACAAATAAGGCTGCTATGTACATAGGGGAACATATGCCCCATGTGGCATAATGGAGCATCTTTTGGGAATATGCCCAAGAGTTGTATAGCTGGGTCTTCAGGGAGATCTATTTCTAATTTTCTGAGGGACATCCAGATTGATTTCCAGAGTTGTTGAATCAGTTTGTAATTCCACAAGCAGTGGAAGAGTATTTCTCTTTCTCCACATCCTCTCCAATATGTGTTGTCACCTAAGAATTTGATCTTAGCCATTCTGATTGGCATATATATGGTGAAATCTCAGGGTCATTTTGATTTGCATTTCTCTGATCACTAAGGACTTTGAACATTTCTTTCAGTAATTCTCAGCCATTCGATATTCCTCAGTTGTAAATTCTCAGGTTAGTTCTTTACCCCATTTTTTGATTGGGTTGTTTAGGGTTTTTATTTATTTATTTATTTATTTATTTATTTATTTATTTATTTATTTTTGGTGATTAACTTCTTTAGTTCTTTATATATTTTGGATATTAGACCTCTATCAGACGTGGAGATTTTTTTTCCCAATCTGCAGATTGCCCATTCGTCTTCTTGACTATGACCTTTTCCTCACAGAAGCTTTCCAGTTTCATGGGGTCCCATTTATCAATTCATGATCTTAGAACATGAGCCATTGGAGTTCTGTTTAGAAAATTTCGCTCTGTGCCAACGAGTTCAAGGCTCTTTCTCCCTTTCTGTTCTATTAGATTCAGTGTATCTGGTTTTATGTGGAGGTCCTTGATCCACTTGGACTTGAGATTTGTGCAAAGTGACAAATATAAGTCTATTTTCACGTTTCTACATACAGACAGCCAGTTAGAACAGCACAATGTATTGAAGATGCTTTCTTTTTCCATTGTATAGTTTTGGATCTTTATCAAAGACCCAGTGACTGTAAGTGTGTTGTTTAATTTCTGGGTCTTCCATTCTATTCCATTGATCAACTTGTCCGTCTCTGCACCAATACCATGCAGATTTTTCCACTATTGCTCTTTAGTAAAGCTTGAGGTCAGGGATGATGATTTCTCCAGCTGTTTTTGTTATTTTATTTATTTATTTATTTTTTTGTTAAAATTGTTTTCATTATTCTGGGATTTTTACCTTTCCAGATTTACTTGAGAATTGCAATTTCTATGTCTCTGTGTTCGTATTTTGATGGAGATTTCATTGAATCTATAGATTTCCTTTGGTAAGATGGCCATTTTTACTATGTTAATTCTGCCAATCCATTAGCATGGGAGATCTCTCCATTTTCTGAGATCTTCTTCGATTTCTTTCTTGAGAGACTTGAAGTTATTTTCATACAGAACTTTCACTTGTTTGATTAGAGTTATCCCCAGATATTTTATATTATTTGTGGCTATTGTGAAGGGAATTGTTTCATTTCTTTCTCAGCCTGTTTATCATTTGTATAAAGGAAGGCTAATTTTATACCCAGCCACTTTGCTGAAGTTATCCGTTGGATAAGTTCTCTGGTAGAATTCTGGGGGTCGCTTATATATATTATTATATCATCTGCAAAGAGTGATAACTTTTTTCTTCTTTACCAATTTGTATCCCCTTGATCGCTTTTTGTTGCCTTATTGTTCTAGGTAACACTTTGAGGACTATATTGAATAGATATGGGGAGAGTCTGTATAATTGTCTTGTCCACAATTTCAGTGGGAGTGCTTCAAGTATGTCTCCGTTTAATTTGATATTGGTTATTTGTTTGCAGTAAATTGCTTTTATTATGGGCCTTGAATTTCTAGTCTCTCCAATACTTTTAACCTGAAGGTGTGTTGTATTTTGTCAGATGCTTTTTCTGCATCTAAGGAGATGGTCATGTGATTTTTTTTCTTTGAGTTTGTTTATATAGATGACTATGTTAATGGATTTTGGTATATTAAACCAACCTTGCATCCCTGCGATGAAACCTATGTGATTGTGATGAACAATAGATTTGCTGTGTTCTTGGATTCAATTTGCAAGAATTATGTTTAGTATTTTTGCATCGATATTTATAAACAAGATTGGTCTGAAGTTCTCTTTTATGGTTGGTTCCTTGTGTGGTTCAGGTATCAGAGTAATTGTGGCTTCATAGAATGAGTAAAGTAGTGTTCCTTTTGTTTCTATTTTATAGAATAGTTTAAGGAAAATAGGTATCAGGGCTTCTTTGAAGTTCTGGTAGAATTGTACACTAAATTCATCTGGCACAGGGTTTTTTTTTTGGTTGGGAGATTTTTAATGACTTTTACTTCCTTGTATGTTCCAGCCTGTTTAGATAGTATACCTGCTCTTGGTTTAACTTTGTTATTTGGCATCTGTCTAGAAAACGATCCATTTTTCTAGATTTTCCAGTTTAGTTGAGTACAGGCTTTTATAGTAGGATTTGATGATTTTTTGAATGTCCTCCATTTCTAATATTATGTCTCCCTTTTGATTTCTGATCTTATTAATTTGAATACTGCCTCTTGGCCCTTTAGTTAGTTTGGCTAGGGGTTTATCTATCTCGTTGAGTCTCTCAATAAGCTTTTTGTTTTGCTTATTCTTTGTATTGTTTTCTTTGTTTCTATTTGGCTGATTTCAGCCCTGAGTTTGACTATTTCCTGCCTTCTACTCCTTTTGGGTGAGTTTGCTTCTTTTTGTTTTAGTGCTCTAAGGGGTGCTGTGAAGTTGTCAGTCTAAAATCTCTCCAGTTTCTTTACCTGGGCACTTAGTGCTATGATTTTTTTCCTCTTAGCACTGCTTTCATTGTTTCCCATAAGTGTGGGTATGAGGTGTCAACATTTTCATTAAATTCAGGGAAGTCTTTAGTTTCTTTATTTTTTTTTCGCTGACCAAGTTACCATTGAGTAAAGAGTTGTTCAGTTTCCATGTGTATGTGGGCTTTCTGTAGTTTTTGCTGTTATTGAAGACCAGCCTTCGGGCCATGATGAATTGATATGATGCATGATATTATATCAACCTCCTCATATTGTTTGAAGGTTGTTTTGTGACCAATTATATGGTTGATTTTGGAGAATGTACCATTAGTTGCTGAGAAGAAGGTGTATTACATAGCTTTAGGGTGAAACGTTCTATAGATACCTTTTAAATCCTTTTGGTCCATAACCTCTCTTAGTTTCAGTGTATCTCCTTTTAGTTTCTGTTTTAATGACCATTCCATTGATGAGAGTAGAGTATTGAAATCTCCCACTATTACATTGTGTGGTTCAATGTTTGTTTTGAGCTTTAGTAAAGTGTCTTATATGAATATGTGTCCTCTTGAATTTAAGGAATAGATGTCCAGAATTGAGACTATCTTTTGGTTATTTTCCCCTTGATGAATCCGAAGTGTCCTTCTCATTCATGCTTGATAACTTTTGGTTGAAAGTCTATTTTATTGGATATTAGGATGGCAACTCCAGCTTGTTTCCTGGGATCATTTTCTTGGAAGAACATTTTCCATCCTTTTACTGTGAGATAGTGTCTGTCTTTATTATTAAGGTGTATTTCTTGTACACAGCAAAATGCTGGATCTTGTTTGTGTATTCAGTCTGCTAGCTTATGTCTTTCCATAGGTGAGTTAAGTCCATTAATATTGAGAGATATTAAAGAGAGATAACTGTTAGTTGCTGATATATTTGTTTTTGTAGGTTGCTTTATGTGCTTGTGGCTCTTTGCTTTTGACTTTGTTGTGAGATACTTAATACCTTGTCCTTTCTTTTGTGCAGGTACCTTCCTTGTGTTGGAGTTTTCCTTCCAGAATCTTCTCCACGGCTGGGTTAGTAGATAGATAATGTTTGAATTTGGTTTTGTTCTGGAATATTTTGTTTTCTTCATCTATGTTAATTGAGAGTTTTGCTGGGTATAGTAGCCTGGGCTGGCATTTGTGTTATCTTAGAGTCTGCATTACCTCTAACCAGGCTCTCTGGCTTTCATATTCTCTGTGGAGAAATCTGGTGTAATTCTTATAATCTACCTTTGTTGTTTGGCCTTTTTCCCTTGCAGCTTTTAATATTCTTTCTTTGTTTTATGCATTTAGTGATTTGATAGTTATGTGATGAGAAGATTTTCTTTTATTGTCTCATTTACTTGGTGTCCTATAGGCTTCTTGTATCTTTATGGCCATCTTTCTTTAGGTTGTGGAAATTTTCTTCTATGATTTTTTTGAAGACATTTTCAGGTCTTTTGAGCTGGGAATCTTTGTTCTCATCTATTCCTGTTATTCATAGATTTAGTCTTTTCTTTGTGTCCTGGTAGATTTGGACCAGAGGTTTTGTCATGCTTTGATTTCTCTTTGACAATTGTGTTAATCTCTTCTACAGTATTTTCTACACCTGAGATCCTCTCTTTTATCTCTTGTATTCTGTTGGTGGTACTTACATCTACAGGAATAGACCAACGAGCAGTCTGCCCCAGCAAAAAGTACAGGGCTAAAGGGATGGAAGGGAAGGAAAGGGAGTGGTATTTGGGAGGGCAGGGGTTTTGATGGGTGGTGGGTCTAGAGACCACCAGGCTCCCAGCAGCAGCTCCAGGACTTGGGAGAGGGGTTTTAGCAACTGCTCTGAGTGCAGCAGGTCCTTGAGAATGGATCAGGTTTTGGTGTCTTCATGGGAGCAGATCAACTTGAATCTGCCGCAGCAACAAGGACAAGGCAGAAGGGCATAGACTAATATTCCTAGAACTACCACTTTCATTCTAAAGACTCTACCATGCTGACTGGCTGATGAGATCTTCTTGGTTTCACAGAGTTGGAATATTGCAAATTTGGGCACAAATTATTTTGCGTTATTTTATCTCCTCAGTAGTCATTCATTTCCTATCTCTGAATCTGTAAAAACACATTTGTGCCTATTAGGTAAATTACTTTAGAATTCAATAAAAAATCATTAGCTTCCAGCAATCTAAAATCTAAGATGGCCATCACATAGCATTGGAAATCTAAAGCAGAAATTTTCCCACTTTGCTGTAACCAATATACCTAATGTTTCCATCAGTGTATTTGGAAAAGTACCAGGATTTATGACACTTGTTGTGCTGTAACTTGTGTCTATGTGTCTTTGTGACTGTGTGTATATGAGTGCAGATAATCAAAAAGGTCAGCAGCCTTTGGTTCTTCTATATCTGGTCTCCAAGATACTCTTCATACCTTGCCTTTACTACCCTTTCCTGATGGTTCTATTTCCTTTTACAACACTTGCCCCAGTTCTCTGATGTTTAATTTGTATAAATAAAAGAAACCTTAGTAGTATTAACATCGACAAAGTTTGAGAGATCTGAGGTTTACATAGTCCCTTATGTTGTTTGAGTCTCTGAAAATAGACATTTACAATGGAAACATACACAGACTCATAGCTTTACCTCCTTCAGAAGGCATGGCTAAAATAGAAAAAAAAACTTAGAAATAATGAGTGGGTGGGAAGAAAATTAAGGAGTTTTGGTCATATTAATAAAGAGAAAAGAAGCTAAGGCAGAAAATGTTACATATTTGACTTCATGTTCACTTTGAATGAATACTCAGTTCATTATTACAACTTAACCTTTCCATGAGCCTTTCAGTGATAAGTCCATTATAGTTCTGGAAATGCCAGCTCTGAAAAATAGCTTATGACTATGAGAAAGTGAACTATGTATAACACTCTTGCTGTCTTTTCCAGATCCATAAAATTGACTGCATGTCAACTTTCCACTCCAGCTAACCTGAATCTTCAGGCAAAAGGTTGCAGCCATTTACCGAAATCATAGCAAAATGACTTAGCATTAATGGATAAATATGGAACAAATTAAGCCATTTGTTGAGATACAGAGATGTAGCCAGAAAATATCTGGCCTTCTGTTCGACTTTAAATCCATAGTCAATTTATTAGAGCAATTTAGCCCTTGCATAAACCTTTGAGTGATATATTCAACTCATAGATTTGAAATGCCAGCTATGAGAATGACTCATTGAGTGCTGAGTAAAATTAAAAGATGGGCAAGAATAAATCCTTCATTTTTATCTTATAACGATAAATTAATGATGTTGGTTGAGGAGATATATCTGTCTGCTAGTTGTAAGTTGGCAGCTTTAAAAGCAAACAGTGCAGTGTTTTGGTTCCATTTGTAAAGGGATTTATTGAGGCAACTGCTTTTGATACCTTTTTCTCTTTGAGGTTAAAGATTATTTTAATCAATAACTAATGATCATGTTTTAGAATACATATATTAGTTAGGAACAAATTCCACAACAGGAGCAACAGTAAATTATCTGTTGTTTTGACAAGTGTTTGTAAGAAATGCAGTCATGCTGGGACAGTGGTGAGTTTTTCTCCTTTCTGCAGCCCTTTCTTGAAAGACAATGGAGTCTGAAAATAATGGAATAGTGTTTAACTTTCTTAGCATAATTCACGTTCACACTATTTTGTCATATCCTCTTGGTTTCTTCTAATTCATATTAATCCAGTGTTTAATAGAAAAAATAGAGGAGAAAAGCATAGTGGTTTAGGTACATAGTATAAGCAATGTGCCTCATATAAATTAACCTAGATTTCCTTTTAAAAATGTGACACATATTCTATTTCCAACTTACAAGGGGAAATTAAGACTTAATGAATTTAAAAGAAATAAGCCTTCTCAAGAAATTATCTATTTAGAGAAAGAACTCAGAAAATTGGATTCGTCTACACCACCACAATGATAGTTCAGCAAAGATGTGTTGGCAGGATGACCTGGACTATCTAATACTGACTGCTGGGAAGAGGTCCTGGCAACATGCTCTGAAGGGAGTATTCAGACCCTCATGATCATCTAGTCCTTTTGCCTTGACAATGAACAATTTTTCGTTTCTTCTGTACTTGCTTGCTTGTACATGCATACTTGCTTCTTTGGCCTTAGCTTACTCTTTATTTATTTTTAAAATTGTTAGGGTGTGAGTGTACAGTTCATAGTGAAGACTTGGTGAGCTCATCTCTGTGATGGTCCTTAGTTCTTTTTTCTCTAAGTTATCATTTCTGTCTAAACATGATGACTTAATGTTGCTAATTCTCATCTTGGCTTCTGTCTTGTGGGATATTTGTAGCTACCTGGCTCAGTGTAACAGTAGTAGACAACTGGCTGTTCTCAGAGGTCCATACTGTAAAGTAGGCAGTTCTGGCCCACATTTAGTCAGGTTGCTACCTGTTGTGACTGCCCATTGCCAGATTCAGCTAATAAATATTTAAGGCATCAACTAAATTTTTAATTTCATATAGACAACTCTCATATTCTATGCAATCTCTTAAATTCAAATTTAATGACTCAACATGTCTTTTCATGCTAATTCAGAGCTCCATAAGCCTGAAAACTAAAGGTTTTTAATAAAGAAGTAATTTTCTCCAAAGTAAAACTTGACCTCTTCCTCAAAGGTAATTTCTAGGGAAGGTGTTTTATTTTATTATTTTTTAGAAATATGTTAACTTAGGCCACAATGGATAATGCAACACTATGACTTGTTAAGGTTTGTTGGCCACCTACTGGGTTCTTTGGCTTTCGGTGTCTAATTTCTTCATATATACATACATATGTGTGTGTGTGTGTGTGTGTGTGTGTGTGTGTGTGTGTGTGTGTGTGTGTGTTATATTGGATATCAGCCCTCTGTCAGGTGTAACAATAGTGAAGATCTTTTCTCAATCTATAGCTTGTGGTTTTGTCCTATTAAGAGTGTCCTTTACCTTACAGAAATTCCCACTTATCAGTTTTTGATCCTAGAGCCTGAGTCATTGGTGTTCTGTTCAGAAAATAGTCTCTTGTACCAATGAGTTCAAAACTATTCCCCACTTTTTGTTCTATTAGCTTAAGTGTATCTTGTTTTATGTTCAGGTGTCTGATCAATTTTGACTAGAGTTTTTCACAGGATCATAACTACATATCTATTTGCATTCTTCTACATACAGCACCATTTTTGAAGGTGTTCTTTTCCATTGTGTGGTTTTGGCTTCCTTGTCAAAAAACAAGTGTCCATAGGTGTGTGGATTTATTTCAAGCTCTTTGGTCCTATTCTATTGAACAACATATATGTTCCTATACTAATACCATGCAGTGTTTGCTTTTTTTTATTGCTATTGCTCTGTAGTGCAGCTTGAGATATAGAATGATGATAGCTCTAGAAGTTCTTTTAGTGCTCAGCATTGTTTTAACTATCCTCAATTTTTAGTTTCTCTATATGAATTTGAGTTGCTCATTCAGTGTCTGTAAAGAATTACGTTTGAATTTTGATGGAAAATTCATGGAGTCTGTAGATTGCTTTTGTCAAGATGGGCATTTTTACTATGTTAATCCTGACAATCCATGAGCATGGAAGATTTTTCCATCTTCTGATATCCTCCTCAATTTCTTTTTCAGTGATTAAAGTCCTTGTCATATAGATTTTTCACTTGCTTTGTTAGAGTTAGACCAAGGCCCAAGCAACGATGTTTAAATGTAACGTAGAATGAGAAATAAAATAGTCATGGGAGGAAAACGAAGGCATGGAACTCTGTGGTAGAGGGGACAGAGAGGAGAATGGGAGTGTGGGATCATCTATGAGGAGAAATAGGAGAGATGGCCAGAGGACCAGGAGAATGAATGGGAATCTGCATCTGGCAGGGTGGGGGAGGCTCCCTAAAAATCAATGCTAGTAAGACTCATAGCACTAGTAACATGGAACCTAAAAAGTTCACCTCAAATAGCCAGATAGTAACTCCATTGGAGCAATAGGAATACTAATCCACAAACAAAACTTTCAAACTAAAATGTATCCTCTCCACAAGAAATGTGTGGATGGGGGATGGAGCAGGAATGACTAACCAATGACCACCCAACTTGAGACCCATTCCATGGGCAACCACAAATCCCTGACACTATTAATGATACTCTATTATGCTTGCAGACAGGAGCCTAGCATGACTGTCCTCTGAGAGACTCCATCCAGCAGCAGACTAAAAACAGATGCAGAGACCCACTGCTAAACACTAGATGGAACTTGGGGACTTATAGAAAAATTGATTATTATGTGACAAAAGGAATTTTTTTTCTGATTCAGACTATTAGTATTTCTGTAGGCTTCTTGTATGTTCATGGGCATCTCTTTCTTTAGGTTAGGGAAGTGTTCTTCTATAATTTTGTTGAAAATATGTACTGGCCCTTTAAGTTGGGGATCTTTGCTGTCTTCTATGCCTTTGGTCTTCTATTGTGTTCTGGATTTCCTGGATGTTTTGGGTTAGAAGCTTTTATCATTTTGCATTTTCTTGGACTGTTGTGTGAATGTTTTCTATGGAATCTTCTGCCCCTGATATTCTCTCTTCTTTCTCTTGTATTCTCTTGGTCATGATTGCATCTATGTCTCCTGATCTCTTTCTTAGGTTTTCTAACTCCAGGGTTGTCTCCCTTTGTAATTTCTTTATTGCTTCTATTTCTATTTTTAGATCTTGGATGGTTTTGTTCATTCCCTTTGCCTGTTTGATTGTATTTTCCTGTAATTCTTTAAGGGATTTTGTGTTTCCTTTTTAAGGGCTTCTAGATATTTACCTGTGTTCTCCTGAATTTCTTTAATGGAGCTATTTATGTCCTTCTTCATCATGAGAAGTGATTTTAGATCCGAATCTTCCTTTTCTGCTGTGATGGTGTATCTAGGACTTACTATGGTGGGTGAATTGGGTTCTGATGATGACAAGTAACCTTTGTTTCTATTACTTATGTTCTTAGGATTGCATCCCGCTATCTGATTATCTCTAGTGCTACCTGCCCTCCCCTTGCTATACAGGACTGGAACCTGTCCTTCCTGTGATCTTGGTTGTGTGAGAACTCCTCAGAGTTCACCTGTCTCTGTGATCCTGTGATTCTGTGATCCTGAGATCCTGGGTGTGTCAGAGTTCCTGGGAGTCTTGCTGCATCTGGGACCCTGGTGTGACCAAGTTCCTGGGATCCTGGGATCCTGTTATCCTGGGTGTGTTAGAGGGCCTGATATTGGAGCTTCCTCTGGATACTATGAGACTGGCTTCAGAGTCACATCCAAGTTCTGCTCAGGACACCAGCCTAGATCAGAAGGAACCAGTCCTTCTGGTTGGGCAGAGTTCCTGGGTAATTGGGTCCCACTGGTCCCAGTTACTTACAGTGTTGGGGGCAGATGCTATGTCCTTCTCACCTCTGATTTTATGGTCCTGTGTGTGTTAGAGCACCTGAGTGTGGAGCTTCTTCTGGGTGTTGTAGGACTGGTTTCAGAGTTTGTGCCCAAGGTCTGCTCAGGGCATCAGCCCAGACTGGAAGGATCTAAGCTCTTTCAAACACCTTTTACAAGCCACTTCCAAAAGCAGCTTTTGAACCACATGAGTGAATCTCTCTCTCTCTCTCTCTCTCTCTCTCTCTCTCTCTCTCTCTCTCTCACACACACACACACACACACACACACACACACACACAGAAGGAGGAGGAGGAGGAGGAGGAGGAGGAGGAGGAGGAGAAGAAGGAGAAGGAGAAGGAGAAGGAGAAGGAGAAGGAGAAGGAGAAGGAGAAGGAGAAGGAGAAGGAGAAGGAGAAGGAGAAGGAGAAGGAGAAGGAGAAGGAGAAGGAGAAGGAGGAGAAGGAGAAGGAGAGTGTCCTTCTTCTGAACTAAGTTTCTGTATCATCTACTTTTATTTTCTGGTGACAAAATAAATTGCACAACTTAAGGTAAAAAGGTTCATTTATTTACTTGTATTGGTTCAGAATTGAAGGGTATAGTAAGTTGTGATGAGGAATGTATGGTGGTCAGAGTGGATTTACCTGTAGGAGTGGGAGGATGAGGCAGATGGTCACATCACATTAGTGAAGAAACAGAGTGATGAATCCCAGTTCATCTCACTTTCTCCTTTTCAATCTCTCCAAGATACAAATCTATGAAGTTGTGCTGCTCATGTTCCAGGTGACACTACCAAACATAAATAGCTCTGGAAATGCTCATAGACATTCCAAGGGACTGACCTGACAGTCAGTTTTAACTACCAAACCATATTTCCATAGTTTTCCTCTTTGAAGCTTACGAAATTGAAGTGTATAGTGCTATTAACAAATTTTTATCTATGCATCCTTATAATTGAGAACAGTCCTTATATATTAGTTTTCAATCCCCATTTAAAGGCCTGGAGATAAAAACTTTGGTTGTTATCGTTTGATAAGACAATCTTCTGAGCTATATGGCCCTACTTAATCCATACAATGAAATATCAAATTACTGCTCTGCCAAAGCAAAGAAGGAGAGTAGAAAGTGTAGTCCTGCCTTAAATTATATTATTAATTATATAAACAGGACAAAGACGGTCAGAGTAAGCAAACCTTAAGAATCTTTCTTTGTTTCTCCTTTCTTTCTTCCTTTCTTTCTTTCTTTCTTTCTTTCTTTCTTTCTTTCTTTCTTCCTTTCTTCCTTCCTTCCTTCCTTCCTTCCTTCCTTTCTTTCTTTCTTTCTTTCTTTCTTTCTTTCTTTCTTTCTTTCTTTCTTTCTATCTTTCTTTCTTTCTTTCTTTCTTTCTTTCTTTCTTTCTTCCTTTCTTCCTTTCTTCCTTTCTTCCTTTTTTCCTTTCTTTCCTTTCTTTCTTTCCTTGGCTTGCTTTCTTTCTTTCTTTCTTTCTTTCTTTCTTTCTTTCTTCCTTCCTTCCTTCCTTCCTTCCTTCCTTCCTTCCTTCCTTTCTTTCTTCCTTCCTCCCTCCCTCCCTCCCTCCCTCCCTCCCTCCCTCCCTCCCTCCCTCCTTCCTTCCTTCCTTCCTTCCTTCCTTCCTTCCTGTCTCTCTGTCTCTCTGTCTTTTGTTTAACTAGACCTGGAGTACAAAACCCTACCTACATGGGTCCCATTTCTGCTCCTCACAGCTCTGGCTCCAACCTGTAAAAGATATGGTTTCACATTCCTGTGTATTAAACAGGCTTTTTAATACATGTTTTATGCACTGAGTCCAACAGCTACACTGCAACTACTCTTCTGTCCTCTGTTACATCAGTGGCAGGAAAGATTAGATTTCAGCACAAGTTTTGGAGTTATATCATAGATTAATTTGGCAAGTGATTCCAGATTTTTCATGCTTAGACAATGTTTTCTTCTCTCTCTCTCTCTCTCTCTCTCTCTCTCTCTGAAAGAAAGGTCAAAAATTTTGCTGATGGAAATACAACATTGGTAGGGGGAATGATAATAACTGTGACTGCTTTAAAAAATAATCTCATTTATTTGTTCACATTATATCCTTATTGTTGCCGTCCTCCCAGTCTCTCTTCTCATTTCTCCCTCCCCTTCTCCTCTGAGAGGTGGATCCACCCCTCCCCAGGTATCCACCTACCCTGGCATATCAAGTCTCTGTACAGCTAGATAAATGTACTTACTGATAAAATAATTTCTCTCCTAGAAACACTGATCTATTTTTAATAAACTGATTGTTAGAAATGTACACAGATATTTAATGCATTTTACATACTCTTTCACTATGTCATGTAATATAATATAAGGGCTTTTTAATATATTTCTTAATGATTCATTTTTAATATTTTATGGTCTTTTACTATGCTTAATTCCCAAAGAATATTTTGTATGTTTTGAAACAATTTAGTATTCAAAATTAGATATAGGATCCTCAGTTATGGATAGTATTAAATATTCACTTATGATATTTTTAGGGTATGAAAGGATATAAATATAAAAGTTGAACAATTTTTATGTATTATTTGATTCTCAAAATCACATCATTAATATGTTTGATGTATAAAATTCATTTAAATAATAAAAGAATTAAGGAAAAAAGTTTGGATCTGAGGGCTAGAAAAGTCCTAGAAAGTTGTTAAGTATAATTAAACCAATTCTTATGGGAGTTTAGGAGAAGAATGTTAAATGTGTACATGGAAGTTCATGACATTTCAGAAGAGAAGGATTCTATCATGAACTGAGCCACAGACCATTCATATGATGTTTTATGGAATAATCTACCTACATTCTGCCATCCCCTGAAAATTTGAATGAATCTAAACAAAATGTTATTGGCTATTTTGATAAAAGTAATTTTCATACAGTGTCTCATTCATGTTGTGCCATGGTTATTATTCAGCGAAACTATCTGGGGGCTATTATAAAAGAAAAAGAAGTGGAATATAAATTTATTAAAAGTTTAATTAGGAAAAAAATAAAACTAAATTTAAGCTTACAGTTAAGTTTTAAACACATATATCCTGGGACAATAGAACAGGTGCTCTGAGGCACCTACTATGGCTTCAAATCGGAAAATTGTTATTCATGTCAAAGAAGAGATCCTGAAATAAGAATGCATCTGTTCCCTCATACAATACAGCTGTATAGAGAGATGTTTTCCCAGATTCAGCAATCCGGCTGCACAGAATCTATAACAGATGCTATACAATGAAATTAGGCTACATCTCAAGGTGGTAGAACTTGGAAATGTTATCCACATTTTACTGATTTTATAAACATCAAAGACACAACAGTGAGGGTGTTAGGAAGGTTTACACTGAGCTTTGAGACACTGAGTATAAGCTATGTATTTCTGGGTTAAACTCCCATAAGTGGACTCTGAAGAATATTGGATTAAGTGGGGAAAGACATATTTGAAGTTGCAAGAGATACTCCACGGTATTGGAATGTCAAAACTATAGGATATCTAATGAAAACAAGCACTGGCACAAAGTGGAGCCAGCTAAAAGAAAGGTTTTAAATTTGTAAGTAGGAATACTATAGTGCAAGGCCACTAGTCAGTTATGTGTCTCAAATGTCTGACATCAAATTAAAGGATTTGATGTTTCCTCAAGGGCCTCTGTCTTCTTTCGGTCTTGTACCACTTTTATATCATTTTAACACAAGCTAGAACTCTAGGGAGTAGGGAGCCTCAATTGAGGAAATGGCCCCACAAGACCAAGCTTTTAGTCAAGCCAGTAGGATGTTTTTTTAGTTGAGAAATGATGGGAGAGTCCTAGTCCATTGTAAATGGTAGCATCTCTGGGCTAATGATCCTAAGTTCTGGATTGAGAACTTAGGATAATAATAATAATCCTAAACTGGATTGAGCAAGCCATGAGGAGCTAACCAGTCAACAACATTCCTCCATGGCCTCTGCATCAGTTTCTGCCTCCTGCAATAGATTTTCAATTTGTCTCTGCTTTTAACAATAAGCTATTGTATGAAATGTGAGCAAAACAAACACTTTCTGTGAGAAATTGGTTTTTGTCATTGTGTTCCATTATAGTAATAGTAACCATGACTAAGACAGTAGTAAGAGATTGAGTTTTAAACAGAGTCTCTATAGATACAGTTTTGGAAAATTTTGGAACTATTAAGAATTTGGTGGCTTTTTTTTTCCATTGTCCTCTGGCTCTCTCTCTGTTTTTTAAATTTTAATTAACTTACTGATTTTACATTCCAAATTTTTATCCGCCACACCCCATCCACTTTCCAACTGTTCCACATTACGTACCTCCTCCCTAACTCTGTCTCCACATGGATGCTCTCACCTCCCCAACCCCACCTGATCTCTAAACACTTTGGGGCCTTCAGACTCTTGAGGATTAGGTACATCATCTCTGAATTAACACAGGCACAGAAGTCCTCTACTGTATTTGTATTGGGGGCCTCACATCAGATGGTGTATGCTGCCTGTTTGGTGGTCAATGTTTGAGAGATCTCAGGGGTTCAAATTAATTGAGATTGTTTGTCCTCCTACAGGATCACCCTTCTCCTCAGCTTCTTTCAGCCTACCCTAATTCAACAACAGGGGTCAGCTGCTTCTGTCCATTGGTTGGGTGTAAAGTTCTGCATCTGGTTCTTTCAGCAGTTTGTTGGGACTTTTGGGTGGGAGGAGCCATGATAGGTTGCTTTTTGTGAGCGTTCTCTAGCTTCTGTAATAGTGTCAGGCCTTGGGACCTCACTTTGAGCTGAATCCCACTTTTTGCCTGCCACTGGACCTTCTTTTTCTCAGTCTCCTCTCCTTATATATACCAATCAGAATGGCTAAGATCAAATTCTTAGGTGACAACACATATTGGAGAGGATGTGGAGAAAGAGGAACACTCTCCATTTCCATCCCTGTAATTCTTTCAGACAGGAACAATTACGGGTCAGAGAAGTGGCCGTGGGATGGCAACCCCATCCCTCACTTGATGTCCTGTCTTCCTTTGTATGTTCCCTCTCCCTATTGTCAGTCATTACATATAAGCTCCCTTCCTTTGAGTTCTGAGAGTCTCTCACTTCCCAGATCTCTGGTGTAATCTGGAGGGTCCCACCAATTTCCTAACTCCAGAGGTTGCCTGTTTCCATTCTTTCTGCTAGCCCTCAGGGCTTCAATTCTTTTCCTTCACCCAATACCAGATCAGGTTCCCCTCTACCCACACATTGCCCCCCATTTTCTTCCCTCCCCAGGTCTCTCCCCCCCTTCTTAAAGTGGGACTGAGGCATCTTCACTTGAGCACTTCAGCTCCTTGACATTTGGAGTTCTGTGGGCTGTATCTTGAGTATTCTACGTTCTTGCTTTTTTTTTTTTTTTTTTTTTTTGGCTAATATCCACATATTAGTGAGTACATACCAAGCATGTCCTTTTAGGTATGAGTTACCTCACTCAGGATGATATTTTCTAGTTCCATTCATTTGCCTGCAAAACTCAGGATGTCCTCATTCTTAATAGCTTAGTAGTATTCCATTGTGTAAATGAACCACATTGTCTGCATCCATTCTTCTGTTGTGGGATATCTAGATTATTTCCTGCTTCTTGATATCGCAAATAAGGATTCTATGAACATAGTGGTTCATGTGCCCCTGTGGCATAATGGAGCATCTTTTGGGTATATTCCCAAGAGTGGTAAAGCTGGGTCGTCAGGGAAATCTGTTTCCTATTTTCTAAGGAACATCCAGATTGATTTCCAGAGTTGTATAAGTTTGCAATTCCACCAGCAGTGGAGGAGTGTTCCTCTTTCTCCACATCCTCTCCAATATGTGTTGTCACCTAAGAATTTGATCTTAGCCATTCTGATTGGCATATATAAGGTGGAATCTCAGGGTCATTTTGATTTGCATTTCTCTGATCACTAAAGACTTTGAACATTTCTCTAGGTGCTTCTCAGCCAATCAAGATTTCTTAGTTTTGAATTCCCTGTTTAGTTCTATACCCCATTTTTTGATTGGGTTGTTTGGTTTTTTGGTGAATAACTTTTTGAATTCTTTATATATTTTGGATACTAGCTCTATATTGGATGTGGAGTTAGTGAAGAATTTTTTTCAATCTGTAGGTTGCCAATTTGTTTTATTGACTATGTACTTTGCCTTAGAGAAGCTTTCCAGTTTCATGAGTTCCCATTTATCAATTCTTAATCATAGAACATAAACCACTGAAGTTCTGTTTAGAAAATTTTACTCTGTGCCAATAGTTCAAGACTCTCTCCCAATTTCTCTTCTATTAGATTCAGTGTATCTGGTTTTATGTTGAGGTCCTTGATTCACTTGGACCCGAGCTTTGTTCAAGGTGACTAATTTTGGTCTATTTTCATTTTTGTACATAAAGAGAGCCAGTTAGACCAGCACAATTTATTAAATATGCTTTTTTTTCCATTGAATATTTTTGGATCTTTGTAAAGGATCAAGGGACTGTAAGTGTGTGGTTTTCTTTCAGAGACTTCAATTCTTTTCCACCGATCAACATGTCTTTCTTTATACCAATACCATGCAGTTTTTTCACTATTGCTCTGTATTGAGGTCAGGGATGATGATTCCCCCAGCTGTTCTTTTATTGTTACCAATTGTTTGCAATATTCTGGGATTTTTGCCTTTCCAGATTAATTTAAAAATTGCAATTTCTTTTTTTTATTTTATTATTTTATTTTTCTTTTTTTATTACGTATTTTCCTCAATTACATTTCCAATGGTATCCCAAAAGTCCCCCATAACCCCCCCCACTTCCCTACCCACCCATTCCCATTTTTTTGGCCCTGGTGTTCCCCTGTACTGGGGCATATAAAGTTTGTATGTCCAATGGGCCTCTCTTTCCAGTGATGGCCGACTAAGCCATCTATTGATACATATGCAGCTAGAGTCAAGAGTTCTGGGGTACTGATTAGTTCATTATGTTGTTCCACCTATAGGGTTGCAGATCCCTTTAGCTCCTTGGGTACTTTCTCTAGCTCCTCCATTGGGGGTCCTGTGATCCATCCAATAGCTGACTGTGAGCATCCACTTCTGTGTTTGCTAGGCCCCAGCATAGTCTCACAAGAGACAACTACATCTGGGTCCTTTCAGCAAAATCTTGCTAGTGTATGCAATGGTGTCAGCGTTTGGAAGCTGATTATGGGGTGGATCCCTGGATATGGCAGTCTCTAGATGATCTATCCTTTCGTCACAGCTCCAAACTTTGTCTCTGTAACTCCTTCCATGGGTGTTTTGTTCCCAATTCTAAGAAGGGGCACAGTGTCCACTCTTTGGTCTTCATTCTTTGTGAGTTTCATGCGTTTAGCAAATTGTATCTTATATCTTGGGTATCCTAAGTTTTGGGCTAATATCCACTTATCAGTGAGTACATATTGTGTGAGTTCCTTTGTGATTATGTTACCTCACTCAGGATGATGCCCTCCAGGCCCATCCATTTGCCTAGGAATTTCATAAATTCATTCTTTTTAATACCTGAGTAGTATACTCCATTGTTTAGATGTACAACATTTTCTGTATCCATTCCTCTGTTGAGGGGCATCTGGGTTCTTTCCAGCTTCTGGCTATTATAAATAAGGCTGCTATGAACATAGTGGAGCATGTGTCCTTCTTACCGGTTGTGACATCTTCTAGATATATGCCCAGGAGAGGTATTACTGGATCCTCTGGTAGTACTAAAAAAAAAAAAAAAAAAAAATTGCAATTTCTATGTCCTTGAAGAAATGTGTTGGCATTTTGATGGGGATTGCATTGAATCTATAGATTGCCATTGTAGGATGGTCATTTTTACTATGTTAATTCTGCCAATCCATGAGCATGGGAGATCTCTCCATTTTCTGAGATCTTCTTTGATTTCTTTCTTGAGAGACTTGAGGTTATTGTCATACAGTACTTTCACTAGTTTGGTTATAGTTATCCCAAGATATTTTATATTATTTGTGGCTATTGTAAAGCGAGTTGTTTCCTTAATTTCTTTCTCAGCTTGTTTATCATTGGTATAAAGGAAGACTAATTTTATATGCAGCCACTTTGCTGAAGGTGCTTATCCGTTGGAGAAACTGTCTGGTAGAATTTTAGGGTTTGCTTATATGTACTATTATATCATCTGCAAATAGTAATACCTTTTTTTCTTCTTTACCAATTTGCATCCCCTTGATCTCTTTTTGTTGTCTTATTGTTCTAGGTAACACTTTGAGTACTATATTGAATAGATATAGGGAGAGTCTGCATACTTGTCCACAATTTCAGTGGGAGTGCTTCAAGTATGTCTCCATTTAATTTGATATTGGTTATTTGTTTGCAGTAAATTGCTTTTATTATGGGCCTTGAATTCCTGATCTCTCCAGTACTTTTTACATGAAAGTGTGTTGTATCTTGTCAAATGCTTTTTGTGCATCTAAGGACATGATCATGTGATTCTTTTCTTTGCATTTGTTTATATAGTTGATTATGTTAATGGATTTTGGTATATTAAACCAACCTTGCATCCCTGTGATGAAACCTATGTGATTGTGGTGAATGGCGGTTTTGATGTGTTTTTGGATTCAATTTGCAAGAATTTTGTTGATTATTTTTGCATTGATATTCATAAGCAAGGTTGGTCTGAAGTTCTATTTTTTGGTTGGGTCCCTGTGTTGTTTACTTTTAAGAGTAATTGTGGCTTCATAGAATGAGTTAGTTAGTGTTCTTTCTATTTCTATTTTATGTAATAGTTTGAGAAAAATTGGTATCAGGTCTTCTTTGAAAGTAAGGTCTGTCTAGAAAACCACCCATTTTATCTAGATTTTCCAGGTTAGTTGAATATAGGCTTTTATAGTAGGCTTTGATGATTTTTTTGAATTTCCTCCATTTCTAATGTTATGTTTCCTTTTTCATTTCTGATTTTATTAATTTGGATACTGCCTCTTGGCCCTTTAGTTAGTTTGGCTAGGGGTTCATCTATCTTGTTGATTCTCTTTAAGAACCAGCTTTTGGTTTTGCTTATTCTTTGTATTGTTTTCTTTATTTCTATTTAGTTGATTTCTGCCCTGAGTTTGACTATTTCCTGCCTTCTACTCCTCTTGGGTGAGTTTACTTTGTTCTAGAGCTCTCAGGTGTGCTGTGAAGTTGATAGTGTAAGATCTCTCCAGTTTCTTTACCTGGGCACTTAGAGCTATGAACATTCCTCTTAGCACTGCTTTCATTGTTTCCCATAAGTGTAGGTATGATGTGTCAACATATTCATTAAATTCCAAGAAATTTTCAATTTCTTTCTTTACTTCTTCCCTGACCAAGTTATCACTCATAAAGAATTGTTCAGTTCCCATGTGTATGTGCGCTTTCAGTAGTTTTGCTGTTATTGAAGACCAGCCTTTGGCCATGGTGATCTGATACACTGCATGGTCTTATTTCCATCTTCTTCTATTGGTTGAGGGTTGTTTTGTGACCAATTATATGCTCGATTTTGGAGAAGATACCATAAAGAAGGTGTGTTTTTTTCTGTTTTAAGGTGAAACATTCCATAGATATCTGTTAAATTCATTTGGTTCGTAATCTCTCTTAGTTTCACTGTGTCTCTCTTTAGTTTCTGTTTCAATGACCAGGCCATTGGTGAGAGTATGGTATTGAAATCTCCCACAATAACTGTGTGGGTTCAATATGTTTTGAGCTTTAGTAAAGTTTATTTTAAGAACATGGTTGCTCTTGCATTTGCGGCATAGGTGTTCAGAATTGAAATTTCCTCTTGGTGGATTTTCCCCCTGATGAATATGAAGTGTCCTTAATCATGTTTGATCATTTTTGGTTAAAAATCTATTTTATTGGAAATTAGGACGGCAATTACAGCTTGTTTCTTTGGACCATTTTCTTGGAAGACCGTTTTCCATCCTGTTACTCTGTGATAGTGTCTGTGTTTGTTATGAGGTATGTTTCTTGTATTAAGCAAATGCTAGATCTTGTTTGCATATCCAACCTGATAGCTTATGTATTTTTACAGTTGAGTTGAGTCCATTAATATTGAGAGATATTAAAAAGAGATTACTGTTGGTTCCAGATATGGATGTTTTTGTAGGTTGATTTAAGTGCTTGTGTCTCTCTGCTTTTGGCTTTGCTGTAAGATTCTTAATATCTTGTCCTTTCCTTGGTACAGCTATCTTCCTTGTGTTGGAGGGTTTGTTGTTGTTGTTGTTGTAGTAGTTGTTTTTTGTTTTTTCTTCCAGGATCGTGTTTAGGACTGGGATGGTAGATAGATACTATTTGAATTTGGATTTGTCCTGGAATATTTTGTTTTCTCCATCTATGTTGATTGAGAGCTTTGATGGTTGTAGTAGCCTGAACTTGCATTTGTGTTCTCTCTGAGTCTGCATTACATCTGACCAGGCTCTTCTCATTTTCAAAGTCTTTGTTGAGAAGTCTGGTGTTATTCTGATTGGTCTACCTTTGTATGCTACTTGGCCTTTTTCCCTTGCAGCTTTTAATATTCTTTCTTTGTTCTCTGCATTTAGTGTTTTGGTAATTCTATGACCAAATTCTATGAAGGTTTTCCTTTATGGTCCCATATATTTGGTGTCCTATAGGCTTCTTGTACCTTTATAGCCATCTCTTTCTTTAGGTTGGAGAAGTTTTCCTATATGATTTTTTTGAAGACCTTTTCAGGTCCTTTGAGCTGGGAATCTTCTTTTTACTCTATTCCTATTATTCATAGATTTGGTCTTTTCATTTTGTCCCGGATGCTTTGGGTTAGTAGATTTTTATGTTTTAAATTTTCTTTGACAGTTTCATTAATCTCTTCTACAGTATCTTCTACTCCTGAGATTCTTTCTTCTATCTCTTGTATTCCGTTGATAATACCTACATCTGTAATTCACGACTTCTTCCGTAGGGTTTCCATTTCCAGGTTTGCCTCCAGTTGTGTTTTCTTTATTGTTTCTACTTCCATTTTTGGTCTTGGATTGCTTTCTTCAATTTCTTCACATGTTTACCTGTGTTTTCCTGTATTTCTTTCAGTGAGTTATTGATATCCTCTTTAATGGACTCTAGTTTTCTTCATGAGTTAGGATTTTAGAGCATATTCCTGATTTTCTCGTGTGTTGGTGTATTCAAGTATTGCTATTATGGGAGAAATGGCTTCTGATGATGCCCTCATATTTTTGATTCTGTTACTTATGGTCTTGTGCTTACCTTTCACCATCTGGATATCCCAGATGTTTGTTGATCTGAGTGACTGTATAGAGTCTGTCTCTTTTGTTCCTGCATTGCTTCAGGTGTTTGGGTAGGCTTGAGGCCCTGGCTGTATCCAACCACCTGTGGGTTCTTCCAACCGGGGCTCTTAACCAGAGAAGAGAAGCTGCTGATCTGTTTTCCTGGCTGCAATAGATCTCCTGGGAGGCCTTCAGACTGTTGTGTCTTCTGTGGAACAATCAAACTGTTGTCCAACTGCCCTGAAAGCAGTGGATTCTCAAGTGCTCTGAGTGAAGAGGGTCCCCAATTGTTTAATTTCTCTGAGTGCAGAGGGTCCAACTGCTCTGTGTAAAAAGGGTCCTCAACTGCTATGAGTACAGCATGTCCTCTAGGATGGATCTTGATATGGTGTCTTCACAGGAACAGACCAACTAGAAGTCTACCCCAGCAGAAGGATTGGGCAGAAGGGGTGGAAGGGGAGTGGTATTAGGGAGGACAGTGTTTTGGTTGGTGATGTGTTCTGAGTCTACCAGGCTCCCAGCAGCAGCTCTGGGACTATGTGTGTGTGTGGATGTTACCAACTGCTTTGAGTTCACTGTATCCTCTAAGATGTATCTGGATATGAGGTCTCCAAGGGAGCTGACCAACTTGGAGTCTGCCCCAGCAGAAAGGACTGGGCTGAAGGAGTGGAAGGGACAGAAAGGGGTGAATATGGTGACTTTCAAAGCTGGATTTTACTCTCAACAGAAATTTCACATGTGTTAAGTTCCTTTTGTTAAAAAAATATCTGAGACTATGAGAAAATAACTAATATACTTAGTATCTTTAATATCATGTCACTATAAACTTTAAAATCTCTTTACTAAAGCTTCCTCACTGGTAGAAAACTTTTACTGTACCAGAAGGTGCTATGTAAACTGCAGTGGGAGAAAAGTGATCAATGGTCTTACCTAGAGGTAAGTTCAACATTTATTGAACCCAGAATGCAATAATGACCACTGTGGCATGAAATGCCCACTGAGGCAATATAGGCATGAATGTTATCTGGATAACCAATCATTTTCTGTTTATTTTTACAGCCTACTCCATGGGAGCAAAGCCATGCCTGATTCCATGAATATGATCGAGAACTAACTTTTGGGGAGCTAATTAGATCCCAGGTTGAATTTGCTACTTTAACTTTGATAAATGGTCATACTATCAAAGTATTATATATATATATATATATTCCCATAGATTAGTGAAGCTACCATACTTCTTCAAAAGATATTGTTTGTAATCAGTGATTAGTACAGACATTACCAAATGGTATAAATAGTAAGGTCTCCAACATCCTTATCACAAATGAAAAAATTACATAAAACTTCTTCTAATAAGACTAAAGGAACACAGCAGAAAAAGGACAGAAATGCTGTAACAGCCAGCATTTGGAGATGAATAGTTCAGACTAATATCTTCTGGATGTGGCAGGATTACTGTACTCGTAAACTCACAGTTGTGTTTGCCTGCATTTGACTGCACAACATCAAGCTGTTCAACAATTCATCCCTGAGAGCCTCACAAGCCCTGACTCTTACCCAAAGAGCTATTAATAGTTTATGTGTTCTAGGGTACCAAGATTAATTTTCTTTTAGGAATGCCCATACAGATGCATCCATGCATGTTGAATTGTGAATATATGGAAAACACAAGTAAGAAATGGTAGGTTCTGAAATAAAAGAAGATCGGAAGTTATAGAATAAGTAGAATGGAGTAGTAGATGTAGAAGAACAACAAAAAGATGTATGTAGTCCAAATGCATTGCATGCTTGTATTTTATTCTCCAGAAATTATTAAAAGTATTGTATTCTAAAAGCAACCCTTCAACTCTTTTTACCTTCTTTGCTTTTTCACTTTGACTCTTGAAGAGGGCTAGGACTGGAGCAACACTGAACATTTCTTCCTTATATATGAAAGTGATAGGAGATTCACCTGATTGCTCTTGCTTTCTTGCTCCTCATTTTCTACGAAAGAGCTACCTGTGACCTAAGAATTCCATTATGTGCACATTCTCGGCTCCTCCTTTTCCCCATTTTTGTCCTAATCTTTACAGGGAGAGAAATCACTAACAAGGCCATGAGGATATTGGGGATGGATTTAAGACAGGGAGAAAGAACAGAAAAAGTGGTTGTTATATAAAAAAATAATTAATGCATTATTTCATAAAGTTTACTGCCTGACGAGTAGCAGGCTTCTAAAGGGGTTCAAGTACAGGTCTGAATGTAAGAGTATAGGACTAGGATTAAGGAAGAATGAACATGTCACTCTATTGTGAGAAGTTATTGTATCTGAAGCAGGGGGTGGGGCAGAGTATATTTTGTGGGCCTACTGATGTTTTAAATGAGACTGTGTGTAAACACGAAACATGTTAAATATATAAAAGTCTCAGTTATAAATATTGGTACAAAGCCGAGCTTGGTGGCACACGCCTTAATCCCAGCACTCAGGAGGCAGAGGCAGGTGGATTTCTGAGTTCGAGGACAGCCTGGTCTACAAAGTGAGTTCCAGGACAGCCAGGACTATACAGAGAAACCCTGTCTTGAGAAACCAAAATAAATAAATAAATAAATAAATAAATAAATAAATAAATAAATAAATATTGGTACAAAAACTCATTAATTCTACCTATTCTATTGTGTGTACGCTGTAGCTCTTAGCAGAGAAGATAACCAGTCCCAGGACAGGTGGTAATGGTGATGGTAGTGGTGGTGATTGTTGTTGTTACTATTATTATTATTAATTCCACTTAGAAGTAAAAACCAAAAACCAAGTATGACGATTTTAAAGGGGAGAATTCTTCTTCATAAATGTATGGAGGAACCTTGCAGAAAATCTGTGTTAAACTATCATTTAAATGTTTTCTTTCCTTTGGTTATATCTAAAAGCTTCAGGACGATTTCCAGTTATATGAAGAGAGAAAGCAAGTTCATTGGTAGGAAAAATGCTCAGAATCATTCTCACTGTCACTTAGAAATTGACAACAGGAACAAACTATAAGGAAGGTGGTAGGAAAAATGCTCAGAATGAGAACTCCTGAGATGAAGCTTTGTGACCAAAGGCTGATTGACACTAGAAATCCAGTCACTGAACAGGTTGGAAACTTATAGGTCCAGAGTGTTATTTAAATGTATCTTTAAGACCTCTAACCTTTGCTCACCTACATATGTTGGACCTAGCATCTTGTGACATAAAAACTTTTTTGGATATGTTAACAAAACCTTAGTTTCTATCAATCAAAGGCCTAAGAATGCTGTCAAAATCTAAAGCGGTGGTTGAGATTTCTCTGCCATTCTGTGAGCAACCTCTCTGATGGTTCCACCAATGATTTAGAAATTATATCTAATTATGACTTTATTCTGTATTATAAAATCTTTGTGAAACTGTGTCTATTTTGCAACATATAATATGGCAACCAGGATCTTTGTTCCCAGATAAAGGGAGATCATATTGTCCAACAGAATAAAGTACCTCTTATGCCCTTTGAGACAAAGGTGCTGTTTCTATGTGAATATTGTGAAGACAGTGGTGGTAGTGGTGGCAGCAGTGAGGAGAGGTGTGTGTCTGGGAAAAGGGAGTTGTTTTACTAGGGTATCTGGATTGTCTCCTCTCAGAGTCTGGTGTGGGAGCCTGATGATGCAAGCCAGAAATTAGTGCAAAGTTCCAGTTTCTTTTAAGGATTTACACTTTAGGCTGAGTATAATATATCCAGGGAATCAAAAACCTCACCATCTTTAAAATGCCACAATGTATATGGGAATATCCACCTCTGCCACATTTGGTTCTTGAACTATAACCCAAATTGTGAAATTTGGGAAGAATGCTTCTTAAATTGTGCATTTCCAAAGTTTTCTACCCCACATGAATATATAGAGACCTCTGTAAATATTTCCTGGGAGAGCAGCACTTTGGAGATTATTCCATTGTTTTCATCTCTTAAGAACAGACAATACTTCTTGCTTCTCTTTTTTTACTCTTGGCTGTGGTTATTTTTGTTTTGCACTCATGAGTATTTGAACCCCCTATGTTCAGTAAGGACTTTTTCCTCTCACATTTAGGAATGTGGTCCAAACAGACAATGTTGGTGACTCCTGATTGATGTTTAAGAATCATCAACCTTGCTTTAAACCCACACATGGCTTTCACTGCCAGACATCATCAAAGTCTCCACAGACTTCAGAATTTACCAAAATCTTCTGATATGCAATATTTTAATTTACTGAGTGAATTATTCAGATTACAATATTTATCTCAATTTTTAGATGATAAATGGTTATGTTGGCTCCTTCCTTCAGTAATAAAGGCAGAGGTACAGGTTCACTTGGCCTAGCGTTTTTGGGTATATGGACACTTCCAACCCATTGTAGCAATTATACTTGGAAAGAATACTATGGAAGTGAAACATTCACTTAGGAAGCCTCTATAAAGAGTAACAACTGTAGTTATGTTAAAGATTTTTTAAATATATTTTCCTGAACTACAATTATATTATTTCCCTTTACTTTTCTCCCCCCTTCTACCATGTCCCCTCACCATTCCTCTGAATCTAGCAGCTTCTCTTTCACTAAACACACACACACACACACACACACACACACACACACATATATATATATATACATATACATGCATATATATATATATATATTTACAAATATATGCACAATTATATGAATATAACTTACTGAGTATTTTGTTTTTTTGTATATGATTGTATTAAGGGTTGACTACTTTCTATTGGATAATCAGTAAGGTGTTCATCCCAGGAAGAGGCTAATTCTTCTCTCAGAAGACATTTGTTGCCAGTAGTTCTTTGTCTAGGAGTATGTACTTGCTGGTTTTGTATGCCAATTTGACAAAAGCTAAAGTCATCAGAGAGAAAAGATCCTCAGTTGAGGAAATGCCTCCATGATATTCAGGTATAAGGTATTTTCTCAGTTATGGATCAATAATGAAGGACCAGCCTACTGTTGGGTGGTGCCATCTCTGTTCTGGTAATCTGGGTTTTTATAAGAAAGCAGGCAGAGCAAGTCGTGAGAAGCAAGCCAGTAAGCATCACCTCTCTATGGCTTGTGCATTAGCTCCTATCTCTAGGAGTCCTGTATCAGTTCCTGTCCTAAATTACTTTGTTGATGAACAGCAATATGTAAGTGTAAGCTAAATAAACACAGTCCTTCTCAACCTAACTTTTCAGTAATGGTATTTTGTTGCAAAAATATAAACACTAACTTAGACAGGATGGGACCCTGTGAGATTTTTAACCTTTCAATTAGTTTATCTATTGATGTCATCATTCATCTGTTCCTGTTTAGGTACCAACATTGTTAAGGTATCCTGTGTATAACTTCTGTGTTATTTATACACAATCTTACATTAGACTTCCTGGTCCTCTTACTCATAAAATCATTCTCACTCTTCTTCTCTAATGTTCTCTAAGCTTTAGGTACAGGAATTATGCATCACCCTTTCTACTTCATGTGTTCTTTGTTCATTTTGCTTGTATATTTCATAATCTAGTGAGTCCAAGTGGTGATGCTCATACATGCATAATTATGGGTGTCCTGAACCAGCACATTGCCAACCTAAAGGGATCACGTCAGTTAAGAATATTGACTATCTCTTGCTAAATGTGGGGGATTTCCTGCAACATGTTGGAGTGTTAACTGGTTTTATGTTGTGCTGGTCTTCCACAATCAACTACAGCTGCTTTGAGTTCATAGGAATACAGTGATTTTATAGCATATAAAAGACATTGTTTTGTCCAAGTTTTCCAAGATCTTTGTTACTTAGAATCTTTTTGTCCCCTATTTCTTGATGATTGCTGAGAGTTGTAGAAATGAAATGTGATGTGAATGTTTCATCCATTGCTCAACACTCTATAAGATTTTATTCTCTGTACTTTGATCAGTTGTGAGTTTCTGTATTCAGAGTTGTCTCCAGAACACACATGCTTCTCTGATGAGGAGTGAAACTGTCCCTATTCCATGGCTTGATGGAAAGAGCAGTTTGATAGTTTGTTGATTTAACAAAATTATAGTCATAGGTACACCACTCAAGCCTGTGAGCTCTTGGATTCTTGGCCAGATATACAGTAGTAAGCAGGAAATTCTTTGAATTTTGGATTCTTGGAATGAGCTTTGGAATAGGTCTTGAATCCAAGGAGAAAGTGTTTAGCTATCCCTTAAGCATTAATGCCATTAGAGTACCCGTCAGCAGTTTTTGTCACACTGGCTATTATTGAAACTCACAGAGTTCATAGCCAAATGAGAGTCCTTATGAAATTTCTTCTGTATTATTCTGTAAAGCACCTCATAGTATTATGAAAATTAATAAGCATGGAGGAAGATTGAAGGTCAATACCTACTTTTAATCCAACTCCTTTGAGCAAAGTGTTTAGTTCTTGCAGGTATTTAAGAGCAATCATCATGGTCTGCATTATTTGGGGGCTGTCTTGGATGCCCTATTAGACTTCTAGTGGAGGTATCCCAAGCCTGTTTTTTTGGCTTTTAATTAGGAATCTAGTGGCTTCTAGTAGAAACAGTCTCCACTGTGTAAAGCAACCTCAATTAAATCAATTTATATGAATATAATTGTACCTATACACATACATGATCTACCAGTGTTTTAAAGAAAGTTTACAAAATGCTAGATTTCCAAAATAGTTTTGCATACATCCTCAATGCTGGTTTGCTCTCCACTCACTGCCTCTTCCACTCTCTATCCCTTCTCTGCTAAACCAACTATAACTTATCCCATTATTTGGTTTTCTTCTTTTTCAATTTTCCTATGTCTAAATCAGATAATTATTCTGGCTCTTTGAATCATTCTTACATGTTACAATTATTACAATTTTCATATCCAGAATTTCTGTTTGATTTATTTTTCTAATTCTAATCTCTTTATTCATTCCATTTATATTTTCGCATTGATTCATTTAGTTAGCTCTGCACAGTTTTTTTTATTTTATTTTACTTTATTTTATTTTATTCCTATGTCTTTGTTTGGTGACTTTGTTATCTGGGATACTGTAAATAGCTTTTATCAGTTTATGTTTTCTTTTCTTTCTTTTTTTCTTTTTAATATTTTTCTTTTTCTTTTTAAATGAGCTACATGTTCATTTTATTCACAAAACGTCATTTAAAAGAAAGCAATTATTTTCATAATGAGTAGGTAACTTGTGTAGCACCTTCTAGTTATGTTTGATTCCTAGTACTATAAAATAAATCAAAATGAAATTTTAAAAAATAATTTTCTTCTATAATTCAAATGTCTGTGTCTTAGCTGTTTGGACAAAAACTGATTTGTTTTGTTTTATTATTTTTTTTTTTTCGAGACAGGGTTTCTCTGTGTATTCCTGGCTATTCTGGAACTCACTTTGTAGAGCAGGCTGGCCTTGAACTCAGAGATCTGCCTGCCTGTGCCTTCCAAGGGCTGGGTTTAAAGGCATGCACCACCATACCTGGCTTTATTTTTTTATTGAATATAATTTTTTTCATACATAGTCTGATTGTGGCTACAGACTCATTCTGAAATTTTCTCTGAGCTTACAAGGCCTGTAGTTTATCTTGACATGTAGTGTCTTTCTCTGGAAAGCCAGTACATGTGCTACTTTGATTTGCCTGCAATTGTTACAAGTCAGTATGGTTTGTGTACTTTTCGCATTTCTGACTGGTTAGCTCTTACAAACTCTGTGGAGGTGTTTCTTGGATGTCTTAGTTTGCATTCTATTGTGATAAAATTCTGTGACCCAAAGCAACTTTTGAAGAGGATTTACTTGGCTTACAGGTCCTGATCACAGTCCATTCCTGAGGGAAGTCTGAGTAGGGATTCAGAACATGAACTGAAGAAAAAAAAATGTAGAGAAAAGCAAATTAGTGGCTCCTCAGGATATACAGCATGTTTTTTCATATGATCCAGGAAAACTTGCTCAGTGGTGGTGCCATTTACTACAGACTGGATCCCCTCACACTAATCATTAATCATGAAAATACTCTATAGACAGACTTACCTAAAGGCTACCCTCACAGAGATATTTTCTTGATTGTGGTTTCCTCTTCCTAGATGACCTAGGCTAGTGTCAGGTTGACAAAATTCTAAATTGTACTGAACAATTTTCATTCTCAGATCACCCTCAGCTATTTTGCTTCAGTTCTATGGTAGGGAAAACAAACCAATATACAACAACAACAACAAAAACAGTCCCTTATATCAGACTTCTGAATATCTTCCCCAAAAATTATAATTAGTTTATCAAAAATTAAAAGTATAATTTCCTTTGCTTCCTACTGTTAGAGGGGGAAAACTGGAGGACAATGGGTGACTAGAAACAAAAAGAAACTATTCCCATTCCTGTGAGAAAATGGGACCAATGGAAAGTGAAAATGCTGTAACTTTGAACTATTTCAAAACTGGAATTTTCTTAATGACATACTTTTAGCTTACAGGTGATTCCACCAGGCCCCTCTCTGGGACTATCAATAGCTTACATTATCACCTGCAGCCACCAGGTGCTTCAGGTGTTGGCTGCATATAAATAATATGTTCTACCATCCCACCTCACTTGTTTCTCTCTCTGTCTCTGTCTGTCTCTGTCTCTGTCTCTCTGTCTCTCTCTCTCTCTCTCTTTGTTCCTGACTGGTCATTCCCACTTTCTGTCCTTCTCTATCTCATCCTCTTTGTCCTAATTGCTCTTCTTTTGTCTGCCTACCTGTCTATATGTCTACTTGTCTGCCTCTACCTCTTCTTATCCTTTCCCAAATAAACATCCTCATACCAGATGTGTTGCATAGATTTATCTCTAAAGGGGACACCTTGGTGATGAAGTTGCAGGAATTACTTAGCTGCCCAACATAGGTCCTGGATATTTGGTACCTCTCAAAGGGAACTGATCACTCAACTATAGCATACAATCTCTAAGCCCTGATTACATACGTTAAAAGACAATCACAATTGATTAATCTGTTTAGCTTGATTTAAACATTATTCAATATTGTATTTAATTTTTCTCCAATAATGTGTATACTATTTGCTTTTTAGTAAATTTGTTTTTAAAAGTTAAACTAAGAAAGTGCATGCCACTGAAATTGACATTATCATTATTATCAACATAATATTTAAGCCATAATTAATTGTAATTATAATTCACTGTATGAACTTGTGAGAAACTTTTAAACACATAAAATTATATTTTAAAATTAGTGAATTTCAAATTTTCTATACTACTTTTTTGGAGGGTTCTGTTTGCTTGTACTTATCTACATAAGTGAAAATAGCTTTATTCTTTTTCAATTAGATTGTCTTGAAAATGTTAACTCCAACTTTTAAAAATGATCTGTAAAAATAAATGTTTTCAGGATTTTTCTCTTTAACAATGTCTTCAAAAGATTTTCTGCTGAGTTTTATATACGTAGACACCATGGAAGAAGAAAGAGTTACTCTGATCTAGAGCCTTTCCATATTTTGCATTCAATAATTTATCTCTCTTTCAAGCTATTGTTCAAAGACAAAAAAGAAATGGCAAGAATAGTCACAGGTCTTGGAAGCATTACCCTTTATCTTCTTAGGAATCCATTTTTTATTGAAGAAGAGAGGGGAAGCTATAAATCTGTCTGTGTTCACAGGGCACCCAACCAAGGCAGTTGAGAAAAAAAAATACAGTCCAGATAGATAACCAGTAAAAGAGTATGAGGTCAAAGAGAACAGAAAGCTTTTTGCTAAAAAGGATGTTATCTATGTTTTCACTATGAAGAATTATGTAGAAATTGCTTACAGTATAGAATTCTACAGTATTGCTTCCTACATTCAACAATGCTGAAAGTTTTGATTCCTGAAGAAACACAGTAGAAAAATTGCCTCTCTTATATTTCTTTCCTGCACTGGGGAAAGTGCTGGTTAGTAAATAGCTCTTTGCTCATCAGCTACAGTTTCTCAGAGCATGTCCAAACAATTCACTAGCTCACATTAGTCAGCAGCTTCCTGTGGGAAAGCTTCACTTTGTCTTACATCATAAAGCATACCACATCCCACAGTCTCGGTAAATATTTAATTATTCCCTATTGATGCACAAAGTAAAAATATGTGGAAAAGTTTTCTTCTTTTAATTGTAGCCATAAGTACTCACCCACTTTCCTCAATAGGTCTGATTTAACTGTGTTTCAGAGATTTGCTATATTGTGTTTTTACTTTCGTTTAGCTTACTTTTATTTAGCTCATTTTTTCCTTTTATTGTTTTTTACTTGACTCTGATCATTGAACACCCAGTTGTTTAACATCCATGAATATCAATATTTACTAGAGATATATTACCTGTCAATTTTAATTTTTATTGCATTGTGGTCAGATAGGATGCAATGAATGAGATCAGTGTTTTAAATTTGTAAAGATTAGGCTTGTGTCTCAGGATGTGGTCTATTTTAGAAAAGCATCAATGTGCTCTTGAGTTGAATGAGTAATCTTTGGTACTTGGATAGAACACACTGCAATTTTCTGTTGAGTCCATATGATGTATTATGTCAATTACTTCTGATGTTTTTCTATTTATTTCTCAAGCAGATGTCTATTGGAATGAGGGGTGTATTAATACTATTAATGGAATAGTGCCAATCTGTGTCTTTAAAGCTGGAAATACTTTTTAAATAAAGTAGGTGCCCTAAATTTTGATCCATATGTGTTAAGAATATTAATGTCTTCCTGATTAGAGATCAGAGTCCCTCTTTATGTCTTTTAGTTTTAGTTTGAAGTTAATTTTCTAAGAATAGAAAAATTAAGAATAAATTAGAATAGCAGCACCTGTTTGGTTCCTGGTACCATTTGATTGAAGCATGTTTTTCTAACTTTTTACCCTACCACAGTGCAATCTTTAAAGCTAAGTTGTTGTTCTTGTATATAAAATAAAGAAGAATTTCATTTCTTGATCTGTACAGTCAGCCTGTGACCTTGGAAGAATTTAGGCCATTGATATTTTAAGCTATTTTTGAATTGTGTGTATGTTAATTTGGGTTATTGATTGTTTATTTTTGCATGTTTATATTTTTACTGTCATTTGTGTTTTAATAACTATGGCTGTGTTGCTTTGTATATTCATTCTGCTATGCTTATTCCTCTCTTCAGCCTGAAATAATTGCTCCTTCTATTTTCATTAGGTTTGTTTTTTTTTAATGAAATTTTAAAGGGTATTTGTATTGTGTAAAGCTTGTCTTCCCTTTACAATTATTGTGGGTAGTTTTGCTGGGTATGCTAGACTTTCCTGACTGTCATAATTTTTTTAGGACTTGGAATGCATTGCTTCTGTTGAGAAATCAGTTGTCTTTCTGATTAGTTTTCCTTTATATGTGATTTGATTTTTTTCTGTTAAGCATATTTAATGTTTTCATTATGATATGCAATGGAGTTTGTTTTTCCACTCTGGTCTTCCTTATTTGTTTCTCCCTATGCTTATTATATCAGAATGTCTGTGCCTTTCCTTAGCTTGAAAAAGTATACTTTTATGTTCATATTGAAGATATGGTTTATATACTTGACTTGGGATTCTTTTTCCTCACCTATGATTTTAACTCAATAGTTTAGCATTTTCAGAAAAAAATGATTTCAATCTTTTTGATTTTGTAAAGATTAGTTTTGTTTCCATGAATTTGGTCTATTTTACTAAAATATCCGTGTGCTCCAGAGTTGAATGAGATAGATTCAGCCTTTCTACTGAGTCATATCTACTCCAACATTGCAGATTTAGAACAGGGAGCACATTTCTGTACATCAAAGCCAAGAAATTTTCTCTACTCCTTCCAAGTAGATTTCATCTTCTTGCCTAGTCTGGTTGCACATCTATTCTGCTTCAATATACTCTGTTCATTTCAGACAGAACTATTAAAAGTCAGCTGTTCTGATTTTTCTTTAGTATGACACCTTAATTTTATCTCTTGAAGCTTTCAATACCATTTCTTTGTTATGTTTACATAACATTAAATCCTACATTTCTTGTATATTGCCCTCTGCTGTACCACATCTCTCTTTCCCTCCCCCTCCTCCCCTCCCCCCATGTCCCATATCCTCCACTTTTTTTTTGTGTCCTAATAATCTATCTTCTGCTTGGTTCATTCTGCTTGTATGGCTTTTCTTTGAGTTCTATAGTTGAGTCATTGGGCTATTCATTTCATCTTGAGTCCTCTCTCCTGTTTCTGTGTTCTTATTGAGTTTCTTTCTCAAGTGTTGTATTGTCTTCACCATTTCTATCAGATTTATATTTATTTTTTCTTTGCTATCACTTAGATATTTATTCTCCTTAATATCATTCTTCTTAATTTTATTGAGTTATTGCTTTGTCTATTATTTAAACTCATTGAATTATCTGATGAAGTTTATGATATCTGTCTTAAATTCTGTGTTCTGGGGTTCATCTAGGTCAATGGTTCTCAACCTTTCTAATGCTCATACCTTTTAATGTAGTCTCTCATGTGGAAGTAAACACTAAATATAATATTTATTTTCCTTGCTACTTTATAACTGTAATTTTGCTTCTGCTATGAATTATAAAGTAAACCTCTGATATGCTGAACAGTGTTAGGCAACTCCTGTGAAATGGTCATTTTATCCCCAAAGGGTCACATGTTGAAATCCACTAATCTAGATAATTATCATCAGCAAAAATTTGTAAAGGACTGTTTAGTTTCAAACACCAAGACCCAGTCTCACAAACAAACCAAGAACCAAAACCAACCAACCAACCAACCAACCAACCAACCAACCAAACAAACAAACAAAAAACCCTTGACAACATTTTCATTTTTTTTTTAGTATTAAGTGTATTGTGTTTTTATTTCAATAACATGTTTGTATTGCTATTGGCAAGGCATTGTATGTTAACTGACATTATGTTATAGAAGGTCTTAATTATCTGCAAGGATGTTGAATAAAAGTCAGAAGGAGGAGGAGGAGGAGGAGGAGGAGGAGGGAAGGGAGAGGGAGGAGAAAAGGAGAAGGAGAGGGAGAAGAGGAGGAAGAAGAAACTGTATTAGTTACTGCAGAAAGCTAAGTGTGAGTTTTTAGAAAGACATAGCTTTGTCTTCCAATATCTCTAGGTTTATGAATGTCAGAATTTTAACTCTAAGATTTATTTAATTGGTGCCTTGTCTTCTCCTAAAACATACCTAGGGAGAAAATCCAAATTGCATTAAAGTATATCTTTTTTTCCCCCAGATTGTTGTTCCCAGGTTGTTGACATGATCCATCATTGGCTTTAGCCACATTGTCAGGAGAATGAGACTCAGACCTGTCTAAAACTATTCCATGTTTGTTATATTTTGAAAGAAAAATAAAAAGACAAAATAATAGTTTACCTGATGGTGCCAGATAGATAATATATAATACTTTCTAAATTAGTGGTGGAATAATGAAAAACCACAAATGTCAGGCTAAGTTACATTTGCTTTATTTTCTCTGTCTCTAACTTTTGATTCAGAGCTATTTCCTATCATGGTTAACCTTCATTGTCAATTTGACTGGATATGTAATTTCTTAGGAGATTAGAGAGGGATATTTGTGAGGATCTTTCCAGAGATACTTAACTGAAGGATAAGCCTCACCTCGAAAATAGATGGTATCATCTCAGGGGTTGAAAATTCCTGACATATGGACTTAAATAAAATAGCATTATACATCTGAACTTTCCTTTTATCAGATATAGTGTGAGTATATGGTTGACTTCTCCAACAAATACTGAGAAATTCTATTTATATATATAAAACTGAGCAACTATGGCCCAAACTTTCAAAACCTATAAGCATTAAGGTTTCTAGTCAAGTATTTGGGTGACATCAATGAAAAAGTAGCTTATCTAGCATATGAACAGTACAAATACCTGCTTAACCAAAGTATCTATGCCTCCTGACTTTATTCTAAAATTTGAATTAGACAAATATATAATGAAAAGACCTTGGGATTTAAAGTTAAAGAGTTCTAACTTTACCACTAGGTACCTGTCTTGGCAATGGAAAATAAAAACAATGTGTATGTTATTCCTTCCTCCAAAGTCATGTTTGAAAACTATGAGCAAGCTATTGAATCTATGCTATGATCCTTCTCAATAACAATGCAGCTCCTGTCCTTCATACCAGGGCACTGCATATTGTGTTCCTCTGCTTCCTAAAAGGTAGTTTCTATTTTTTAAAAATGAAATTCTAGTATTTCTTTGCTGATTTATGAGCACAAACATGTATGTACCAAGATAGACATCTGCATGAAGTCAAGCTGGGAATAGAACTTACTGGAGATCACATAGGAACCACACAAATTTTATGTTCATAAATTTATGAAAAATAAGTAATAAATATAGAATATGAAGCATCATATAAATCTTCTCCTCTTCCTCCTCCTTCCGCTTTTTCTCTTCCCTCCTCCTTCCTCCTCCTCCTCCTCTTCCCTCTCCCTCTCCCTCTCCCTCTCCCTGTCCCCCTCCTCCTCCTCCTCCTCCTCCTCCTCCTCCTTCTTCTTCTTCTTCTTCTTCTTCTTCTTCTTCTTCCTCCTCCTCCTCCTCCTCCTCCTCTTCTTTTCCCTCTTCCTCTTCTTCTTCTTCTTTTCTTTTTTCTTTTTTCTTTTTTTTTGGTTGGGGGTGGGGGATGTCTGGAACTGAGTAGACTCTTGAAAATGTGAAAGTTCCAAAGTACAGAAGGCTCTCTTATAAAAGTATATATGTACAATTTAAATTGTAGGTAAAGCAGGAAACAATATGAGAAAACTAGAGAATAAATGCCTGGAAATAGATCTACATCTTGAAGGCCAGAGGTCGGGTAGTCTCAGGAAGTTCCATGCACTAGGAAGTAACCTTTATCCATTAATTGAAAAATATGTCACAGGGATAATATCAAAAAATTTTTTTGAAAACAGTACTCTTTTCATTCCATATAACAGAAAGTAAGTCAAAATAGACTTTAAAAAGCAAGGGTGGAAAATTTATTGGCTCATATTTGTCAAAATGTTCATGACACCCAACATCATTCCTCAGATATCCATCAGTCTCTATTAGTTGCCTCTGAGTTGGCCAGTTAAAGTCAAAGATAACTTTAACCCAACCTAAAAACAGTAAGCATTTCTTTTTCTAGACATCTTTATTGGTTATTCCGGTTAGCTGTGCATTCACTTCAGCTAACACTTTGATTAGACACAGGTCATCCATTCACTGCTGTAGCAAAGTGTGTAGACTCTGCTCTCATACATAACTTGCAGGGAAGGGCTGACTAAAGTAAAAGAGGTTTTCTTAGTGTAGGATCTGCTGAGCATGTGAAAGCTCCCTCTTCAGTCATGATTGCTTTTAGTCATGTGGAGATCATATTAGAATGGTATCTTTTCTTTTTCTACTTTAGAGGTGACATGGAATTTCTAGCACAATATTCTGTTCCCTCACTCTTTCTTTGTATTTTCCTTCCTGTTGTTCTCTCTATTTCCCTTCTTCTTTTTTCACATGACTATTTTGTTCTCAAAAAAGAGGTGACTGATGGATATAGGGAATTAAAGACATTGACCATAAGTTACTGTGGGTCTCTATAAACCCTGAAACTGGTAGTACTTGCTAGTATTGTTTTGGGCTAACTTTGAGATCCTTATAAGGCATGTGAAAATTAGCTAAATGACTAGAAATACATTTCTGTGTATAGGCTGCTCTCAGACTCATAGTAATTTTCTGAATTTTATGTGATGGTAAATTATTAGAGATAGAACAATACTGTAGTCCACATTGAGAGTTTATGCCATAATATATGTTTGAACTACAGGGTTATTCCATAAGCTTTCTTCCATATATATACTAGTTATTGCTTAGCATTTTATATAACTCATATTTCTAAATATGCTCTGTACATACAATGCAATGGTAGCTTTCCTAAAGTTTGCTTGACAGTTAAATCTTACATGGCATTCATTACACAAGAAAAACCAAACAACAAAACAAAAATAAGCAAAAAATGAAATGCACTCATTAGATAAATAGGTAATCTTATAATAACTGCATCAGCCTGCTGAATTATAGACCTAGGCCTAGAAATTAGAAAAATGTTTCTAGTTTTGTTTTTGGTTTGGTTTTTGTTATTAATCTTGAATTTCATGGTAAGGATAAGATTTTTGGTTTTATCTTAATCTCATTTCATAGCCACTCATACCTTGACTCTTACTCACTAATGGTCTCATCAGCTGAATTTCTTTCATTTATATTTGTGTAACAGGTCAGCAGGAGAACAGCTAACATTGCCATCAGAATTGAGAAACTCTCATGCTATGACAGAGTAAGGCAAACCAAGTCCTTTCAAATTGCAGCCAAGATACATCTACAAACAAGAATACAAGACATCTGACCTCAACCTCAAAAGGCTTCTGGTTCTTTGTACAAAATTAGATCAGGAGGGTATTCGATGGTCACCCTTGATCAGTAGAATGTTCTGCAGTGATAAAGTGCCTTCTGTTTATGCTCTGCCATATGAGGGCCACTGTGTGCATAGCATACAACTAACTAACTAACTGGTAGGACTACAGAATTTAAAAATTTGTATTTTTTGTGCTTATTTTACTGAAATAATGAAGTTAGTCACATGTGGTCAGTGGTTATCTGTATTATCTCACTCATTTCATGTACTAAGGTTTAGTGAGACTGTTGTCTCTGGCTTCCTCCATTTTAAAGTCTCTTTGAGCATCCAAATCTCTTTTGTGTCCTTAGATACTGAAGTTTTCCATTCCGCTTTTGTATTCAGGTGAAAGACAAGAAAATGTATATGAAAACAACAAAAATTCTAGAGGTTAACCAAGAGCTTCTTAAGAGGGTTCTTGTCAGCTGAGCACTCCAGCAGAATTTATTACCTCCTATCACTTATTCTCTGGTGAAAGCTAAAGACAATCTGAAATACCACTGGGCAATTTTGGCCTTTCTTTGAGTATCCTCTTATACAGGTCCTCATGAAGGGTCTTAAAAGGAACCACCTGTTTCACACTAGATGACTTGGCAGTTCAAAATTACCAGTTAATTGAATGAATACAGATAGCTCAGCCATATGTGGGAAAACATCCCAAAGCAAGGGTTACGAAAGGGATGGTAATTGTCGAAGAGCTAAATTGGGTCTGTGCTAGGAAATACTGATTTTACTTTGCTAGCTCTCAAGTATTAATTTGTATTGGTTCGTCTCTATTTTGAGGAGCTGAGGCTTTTCACAGAATTATAGTCCTTTGTCCCACTGTGTGCAGAACAACTGCAAATACCAGAGGATCTACACCCTGGGGATTGAGCCCTCATTACCTTGTTCCCAAGTAGAAAACTAGCTTTCTCACAAACATATAATTAGAGAGAAGGTTTATCTTGACTCATGTCTTCAGAGCTTTTGTTCACAGACATAGGGAACATATGGTGTCAGTATCTACTCAGTGCTGAGCTGGAAGCATTGAACACAGGTTGGAAACTTGGTTGAGTATAACCTGCAAAGTTCTACCCCTACTGACTTACCTTTGAGAGTTAGACTTCAATTGTTCAGATTCTACAGCCTCCCAAAGCAGCATGACAAGCCAGGGAGCAAGGGATAAGTATACAAGCATGTGAAAGATAGCTCATGTTCAGATCATGAAAGTCTATCAGGATGTTGCTAAAATAAGATGCTCAAACAGACATCTGAGATTTGCAGCAGCTACCTTGGCAAGGAAGAAGCACACACCAGTCAGACTTTCTTATCAAGCAAATGGCACAGGTTTAATAGTAAAAAGGACTTTGGTCAGAGCTAGGATATCAGTCTCTTATCTTTAGGATGTCCTCCCGTTATAGTTCTCCAAGTTTGTATCTTATATGATGGATAAATAAATAGATAAGCAAAGCACCAAGCATCCAGCATAGGGTCTGACACTAAATAAGCATTCAGTACAGCCAGGACTACAGTAGTTAATTTTTATTATAATTATGCATTGCAAATTAACCAGCCGATAAAATCAGAGCAATGAACCATTCTTTTTTATTGGTATCTGTTTATGTTCATGAAAAATTTAATTTCACTTGTCTCCTCTTGTTCTTTGGAGGCCAGGAGGTGAGCAGGGTGGGAGTGAGAAGTAGGACTCCTGGGACAAGAGATGACTCCCAAACAACATCATTGTTTTTGTTTGTTTTATTTTGTTTTTAATTTTTATCTTCCTTTTCCTTTAGCTGCAGCATGGGAATTCATGAATATCAATTGATCATAACACAGCTTTAAAAATAATGATGCTAATAATAAAGGAGCCAGGTTAATTCTAGTTATTGACCCTGAGGGCAGAACTTTTGTGGGGGAAAGGGGGTATTCTCTCCAATGCTGGTGTTGATTTGCATATATTAATTTTCTTTACAGATTTTCCCTTTCATTGCAAAAGCCCACAAAAGTTATTACTCTCTTTATGATCATTCCTTTAAGTCAGACTCAAAGCTAATTGTAGAATAAAGAAAAATTCCAAGAAGGAGAATTTTGTAGCATTCTGTATTCTGGTATGAGCAGAGTGCTCTGGGACAGCTTCAAGGCCAAAATGTGAAATGCCCTAATGACAGATGAGACAAAGGGTATATGAGAGTGAGCAGTGCTCTGAGTATTCCCAGGAATGAAGGTCAACTAAAATGCTAAGTGTTAGCACTTTCTTCTGCTTCCTCTCTACCTCCCTTTCTTTCTACCTCTCCATCATCCTTTCTTCCTCCTCTCCTCTCCTCTCCTCTCCTCTCCTCTCCTCTCCTCTCCTCTCCTCTCCTCTCCTCTCCTCTCCTCTCCTCTCCTCTCCTTTCCTCTGCCTCTCCCTCTCCTCTCCCTCCCCCTCGCCCTCTCCCTCTCCCTCTCTCTCTCCTCTTTCATCTCACTTTCCTTAACATCAAGCCTTTATATGTTGTCTCCATATCTCAACTGCTTCATGCCTTAAGGATCTCTGGGCTCCTCTGAATGGCTCCTATGCTCCTTACTTAATAGGCACACACACCACCAAGGAAGTTCTCAAATGTGAGATTACATATTCTGTCAACCACATCTAGATAGTAATCTGGGAAGAGTTTGTGGTTTTAGGCTAGAAATATGCCATACTGTATCAAAGCCATAATCCACAGGTGACCAGTTCGTACATGTTATATTGTCTGACCAATTCAGATGTGCTGGGCTGTAAATTTGATTCAACTATGTGTTTAAACCTGTAAGAAGAGCACTATATACATGTATACTGAGCATGGATACACTTTTTTTTTCTTCTCATTCATCTATGAACAATACTGAAAAACTATTTGTGTAGTATTACATTGTATTTGAAACAGCAAGAAATGTAAAGCCTATTTGAACTGTATAGTTGGATGTGCATCTGTCCCAGACAAAGACTATGCCATGGCATATGAAGGACTAGAGTTTGCTTCTTAGATGCTACTGCCCTGAAACCTATCTTTTCCATGCTGAGGCTTTTTGTTACCACTATGTTATTAAATCTCAATTCATGATTAGTTTGTTTCTCTTAAGTAGTTACATAGGTATAACTCAAAAAGAAATGGCTTGTCCTCACTGCATTTTCTGTTAGACTGAGCTGGTATAGATCAATCCCAGAATTAACTGCATGGCTATTTCCTGAGTACTTACTAGGACCATGCCTTCTCAGCCCCACTATAGTGCTTCACTAGCTCTGAGTATGGATCTCTGGTGACTACATGCCTCAGAATTTGGAAGATGGGGATTATCTGTTCAGATGGTCCTTTCTCCTTTTCCCAAGATGCTGTCCCTTATCTGTGAAAAGAAAGGGCTGGCGCCAGTGTGTGTGTGTGTGGAGGGGTGCTTCTGAAGACTTAGGACTTGGCTACTCCAGTCTCTCCACAAAGGCACAGCTGGTTCTGTTCTTGGCCCTCTTCCTAGTGCCTTCCTGATGTGGTTCTCCTTCCTGCCTACCAGGAGATATATTTATTCAAAGGGTTCAGTCACCTTGCAAAATAAAAACACCACAGTTTAGCAGGCAAATATTGACTCAAGCTGTTACGCTTGTGTATTTCAGCAACTCCCAGTGTTTGCAGGCTCAGCAAGCAAACAAAAGCGGGTACAGGAAGTTATTGTGGTGTTTGAAGCCCTTGTTTGTTTTGTGCAGCTGATGCCTGTTGCCTATTGTGTGAGGCTAGTTACTAAAGAAGCACTCTGCAGTTGATAAGGCCAAAGGCTTTAATAGAATACAAATGCATTTCACATTTCCACTTGAAGAGTTTATTTTAATTGTGTTTTGAAATATATTGTACCCTAAAGGCCTCTTTTTACCCAGCAATATGCTTCCTCAAAATCAAACCTTGCAAAGAACAGACTATGTAATGGAGTGCTGCCTAATGTGTAGGTTTGAATTCAGGAATTCAGTTTGAAACAGGCTTTTTGCCAAGTTCTGTATAACATTAAATTGATCTCCAAATCTAAGAGGAAAGACTGTCAGAAGTTCCTTATGTATTTTTGTCCTTTTGGTTGCTTTCCTTGTTTTAAAGGAGATAGGGTATAATTATGTAGCCCTGGCGTACATAGAACAGCCTGGCCTGTAACTCAGAGGGATCCACATTTCTCTGCCTTCTGGTTCTGTAGTTAGAGTGGAGAGCCACCATGCACACGGTACATCTCCTTTTGCATTTTCTTTACTTTACCCAAAAGAGCACACAAAAGATTTTTTTTAATTCTACCTGGTGTGCTGTGAGCCATAGATATTTTTTTATTCTACCTGGAGGCATAGGCATAAGATGACAGCTTGTACCAGGCTGGGACTGGATGAGAGGAGCATAGGAGGGCCTAGTGATGAATTTGGGAACAGGAAGGCACAAGAGAAAGAAGGAGCCAGGATTCCCAAACTCACCTCTGCGTGTTTTCTTCCACTGTCTCTGTCTTCATTCCTTGTTTGTCTTATTTTTCTTGCCTTCCACTTTTCTTTACATTATTGATAATTTTCTTTTCTTTCTCATCTTAAACTCTTTTTTCCTGAGTAATGTAGTCATGAAAGCAATTAAAGGAAAATTGAAGACATTCATCTCCTAGCTTAACCATGCCCTGACACATACCAGGCATGTATGTGTCTACACCAGGCACATACATTGTTAACACATCATACAGAAGCATAAAATTACACATATGTGCTTTTAAAGAATATAAGACGATTCATTGGCTGTTTACTGGCAAAAAAATGTGACCCAATATTTTTCTTCCAAATTACTCTCACCTTGAAAACATTAAAAACTGGGTGCTTCGACTTCTCCTACGTGAAACACTCATGAAGTAATGAAGAAATCAATGGCAATAGTTTACCCTTGGGGACTCCTAGGGCACCTCTAGCACTGTATTTTCTTTAGTTGTAGTGAGGCTTCTGGGACTGGCTCTGTCACTTATGCAGAATGCGTTCCTGGAGACTGCTTTCATTTATTTCATTTTTTTTTCTAAATTAGCTTACCATATAGCAGCTTTTGTTATAGCCTTTTCATAGATCTTTATTTTGGTGTGCTGGATAGTTTTATGTTACCTTGACACAAGATATAGTCATCTGAGGGGAGGGAACCGCAATTGAGAAGTCCCTTCATAAAATGAGCTTGTAATGAAGCCTATTTACCATTTTCTTAATTAATGACTAATGATGAGGGAGGGCTCAACCCATTGTGGGTGGGGTCATCCTTGAGCTGATAGCCCTGAGTTCTATAAGAAAGCTGGATGATCACGCCTAAGGAGCAAGCCAATAAACCATAGTCTTCCATGGTCTCTGTATCAGCTCCTGCCTCCAGTTCTCTGCCCTGTGTGAATTCCTGCTCTGACTGCCCTTGATGATGAACTTACATGGAACTATGAATAAAATAAACATTTCCTCCCAAAGTTAATTTAGATCATGGTGTTTCACTACAGCAATGATTACTACCTAACTAAGACATTTAGGGTAGAACTCTCCACTCTTCCTGTCTTCAAAGTCCTGCCCACTATTCACAGTAAGCCTTTCAAACTCCAGGACTCCTACTTCTACGTTCTTATCATGTGTGATTTACTACCTTCCTTCCCCACTTCTGTCTCTGATCCGATAAACCCATTTTACCCCCTTTCATGGGCTCTTTCCATCTCCCTACGCTGTATATGCCTTCATTCACACATAATACACACATATAAAAATCAGAAGTTATGAGAAAGAATACACAATGCCCTTTTTCTTAGCCTGAGTTATATCACTTAATGTAATATTCTGCTGTGCATATCTTACATATATAACCTCTATATACTGATGCCAATTAATAACATTGAAATCTCATTACTATGTTTTGTCTATAAAAAAAAACCAAAAAAACCTCCAACAATTAGATAACAATTGATTAGTCATAGTACTGGTTCCATAAGTCAGGGTACTTAGTAAGGGATAAGGAAGATCTTGTCTATACATTTGTCCAACCCAGTTAAACAGAAGCTTTAGAATATATTACTCAGGAGGAGTAGAGTGTGGGGAGTGTAAGAGACTGGGGCAAGGAAGGGTAGAGCACAGAGAACCTTCAAAGAAGTGCGGTTAAATGAGACCTTTGGTGTACATTGTGCATCATCTGTGGTGTTTTATTTTTTAAAAAGAAAAAAGTTCCATGTCTTGCATGTTTGTATAATGGAATCCAAGACTATTAAAAACTATTAATCTGTTTAAAGTCTGATGTTAGGCAGGGCAAGTTTTATAAATATGATTTTCTGATAAGCATTTATAAAGCTGCCTCTCTTTTTCTAATCACCTGTAGGCCTCTAATGTGTTAAAGCGGCTTCTGAAGTTTAAATAGCAGACTCCAAATGCATCTTTTTCTGTTAACAGACTATAAATTGTCTTGGAATCTTCAAAGTGCTTCTGAGCTCCTGTGGTCTCTCTAAATTCTTTTCTCTGGCCTTGAAATCATGCTCTATGGATTCTCAGGACATTTTGTTTTTGTAACAAATTGCTTTATCTAACCAAACCTCCTCCTAGGCTCAAGAAAATCTGAGCAGCAAAAATGTGGACTCACACAAACCAGTAGAGAGGATATTTGGAGGTTGGGGGAACTACTTCTGTTGTTGACAAAATAATCGGAAGCTTTTGTTGTATGTTTGCATGAAAGACTTCCCAGGCATAAATCACCATAGCAGCACCAACTCTGCAAGAAAAAGTATAGTTTTCACCACCCTGTAAACACTCATTACATTTATTTCCCGGTTTTCTTTGTTATTTATTTCCTGTTAAAATTGGAGCCAGCACAGTTATGGCTTTGCAGCTGAAGCAGGAGCACTGCCAATCAGCAGGAAATATAATACAGATAAGATTCAAAGAAACTCTTTTGAACTAGTAAAATGACTAGATGGGAAGTGGATGTTAAGTTGTTTGCATTTTGGCACAAGAAGAAAACGTTCCATTTTTAAATTCAAAGCCTCTCTACCTTTGTAAATGAAAACAAATTACACAGGCCCTGCAGTATTTTGGTCGGCAATGGCTGCAAAGGTTGATGAAAGCTTTCATCAATCAGTAACTTTATCTGGAACTTGCTCAACTGAGAAGGTCCTCAGATAAAAACTTTGTGGACCTGGTGCCAAGGCTTAAGAAAGATGACACATCAGCTGTTGGCTGATAATCTAGGAATCCTCTAGGAAGTTTTACAAACAGTAGTAAGTGGTTTGCATGAGAATTCACTAAGATCTTGGGAGATGCTAGTGAATCTTTTTATTCAATGTAATTCTTTCCAGACTCCTAGGAAGGTACAAAATGAAGGGTTCTGTGGTGCAGTTCAAAGACATTAGCACTGTGCAGGCTTCTACCTTCACAATCATTGTACAGGGGCAAGTTTCCAGAAAAAATAAATTTCTGTTCGTGAATCATAGTTTAAATTTATGTATGAGTATGCCATGACAGCACCTGTTTGTTTATATATTAATTGTAAGTAATATAATAAAATTGCATGGAGAAAGTGGACTGTTGAATTCTACAAGCCCCTAACTAGCTTACCCCATAGAATGATAAAGTCTTATATTGCCTGAATTTTTTCACTGTTTCACCACTCTTCTTATTTCAGCTAAGCACAGACTAAACACTAAATAAGTTACAAATTTTTAACAGTGGGGTAAAAGTAATAATTAAACTAAATTACAGGAGGCTAAATAGATGAAAGGCTTTCTATCACTTAAGAGGATGCTTTACTTCTGTGATAGCTCATGAAATAAGTCATGGACTTAGTAAAAATATTATAAACACAATTACGTAAATCAAGAATAAGAGATGGTGAAATAGAATTATATGAAGTTTCCCATGTCTTGAGTTGCATATTGGTAAACATTTGTGGCCTGTGTTTGTATGTATGTATGTATATATGTATGTATGTATGGATGGATGGATGAATTTTTTTGTTTGTATAGGACATCATATAGACCCATGATTCTGAGTCTGATTTATATTATAAGAGCAACACTGGCTTTGGAATAAGGTGAGTTATATCATCTCTGTATGGCTTTCTGGATGTTTATTATACCCACTTGAGTATTTTTGTTAAGGTTTTATTACATTACTTAATGCCACACAAAAAAGCACTGAATGCAAATCAGAACTATGACATCCAAACAAATGAAGATAGCTATGTTCAAAGAATGAAAAGAGAACATATTCAGAGAATTCTTCTTCTCAGACTGGTACAGATTCCATTTTATGAGGTTTCAATATAGTGACACTTGCAAAGTCACAAGCCCTTCATTTAAAAAAAAATAGCATTTTTTCCCTTCAGGTTCCTCTTTCTGGTTGGATCTATGTGTTCATTTTTGGAGAATGACTCATTGCCAAGATGTTACCTAGCTCCAGTCTCTGCTTGGTTTTGTATTCACTGCAGAAAGACATTTAACAAAAGGCACTTTTATTCCTTGGTAGCTATTATCTCAGTTAGCCAGTGCTTACAGATTTCATTTCAGTGTTGACAATAACTGACTTTTCAAGATGAGGCTGAGTATTTTGACTTGTAAGTATCATTTAATTGATACTTAAATGATAATTTGACATCACAGAGCTCAAGGTGGAAGTATAAAGGAAGTTGTAATTGTAACGAAGGTGAGAATTCTTTCTTACAAAGCAAACTTCACAAGCATTTTCCTGGATAAATTCAGGTCTTCATATGTCACCACAGGGTGGCAGTATCTACTGATGAGATAACATTAAAGTAACAACCACATGAATGCTTAAGTGAGCATTGCTAAGGAAATCATCATCTCGATATTCAGAGGAGATCTCAAGTCCATAAGCTAGTAGTTTTGTCTCATATGTAATATAATTTTACTCTGGAGTGGAGCATAGCTTCCCATTGATACCAAACTACAACATTCATTCCATATGAGGCAGTTGAACTTCTAGTACTGAACTTCTAGATAACAGGATTATTGTACATGTTAGGCAGATGTACATGCTGTAAAGGCTTATTTTTCCCCCAGTAAAATATAAAATCATACTTTCAGCAAGGCTTAGAGGAAATAAAGACATAGAATTAGAGAATTAAGAATTCTGCGTTTAACAAACATCCTGGAAAATATTGACAATGTTATTGGGCAGATTGATAATGTATTTCTCACACAGAATTTCTACTTATGCTTAAAGAGTGATGTCAAAAAAGAAACTACTGGAATTTTAAGTAAGCTCCTTAAAAACATGATAACTTGTGACAGGCAAGGTTTGTCAGCAGATAAAGGCATTTGCTGACAAGTTTGACGACTTAAAATTCAGTCCCCAAGATCCACATGATAGAAGCAAAAGACTCCCAGAAATCAGAAATTTTCCTCTGTCATCCACATGTGTTGTATGGCATATTCATATCCTAACACTCAGTACTAAATAAATAAATAAATGGATAAATAAATAAATAAATGGAAGGAAAGAAAGAAAGAACAAAAGAAGGAAGGAAGGAAGGAAGGAAGGAAGGAAGGAAGGAAGGAAGGATAAGGAGAGAGAGAGAGAGAAAGAAAGAAAGAAAGAAAGAGAGAGAGAGAGAGGAAGGAAGGAAGGAAGGAAGGAAGGAAGGAAGGAAGGAAGGAAGGAAGGAAGGAAGGAAGAGAAAGAAAGTCTGAAGAGAAGAGTTTCAAATTTTATTAACAACAATGAATTTGTGACACCTAGTATTGATGTACTCAAAAGAATGATATGGTAGATCAAGAACAATATGATATTGTAGACTTCCGTTTTGGACCCAGCAACATTGTTTTGTGAAGCACAGAAAACTTTCCACTGTAGGCATTTGAAGCATTTGGTGACAGAATGAATAGAATATTATTACAGCATAACTGTACTAATGACTCTTGGCATCAAGTTTAATAAAGGTGATTGAAAACAGGTGTCTTTCTGATGGGGTTACAGCCCAAACAAATGAGGAAAATGTGCTGGAATTTTGTGAGGGGAAAATGTAAGGAAAATAAGGCTGGCTTTGTTGATTTTTTTCTTGTATTTACTTTCTAGCCAGAAGTAGAGTAATATCCCATTATAATTTTATTCTTGTTTCGATGCTGCAGTAAGAGTCTGCTTCTGAAGTTTGTTTTCTGAGTCCTTTCTTCAAAGTCAGTCCCTTCTGGGTAGCTGCTGACATTCTTAGTTTAGAATCACCAGAAGCAGACCTTAGGCAAGGATATGAATATAAGCAGAATACTTGGAAGGAAGTCATAAGTAGGGTTCAGAAACTGAGCAAATGAAACACAGACATTCTGTTAACATTTAAAATGAAGAAATATTTTGAGTATAGGTTACATCGTATGCAATGTGCTGTATATATACTAAAAGGGTTATTTTTAAAACACATGAAATTCAAATTTAGTTGGACATACTGCATTTTAGCATGTAATCCCAATTTCATGAAGCCAGCTGAAGGTATGACTCAGGCAAGGGAAGGATACCAATGAAGAGTTTATGAATGAATAACTCATTGATGTAGCAACCACACGGCATAAACCAAAATATTGGCAACTATAAAGTGTTCTACCTCCATTGAGTCTTTGGAAGATCACTACAACCCAGTTCATATCATAGTGAGGAGGTACAAACAGAACTCTGTGGTGTTTTTCTGTTCTTGATGTTCATTTTAACTGTGACACACAGTTTTACATTATATGTGTGCTGTTTTCCAGAGGGAACTAAAGTTTTCTTGGCCAGTGGCTTCTCAAACTAGCTAGGTATCAAATGGATATGACACTTTGAAATGGCTGATTTGGAAACTCGAATACATAGTAGGAAACAAACAAACAAAATAAAACTTAGGAAATTGCAGCTCTAGTTAGTACTCAAGGAAGATTGTAAGTTGCAAGAGGCCCTGCTGTCACTGGACAGCTAAAAGAGCTGGAGATAGAGAAACGTTCAGTCTGCTTGGTGGAAGCTGGAATTGTAGGCTGGGTCTTTATGTCTTTACCTTCTTTCAGGTATCTACAAGCCTGAGAGAAGGCAAGAACAAGTACTGAAGACAGGAACCTGAAGGGAGACAGTACAGAAAAACTGTTTACAGGCATGCTTCCAACCTTACAATCAACTATAAGCCTATGCTGTAAAGATGGACCATACTGGGCTGGGCTCTCGTGCATCAACTAACAACCAATAAATTCTCAAAAGATAGGCCCAGAGGCCAAGCTGATTGAGCTAATCCTTCAATTGTGCTTCCTTTTCCCCAAATGTGTCACCTTGACAACCAAGATCAACTACCACAGAGGGTATGCTAATATTCAGAAAGAAAATTAATTTTTAAAAGTATTTCATGAAAATTATCTACACACCTGGTTTGGGGACATAGACCTATGGCCAGCTCAGGTACAGATAGATAAAAGTAGACTTGGCATTAATGTTACTCAATGAGCCATATTAGTAAAATAGCTAGAGTCAAATATGCATGCAAAGCTTCCAATCCAGAAAGGCTTAGCAAATCTGGCCAAATAGTCCTACAGTAATACTGCCTTTTTAATATGAAAAAATGTAGATTAAAAAGGTAGGTGATGTCTGATAAAGCTTAAGACAAAGACTTCAGTATTACAATTCTGAGATTTCTGGAAGTTAGTATAAAATGGAAAAATATGTTTGGGTTTTTTTGTTTGTTTGTTTTTGTTTTTGAAAATCCCAATAAATTCTGAGTGAATAGAAAGCATATACTCATGGCATTAAATTTTGAAATAAGCTAACAGCAGATTTCATGAATAGTTAAGAAAGAGAAATCAATGCCACTATCTGAAGTGTCTGTTTTGTAACTATCCCTGATCCTTCAGCTCATGGGTCTACGTGAACAAGGAGAGGAGAAATTTTAAGAACCAGACTTGTTAGTGACTCCATTTTCATTTGCAGATTCATATATGAACTCATATGTGCACACTTATATGGGCATACACAATACCTGTGCTAACTCTAGGTAGACAAAAGTCCCAGAATGGTAAAGCATAAATGGATATATAACTACACCAATAGCCAAGTAGCTAGTCACAATTAATAGCTGCTTGGAGAAGGAAGTCAGTTTTGTTCAATGGGGTAGCACTGTGTATTTCACTAGATAACAAAAATCGGATTCCATGTTTTGAGTGTTTTTTTTTCTACTGTTTTAGGTTTGTTTTTCATTTAAAAGAGAGAAGGAAGAAAAAGTTGTGTCAGTTGGATGAAGGAAGCATCTGAGAGAAATTGGAGAAAGAGAAAAAATATGACCATATATATTGTATTACATTCTCAAAAAATGAATTGAAATACTAAACATACTTTCAAAAAATAATAAGGTCAAACAGTTTTTCTTTCAGCTTATTTTGAATATTAAAATATACATAAGATTAACCACTACCTCAGAGTTCTTGACTGCAGGTGCATATGTATCAAAAGATGGCCTAGTCGGCCATCACTGGAAAGAGAGGCCCATTGGACATGCAAACTTTATATGCCCCAGTACAGGGGTAACACCAGGGCCAAAAAGTGGGAGTAGGTGGGTAGGGGAGTAGGGGGGAGGGTATGGGGGACTTTTGGGATAGCATTGGAAATGTAAAGGAGGAAAATACCTAATATATATATATATATATATATATATATATATATATACATACACACACACACACATACATACATACATATATATACATATATATATACATATATATATAAGAACTTATGTGCAGAAAAATGGTAGAGGCTTCATAGTTTCCTTCTGCGGGATATTTCTGCCTGGTTTATAGTGATCTGAAACAACCCTGACACAGATATTATTGGAGATACAGGGTGCTACCCCTTCAAATCACTACTAAGACCATACAATTCCTAAAGACAGACATGTTTTTATGAGACATCACATTATTTTTGTATGATATTTCATGTTGGAGTAAGTACATGTTCAGTTGTTTATATTAATTTGCTATTCTAACTTCAGGCGTATTTCAGAAGAGTTGATACAGAGTACTGTCATCAGTCACTACCAAGCCATGGACATAGTCTCTTAGTCTCATCCCATACTTAAATTATCTAGCAGAACCATAAAAAATGTATTCCCAACAGCTAATACTCTACTTCTCTACAAATATTCCATATGTCCCTCTATACATTTAAATAATTAAAAATGAAACTAGTAGTCACTAGCAATAAGATGATACCATATTAAGATTATTTTATATGATTTCTTATCCCTATCACTAAATGTTCAAGTTTTCACTTGTTTGCTACCACTTCCTCTGCCTCCTGATCATACTTCTTTTTTCTTAGTTAACATTCACGTGTCCAAACCCATGGCTATCCTTAGCAATTTTCAGTTCATTTGTATTACAATTATCAGAAAACATTAAGTTCTTTGTAACAACAAAAAGCATATATCTAATCCTTTTTGATGAATTTTAAACTTTCAATGTAACATTTTAGAAATAGTCCAATCTTAGTTTTCTAACCAATATTATCTGTATCATTTACCTTACATTGATAGAGTACTATTCCCCCAATACAATCCATGCATCTGTACTAATTGGCTGCTCACATTTCCTATCATATTTCATGGCAGAGATCATGTGTATTCGAGTAAGCTACACAGGTTTTGAGAGCTACAGATTTCTTAATGTAAAGGGAAATCATGAAATAAGAACATACCTAAAATCTTTTTCTTATTATTAGTCCATGATTCAGAGATAGCATTCTGTTTTTATCTCTCTTCTCCAAATCTTCAGTGTTTCAAGTTGACACTGATGGCACCTCTGTCTGTTTCCATGTACAGTCAGCACAACTTCCTCTCACTCTGTTTTCCCTGTGGGCCATCTGGCCTATGAGCACATGTCTTCTTGTAGCTTGACACATGTCTGTATTTTCTCTCTAGCTTCTGAATCATTGGATGAGATATTCCATTGTTACATTGCAGTTGTCAAAATCTATTGATAGATGTTAAGGGTACTAAACCATCCCTGAAAATTGATAGGAATACACATAGTTACATAAATGTCAAGTAACAATGGTACTTGTTAAATATTATCTCACTGGTCTAATGGTACTTATGTCAGAGTGACTCATTTTATTCAGAAGCTCTTCTGACACAAAGGACAACTACACTGTCTTCAGACTTGTGTATGTAATTTAGTCCAGTCATCATTATAAATGTTTTGTCCTAAATATTTGAATTTTAAAGTACATGGATAGGGTTGTAATTTATGCCAGAAAATGTCAACTAATAATGTCTTTTTTTTCCTTGCTCACAAAAGACATTTTTATCTAGTGATACATACTGAGAACATGCAGAAATCTTCACGGTCCACTTTTCATGCAGCAGAACAATCTTCTCATTACTGTGAGTGTCAACTGTTCATGCGATAGACAACACTCTAAAGTCACATTTTGAATGAAAAGCTTCATTTACAAAAGAAACAAAAGGTAAAGAAGCAATTACCACTTTTAAAAACTATCTGCTTTGTTCAAGAGTGGGAGATTAATGCCTGTATTGAGAGACAGCATAATCACAAATAATGCAAACAATGATCAAATACCAAACACTTTTATCATAAAGCAGTACACTTTCAAAATGATATACAAATAGTTGAAAATCTCACTATTTTGTCTATCTTTTAAATATGAGGACTTTCAGAAGTAGGCCTTAACATTTTAATTAGTAAATGAAACTATGCATTTTCTTTGTCACTGAGAACTGCATTTCACAAAATGTATAAAGTCTATAGCAAGGTAATTTTTTAAAAAGTAAAGTTACTAAGAAACATACACTCAAGGCACTCTATACACCAAGTGCACACACTTCCAATTTTAAATGTGATTAACAGAACAGAAACTGTAACTATGTCACAGTTGCAAAGCAAAACAATAAAACAAGATCAGTTATCACACATACAAGGGCTTCTGCCATCAAGCTATCCCTCATATTCAATTATTCCAATAAAATAACATATTAAAATACTGGTGATATTGATGGTTTAGCTTACCTTCAGTGTACTGAATGTTGTACACAACCTGCTTTAAAAGAGGAGACATCCCTGCAGGCAGGCTCAAAGAAGGAACAGACTCTCTTTGACACTGACCCCACCAAGAGCATGCTGCTGTAGCCTGCACACACACACACACACACACACACACACACACACACCTAGGAAAACGTGAATATAAACAGCATTTATGCTGGTCATTGTATCTGAAGAGCAAACTGAAGCCAAGTCTGCTAAAAACAAATCAACCACCCAGTATTGCCACTAATAACAGACGCTTTTGTCTTTTATGTGAACTGCAACCATATACATTAGCAGTGTAATTCTGTGCAGTCTTGGCAATTAAAACAATTCTACAGTGAAATTTCACATAAGACACAAAACAGATTAACATTTCTAAAAGAAATATCACCATTGGAGTTAATTCAAATATATCATACTTCCTCAAATTTGCTGCAGAAGTATTTTTAAGTTTATATGTATTAATAATAAATTGCTGTGAAATTTCTTGTCTTTGTATTTAATTACTCAAACCCTTGGAGTTTCTTCATCTCATTTAAATTTTTCCTGGATAAATACATGCTGCAGGGCCTGGTTGATGCTAATTCACTTAGCTGGGTCCAACATTGTGATCTGGTCCAACAAGTCTTTAGCTGGTGGAATTTTTTACATTGATCTTCAGTATGTCGCTTATACTCCAGCAAATCATCCAACAGGTCTTTAGTTGGATTAATGGTGCTCATGACAGCAACTTTCTCCCTCTCTGTTATTTTATCATCCTCTATATACATGAAGTTCAGATTTTGTTCAAAATGTTGATCTTTAAATACATCTTTCCGGATCATCTTATTTTGAATTTTTCCTTTAAGGTCCATGGTGACCTTCAAGATATGGTTATTAGTTTTGCCAGAAAATAAAGTTTTTTTTTTTTCCAGTATAGAGTTCATATAAGGCACCACCTACAGTCCACATATCGATACCATAGTCATAGCTTTTACTTGCAATGATCTCCAGAGCATGATAAAATCTATTGACAAGATAAAGCATTATGTCATTATCTGCAACATGTGAAGCTGATCCAAAAATTACAAAGCTTTGAAATTGTTTTGGATTCACTAACCACATTATCTGGTTCAATATCTGCATGTAGGATATCACATCTTTTAAGAAGTTTCAATGCCAGGAACAACTGTTGACTGTACAATCGTACAGCCTTAATATGAAGACTGACATCCTCAAAGTATGTTTAATACCTCTCACAAATTCATAGGGAGGTTCAAATATGAGACAGAGATGCTCTTTGTGGTAAAAGTGTCTGAAGAGAGGCCTGGCCTGGAACCTGTCGTAGGGATCAGCATCACGTACAATGCTGCTGAACACACCCTTCCCAGTGAAGCCATACACATTATAACGCTTTTCTAGGACTTCCCTGATACTCACAGGTTAATAGCCTTCTGCATCTGTCCAATTATCTCTGGTGCTGGGATTCTCTTTGAAATCTTCCCCAGTGCCAGAAGCCCGGAGAAAAGAGCTACCAAAATAAGCAGCAAACCTATCATCAGATTCTGTAAACACATCAGGTGCCAAAAGTTTCTTCTGAGATGAGTCATTATTCTGTTCAACTGTCATTAGATTATGATTGGCTTTTCCTGACACCTCAAAGTTGGCAACATTCTTCCACTCATATTCTTTTACATAAGCAGGCACCTGCTCCAAGATGGAGTCTAGCGAAGGAGATCATGATCTTGTGCTGCTGTGGGGGCTGCTTAGCTCAGATGGCACCGGTATATTGCTATCTTCAGCAAGATATTTATATTTCTGAACAATTGCTTGCCTCTGTATCCTTCTCTGTTCTACTGGAGCCTCTTCATCATCTTCATCTACGTCAAAATCATCAAGGTTATCCATCAGATGAAGACACTTGTTCAACTTTCATTCCTTCCCAGAGACTTCCTTTAAATTTATCTTCTTTACTTTGCTTCTGCTCCTTCCATGACCACCCCATGATTGAGACTTTCTTCTCAAGCATGACCTGCTCCCTTGACTCCTATTCTCACAGGATACCTACTTCTTCTTCTAGGAGACCTACTGCATCTCATTGGGGAATATGATCCCCTAATGGGAGACCTACTTCTTCTTAGGCTTGGGGCTGGAATCTTCTGATCATTCACATCTACTGAGGATATCACCAGGAGCTCATGTTCTCAGAGAAGAAACTCATCTCTTTGGTTCGCTCCATTTTCTTTGTAAGAATTGGCTTTTGTCCCTTCTGTCTCAAGACAGAGATTGAGAAGGGGATTTGCTCTGCTTAAATCTTCTGTTACTGAGAAGCAGATGCCTTTCTTTATTTCATCCTTGATGAAGTTATCATTGAGTAAAGTGTTGTTCAGCTTCCATGTGTAGGTTTTTGTTGTTATTGAAGACCAGGTTTAGTCTATGATGATCTGATAGGATGCATGGGATTATTTCAGTCTTCTTGTAATCTGTTGAACTCTGTTTTGTGACCGATTATAGGGTCAATTTTGGAGAAGGTACTGTGAGGTGCTGAGAAGAAGGTATATTCTTAGCCAGGTGTGGTGGCACACGCCTTTAATCCCAGCACTTGGGAGGCAGTGGCAGGCAGATTTCTGAGTTCGAAGTCAGCCTGAACGGACCATCTAGAGACTGCCATATCCAGGGATCCACCCCATAATCAGCTTCCAAACGCTGACACGATTGCATACACTAGCAAGATTTTGCTGAAAGGACCCAGATATAGCTGTCTCTTGTGAGACTATGCCCGGGCCTAGCAAACACAGAAGTTGATGCTCACAGTCAGCTATTGGATGGATCACATGGCTCCCAATGGAGGAGCTAGAGAAAGTACCCAAGGAGCTAAAGGGATACAGAGTGAGTTCCAGGACATCCAGGGCTACACAGAGAAACCCTGTCTCGTCTCGAAAAACCAAAAAAAAAAAAAAAAAAGGTATATTCTTTTGCTTTAGGATAAAATATTCTATACATACCTGTTAAATCCAGTTGGTTCATAACTTTGATGCCCCAGGGTAGGGGAATGCCAGGACAGGGAAGTAGGAGTGGATGGGTTGGTGAGCAGGGGGAGTGAGGAGGGGATAGGGGGTTTTCAGAGGGGAAAGAGGAAAGGGGATGAAGTATAAAAAAAAAATAAAACATCTAATTTAAAAAAAAAAGAAAATTAAAGCTAGCCATCATAGTATCAATACGTATATTGCTACCTTAGTTTATCCAAGCTATGTGTGTGATCATGGATTAAGAGAGAGAGAGAGAGAGATTGAGAGAGAGAGAGAGAGAGAGAGAGAGAAACAGAGACCTAATTTTTGACTTGTCTCATTGTTTTGGATTCTTTTAGGATTGCAGCCAGGTCTTCTACTGGGTGATCTATTTTCCTTCCCAAAAGAAGCATCTTTTGAAAGTGATTTAATTTTTTTTTTCCCTTTGTCAATTTCAGAACGTTTTAACTTCCTCTCTTTGGACCTTGACCTTCTGATCTCTTAAGCCAACTGGGGACTTGGAATTTTTAGATCTAACTCAGATTTCTTTCTTTTACAATTGGTAATTTTTTGCTATCTTTATTTTACCTTTCTTTTCATTCTTAATCTTCTCGATAGCAGGAGATCTTGCCTTCTGCACTTTCTCTTGGGACTTTGATATTCATGCTTGGTCTTGAGTCTTGTTTCTTTTGGATGGATTTTTGTATTTTCTCCTTTCCTTGGACTTGCTCCTGTTTGCTTTCTCTCACCATTTCCACAGCTCCCTTGTTTTTCCTTTTGTCTGATCTATGCCTAGTCCGTTCCTTGGATCTGTTCTTACTTTCTTTCTTTCCTTTTTTTATTAGATATTTTCTATATTTACATTTCAAATGTTATCCCCTTTCCTAATTTCCCCACCGAAAATCACTTATTCTCTCCCCCAGCACCCTGCTCCCCAACACTCCCATTCTTACTTCCCCTCCCAGGCATTCCCCTCTACTGGGGCATAGAGCATTCACAGGACCAACAGCCTCTCCTCCCATTGATGAACAACTAGGCCATCCTCTGCTACACGTGTAGCTAGAGTGATGAGTCCCTCCATGTGTTTTCTTTGATTGGTGGTTTAGTTCCAGGGTGCTCTGAGAGGTACTGGTTAGTTCATATTGTTCTTTTTCCTATGGAGCTGCAGACCCTTTCAGCTCTTTGGGTACTTTCTCTAGCTCCTTCATTGTGGACCCTGTGCTCCATCTAATGGATGACTGTGAGCATTCACTTCTGTATTAGACACTGGCAGAGCCTCTCAGGAGACAGCTATATCAGGCTCCTGTCAGCAAGGTATTGTTGGCATGTGCCATAGTGCCTGGGTTTGGTGGTTGTTTTTGTGATGGATTCTGAAAGCAATCTACAGATTCAATGTAATTCCCATCAAAATTCCAACTCAATTCTTCAGAGAGTTAGAAAGGGAAATTGCAAATTCATCTAGAATAACAAAAAACCTAGGAGAGCAAAAACTATTCTCAACAATAAAAGTACTTCTGGTGGAATCACCATCCCTGACCTCAAGGTAAATATGGAGTAATAGTGATAAAAACTGCATGGTACTGGTACAATGGAATAGAACTGAAGACTCAGAAATGAACCCACACACCTATGTTTATTTAATCTTTGACAAAGGAGCTAAAACCATTCAGTGGAAAAAAGACAGCATTTTCAACAAATGGTGCTGGCTCAACTGGCAGTTATCATGTAGTAGAATGTGAATTGATCCATTCCTATCTCCTCATACACAGTTCAAGTCTAAGTGGACAAAGGAATGCCACATAAAACCAGAGACACCGAGATTTATAGAGGAGAAAGTGGGGAAAAGCCTTGAACATAGGGGCACAGGGGAAAAATTCCTGAACAGAACAGCAATGGCTTGTGCTGTAAGTTCAAGAATCAACAAATGGGACCTCATAAAATTTCATATCATCTGTAAGGCAAAGCATATTGTCAATAGGACAAAACAGCAGCCAACAGATTGGGAAAAGATCTTTATCATCCCTACATCCAATAAGGGGCTAATATCCACTATATATAAAGAACTCAAAAGTTGGAATACAGAAAACCAAATAACCCTATTAAAAATGGGGTACAGTGCTAAATAAAGAATTCTCAAATGAGAAATACCAAATGACTGAGAAGCACCTAAAAAAAAAATGTTCAACATCCTTAATCATTAGGGAAATGCAAATAAAAACCACCATGAGATTTCACCTCACACCAGTCAGAATGGCTAAGATCAAAAACTCAGGTGACAGCAGATGCTGGTGAGGATGTGGAGAGAGATCCACTGCTGGTGGGATTGCAAGCTAGTACAACCACTCTAGAAATCAGTTTGGCAGTTCCTCAGAAAACTTTATTTCTTCTTTCTTTCTTCCTTCCTTCCTTCCTTCCTTCCTTCCTTCCTTCCTCCTTTCTTTCTTTCTTTCTTTCTTTCTTTCTTTCTTTCTTTCTTTCTTTCTTTCTTTCTTTCTTTCTTTCTTTTCTTTCCTTCCTTCCTTCCTCCTTTCTTTCTTTCTTTCTTTCTTTCTTTCTTTCTTTCTTTCTTTCTTTCTTTCTTTCTTTCTTTCTCTCTTTCCTTTCCTTCTGCTCTTTTTTTCCCTTTATTTACTTATTTTTTATTAGATATTTTCTTTATTGACATTTCAAATGCTATCACAAAAGTTCCCTATACCCTCCCCACCCCCTACCCTGATCTCCTACCTACCCACTGCCACTTCTTGACCCTAGAGTTCCCCTATACTGGGGCATATAAAGTTTGCAATACCAAGGGGCCTCTATTTCCAATGATGGCCGAACTAGGCCATCTTCTGCTACATATGCAGCTAGAAACACAAGCTCTGGGAGTACTGGTTAGTTCATGTTGTTGTTCCACCTACAGGGTTGCAGATTCCTTCAGCTAATTGGGTGCTTTCTCTAGCTTCTCCATTGGGGGCCCTGTGTTCCATCCTATATATGACTGTGACATCCACTTCTGTATTTGCCAGGCACTGACATAGCTTCATACAAGACAGCTATATCAGGGTTGCTTCAGCAAAATCTTGCTAGCATATGCAATAGTGTCTGGGTTTGGTGGCTGATAATGGGATGTGTCCCTGGGTAGGATAGTCTCTGAATAGTCCATCCTTTTGTCTTAGCTCCAAACTTTGTCTCTGTAACTTCTTTCATGGGTATTTTGTTCCCTATTCTAAGAAGGAATGAAGTATCCACACGTTGGTCTTCCCTCTTCTTGATTTTCTTTCTTTTACACCATTTTTGTTGTCCGTAATTTCAAGATTTCACAGTGTACCTGAAGACCTGGTGTGTAACCTACTTCCATTTCTTGCCTTTTCGTGAATCTCTCATTCTTTGGAGCCAGACTTATAGCCTTGCAAAATGAGTCCCATTACAGATAGGACTTTTCCCTCCATTAACTCATTATCAAGTTCAGCTTTAATCAAGGCTCTCTGTTTTTCCAAGTCTTACAGCAAAGCTAAATCATAAAGTTTAGTTCTTTTTGCAGGAGACAGGCCTTTTTCATCAGAAGCATCAATAACTTCTTTTCTTTTTGTATTTCTTATGCTGATGCTTATGCTTGTGTTTTTTATCCCTATTTTCTTCCGAGGAGTGTTCATGTTTCTCATGTTTACTTCTGGTTTTTATGTTTTTGTTTGTTTCTTTATTTTTGTGACGATGTGGACTGTGTTTATTTTGAGACTGGACTGCTGATACTTCTCCATTTTCTTCATTTACACTCTTCTCAGAATTATCAGCATTACCCATCTCAGGTTGCTACTGCAGCGACTCTCCCCAGCCCTTCCCAGTGGTGGCCCTCTTGAACTTCAGGATTTCTCTGCAGTACTGAAAGTGGCTTAATAAACCGTGGACTTCAGTGGAAGAGGAGGAAAAAGGGAAAAGCAGTCGCACATGTACAAAGTACATAGGGAAAAGCATTCAAACTCCGCAATGAGAATCCTGATAGAAAAACTTTGCCTAATAGTGTCTTATAAAGGTATCTCTGATCTTATCACAGCTTCTATTTGCTGCAGGACTTCCTCACAAGAACCTTAAACTTAATTTTTTTTATTAAAAGATCCTAGAAAAAGTGGGTTTTTCGAAATATCCTGACGCTAAAAGAATACATATTAACTAAGAACAAAAATATAATTATTGATTGGTTTTGTTTGGAGGACAAACTATTTAAGTCATTATTACCATGAGTAGTGTCTAAAACAAGCATCGGCTTTTTGTGCCAACTATATGAATTTCTTAATCTAATAAAATGACAGCAGGATTTATAGAGCTTTTTGCTTGTGTTTCTTAAAACTTGTGGAGTTATATAGATCAGTTTGGGGATTGCACATGTGTGTTTATCATTTATTAGCAAAAGTCGTTTAGGAAAGTCAGTGATCTTGTTGTCAGTGAGTGGCTACTCTAAGTAGGTCAGCACAGGGACACTCACTAACCAACAAACTAAGAAAGCACTGAACAATTTTGCAAATTAGAACTATTTCTTCTGAGCTAGGATAGGTGTAGAAGACAGTGCTTTGATAAGAACTCAAGAAAGACAGAAGCTCAGGTTAGCACTTATGGTTTGAGCCCAATATCAGCTTTAAAATTATCTGTGATCTTGTACTTATTTATTGTCTCATGACTCCATATCTTAATTTTTTAATTTAAATTGATAATAATACTATTCTCTTATCTTTTATTGGGTTTGTTTGACAATTATTTGGGATAATTTTGGTAAAAAATTAAACTGCATTTATGTCTGACCTATTACCTCTAATAATTCCTACTGGTATAGAGAAAAGTTATCCAAACAATTTGAAAATGTCTCTTCTCAAGATCATTTTTATTCACTAAGTATAAGAATTTATCCATTTGGTCATTCAGACATCTACTGCTCAGGTATAGGCCATACCAGCCAGAACAGGTAAAAACCTGCCATCTGAGATTCAAATTGCAGACACTCTCCCATTACAGTGAGCCTATTAGTGGATACTCACTTCACAAGTGCAGGCCAGGCCAGTCAGAAGGTCAGAGATCCATTGGTGTATCAAAAGCCTCCCTAACTACAAGAAGTTTATCTCCCAACTTGGATACAGATGCCCTGCTGGCCCACAATTCATGCCTGCCTCCAGAAATAAATGTGACAGAAATTAGAAGACAAAAAGGGTGGGGAAAGCACACAAACAAACAATCACAAAAAAACAAACAAAAAAAAAACCCACAAAAAAAAACATAATGAACTCAATCAATAAAACAAGGAACAAAACACCCATCTAACAAAATGAACTAAAAAATTGGCTCCTAATTTACATTCATCCCAAACCATGATGCCTAGAGGTCAGTATAAGAACACAATCAAAAATAGCCAGGGCAATATGGAAGATCCTACAACAACAACCTTAATATATTCTAACATAGCTGATGCACAAGAAAACAACTATAAATACATCTTTATAAAGATAATAGAGGATTTTAAAGAGGAATTGACTAGATCACTTATAGAAATTCAGGAAAATACAGTCAGAAGAAACAAATGAATCTATTTAAGAAAGCAAAGACAAATCATATAAACCAGTGAAGCAAATGAATAAAAATGTTCAAGACCTGAAAAAATAGAAGCAACAAAGAAAACACAAACTAGGGGAATGAAATCTTAGAGATGTAAAAAGCTAGTTAAGCAAAAAGTAACTTCAGATATAAGTATCTCCAAAGAGTATAAGAGATGGAAGAGAAAGTCTCAGGTATAGATGATATGATAGAAAAAAACTGGTACAATGATCACAAATTATATTAAATCTAAAAATTTCCTGATATAAAACATCACAGATATGGGACTACACCTAAAGAAAAGAACAAACTTTTAAAAAAAGGACCAGTTTTAAGGCCCAGAAAATAATTTAAACAAAATCATAGAAAAGAATTTCCCCAAACTTAAGACATGTCTATAAAGGCACAAGAAGAGTGAACCAGAAAAGAAAGACCTACCACCTAATAATACTCAAGACACTAAAAATACAAACCAAAGAAATAATATTAAAAATTTCAAAGGAAAAGGGCCAAGTAAACTATTAGAAGTATATTCAACTTTTCCACAGATTCTAAAATCTACAAGGGTTTGGACTGATGTCTTTAAGAGTATAAGAGACTGCAAATGGCAGCTCAGACTACTATACCCAGAATGTATTTGAATACCTTTAGAAAGAAAAAAAACCAAGATTTTTCCATGAAAAAGTAAAATTAAATCAACATATATTCTCAAATAAAGCCCTATGAATGTTCTAAAAGAAAATCTCCAAGACAAGAAAGTAAACAACACCCAAGGTAATACAGGAAATAATCTCACATAAGCAAAACCAATAAAAGTGAGGAACATACATAAACACAAACATATAACAACAACAATAACAACTAACATGAATTAACAATTAATGGTCATTAATATACCCCAAAATCAATTAACTCAATTCTCTAATAAAAAGATACAGGCTAAGAGAATGGATGCAGGAATAAGATGCACCCTTCTACTGCATAAAAGAAACACACTTCAATATCAAAAATAGACACTACCTTAGAGTAAACATTTAGAAAAAGATTTTCCTAGCAAAAGATCTAAGTATCAATCTGGTATAGTTCTTGTAATATCTAACAAAATCAACTTCCAATCAAAATTAATCACAAGAGACAGGGAAGGATAGTTTACACTCATCAAAGGAAAAATTAATCATGATGATGTCTAAATGCAAGGACATCCACCTTTGTAAAAGTAACATTATTAAATCTTAAAAATGCATGGACGTAGACTTTAATTACTGATTCTTACTGAAAGACAGGTCATTAAGACAAAAACTAAACAGAAAAATAGTGGAACTAACAAATGATGTGACTCAAATGGACCTAACAGTAATAGACAGAACATTTTACCAAACACATAAAAAACCCTACTCTGCACACAGAACCTTCTCCAAAACTGACTATACATACATTAATAAAGCAAATATATAATCTGATACAAGAATATTAAGATAAACATCTATATCTTATAAGACAACTTTGAATTAAAGCTAGATTTCAACAACAGAAAAATAGAAAGTCTACAAATTCATAAAACTGAACTATTTTCTCCTATGACACTGGGGCCTGGCAGAAATACAGAAGGAAGTTTAAGGCTTTCTAGAATTCAATGAAAATGAATGCACAACATACCCAAACTTAAGTGATGCAAGATAAAACCAGAAAGAACATTGCCAAATTCATTTTATGAGTCTACAGTCACCCTGATGCTCAAAACACACAAGGATTCAATATTGAAAGGGGATTACAGACCAATATATCTCATGAAGCCTGGTGCAAAAATATTGAATAAAATACTTACAAACTGAATTTAAGAACACATCAAGAAAATCATCCACCATGATTAAGTAGGCTTAATCCCAGAGAGGCATTGATGGTTCCACATATGAGAAGTTGCTAATGTAATCCACCATATAAATTCACACACACACACACACACACACACACACACACACACACACACACACACACCAACAAACCACCAAAAACCCACATTATCATCTCTTTAGATACTGAAAAAGCCTTTGACAAAATCCATGATAAAATTTTGGAAAGATCAGGGATACAAGGGACATATCTAAACATAAAAAAGGCTGACTATAGCAAGCCAATAGCCAATGTCAAGAGAAACTCATACCTGTTTCACTCAAAATCTGGAATAAGATCTGACTGTCCACTCTCTCCTATCTATTTACTGCCAAATATAATTGCTCAGAGAATCCTGTGGAAGAGGAAGAGGAAGGATTATAGGAACTAAAAAGGAAAATGCACCACAGGAAAACCCACAGAATCAACTAACCTAAGCCCATAGGAACTTGTCTAGACTGACTTGGTAATAAAGTAGCTTGCATGGCTCTGACCTAGGTCCTCTATCCATATGTTATGGTTGTATAGCTTGTTCTTGTTTTAGGACTCCTAACAGTTGTAACAAGGGGCTGTCTCTTACTCTTTTACCTACTTTTCAGACCCTTTCTCTTTCCATGAATTGCCTTGTCCATCTTTAATATGAAGTGAAGTTCCTAGTCATATTGCAGTTGATATTCCTGGTTTGGTTTATTTTCCTGTTTAGCCTACCTAACGTTTTCTGAAGGAAATTGAAGAGGAGAGGATGGGTCAAGGATTGGGGGAAAAGGAGAAGCAGAAATTGGAGTAGGGATATAATATATAAGAGGAAAAATAAATAATAAAATATAAAATGAAAAACAATGACAAAACACTTTATTTTACAAATAACAATAACTATAGATATCTCTTATGAGAGTAAAATTGAGTTTTCCTTTGTCCATGATTCTAATGATCACAAAAATATGAAAATCATTTCCAATGCTTCTTTTTGGACTATAGATAAATATAAGAGACATTATTTAGCACTATTGTAAGGACCTGTATACTGTTTCTCAAATGAGGAAGAATTGATTCACTATAGAAGAACTATTCTCCATGAACTTTCACTTTCTCTACAGTCCTTCAACAACATAAAAAAATGGAAATGAAAGAAAAGTACAGAACAATGATACAATTAGAAAATATTTTGCTTCTATGGATCAAAGAAGTTGAAATTGTTTAATATAAAATTTATGGTATATGACATACAAGATATATAGGATGTGTGATATAAGATGTCTGATATTTATAGTGTAAAATATATAGACTATGTTATATAAGAACTATGGAGCATATAATATAGGATATAAGGAATATATAATGTAGATACATAAAATTAATGGAGAACAAAGGACTATTGGTGATAGAGGGGATGTCAAGGTATAATTAGATAGCAACCAGTCAGAACACTAACAATTTAAACAGTGTTTCCTGTGTTTTCAAAAAATAGGCATATGTTAGAATATTTGTAGAAGCCTTTTTCAGGCTGAAGCCGATTCAAGCAGAAAACCTGATTTCAGAGTATGCCTTGACTCTCTGTAAATCAACCTTTCTTACTTTCAGGCCATGTTAGTAATGAAACCATGGGCTCCACTGGTGAGTCATACGATGACATTAAAAGATAGGTGCTACCTATAAAATAGCCAGCCTCCTTCTTAAAATTTCAGCCAGTAAAATTATTTTTCTTCATATCAAAATGTCTTGAGTACAACTGCACATACCTTTGTGATTCCCTAGCTTTCAGGTAATTTTAGCCACATTTTAGCTTCAAAACATGAACTTATAAAATTTCCATTTAAAAAATGTCTTTGAAGTCTCATATTAACTCTGATTATCTCAAAGATAGAAGGTGACAGGGGAGATGATCGTGTCTTTTGAAAATTTTCCCCTCAATTGAAATTCTATTACTTACCAAAGCCACAATATTAGTCAACAATGTAAAAATGCACCCCCTTGGCCATGTTATCTTAAAACATTGTCATGGGTTGGAAAATAAAGTAAATTTCCATGAGATGATTGTTATCTATGTTTCCCATCTGGCTTGCTCTTGCAAACATTTAATCTCCTGTTTGCTGCCAATGTTTCCCAGAAAGCCTTATAATTGCTTGAAATTTGTATGAACAGTTCCAGTCTGGTGCACGATTAGGGATGCACTATAAAATTTTCATTGCTTGATTTAGTTGAAATTACAAGATGGATAGGGAACAATAACAAAATATTTGTAGACTGTAAAATTACTAGTAGAGGTTTGTGAATAATAACAGATTAAAATTTCAATGTGTAATTAGAAGCCCCCAAAGAAAGAGATATCATATATGAACATAATTTAAAATGTTTTAATGAAAAACTTGATGTGATAAAACACCTTGAAATTTGACCTCTTCAGGGTTCATATGAAAGCATAGAAGACTGTTGTCCTGCTCTTTTGCACAGAACAAGCTTGGGCGTAAATCCTTAGTGTGATGTTACTACTCTCTGCTTCTCTATACCTAAAGAAGCACAGAGACATAAAAGTCGTAATAAATGGAAGTTATTATCAATGGCCTGCCAAGATTTAGATGATTAATCCTATTGGCTTCTGTTTCTGAAGTAAACTGATAGTATAAAATGGCTTTCTGACCCACTGAGGGCTACAATTTTCATGATTTTCATAGTTTTCCAGGTTTCCAAGTTTCCCAATCATTGGCCATGCTACTTCAGCATTTCAGCATATCCAATAATATGATACAACTGGTTGTGCCCATTAGTGTCAGTGAGAACTTATGTTGCCAAAAGCTAATTGAAATTTATATGGTCCCATATTACTACCTCAAGTGTTTCAGCTCGATGGATATATATTTTTTAAAATAGCATTTTTAGTTCATCAGCATAATGTAAACTTGTGTGGTGAGGCCAAGTAAAATAGAGGTAATGATAACTGAAGTAAACTAAGATTTTTGAAACCCTTTTTCTCAAAATGACCTGGTATAACAAATTCAATGTACAGAATCTCCTGTTCAGAAGCATACTAGAATATAAATCCAATGAAAAATACTTATCTTTTATTATCTCTCTATCTATCTATCTATCTATCTATCTATCTATCTATCTATCTATCTATCTACCTGTCTGTCTGTCTGTCTGTCTATCCTCTAATATCTGTCTGTCTATCTAATATCTAGCTATTTTAATCTATCAATCATCTATCTATCAACCATCTAGCTAATGTCCCATTTCTTTTTCTCTACATACCTACCTATCTTCCTATTATTCTAACATCTATTTTCCTGCCTTGAACACAGGAAGATATTCCACTTTTCACTGGACTAAATACATATGAAAATATGTAGTATATTAAAAAATAGAGTCTGAGGGATGAGCAGTCATTGTCTTTAGTTGTGAATACACTGTTTAACCCATCAAACTCCAATAGATAACCCCAGACTCATTGGCAATAATGGTCACACTCAATGAGTAACAAAACAAAATAATCAGGAACATGAAAAAGATATTTGTAGAGGAGTGTGGCATGGCTATACAAGGTAAAGATGAAGCTGGAAGATGATATAAGGGCTACATATAACTGGGCAGCAGAAGCATTCCCTATGATATAACATTCAGAAGCTGTATAGTCCTAAGATACAGACAGACTCACATGGAACCCTCAACTAACAGAGACAAGAACAGATATCAACACCCATTTCTTCTATCATATCTTCAATGCCAGAGATTCCATCTTTCATGATTGTATTCTGTGGAAAATGTTTGCATCTATGCATCCTGTTTTCTTATCTATACTTTTCCTAGAATGATCTCTTGTGTTTTCTTTATTGTTTTGCCTCCATTTTCAGATCTTGGACAGTTTTATCCATTTTCTTCAACTGTTTCCTTTTTCTTTGCTTTCTTTAAGGAATTTATTTATTTCCTCCAATTGTTTTTATTTATCTGGATTTCTTTTAAGAATTTATTCATTTCCTCTTTAAGAAACTCAATAATCTTCATAAAGTTGGTTATGCAGTTCTCTTTTGTTTCTGCTGTGTTAAAATATTCAGAACTTTTTCAATCAAATAACTGGGTTTTTGTGATAGCATTATTGCCCTGGATGTTGTTTATTGCCACTATTTGGGTTTGAGGTGATTATATGTTGAAGTTCTAATACCTAAGTTTGTCTCTGTTGTATGGGTATTTTGTTGCTTGATTTCTTTTACCTGTCTGGTCTCCTTGTTTGTTGGGGCTGTGGTTGAACAAACGGGCTTTACTTGTATTGGGGCTAGAGTTCTGTTGGCTCCAGTGGACTCTGGTTAAAAAGTAGGTCTTCAACTCTTTGGGACACTGGAAATCTAGCAGTCTGTGTTGTCTCTGGGAGATTGTGGAGTTTTATTCACATTTGGGGTCTGAACTTCTGGCATTTGCAGATATCTTGTGAGACTATGCCGGGGCCTAGCAAACACAGAAGTGGATGCTCACAGTCAGCTAATGGATGGATCACAGGGCTCCCAATGGAGGAGCTAGAGAAAATACCCAAGGAGCTAAAGGGATCTGCAACCCTATAGGTGGAACAACATTATGAACTAACCAGTACCCCGGAGCTCTTGACTATAGCTGCATATGTATCAAAAGATGGCCTAGTCGGCCATCACTGGAAAGAGAGGCCCATTAGGCTTGCAAACTTTATAGGCCCCAGTACAGGGGAACGCCAGGGCCAAAAAGGGGGAGTGGGTGGGTATGGGGGACTTTTGGTATAGCATTGGAAATGTAAATGAGCTAAATACCTAATAAAAAATGGAAAAAAAAAAGAAAAAGTAAAAAAAAAAATATAGAAGAAAGTTTCTCTAACCTAACTGAGGTCCCTATAGAGGTACAATAATTATACAAAACACAAAATAGATAGGAACAGAAAAACTATATTCTATCATGCATAATAATCAAAACAGTTTACACAGAGAACAATGAGAGAAAATGAAAAGCTGCAGAAGAAAATTACCAAGCAACATATAAAGGCAGAGTCATTAAAATCATGCCTGAAATTTCAATGGAAATTCTGAAAGCCAGAAAGCATTGAATGGATGGTCTACAAACTGAGAGAACACAGATGCTTCCCAGATTCCTATATCCCACAAAATTATCAATCACAATAGAAGGAGAAAGAAAAACATCCCACATCACTTCTCCGCCTTTTGACTAAGATCAAGTGAAAAGCATCCACCATAAAAGCAAATTTTATCTACAAATCTAGCTTCACAGAAGGTGACAGATGAAAAAAAAATCAACTTGGATAAGTTAAAAACACCCAAGGAAACATGAGGAATAATTAATCCTAATCCATCAAATGGGAAAAAAGGGGGAACTACACAAGAAAATAACAGGAATCAACAAGCATGGCTCATTGAAAACTCTCAATATGAATGGTCTCGATTCCCCAATAAAAGTAAATATACTTAGAGAATGGATGCAAAACAGGATTAATCCTTCTACTGAGTCTAAGAAACACACATTAAGATTAAGGAGATGTATCAGCTCTTGGTAAATGGGAAAAAAGAAAAAGAAATTCCAAGCAAATGGACCTAAAAGGCAAGCTGATCTAGCCATTTCACTATTTCATAAAATACACTTAAAACCAAAGCTAATCAGAAGATATAAGGAAGACACTATACATTCATGAAAGGCAAAGTCCACCCAGAGAATGTTGCAGTTCTTAAGATCTATATACCAAACACAAGGGCACACAAGTTCATGAAATATGTACTACTACACTTACATAACATATTGACCCTTACACATTGATCGTGCGTGACTTCAATGTTCTACTCTCACCAATAGTCATGTCATTCAGACAAAATTAAGTAGAAATACTGGAATTCAAGTACATCATAAAACAAATGGATCTAGCAGATATTTACAGAACATTTCATCCAAACTTAACTACCTCTCAGCACTTCATGAAGATTTCTCCAAAATCAAGCACATATTTGGATACAAAGCAAGTCTAATTAGACAGAAAAAAATTTAAATAACAACCCGTGTCCTACCTAACCACCAAAGAATAAAACTGCATGTCAGCACCCGTAACAACAGGAAGGTTAGAAACTAATGCAAATTGACCAACTCAGTACTGAATAGAAAATAGGTCAACACAGAAATTAAGAAGGAAATTAAAACATTTTTAGAATTGAAAAAAAAATGAATACACAGCATACTCAAGTCTATGGAGCACAATCAAGACATTTCTAAAGGGAAAAGCAATAATTTCCTACAAAAAAGTAACTATCATGATACCATATTAGCAATTCTACAGCATATATAACAACTCTGGGGGAAAAATAAGAAGAAATAACACCCCAAAATGTTTCAAGAAGCTTGCACTGTAGTAGGTTTCCAGATGATCTCTTTTATTTTTAACTGTTCTTTTCCAACTCGTATTCTCCCCCTTATCTTCTGCTTCCTATACTCTCTATATTTAGTCTTTCCACATCTCGTTCTGCCCTCTGTCACTTAATGACAATAAATTGTATTTCTCAACTTTGGGAGATCCTTTCCTCCTGCCCATTTTCTTACTTTGTATCTAATGTATGCAGTCATATGGATTATAGCATGTCTACCAAAGACTTAAAAATAACATCCACATATAAAGTACTATATACCATATTTGCCTTTTAGGGGCCCAGTTAACTAACTTAGGATGAGCTCTACTAGCTCCATTCATTTATCTGTGAATTTCACATAGACAAAAGCATCTTAAGGAAATTGTTTTCCACCCCATCACAGACCTGAGAAGGAATAAATTTTACCTGAATAGGCAAGAAGTACAGGGACTCAGCTTCCAAAAAAATTGTAGAAATGATGGATACAGCTGATTGCCTGGATAGTACCAAATAGTCTCTGAAATACTGGAGTGCCATCTTCTACCTTTATGTCCAGAATATCTGACAGGCTGTTCATGAATCAGGAACTGTGAAGTACTTGCTTGGTTTGTCGTGAAAGAGCTTGGCAATCAACTTCACTGTGTCCTTTTGTCCTTTCTGGACAGGATTCAGTCTGAAGATGAAGTTTGAATGGGGCACTAACTGGAGTTAACATGTTTCAGAGTAAAACAAGAATTAAAATTAATAAAAACATGTTTAAATGTCATATTTTGTGAGGTTTGTGAAGACCGCCTATCTATTCATAGAACATCTGAACAAGATAACATTGCCTGTCTTCAGCACCCTATTGTCTTTTAAAACCTGGATGTATACATTTGTGATGATCTAGAATAATATCTGATGTAACCATGATTGACTATCGTACTACTAACCTGTATTTCTTAAACATCCCTAATAGTTTACAATAGCAGCCATTAAAAGCACTGGGACAAATCCTTGTATTATTAAGTGATATGCATACATACATTATGCTGTAAGAAAAAATTATCTTAAAGTTTGTATCAACATACAAAGATTTATGTCAGTGAAAACCTTAAACCTGCATAAATATGCAACAATCCATACCAACTCAAACAGAAATAACCTTGAGAATAGCCATAGCTCTACGTGAAGAGTAGAGTCAATAATCTATACTTTTATTCTCTTACTTATATATCCCCTTTTTTCTTCTCAACTCTCTTCGCTTTTTCTAAGAAACACAGTAGAAAAGAGAAGGAAAGAGAGGAACCCCCAAGTCTAAGCTACCTATTTCATTTCCTTTCTGTCCAAGACCATACATTTTGTAAAAAAAAAAAAAATGTAAGCCATCCTCTACAATGACAATATATCTATAACCCATAAAATAACCAAAACTTCCTCCTCAACTTAAGAGATTTGTCCAACTTTCTTCTTATAATTCCTCCCTTCTGATTTTGGATGGAGAATACCTTTTTGGGGAACCAAAAAATTAAATAAATTAGAAAAATGGTTAGTCTTAAGAAAGCTAGCTGTAGCATTTGTTGTCTAGACACTGTGTGCTGTAAAAGTTCAGGCTTAAGTGAAGTCCTGACTGAATCAGTCAGACTCTAGTGCTGAACAAATTGAGTTCATCTCAGGTCAGCAGCTTTCTGAAGCTTTTCTGGAAGCTCGTTTCCTGAGAAATGGCATCTGAGGCAGGATCAGGTGTTCTAGCATCCTTGAGGGTGACTCTTGTTAGGGCTGCTTTCTTGGCTTTCCATTCTGCAACATACAATCTTTTGCAAGGTACATGTAGTTATATATTGACATTTCTATAGAGTATGCCATGTGTACAGATTAAGTGAAGATGATTTTCTGCTCCTTGTTTGAGCAGGTTAAACACAACCGTCTACCTTTAGAAGTTTGTTTGATTATCTAACCAAACTGTAATGAAAATCTCCATTCATGCCATATTGTGAGAACTCTGTAGTGTACAAGACTTATTGGTCATGCAAACTGATGGTTTGGCTGCAGACATTTATGTGTCCCAGTCAGTTATAGACGTTGCATTTAAGGGGAACAGCATATATCTTGGTCCCTTTGACTTTATTCTTGTCTCTATACCTGAGATTTACATTACATGTGGTCTTCTCAAGTCAAATATGGTGTTTATCAGTTTTTAAGGAATCCATAGATTTTTCTTTTCTGCTGAAAGAAATATAAAATTTCCTCCCCAAATTAACATACCTTCTTTCTTGATTTTGGAATTAGAAGTTCTATATGCTGATCTAATTCAGAAGTCTCTTCAAAAATCCAGTTTATGTTAGCAGTTGTACTATTTGTCTCGTTGACTTTAAAAAAATATTAGAGTCAACAAAGCACATTTTAAACCATCTTTGGGAAATACCATACCCCATTCTGCTCTATGAGCATTTCTTTCTAAGTCTTGTTAGAATATTTTATAATGGTTTGATGTAGAGGACTATAAGGTATATCTGTAGCGGGTTTTATGTCATGGTGTTAAAAGTATTGTATTCTAATGGATATGTATGAGTGAGCATCAACAGCTTTAATTTGCAAAGGTAGTTTTTAAGACAGAATTGTCTCTAACAAATGTGCAATCTTAGAATCTTCCCTCTCAGAATTCAAGCAAAAGCCCATTACAACATATATCAACTGTATGATGTATCAACATGTATACATATCTCAGTTTTCCAAACTCTATCAAATGAAACACACAGTGCATTGTGTGGCATTTTATCTTATACCTTGTTGTGTTGTTAATCCAACCCTAGATGTTCATATAGCCCAATAAGGAGAATCTGGATTATTAATTTAATATAGTGTAACTCTATGGGCTGCTATCCTGATTTCTCAAGCCCCAGTGGAAACTTCCCCTCTGGAAACACACTGTTTGATGTTATTGTAAGTTCCAAATTGGATTCATCTGAGAGTTTGCTATTTTGATTTAAAGATTTTTTTTTCAACCTCTGCTTTATGGTCTCTAATCTAGTATCTAATTTTTTAGTCTCATTTATCTTTAAGTCTATCTTTTTCTTATCTCTTCAAAGAGGGCATACAAAATTGTAATCACTGAAAGAGCAGCCATTTGTACACTGAGAAGCAAAGCAAGATCATAAGGAATCCAGACGCACTGTGTCACTGTGATTCCCTCTGACTTAAATAGAAAACATTTTTCTTTTTTAAACTCAAGACTTCTCCCTACAAAGATCATTTTACCAACTTTATAATTAATAACTTTATCAGTTCAGATGTATGGGGTATTTATTTTGTACCTTGTGGTATTGTTACCTCAACCCTAGCTGCTCAGATAGCTTAAGACTCCTGGCTTCACCTTATGACAACCCTGGCCAGGCCTTTTCAACTTTCTGTGCTTCTACATTGCTTTATGCTGCAGGACTTCAGACCTAGCTCACTCTAGTGTGCTTTTAACCATGCTGCTCTTGGAAGAAGTCACACTTATTGTGCCCTCATCTTTTGATCTGCTTTATTTTTTCCTTTTAAATATACCATGCCTCTTGGCCAAATAGCATGACTCCCCTCCAAATCACCTCCCAATCTTGCCTTTTCAAGCCGTACTCTTGGGGTTTAATTGCTTTAAGTTGGTCACAATCTGTAGAAGTTAGGTCTGTCTCTCCCTCCCAGGCCCATACTACCAGAAATGACTCACACGCAAAATATATTTACAAATACCTCAGTCATATAGCTATGCTCTTCTATGACTAGATCATAACTTAAAGTAACCCAATTCTTTTAACACACATTTTGCCATGTAGATGGTTACTGTGCTCAGTTACCATGTGTACATTTTGTCATGTCTTCTTGAGATAATATCTTCTGTCCAGCTCTATCCCAGAATTCTATCTGCCTCCCAGATGGCCCACAATCTATTCTACACTTTCCTATAGGCCATACATTTTTAATTTGTAGGTGATGCATCCATACAATACATTAGATATTTTCTAAGATTTCTAAATTTTTTCAAACTAATGAAAATACAGTTCCAAGTAGATTCACAACAAATTCTATAAGACTTTCATTAAGAACAATAGCTAACTGTTCTCAAATAATTCAAACAACAAAAAAAATAATAAAAGGAAGAAAGAAAGACAGGGAAGAAAGAGTAGAATACTTGAAAAACACCTTCTACAAAGCTAGGATATTCTAATAACCAAACCAGGTAAAAATTAGAACAATAATAGAGAAATACAAGCTAATATCATTAAAAACATTGCTAAAAATTGCCACAAAATACATGCAAACTGAATGCAAGCATACATCTAAATGATTATCAATCATGAAGACAACCATGTTGGCTTTGTTCTGAGGATATAGGTTTATATATTTAAGTTGATTAATGTAATAAAGCATAGGAATCAATTTAAAGATGTAAATAACACAATCATTTTAATTGATTAAGAGAAGTCCTTTGACAAAACCTAAGATAGTTTTGCAATAAGTTTTCTAAAGACAATAGTACTTAAGGATCATAGTTCAACATAACAAGCTTTTATATGACAGCCAACATTATCCTAAAGGAAGACTAACCCAAAGCAATTGATTTCATAAAAAATAGAAAACAGAAGGGTCTGTGAACTATTTTCATTCCTGTTCAATATAGTGCTTGAAGCCTGAGATAGAGCAATATCAAAAGAGAAATAAAGTAAACTGTCAGGAGCCATCTAAGATAGGTTAAGGCTAGTAGGTGGCCTTCCTTGAAGGGGATCACTGCTTTTGCATGCTCTGTGATGGGTGATCTCTATGAGAAAAAGTCCCCAAAATACGTTGTCTCACGATTGCTTCTTGCAGCTGATATGCCTTTCTAGTCTTTATTAAATTAACGTAATAATCCCTGGGTATTCAACCATTCTGTTGCTCAGATTTCCTGCACACCAACATAAAGATGAACTTTTATGAATTAATACTGTTTAGATGAATTAATGATATAGCATTCCTGATTTGAGTCAAATAATTGTAGGAAGAAAAATTTTAGAGATGGTTTTAGTTGCATTTCCTACAAAGATGTAATAAAGTTAGAATAAAGTATAGAATGTACCCATTCTTCATAATAATAAGTAAAGTCTGCATAATAAGAAATAAATGAATCTTCTACACGCTGGTCTTCCTTCTTCTTAAGCTTCATATGGTCTGGGACTTGTGTCATGGGTATTCTGAGTTTTGGGCTAATATCCACTTATCAGTGAGTACATAACATGTGTGTTCTTTTGTGTCTGGGTTGCTTCACTCAGGATGGCATTTTCTAGTTGTATCCATTTTCCTGAAAACTTCATGAAGTCATTTTCCCTCATATTTGGTATTTTATTGTGATTTAATACAGATAAACATTTATTGTCATATATTGAGCAAATTGACAAAGATTGATAGTTAATATAAGCTTTGCAAGTTATACATATAATAAAGGAGTAATACCCAGAACACACAAGTAACTTAAAAACCACAGAATCAAGAAACCAAGTAATCCAATGAAACATGGACTATAAATCTGAACATAGACCTCAAAATAAGAAAAAAATCTTAGTTGTAGCTCAAAATGTATTCTACATTCTTTGGATAAGTGAAAAACAAAGTAAAACTATTTTGAGATTTCATCTGAAATGAGACAAAATAGCCAAGATAATGGAAACAATTAATAGAGAGTGTTGGTGAGCTTGTGGAAAGAGGAAACTATCACTCACGCTTGGCAGAATTGCACACTGATGAACCTACTGTGAAAGCCAATGTGGAAAATTCCCAAAGTGCTAAATTAGACCAACCATGTGGCTGTGGTGGTCTGTTGCATGGCATTTTCCCCAAAGGATTTGATCTCCTACTACAGAGATATGTGCCCATGTGTCTGACACCTGCATACTGCTTGCTTTTGCCAAATTTAACCTGAGAGCAGTTAAATCCAAAGCCAAACTGAGAACATGCACATGTCCTTCAGCTGTTTCCACCTCTTTCTTTGTGTCTGTGTATGTGTGTGTATATCTTACTTTTCAAGTAACCAAAATTTTCACTCCTTTCCCTGAAAAGAAGGGGCATCTCTGAACTTATAAAACTACAAAGCCTTAATTTCATGTCCACAGTTGCCCAAAATCTTGTCCATGCTTTACACCTGGCACTCAGACTTGCACTCCTCTCTCTTCCTTTCTTTTTATCTTCTACCTTTTTCTCTTCCTTCCTCTCATGAGTGTTCCATAGTTTGACCAATAAGAGCTCACCATAGGTAGTTTATACCTTCTGTTCACTGTTCTAATTTTCAGGTTCCTCATTGCCACATCCTTGCCTGGCTCCCAAAGAATTGATCTGACCAGGGAAAGAAAGCAAAATATAGCCAGCTAGATACACAGAAAATCTTGGATCAGGTGAACTGCGTTTTATGATCACATAGCATCACATAGCGTAGCATCACAATATGTTTATTATATAGAGGTGAACAAAATGCAGGGCTATTATATGTAAATAAATAAGGAGGCATATTGTGATCCATGGGCTGCAAATTTATATATAGTTAATGCATATATATGGTTAATGCAGCTATATCAAGTAGATAATGTTTATCTATTCTCCGTAAGAGCAGTTTGTGTAGGGTAGCAGTCATCTTCAAGCCATAAATATGATAGGGGGGAGTTTTTACTGGAATTTTCTGCACACATTGTCAACATATAAAAATGTACCACAAGAATGTTACACTATTCCTGTGAGCATCACCATGGCTATGTAAACAGCACACATTCACACACGCCTTCACTCATAACCCCTCAACAAGTGTATGATCTGGAGCAACTGTAGAAGCCAGGAACACTAAAAGTGACTAAGGGGTAGTATAGAGGAAAACAGATGCTATGAAGGGGGAAGCAGAAAATGGGTAAAAACACTTAACTGATCAGGGGAGAGGGATGGTATAACAAAGAGAAAAGGAGAGGAGAAAGGGACACACTAACTACAAGCGAAAAAGCCATAGGGAAATCTATGATTTTATAAGCTTATTGTATATATAGTTATAGGTACTGTAATGATGCTCAAGGAAAAAAAATCATGAAATTATCAGTGACCTGAGAGATTATCAAACAGCCGAAATGGTTGAAGAATGGCTTACAGAAGACAGTCAGAAAAAACCAATACCACAGTGCTTGAACATTTTCCTAACTTATAACAATATTTTATATAGTGCCACACCACACATTTCTCTAACACTCATTGTAAATTTATTCCTACCTAGTATGTTATTGTGACTTCATTCAAGTAATCTTTGAAAATATATTAATACTAACATGACTTCACCTAATCCCCTGACTTGTGTCTTAGAAGATGCAAGGAAGAAAGCATAGACCCTGCAGTGGTACTATGAGCATGCTATCTTAATTTCAAAACTCTATAACTAATTAATATAAAAATACATCTGTTATTTTAAGTTAATAAAAGTATAATTTGCAACAGCCTTATGAAATTAACAAATTTGCAGCCCATGGATCAAAATATACCTCAAAATGAGTAATAAAAAATCATGCTAAGAGATGTTACATTATCTTAATGATAAAATTATGAATGTTTAGCTGATAGGAGCAATGATTGTAAAAATGGAAGAAATAAAATAAGTAAATTTGTAGTGAAGGATTCCATATAATTTATGTAGCTACTATCATTTCACAAACATCATCTATCCTTTAAGTATTAGATATGCTTAATGAAGTGTTTAAAGAAAGGACTGAAGTAGCAATAAACTTTAAATAGAAGAAACAAAGCAAACACTATACCTGTGAAGTGATCAAGGTGAGCATCATTGGGTAAATTTAAATTTATAGCAAACATTTTTCAGCAGTGTAGTAACAATTGTGTAACATGACTGTTATCCCTCTTCTTTAAATCATAATCCCAATAGGGTAAATTAATAAATTTAATTTAATAATTGAAGTTAATCAAAAATAATGTTTCTGAAATTGATCCAGGTGAGAATAAAATACATGATAATTGTACATAATATCATATCATAGCTGGATTCAGAAACACGAAAATGTTATTAAAAAAATCTTGTGAAACTTCACTGAAGTTTAAACTTTAACCAATGACTGTGACCCAAGATTAACTCAGTAGATTTAAGAGATGTGGCATAATAAAAAATGATGTTTAAAAACTACAATGGCTGCAATGTATATCAGAAAATTCAGGTTTTCAGGTACAGAGGGGAAGCTTTGATTTTTATATACACTTGTAAACATAGCAGTAGATTTTAGGACCTACATAAAATCTCAACATGGCCATAGACCTTTGAAAACCCAGTGTGGGAGTCAGAGACTACAGAACTAAATGTCTTTTACCCACAAATGTAGCTTAAAATAGCGAATTCCAGGTCTGGTGAGGAAAGGAAAGAGATGAAGATCAATAGTAGGTATAGCTGACCTTCTTTCTTCTCTGGTCTCTATGTGTGCAGATATGCATAGGTACCCACACATGCACAATCTGTATGCATGCAAATGCATGACAGCCAGACACAGTGGAAAAAAAAAAACCAATACGAGAAATCTCTGGACTAAACTTTATTGTAAAATAAATTTATTAAAATCAAGAATCTAAAAAATGTCTTTAAAGTAGAGGTTTCATGTATAGAGAAGGAATTAGAAATGACAATAGACTTTCATTGGAAATGATGCTACCAAAAGATGGTGTGATAAAATCAGGTTTTTAAGGGAGAATATTTTCAAATTTCAAAACAAATTTTTGAAGATATTTTCACTAAATAATTCTGGGTTATTTTATTTATTTATTTTTGGTTTTTCAAGACAGAGTTTCTCTGTGTAGCCCTGCCTGTCCTAGAACTCACTCTGGAGACCAGGCTGGCCTCGAATTCAGAAATCCGCCTGCCTCTGCCTTCCAAGTGCTGGGATTAAAGGTGTGTGCCACCACTGCCCGGCAATTCTGGATTATTTTATGTACAAAAAGAAAGGAAACTTTGACATCTCGTATAAATTTTCACAAACATGGAGGAAGAAAAAATGTAAAATTTGATAAACCTATGACTATAAGATCTATTTTATGACTTTTAATATATCTAACTAATAACAGATGTTTAGAGGTATTGTATTATTTAAATAATGAAAGTATAACTAGCTGATATAAATAAATGATTCTATAAAGATAAATAATAATGGAGACTGAACTTTAAAATATATGAGCAAATAAAATATATACTCACAGCAAAAATAGAGAGTTAAAAATTACTGTGTGCACTTCTAGCATATGAAGTCATTTGAAACTAAGCGAGAATAAGTTAAAGATACGTGTAAACTCTAGGTTAAGCTATGATAAATAAAAACCAAATAAAAATAAAGCAACAAAGCAAAAATAAATATAATGCATAAACCTTGTCTAGTCCCTTATTTTAGTGGGATTGCTTCAATTTTCTCTCCATTTAATGTTTTTATATATTTTTAATTAGGCATTTTCCTCATTTACATTTCCAATGCTATTTCAAAAGTCCCCCATACCCTCCCCCCCACTCCCCTACCCACCAACTCCCACTTTTTGGCCCTGGCGTTCCCCTGTACTGGGGCATATAAAGTTTGCAAGTCCAATGGGCCTCTCTTTCCAGTGATGGCTGACTAGGCCATCTTTTGATACATATGCAGCTATAGTCAAGAGCTCCGGGGTACTGGTTAGTTCATAATGTTGTTCCACCTATAGGATTGCAGATCCCTTTAGCTCCTTGGGTACTTTCTCTAGCTTCTCCATTGGGGGCCCTGTGATATATCCAATAGCTGACTGTGAGCATCCACTTCTGTGTTTGCTAGGCCCCAGCATAGTCTCACAAGAGACAGCTCTATCAGGGTCCTTTCAGCAAAATCTTACTAGTGTATGCAATGGTGTCAGCGTTTGGAAGCTGATTATGGGATGGATCCCCTGATATGGCAGTCTCTCCTTTTAATTTAATGCTGGCTGCTGGTTTGCTGTCTACTGCTTTTACTATGTTTAGGTATCTGCCTTGAATTCCTGATCTTTTAAGACATTTAACATGAAGGGATATTGAATTTTGTCAAATTCTTTTTTAGTATCTAATGAAATGATAATGTGTTTTTTTTCCGTTGAGTTTGTTAATGTAGTAGAGTGCATTGATAATTTCCATATATTGAAATATGCATCCCTGAGATAAAGTCTACTTTTTTTTTTACTTTTTCTTATTAGATACTTTATTTACATTTCAGATTTTATCCCCTTTCCTCATTTCTGCTCTGAAAATTCCACTATCCTATTCCCTACTTCTACTGCTCACTAACCAACCTACTCCTGCTTCCATGTCCTGGCATTCCACTACACTGGAGCATCAAGCCTTCATATGACTAAGGGCCTCTCCTCTCATTCATGTCCAACAAGGTCATCCTCTGATATTTTTAAGACTGGAGCCATGACTCCCTCCTTGTGTACTCTGGGTTGGCGGTTTAGTCCTTGGGAGCTCTGAGGATACAGGTTGGTTCATATTGTTGTTTCTCCTACGGGGTTGCAAAACCTTTCAGCTCCTTGGGTCCTTTCTCTAGCTCCTCCATTGGGGACAATGTGCTCAGTTAAATGGATGGATGTGAGCATCTACTTGTGTATTTGTCAGGCACTGGTAGAGCCTCTCAGGAGACAGTTATATCGGGCTCCTGTCATCAACAACTTGTTGGCATCCACAATAGTGTCTGGGTTTGGTAACTGTATATGGGATGGATTCTCAGGTGGGACAGTCACTGAATGACCTTTCTTTCAGTTTCTGCTCCAAACTTTCTCTCTGTATCTCCTTCCATGGGTATTTTGAGGAACATTTCCTGAAAAAGACACCAATGGCTTATGCTTTAAGATCAAGAATCAACAAATGGGACCTCATAAAATTGCAAAGCTTCTGTAAGGCAAAGGATATAGTCATTAGGACAAAACAGCAACCAACAGATTGGGAAAAGATCTTTACCAACCCTAGATTCCACAGAGGGTTAATATCTACTATATACAAAGAACACAAGAAGTTAGAGTGAAGAGAACCAAATAACCCTATTTAAAATGGGGTATAGAGCTAAACAGAAGTCTCAACTAAGGAAAATCAAATGCTAAGAAGCACCTAAAGAAATGTTCAATATTCAGTGTCATCAGGGAAATGCAAATCAAAACAAGCCTGAGATTCTACCTCACACAAATCAGAATGGCTACAATCAGGTGAAAGCAGATGCTGGAGAGAATGTAGTGGTGGAATTGCAAGCTGATACATCCACTATGGAAATCAATTTGGCATTTTCTCAGAAAATTGGACATAGTACTACCTGAGGACCCATCTATACCACTCCTGGGCTTTTACCCAGAAGATGTTCCAACATGTAATAAGGACACATGCTCCACTATGTTCATAGAAGCCTTATTTATAATAGCCAGAAGCTGGAAGGAGCCATAAGTCCTTCAACAGAGGAATGGGTACAGGAAATGTGATATATTTACACAATGGAGTACTACTCAGATGTTAAAAATGATGAATTCATGAAGTTCTTAGGCAAATAGATGGAGCTAGAAAATATCATCCTGAGTGGAGTACCTCAATCACAAAAGAACACACATGGTATGTACTCATTGATAAGCATACCCAGATACAATTCACAGACCACATGAAGCTCAGGAGGAAGGAAGACCACAGTGTGGATGAAGCCTACTTGATCATGGTGAATGATCATTTTGATGTGTTCTTGGATTCGGTTGGCAAGAATTTTACTGATTATTTTTGCATCGATATTATAAGGGGAATTGGTCTGCAGTTCTCTTTCTCTGTTGGGTCTTTGTGTAGTTTTGGTATCACAGTAAGGACACATGGTCCACTATACATAATAGCCTTATTTATAATAGCCAAAAGCTGGAAAGAACTCAGATGTCCCTCAACAGAGAAATGGATATAGAAAAAGTGGTAGATTTACACAATGGAGTACTATTCAGCTACTAAAAACAATGAATTCATGAAATTCTCAGGCAAATGGATGGAACTAGAAAATATCATTCTGAGTGAGGTAACCCAGTCACAAAAGAACACACATGGTATCTACTTACTGATACGTGGTTATTAGCCCAGAAGCTCAGATTACCCAAGATTAAATTCTCAGACCACACAAAACTCAAGAAGAAGGAAGACTGAAGTGTGGATACTTCAGTCCTCCTTAGAAAGGGAAAAAAATATCCATGGGAGGAGATACAGAAAAAAAGTGAGGAGCAAAGACTAAAGGAATGACTAGCCAGAGACTACCCTACCTGGAGATCCATCCCATATACAGTCACCAAACCCAGACACTATTGTTGATGTCAACAAGTGCTTGCTGACAGGAACCAGATATAGCTCTCTCCTGAGGGGCTCTGCCAGTGTCTGACAAATACAGAAGTGGATGATATCAGTCAAACATTAGATTGAGCATAGGGTCCCAAATGAAGGAGCTAGAGAAAGGACTGAAGTAGCTGAAGGAGCTTGTAGATCTATAGGAGCAGCAAGAGTATGAACCACCCAGTACCTCCAGTACTCACAGGGACTAAACTATCAATCAAAGGGTACACATGGAGGGAATCATGGTTTCAGCTGCATATGTATCAGAGGATGGCCTTGTTGGACATCAATGGGAGGAGAGACCCTTGGTCCTGAGAAGTCTTGATGCCCCAGTGTAGAGGAATGCCAGGACAGGGAATCGGGAGTGGGTGGGTTGGTGAGCAGGAGGAGCAGAGATGGGATAGGAGGTTTTGGGAGGGGAAACCAGGAATGGGTATAACATTTGAAATGTAAATAAAGAAAATATCTAATTAAATTTAATGCATAAACCAAGGTATTGTGATCAAATAATATTTAATATTTAGCTTTTCTAAAACAAGTTGGTTTATATTAGTTGGTTTTAAGTATCTGCATCTGTCTCAGTCATCTGCTTGTTTGGCCTCTCAGAGGAAAGCCATGATGGGCTCCTGTCTGTATAGGCACACCATAGCATCAGCAATAGTGTCAGGCCTTATAGCCTCCCCTTGAGGTAGATCACAACTTAGTGGTTTCATTGGACTTCTTTTTCCTTTGTGTCCTCTCCATTTTTGTCCCTGCAGTTCATTTAGAGAAGAACAATTTTGAGTCAGAGTTTTTGACTGTAGGATGGTAACCCCATCCCTCCACTTGATGCCCTGTCTTTCTACTGGAGGTGGACTCTACAAGTTCCCTCTCCCTAGTTTTGAGCATGTCATGTAAGGTCTTCCCTCTGGGTGTTGAGAGTCTCTCACCTCCCAGGTCTTATTGGACCACCATGCCATACCATCAGATACTTAGTGCCATGGCCTTGATATGATGTAAATCATGGACTATACTTTTTATTTAAAAGGAAAATTTCATCCATAATTAATTAAAACTGTCTTACTAATACCCAACTCAAAAACAAATCCAATGTATATATTTAAAGTCAATTATATAGGCACATCATATCCATATATCCTAAAATTACAATGACCTCATCAAGGCCTGTGACCTCTCTTGTCATAGACTTTTGATCCAGATTGCAGCATTCAGTCTGAGCTCCCTCCTAGGGAGTACACCTTAAATCCAATCAGAAGATAATAGACTAAAGATACAATCATGCTAGTCTTGTAGTAGGGTCTGATGCCGGGATTGTAGCATTTGGGTATACAAATGAAGTAGATTGCTTGTGAAAACTCTCCCCAGCAGCCTTTATGGGGTTTCCTCATTTCATGAATATCAGTCTTCAGGGTAAGGCAGATTCCTGAACAATATCATCCCCAGATTTTCAAATCTGAGAGGATGACATTGTATGTGGTGTCTACAGCCATAAATGTTTAACAGTTAGTTCTGGAATCAATACCAGTAGTAACATTCCCTGAATAATTTGTGGGGATTCAGATTCTTTGGCCAAGTACTTAGAATAACATAGCCCATTTCCTGGTTTTCACCAAAATGTACTTTCTGGCTCTTAAGTATGCTTTATTCCAATCACAAAAGGTGCCTATGTTTACATTACTCTTAGTCAGTGTTCTATTGCTGTGAAGAGATACCATGACCACAGCAGTTCACATAACATAAAGCATTTAAATAGGGTTTTATTCTAGCTTCAGAAATTAAGTCAGTTTTCATCATGGCACAACGTAAGGCAGCACTAAGGTAGATATAGTGCTGGAAAAAAAAAAGCTGAGAGTTCTACATCTGGATCCAGAGACAGCAGGTAGAAAGACTGGGCCTGTTGTTGGTTTCTGAAACCTCCAGGTCAGGTTATGTGGGAAGCCACATGTGCCGTTGCTGAGTGGCACTGACTACTGCTGGCCACCACGCATAAGATTGGACAAACAACTTATGTGTACATATGCAGTAAAGTTTTTTGCAAAGACACTGCCTGGCCCAGGCATGATAATGAGGTTCTGTAAGGTACTGAGAGTATAACCAATCAGATGTGAGACATGCAAATGAGGTATGATAATGAGGTTCTGTAAGGTACTGAGAGTATAACCAATCAGATGTGAGACATGCAAATGAGGTATGATAATGAGGTTCTGTAAGGTACTGAGAGAGAGTAGCCAATCAGATGAGGAACATGCAAATGAGGCTTAGTGCATAACCAATCCGGGTGTGAGACACGCCCCTCCTAGGCCTATAAAAGCAGCACCAGTTCTGGGCTCGAAGTCTTTTCGCCTCTACAATCAAGCTCTCCCAATAAACGTGTGCAGAAGGATCCTGTTGCAGCGTCTTTCTTCCTGGTCAGTTGAGCGTGCGCAAGAAGTGGTGCCGAAACCCGGGACAAGAAACATCTTCAGGCAGGAGCGAAGACCCCTGCTACAGGGAGGATTCAGAACTGCATCACGGGGAAGGAACCTGAAATGGGCTTTTGAAGTCCCAAAGACTACTCCTAGTAACAGACTTCCCCCAAGTAGGTCACAACTACTCCAACAAGATCCCACCTCCTATTCCATTTCAAGCAGTTCTGCTCCCATTGCAGCAAGCATACAACTAGGATCTCAACAAACAGGCACATCATCCTTCAAAAATGGGAAAGTAGCCATAGGATACATGGTCACCCTCACAGACATTTCATTCATGCCTGGATCATCTTCATTTCCATATCACATCATCCTATGATACAAGCACATACAAAACCACCTCTATAAGTCATCTTCAGTTCTGTTGATCTCTGGACATCAATTGTGTTATATAAACTTATCTTTGTACCCCAGATTTCACATCAATAAAATAGATAATATATTATTCCATACAAGTTTATCTTTCTGAAGCAATTTACTATATGACATTATTTCCAGACAGATATTAACAATTGTTTTCACACCCTAAATAAAAACTGCTGATAAACTATGCCGGGGCCTAGCAAACACAGAAGTGGATGATCACAGTCAGCTATTGGATGGGTCACACGGCCCCCAATGGAGGAGCTAGAGAAATTACCCAAGGAGCTAAAGGGAACTGCAACCCTATAGGTGGAACACCAATATGAGCTAACCAGTACCCTGGAGCTCTTGTCTCTAGCTGCATATGTATCAAAAGATGGCCTAGTCAGCCATCACTGCAAAGAGAGGCCCATTGGACTTGCAAACTTTATATGCCCCAGTACAGGGGAACTCCAGGGCCAAAAAGGGGGAGTGGGTGGATAGGGGATTGGGGGGGTGGGTATGGGCGAACCTTTGGGATAGCATTGAAAATGTAAACGAGGAAAATACCTAATTAAAAAAAAAAGCTAATAAAAAAAAAAACTGCTGATAAACCAAAGTAAAGATACAATCAAAGGCCAACTTGTTTAATTTTTTTAATTAAAGTAAATACACTTTATTTCAAAATAAAAAATTGGTTGTATTGAAATAGAACACAAGAAAATTTCCAGGAAGGAGCAAGAGATAAAATATGAATTCTGAATATATTACAGGACAGACGACCCTTCATATCAACATTTTTAAATTATTTTAATTAGATATTTTCTTTGTACACACTTCAAATGCTATCCCGAAAGTTCCCTATACCCTACCCCTGCCCTGCTCCCCTACCCACCCACTCCTACTTCTTGGCCCTAGCATTCCCCTGTACTGGGGCATATAAAGTTTTCAATACCAAGGAGCCTTTCTTTCCAGTGATGGCCAAGTAGGCATGTTCTACTACATATGCAGCTAGAGACACGAGCTCTGGAGGTTCTGGTTAGTTCATATTGTTGTTCCACCTATAGCGTTGCAGACCCCTTCAACTCCTTGGGTGCTTTCTCTAGCTTCTCCATTGAAGGCCTTGTGTTCCATATTATAGATGACTGTGAGCATCCACTTCTGTATTTGCCAGGCACTGCCATAGCTTCATAGGAGACAGCTATAACAGGGTCCCTTCAGCAAAATCTTGCTGGCATATGCAGTAGTATCTGGGTTTGGTGGCTGATTATGGGATGGATTCCTGTGTGGAATAGTCTCTGGGTAGTCCATCCTTTTGTCTTAGCTCCAAACTTTGTCTCTGTAACTTCTTTCATAGTTATTTTGTTTCCTATTCTAAGGAGGAATGAAGTATCCACCAGTTGGTCTTCAAGAAAAGGCCAACTTGTTAAACAGGAAGATTTTATCAGGTTACTTACAGAACTATAATGAAAAGTTATTTAAAGATTAAGAATGACTCAAAGGGAGATATATCACCAAATTCCACTTCAGAGTGTGTGACACATAACAGAAGCTAGAAACCTGAAACACACTGTACAATTTATAAAGAGCTTAATAGGTTGGAGACTTTCCTGGTAGATCAACCTCTATGAAACAAGTTGGTTGATTTGTCTTTTCTAGGTAGTTGCTACTTGGAGAGCATTTGTCATTAATCCTTGAGGTTTACATAAGCTTGAAGAGGAAGGAACTTCATGAATCTGGTCAGTTTCAGGGAATTCCTGAAGCTTTATTGAGTTCTTTACTCCCTAAATTTAATGAGCTCTCCTTTGTAATGGAACATTTCACCTCTTCATAAAATGTTAATTTATTATTTCCTTTTAATCATACTGTTATAAAATATCTTATTTCATCTCCCTTCAACATACTTTGCCTAAATAAATTTCTCTACAAAATGGAAATTTTAATATAACTACTACACAATACAATTGTTAATTGGGCTTAATTGTAGGAGTATTAATGAGGAATTACTGAAAGATGCATGAGTGATTCAAGGGCAACTATGTCAGAAAGAAAGTTGATAGGTCTAACAATACCCTCTCTGCAGGAATTGGTAATAATTTTTCAATGTTGTAGAGTAAGAATGTAAATTCTGTGTGTTTCAAGAACTTCACTACTTTTTCTTAAGTAATTCTTTACTTCTTCAGCCTTGTGAGTTTATTTTATATCCTGATACCTAGGTAATATCTCTCCAGGGCAGAAAATTTCAATTTATAGGTAAAAGTTATATAATAGTGTGAGCATTATTCAAAATAAAAGGTGGAATGGTTATGCTAGTAACAAAGTACAATTCAGAAAAAAGAATAGGGGCATACCTAAAGTACAACTTATAAGCACTTAGCATTTTCCCAAATGTGTGAAACTATAAATTTCAAAAACATTAGGCAGATTTATAATTATATTTAAAGGTTTCCAAATCCTTCTCATTTCATTGATAGAATAAAAAGCCACTTTGGAATATGAATAATGTACAACACAACCTAACTAACATTTATTGATCTTTATGTGTCATTTTTCAAATTGTCTATGCTCTTATTTTTAAATATGGTTTGTTTTAGATAGAATATTCCTGGGTTTATTTTTTTTTAATCTAAACTAACAAATGTTGTCTTCTAATTGAAAGTGTATAACTGTAACTTTAAATTTTTGATATGTTTTTTGGAATTATTATAAATGTATGTCACATTATTATGCATAGACAGTCACAATAATTTCAAAAATATTGAAGTTATATATCATGTATTTATAAATATTTAACTGAGCCAGCAATTCAAAGATATTTAAAGCTTCCAAAATATTTGAGTTAGATAATAAAATGTTGAATAGTATGAAATTTCAACAAATTCTGATTTGAGCTAAAATAAAAATATACTCTATCAAAAGTCTTAAATAAAGAGATATTAACAGTAATAAATACACCACAAAAAATAAAATTCTAAAATCACTGATGTCATCTTTCAACTTTAAAGTGAAAAATAAGCACTTGTGTACTTCTATGGAACCAATTAAATGGACTCTGTAGGCTCTATGCAGCAATATTAAATGGACTATGTAGCCTATCTACTCTGAGAGTAGAACTAGGTGAGACATAAACACAAAAAGAAAAGAAAACCATAAACCAAGATTCCTGATAAATATAGATGTTACATTTCTTCACAAATTAAATACAGACTTCAAAACGTTTATTCACCATTGATTACATCGGTTTTAGCTCAAAGATGCCAAATTGACATCAGTCAAATAATAAATGTGATAGGCTGTGAAGTGGACTTAAAGGCAGAAATCACGTGATCATTTCAATACATCAGAAATTATCTTTTGACAAGATGCAGCATTTATTCAGGATAAAAGTAACAAAATGAACAAGGTTGAAGGAAATGTGTCTCAATATAATGAAAGCTATACTTGGCAAACTCAAAATCAACATCTTTCAAAGTGGAGAATAACTCCCCCAGTGGAATCCCATTAAATCGGGAACACAGTCTCCATTCCTTAAGTGCTAGCTTGAACAGTAAAAGAAGAGAAGGAAATAAAACCATACAAATCATAAAAGAAGATATCAGAGTATCAGAGTTTGAAGATGCTGTGATTCTTTACAGAAGAGACTCTGAACTTAGTAAGAGAAAACTTGGAGGACTATCAACATTTTTTTAAAATTATAGAATACAAATTAAACACCAAAATTAGTAGCATTTACATAACAATGACAGAACTTAGTAAAAATTGGAAAAATAATTTCATTAATAATAATAGTCAAACCCCAAAACAACCTTGAAGTAAGCCTAACCAAAGGAATGAAAGACCGCTATAAAGAAAACTTTATTTTTATTTATTTTTATTTTTTTTAATTTTTTATTAGGTATTTAGCTCATTTACATTTCCAATGCTATACCAAAAGTCCCCCATACCCACCCACCCCCACTCCCCTACCCACCCACTCCCCCTTTTTGGCCCTGGAGTTCCCCTGTACTGGGGCATATAAAGTTTGCGTGTCCAATGGGCCTCTCTTTCCAGTGATGGCCGACTAGGCCATCTTTTGATACATATGCAGCTAGAGTCAAGAGCTCCGGGGTACTGGTTAGTTCATAATGTTGTTCCACCTATAGGGTTGCAGATCCCTTTAGCTCCTTGGGTACTTTCTCTAGCTCCTCCATTGGGAGCCCTGTGATCCATCCATTAGCTGACTGTGAAAACTTTAAAATTCTGAAAAAATAAGTTGAGAAAAATTCTGGAAGTTGGCCACAGCTAATATGTTCATAGACTGGCATTACTAATGTAATAAAAATAAATATTTTACCTAGATTTAATACAACCCCATTCAACCTCTTCAGTCATTATTTATAAAAATAGAAATAATCTTAAAATATATATATGAAAAACAGGGAGTCAAAGCAACCATGTATTAAAAAAAATAAAAATAAAAAAGGCATTATCATGTCTGTTCTGAAGTTATAGACCACAGCCTTAGTAATGAGAACAACATGATATTGAAACAAAAGAAGAAATAGAGATAAACAAGATAGCGCAGAGGAACCTGGTCTAAGTCGATGAAATGAGTCACCTTGATTTTTACAAAATTTCCAAAAATATACACCATAGAAAAGTCAGCAACCTTAAAAAATGGGTTATGTCACTTAGTAGTATCCTAAGATAGTTGAATGTAAGGGGTCTTCAGTGGGAGAGAAGTTTTTTTGTCATTGTAAAGTTATCCAACTACTTGTGTTTGCTATGTCATAGAGAGCTTACTCTCTATGCCCCTGTGTAAGTCAGTATAATTTCTGATTGTATTCTAAAATGCTTATAGCCACAAATAAATATAGTTTTCACTTCTGACAAATAAAGCTTTCTTTTGCATTAACTATAAATCATTATGGAAATTTACAACTGGTCAAAATGCTCAGGATTTCTGGTGTTTGTTCAGTTGGAATTGATATATCTACAGCAAAATCTCCACATATAAGACTCAGGAAATATAATGGAAAAGGGGGCAGAACACTTTCAAGAACTAGAGGACCAGGATATGTCTGCAAGTTTGTACCTTCTGGATGTAAAAAGAAAACTACATCCAGGAAATCTAAGAAAATATATGGTTGTATAAACCAGATGCAAATAATGGCAATACCAGTTGATATTCCAGTTTTGATAAAGGAAATTTTACAAGTCCCTACCCCTAGATGAAGAACTAAGGCATTTAATAACTGCTGTAAAGGAGGAGAATTGCTTCTGTAGGACTAACAAGCCTGCTAAATGGTTACCCAAAACCAAGTGGTCAGTTCTAAAACCATTCATAGGAACAATATTAAATGGACTCTGTAGGCTATATGCAACAATTATAATTAAAGCGTAGGACAACATGAACCTTAGAGTGAGCAGGGGTGAGTACAGTTGACCTGGTGGAAGGGGAAGCATGAGGGAAGTTAATGATGTGCAGACAGCAAGTATATATAAAGCTATCCAGTCGATATACATGAATAAAGTAATACATTAAAGGAAACAAAAGTATTGAGCATAAGATAGAAACCAAACACAAAACTATTGATCATAGGAGAGAAAAAAAAAACATCACAAACAAAACATGTGTTATTATCCAGAGAGATCACAAAAGAAGAAATTCAAATGACAAGTAAAATTTCTTGGAAGTGTTCAACATCATTAACTATCAAAAAAGTTAAAACTGCTGAGATTTCATCCCACCTCTGTGAGAATGGCTCTTATCAAGAAATCAAATAGCAAAGCTGCTGAGGAGGTAGGAAAAGAGAAAGCCGTATACATTACTGGTATGAATGTAAACTTTCAGAGCCTGTAAGTATGGTGGAGTAAGCCTCTCAGTGTGGAGGTTCCCCAAAAAGCTAGAAATAGATGTAACCTGGGGCCCAGCTATGCTACTCCTGGATATATTCCTAACAGATTCTTTATCCTGTATAGAGTTTCTCATCTACATTTATTACTATCCAATTTAAAATAGCTTATAAACAGGATCAAACTAAATACAATGAAAAGTAATGAAAATGACTACACAATGGATCTATTAGTTCCATTTAGATCTAAAAATAAATAAACAAATAAATAACTCCACAATTATAAATTTTGCAGGTAAAGGGACCAAGCTGAAAAAAATTATAGTGAGTAAAGTACTCCAATCATATAAAGATAAATGTATAATCCTATATCCTAGTTTTGAATTTAGGCTTATTTGGACTGCTTGTAGAAGCCATGAAAGTAGAATGGGCTACTGGGGAGTGAAATGGCTTAAGAGAGAAGAGATACTAACATAGGCACTATAAGAGTAGAGACAGGAAATACTAGGAATGGAAAGATTTAAGGGGTGGAAAAAGATTGGAAGAGTTGGGACAGAAAGAGGAGAAAGTGAGAGAAGACTAACCTAAATAAAATGGTTCCAGAAGAACTTTTTATAGGCCCACTACTTGTAAGTGAACAAGGTAAATAAGTTAAAGCAAACAGAATTATGAATGAGACATTACCCTGCTCCTTTTCACAGGTATTTCATAAAATCTTGTTGCCAGATCACTGTGTTGACAATGTTGTTAAACGAGTAGCAAGATCCTCCTACAAACAGTATAAGCCCCTGTTACCTTTTCTGGTTACCCACTGGAACTAGCTGATATCCAGTCTAATGTTAAAGATACCACACAGCTTATACAATATGCAGAAAAATCAACCTGGAAGTGAGCTACAAGCTTCCTCCCTGTTGGCTGTCTTCCATAGTGCCAGAAGGTGTTATGCAGGCTGCTGAGACATCAATAGTCACACCCAGCTGTGAACTCTATGAACAATCATACCAACCTGCCAGGCAAGATGTGTTGTGGCAATAACTGACTGTTCTCTGACTGGATTTTAGGACTGATCTACAGGAGGCAATCCATGAATGGCACTGCAAATTTAGTGAAAAGTGCATGGGTGAGGAAGTCATAGACCCTAGTGTGGAACTTATAACAGCTGCTTAGCTAAGTTGACATGACACCAAACGACCTTCTAAATATTTATGTTTATGTTCATAGGCAAACGCTGCTCTCAGTTTTCATCCAAAATGTGCCTTATTGCGATGAATTCCGGTGAATATAGGTGCTAAGGACAGTGGTAGGTCAGGCCTAAATCCTAAACTGAGAATTTATACCAGTACCTCTAAGGTTCAAGGAACATTGCAGAATAGCAAAAGAAAGAATGAAAATGTGAAGAGCAGGATAGGAAAAGGGGCTGTAAACTAGTCTTATGGTCATAACAGAGTCATTGGTTGAACACTCAATGTACAGTATATACGTTAACAGAGCCCGAACAAGACTGGGCCTGGCATAGGTCATGTTGGAGCTCATAAGGCCAGAATTGACCATGAAGAGTACTTGGCTACTGGTTGATTATGGGGAAGGGGAAATTGTCTTCATATGAACTTCTCAAAAGACTACCAGGTTCCAATGGATGGTTCAAAGCCCAGTCACCACACAGATGACTATAATTAAACACACACACACACACACACACACACACACACACACACACACACACACTGCAAGAATATGAAAGAGATATATATTTAAGAAGCAGAAACTGGCCTGGTATGAGGGAAGAAGAGGGTAAGGAATGAAAGTAAATAGACTGTATGGTGTGCATGTTTGAAATTGTCAAAGAACAATTTTAATGAAAGTTTTAAAATAAAAACACAAAATAGGAGATAACAAATTAAACACCAAATAAACAAAGTGTAAATAATGGTAAGGAATAGGAATTGATTAAATAGGACCATATTAATTGAATAATCCATATATCACCTGAACCTATGCACAGGTTTGCTTCCGACTATTTCCCTTGGTCATATCTGAGAGGACTTGTGGTACAGCATCTTGTCTTTCTGTTCTCTGAAAACTATGTTCCTCATCCATCAAACAAACATGAGGGTCTCTCCCTGGAGTGGCCATATGAGATAGAGAATCAGCTTAAAAACTGTGTGTTGCAGGTGAAAAAGGACCATCTGTCCATTTTACCACATAGTGTACCCCAGTTATGTAGTCCTGTTGTAACAAATCCTAGATATTTCAATTCCTTTAAAAAGGTTTGCTGGAGGACTTGAACATACTCCAAGTTTGTATAGCTGATAAAAATCTAGTTGATGATAAATGTATTTAGCCACAGTTTTATGTGACACCATTTGGTTAGAGTCATTTTTTTTCTACAGGATTCTATTTCATGTGACGAGCAGTTTTTGCTTTTCTTCCTGAACGATGTATAATTCACTAGTGCATATGGCATGGCCCTGTTCCAAAACCTTAGTTTTCTATGTTATGATTTCCCAATGAGATTTGTTATAAACTCTACACAGCTTCTTTTTCCACTATAAATATTTCTAGTTTCACAAAGTTTTCCAGATCCTATAGCTTATGAGTTAGGACTTGGCTGCTCCTACTACCTCAAATCCCTTTACTGCTCTGGGCCACACTAAAAGTGGTGTTTTTTCATGCCCCTCAGTATATGAATCACAGCCATACTGCTAAATGTAAATTCTACTTTCAAATCTAGAGAAAGCCTATCAGGGGTCATGCTTCCTTGTGACTGGAGGGGTTAGAGAATGTAATCATGTATTCTTTATAATGAAAGGAGATTTCCACTATGTTTTGACAGCTTATCATTTCTCTATCATGTACTGATATGCCAGTCAATATATGTATTTGGATATCTTCCACCCTAGTTAATTCACATGTCCTTATGTTTTGCCACTTTTGTATCTGATCACATAGGAATGTTAGGACTGAATAAGGGGTAGATTGTTTCTGAAACACCAGCAAATGTATTGGAATTTCTTGAGTACATAGTCCAAATTTTACGATTCCAAGTCCCAGTGGCTGACTCTTTCTATTCTAGGGTTTTGACTTGTGTGAAGAATCCTTGCTGAGCACAGATTCAGTTCTCTCTTGTCTGTTACCTTTAGGATTACATACTAAGACCAAGATTTGCATTATCTTCTTATATACTACAATTTATTAACCTAAGGATGGAGGGAGATGAAGACAGAGGGAGAGAAGTGAACAGAGGAACAGAAAAAAGAGATGGGATGGTGATCTACAATTTTTCTATAAGCCCACTCACTAGGTTTTTCACTTTATCTTAAGAAGTTACCACCTCAGCTTTCCATTTTCTCTCTACATAAATCAACTATCCTCTGTACTGATGGAACAGTTTTATTGCTCATTTAGCTTTCTACAAACCTTTAAAATTCTTGAAATAGTGAATGTACCAATGCATTTCCTCAGACCTATTTGATATTCCTATTTCCATCATTGCAAGCTTTGATGTTTGAAATACTATTGCATGTTAAGAATCCCAAAACCCACTTGTGAGATGTCATGGCTTCTCCTTGATAGACAGTAAATATTCTAAACCCTATTTTAAAGTTTTTATTTAATTTTTGATTTTAATACATTTTGCTAAATGCTTGCATTTATGTGGATACATGCATGGATGTACAGACATATGATGAAGTCAGGTGACAATTTCTTGGGGTTGGTTCTATCCTATAATGGATTACAGGGATTGAAGTGAAGCTGTGATGTTCAATGGTAGGAAGGCGCCTTTTCCACAGGGACACCACACTACCTTAGTTTTGTGTTTTGTTCAACAAGATCTAATTATGTAGCCCAATTGGCCTTATACTTTCCTTCTTTTTACCTTAGCATCTGAACTGAAGAATTAATAGTATGCACACATAGTCTGCTGTTTATATTAAATCATCAAAACACATTTAGGTCATGTTCTTTGGAAAGGATCCCTCACAGAGTAAGATTTTCATGAGAGAGAGAGAGAGAGAGAGAGAGAGAGAGAGAGAGAGAGAGAGAGAGAGATCTGAATTGCCGAATTTCTGGGCCTTACTAATGACATAAAGTGGTCATCATTTAGGTTTCCTATTCATAAAACTTCCAATATAAGCCAAGCAAAGAGATTTCTATGTACCAAAGAAGAAAGGACGCTAACTATGGCTCTTTCCCAGGATGATGCATGACGTTGGAGAAGGCAGAGCTTCATTCCACAGTGAGTCGACTGAAGTACTCATACAGTCTGGAAATTGTATAGTGAGTGTTGTATTTCTGATCAAGGTGATCTTCAAAGCATACAAACACAGTGCAATGTCTTCATTTCTCTCCAGGAGGAATTTAGGTATTGAGAGGCGTGGTAAAGGGTCAGCTCTGGGGTGCAGACAGAAACCAGAAGGATTCTGTCCCCAGCTGATCCTTGGCTCCTGTGTCCTGATGGCTGTGGGAGAGTCCCTCTTGGGTCAGGAATTTTAAGAGAAGTGATGGTCTCACCTGTGCTCACAGGTGTGTACACACTTTTTGGAGACCAGCTCTCTCTTGGCGGTATTTGTGTATGTAGCTCTGGCACCGGATCAGCTCTGGGTGCAGACAGAAACTGGAAAACTCCTGTCCCAGGCCGCTCCTCAATTCCTATGTCCTGAAGGTTCCTCTGAGCAGCAATGGTGGTCCTACTGTGCTCACAGGCCTGTCTGCACTCCTGGGAGACCAGCTCTCTCCCAGTGGTATTTGGGTAAGGAGCCCTATGGCAGAGGATCAGCTCCAGCCGCAGATGGAAACCTGAAAGCTCTGATCCCAGGCTGTCCCTAGGTTCCTGTGTTCCAATAGTTCTAGGCAGGTTCCTCTGAGCAGCAGTGGTGGTCCTATCTGTGCTCACAGGAATGTCTGCACTCCTGGGAGACTTGCTCTCTCCCTACACTGTTTGGGTATGAAGCCCTGTGGCAGAGGATCTGCTCCTGTCGCAGACAGAAACCGGAAGTGGCAAAATTCATAAGTACATGTAATGCATGTAAAAGGGAAAACTATGATATATGTATTCAAATATATAAATATGTATAAATGTTTTAAGTGTTTGGGAAAACAACAGAACAATAATGAAGCTTAATTTGCCTGGTTTGTTCAGTAGTTAAAAACACTAGCCAAGCCCATCACAGTCCATTGAGGCAACTCAAAAGTATAAACCTGCGGGATAAATTAAAGCAGTAGACATTGAGGAATGAGAATTACTACTGGCTTCCTTACTTTCGTTTGTTCAACTGGTATTCTTTTAAAATTCAAGACAACCTGCACAGCCCAAATGGTGACACTGCCCAAATGGTCTGGGTCCTCACACATCAGTCATTATTCAAGCAAAAGTCCTATAGATTTGCCTATAGGCCAATATGATGGGAGACTTTTCTGAATTGATATTTTCATTTTCCAGATTACTTTAACTGGCTCAAACTGATAATAAATATTAGCTAGCACATTAACCAAGTAAGATAAAACTAAATAAAATAATTTAAATGAAATATTAAATATTAATTATTAAAATTAATTAAAAGACATGATTAAAAATGACTGAAATGAAATATAAAACTTTAAATTCATGGTATCAGTGAACACTAGTAATGAAAAATTACCCTACCTTTTGTTGTTTTCTGCAGTTGATTTTGCTGGTGTCACTGTGCTGCTTAGTTATTTCAAGTTCAAGGATATTGGATCAGGTTGAGTTTTACACCAACAATCTTTTGACTTTCTCACTCAATAGAATCCCTTGATTTTGATCAAGTGCCTTGTAGAACACTCCCAATATAGAGTACACTCATCCCTGAGCCTAGCAGTTACCATGGCAGCTGAGCTTGATAACAGGGCTTCATTTGGCTATAAACATTAGGGAAAATGATTATATTATTTGCCTAAACTACTAGCTTATTTTCTCTTCTTTTCTAAATTAACCCTCCAGAGATAAACTCTATCAGGAATTTGGAGAAGGTGCCCCAAACTCACTAATGTCAGGTTTGACTTTTTAACTAGCTTGCAAAATATAATGTTATCAGAGGTATTGATCATACCTGACTAAAGTTTTAATATGTACTTCACGATCATTTCTTTTCTTGTCTAGAGGAAGTAATATTATAGACAAGCCTTGTTTCTTTAACCTGGATGTCAGAATAAAATGAGTTAGAAAAAGCCAAAGCTGAGCTACAAATGCATGTTTTAAATTTTTACTGTCCTATTTGCTACTATTTTTTTCATATTTGTTATAACAGCAGAATCTATCTGAAACTGAGTTAAATAATAAAGTTACATTATTATGTTTACAGTTAGTTTTTCTTTAATAAATAAAGAATATTCTTATGAATAAAAATGGATTATATTTCAATATTTGGTGTTACCTTATAGCATCTAGTGTGTGAAACAAAGAACCAAGAATAAGTTCTCGAGACATGCCAAAGAATGAGTACTTTTATTATTGTTAAAACGACTAGGCCACAGCACCCAGAGCCACACTGCTCCATTCCCAAATACTACCAGGAGAGAGCTGGTCTCCCAGGAGTGGTAGCATACCTGTGAGAAGAGATAAGACCACCACTTCTGCTCTGAGGGACCAACCTGGGGACCTCAGGACACAGGAAACAAGGAGCATCGTGGAACAGGATCCTTACAGTTTCTGTCTGCACCACAAGCAGATCCTGTGCCACAGTGTTGCATACCAAAATACAGCCAGGAGAGAGCTGGTCTCCCAGGAGTATTGTCACACATGTGAGGACAGGTAAGACCACTACTTCTGCTCAAATTCCTGGCCTAAGAGGGATCAGTCCAGAGTCATCAGGACACAGGAGTCAAGGAATAGCCACGGACAGGATGCTTCATTTTCTGTCTGCACCCCGGAGGTGATCCCTGAAAGAACTGGTCTCCCAGGAGTACTGACACACAAGCTTGAAGGAGGGACAAACCAAAGATAGAGACATCTAGACCAGTTAAAACCAGAGATATCCAGATGGTGAGAGCAAAGGCAAAAGCATAAGCAACAGAAACCAAGGCTACTTAGCATCATCAGAACGCAGATCTCCTACCACAGTGAACCCTGGATACCCCAAGACACCAATAAAACAAGACTCTGATTTAAATTAACATCTCATGATGATGATAGAAGGCTTTAAGAAGGACACAAATAAGTCCCTAAAGAAATACAAGAGAACACAGGTAAACAGGTAAAGACCTAAAGAGGAAACACAAAAATCCCCGGAAGAATTACAGGATAAAACAACCAAACAGGTGAAGGAACTGAACAAAGCCATCAAGGATCCAAATATGGAAATAGAAACAATAAAGAAATCACGAAGGGAGACAACATAGGAGATAGAAAACCTAGGAAATTCACATTTTTTTTAATGTATTTTTTTTATTTTTTCCATTTTTTATTAGGTATTTAGCTCATTTACATTTACAATGCTATACCAAAAGTCCCCCATACCCACAAACTCCCACTCCCCTAACCACCCACTCCCACTTTTTGGCCCTGGAGTTACCCTGTACTGGGGCATATAAAGTATGCGTGTCCAATGGGCCTCTCTTTCCAGTGATGGCCGACTAGGCCATCTTTTGATACATATGCAGCTAGAGTCAAGAGCTCCGGGGTACTGGTTAGTTCATAATGTTGTTCCACCTATAGGGTTGCAGGTCCCTTTAGCTCCTTGGTTACATTTTCTAGCTCCTCCATTGGGAGCCCTGTGATCCATCCATTAGCTGACTGTGAGCATCCACTTCTGTGTTTGCTAGGCCCCGGCATAGTCTCACAAGAGACAGCTACATCTGGGTCCTTTCGATAAAATCTTGCTAGTGTATGCAATGGTGTCAGCGTTTGGATGCTGATTATGGGGTGGATCCCTGGATATGGCAGTCTCTACATGGTCCATCCTTTCATCTCAGCTCCAAACTTTGTAACTCCTTCCATGGGTGTTTTGTTACCAATTCTAAGGAGGGGCATAGTGTCCACACTTCAGTCTTCACTCTTCTTGAGTTTCATGTGTTTAGCAAATTGTATCTTATATCTTGGGTATCCTAGGTTTGGGGCTAATATCCACTTATCAGTGAGTACATATTGTGTGAGTTCCTTTGTGATTGGGTTACCTCACTCAGGATGATGCCCTCCAGGTCCATCCATTTGGCTAGGAATTTCATAAATTCATTCTTTTTAATAGCTGAGTAGTACACCATTGTGTAGATGTACCACATTTTCTGTATCCATTCCTCTGTTAAGGGGCATCTGGGTTCTTTCCAGCTTCTGGCTATTATAAATAAGGCTGCTATGAACATAGTGGAGCATGTGCCCTTCTTACCAGTTGGGGCATCTTCTGGATATATGCCCAGGAGAGGTATTACTGGATCATCTGGTAGTACTATGTCCAATTTTCTGAGGAACCGCCAGACTGATTTCCAGAGTGGTTGTACAAGCCTGTAATCCCACCAACAATGGAGGAGTGTTCCTCTTTCTCCACATCCTTGCCAGCATCTGCTGTCACCTGAATTTTTGATCTTAGCCATTCTGACTGGTGTGAGGTAGAATCTCAGGGTTGTTTTGATTTGCATTTCCCTGATGATTAAGGATGTTGAACATTTTTTCAGGTGCTTCTCTGCCATTCGGTATTCCTCAGGTGAGAATTCTTTGTTCAGTTCTGAGCCCCGTTTTTTAATGGGGTTATTTGATTTTCTAAAGTCCACCTTCTTGTGTTCTTTATATATGTTGGATATTAGTCCCCTATCTGATTTAGCATAGGTAAAGATCCTTTCCCAATCTGTTGGTGGTCTTTTTGTCTTATTGACGGTGTCTTTTGCCTTGCAGAAACTTTGGAGTTTCATTAGGTCCCATTTGTCATTTTTATACATGATAACCACCAGTTGTGCCAGCAACATTTGTTGAAAACGCTCTTTTTTCCACTGGATGGTTTTAGCTCCCTTGTCAAAGATCAAGTGACCATAGGTGTGTGGGTTCATCTCTGGGTCTTCAATTCTGTTCCATTGGTCTACTTGTCTGTCGCTATACCAATATCATGCAGTTTTTATCAAATTGCTCTGTAGTACAGCTTTAGGTCAGGCATGGTGATTCCACCAGAGGTTCTTTTATCCTTGAGAAGAGTTTTTGCTATCCTAGGTTTTTTGTTATTCCAGATGAATCTGCCGATTGCCCTTTCTAATTCATTGAAGAATTGAGTTGGAATTTTGGTGGGGATTGCATTGAATCTGTAGATTGCTTTTGGCAAGATAGCCATTTTTACAATGTTGATCCTGCCAATCCATGAGCATGGGAGATGTTTCCATCTTCTGAGATCTTCTTTAATTTCTTTCTTCAGAGACTTGAAGTTCTTATCATACAGATCTTTCACTTCCTTAGTTAGAGTCACTCCAAGGTATTTTATATTATTTGTGACTATTGAGAAGGGTGTTGTTTCCCTAATTTCTTTCTAAGCCTGTTTATCCTTTGTGTACAGAAAGGCCATTGACTTGTTTGAGTTATTTTATATCCAGCTACTTCATTGAAGCTGTTTATCAGGCTTAGGAGTTCTCTGGTGGGATTTTTAGGGTCACTTATATATACTATCATATCATCTGCCAAAAGTGATATTTTGACTTCTTCCTTTCCAATTTGTATCCCCTTGATCTCCTTTTATTGTCTAATTGCTCTGGCTAGGACTTCAAGTACAATGTTAAATAGGTAGGGCAAGAGTGGACAGCCTTGTCTAGTGCCTGATTTTAGTGGGATTGCTTCCAGTTTCTCACCATTTACTTTGATGTTGGCTACTGGTTTGCTGTAGATTGCTTTTATCATGTTTAGTTATGGGCCTTGAATTCCTGATCTTTCTAAGACTTTTATCATGAATGGGTGTTAGATTTTGTCAAATGCTTTCTCAGCATCTAATGAGATGATCATGTGGTTTTTGTCTTTGAGTTTGTTTATATACTGGATTACGTTGATGGATTTCCGTATATTGAACCATCCCTGCATCCCTGGGATGAAACCTACTTGGTTAGAATGGATGATTGTTTTGATGTGTTCTTGGATTCGGTTAGCAAGAACTTTATTGAGGATTTTTGCATCGATATTCATAAGAGAAATTGGTCTGAAGTTCTCTATCTTTCTATCTCCTTGTACTAAGGTCAAATCTAAGTGGATTAAGTAACTCCACATAAAACCAGAGACACTGAAACTTATAGAGGAGAAGGTAGGGAAAAGCCTCGAAGATATGGGTACAGGGGGAAAATTCCTGAATAGAACAGCAATGGCTTGTGCTGTAAGATCGAGAATTGATAAATGGGACCTCATAAAATTGCAAAGCTTCTGCAAAGCAAAAGACACTGTTAATAAGACAAAAAGGCCACCAACAGATTGGGAAAGGATCTTTACCTATCCCAAATCGGATAGGGGACTAATATCCAATATATATAAAGAACTCAAGAAGGTGGACCCCAGAAAATCAAATAACCCCATTAAAAAATGGGGCTCAGAACTGAACAAAGAATTCTCACCTGAGGAATACTGAATGGCTGAGAAGCACCTGAAAAAATGTTCAGCATCCTTAATCATTAGGGAAATGCAAATCAAATCAACCCTGAGATTCCACTTCAATCCTGTCAGAATGGCTAAGATCAAAAATTCAGGTGACAGCAGATGCTGGTGAGGATGTGGAGAAAGAGGAACACTCCTCCATTGTTGGTGGGATTGCAGGCTTGTACAACCACTCTGGAAATCAGTCTGGTGGTTCCTCAGAAAATTGGACATAGTACTACCGGAGGATCCAGCAATACCTCTCCTGGGCATATATCCAGATGTCCCAACCGGTAAGAAGGACACATGCTCCACTATGTTCATAGCAGCCTTATTTATAATAGCCAGAAGCTGGAAAGAACCCAGATGCCCCTCAATAGAGGAATGGATACAGAAAATGTGGTACATTTACACAATAGAGTACTACTCAGCTATTAAAAAAATGAATTCATGAAATTCCTAGGCAAATGGATGGACCTGGAGAGCATCATCCTGAGTGAGGTAACCCAATCACAAAGGAACTCACACAATATGTACTCACTGATAAGTGGATATTAGCCCAGAAACTTAGGAGACCCAAGATATAAGATATAATTTGCTAAACGCATGAAATTCAAGAAGAACAAAGACCAAAGTGTGGACACTTTGCCCCTTCTTAGAATTGGGAACAAAACACCCATGGAAGGAGTTACTGAGACAAAATTTGGAGCTGTGACGAAAGGATGGACCATCTAGTGATTGCCATATGCAGGGATCCATCCCATAATCAGATTCCAAACGCTGACACCATTGCATACACTAGCAAGATTTTGTTGAAAGGACCCAGATAGAGCTGTCTCTTGTGAGACTATGCCGGGGCCTAGCAAACACAGAAGTGGATGATCACAGTCAGCTATTGGATGGATCACACGGCCCCCAATGGAGGATCTAGAGAAATTACCCAAGGAGCTAAAGGGAACTGCAACCCTATAGGTGGAACAACATTATGAACTAACCAGTACTCCGGAGCTCTTGACTCTACCTGCATATATATCAATAGATGGCCTAGTCGGCCATCACTGCAGAGAGAGGCCCATTGGACTTGCAAACTTTATATGCCCCAGTACAGGGGAACTCCAGGGCCAAAAAGGGGGAGTGGGTGGGTAGGGGATTGGGGGAGTGGACATGGGGGACTTTTGGGATAGCATTGAAAATGTAAACGAGGAAAATACCTAAATGAAAAAAAAAAAAAAAAAAAAAAAAGAATGAGATGGGGAAACTTCAACTTAAAAAAAAAAAAAAAAAAAAAAGAAAACCTAGGAAAGAGATCAGGAGTCATGCAAGCATCACCAATAGAATACAAGAGATAAAAAAAGAGAATCTCAGGTGCAGAAGTTACCATAGAAAATATTGGAATAAGAGTCAAAGAAAATGCAAAATGCATTTTCTAACCCAACACATCCAGGAAATCCAGGACACAATGGGAAGACCAAACCTAAGGATAATAGGTATAGACGAGAGTGAAGATTCCCAACTCAAATGGCCAATAAATATCTTCAACAAAATTATGAATATTCCCTTTCACTTCATCACTTGTTCCTATTTTTCGCTTTTTCTTTGATTGTGTGTATTCACACACCCCCTTGCATTATATATGTATGTATTCATATAGACATGTATGTATGTGTTGGAAGCCAGAGGTTGAGATATGGTGTTTTCCACAATCATTTTCCACATTATTTTGAGAGAAAAATCTTTTTATTAATGGAACCTGGAGCTCATAGATTTGGCTAGACAGAAAGCTTCAGCAATCTTCCTATGTAGGCTCCATCCCTAAGCACTCAGGTTTGTCCCCAGCATTTACATGGTTCCCATGGATACAAACTCATGTCTTCCTTTTTCCTAGAATTTCTACTTTTACTTCATAATCATAATTATCTTTAGCTTTAATACCCTCCACACATCATTTGTCCTAAAAATATCTTAGCTCCTTTTTCGTTTTTTAATCTAAAAGTATTGGACATGTACCTGAAATTTCCAAATTTCTGAGTACTCTATTTCAGTACCAGATTTGTTAAGCACTCACTGTCATTGTTATTATTGTCTGATTTCTTCAACTGTATCTCATTGGAGAACACAGCATAAAGGATATAAGAAACACACATTCACCAAGAAGATACACACAAAATAAAATTAACAAACAAACAAAAAATGGAACAAAAAAGAAATAAAAACTAAAAAAAGTTTTTTTCTGCAAATAATGTATCATATAGAAATTTATAAAAAAGAAAAGATATTTATATCAGTTACTGAAACAAAAGATAAAGAAATAGATGAGATTACAGCAAGAAAATTGAAGATCTCATTTGTTAAAATGTTTAGTGACCTTAAAACATATGGAGTAAACAGAGGAAAGAAATCAAGTCAGACTCTATATTTTTAAAATGTCAGCAACATAGCTGAGAAAGTTATCAAAATGGATGAGAAATTCATCAACAAGAAGAAATTATTGAACAACTAATATTCTAAAAGAAATGGACTAGGTAACAAAATAGCAACAGACTCTGTACCAAAAAAAAAAAAATCTCTAAAACCTAGTAAAGAATTGAAGGATATAGTTTAAGCCTTTACAGTAAATAACCATTACCTAATATAATTATATCCAAAGATCACTGATACCTCTTAAAATCAATGGATAAATAAAGCCTTCAAAATAAACACAAACAAGAGTAAATCATGACCTCTAAGCCAGCATTATAGAGGTTACTTTTAAAAACCATCTTATGGAGGAGGAAGAAAGTAGTAACAGAAGAGCACTCAGTTTTTGTTCCAGTACCATACTGTATTTCTATAATAGATCTTGAAAACTCGAATGGTCATTCTTTTAACATTTTCTTTCTACTCTATATACTCTATAAACTCTCTCTCTCTCTTTTATATATATATATATATATATATATGTGTGTGTGTGTGTGTGTGTGTGTGTGTGTGTGTGTGTGTGTATGTGTGTGTGTATGTGTGTGCATGTGTGTATGTGTATATGTGTTTGTATATATGTATATGTAATATATTGTATGTTATATGTTATTTCTACATACTTATAGTTCCATTTATAATCATAAAATACCATATATGTTATAGGTATATGGCCTTATCTTATAATATATTATATATAATATATTATATATTTTATATTTTATATCATATATAAGTATAATATATGTTTTACATATAAATTCAATATATATACATATATGTCCTTTTATGGTTCCATATGAAATTTAGTTTAATTAGAAATATTTTTACGAAAAATTCTGTGTGTATTTGGATAGGGAATGCATGAAATTAGTACATTGCCTTTGGTAGTCTAATTATTTTCACAATATTAATTATATCATTCCATGAGCATGGGATATATTTCCATTTTCAATTTATTTCTTCAAAAATCTCAAGTTTTTATTGAAAAAGTCTTTTGGTTCCTTGGTTCCATTTATTCCAATTTGCTTTATTATATTTCCTAAAATTCTTGTGACCATGAACCCTTTTACAGTTTGTTTGTTGGAACATGCAAAGAATAATACCATAGTATTTTATATGTACCTATATTCACACACACACACACACACACACATCCTCTTCTTGAGGTGTTTGTCAGAGGAGTCCAAAAGTCTTCTTAAGTAATAATGGCTCCAGGCTGTGGGTGTTCCTTTCATTGCCTTTCAGATGTTGCAGCTAATTTCCTGTTGCTGAAGACACCATGTTCGTCAGACTCAGGACTCCAAAGATTTGGAGTTTTATCTGGCTTTAAAGACTCTTTCTCCAGGACTAACTTTCATGGTGCCAGAAGGTGCTATTCAAGCTGCCAAATGAAAAAAGTCATCAGTAGCCCTACATAGCTGTGATGCCTATGAACCTTGGCATTGAATACCATGCCAAGATGTCCATGAAAGGTCAATGGTAGCACTTGACAACAACACAACTAACAGCTGTCTAATTAGACTTATGACCCACTCAATAAAAGGAAAATCATGCCTGGTAGTAGGAACACAGCCAACTACCTGGGGCTAGCGAGGTCATTGAATGTAGATGAGAATTTAATACCTCCAGTTTATTAGACCAGCGTTAACTGCTGACTGCATTCTAAATACTTATCTTCATATTAACAGATAATCGTGGCTCTTACCTCTCATCAAAGTCATTTTTCATTTAAGCAGATGAACACCATTACAGCAAATTACCACATGTCAAAATGAAGAGAAATAAATTGATTGTAAGGTGCCCAGCCCCAGTATATACATACATGACAACACAACTACTGCACTTAAGGCTTGGGAACGTAGTGGGTGAGGAAATGATAAAATGTTAAGCAGCAGAGGACTAGGTATTTGTCTGTAACGCTGTGTTTCCTGGAAATAGAAAAGCTACACTCATAGTAGAATAATGATATGGTTACCTAAATAATAACACTACCAAGATACATACTCAGAGGAGATGAGGGAAACCCCTAGACAAACAGCTACAGGAAACTAATGACTGCTGAGAGAAGAATTTGCTTTCCCAAGGGATGAGCTGTGTATTGGTTATCTGATAGGAAGTTGTCATCCCTGAAATCATAAAGATATTTGCAACTCTACATGGACTTGTTAGGTTGCATTTGGGTGTGTGTGTTCTGTGTGTGTTGTGTGTGCATGCGTGTGTGTGTTTCTGTATTAATTAAAGAAATTAATTAATTAATTAAACTTAGAGGCACTGGAGAGAAAAAGGAAAGGGGGAAATGATATAATTATATTTTAATTATAAATTATATTTACAAAAAATAGCAGCAGCAGCAGCAACAACAACAACAGCAAAGCATTGGTAAGGATCAGGAAGAAAAGACTTTTGATCGGCTACTGGAGGGCATGGAAACTGGTATAGTTACTACAAAAATCAGTATAGGGCTGATTTGTTTCTGTTTCTGTTTTTTTTTTCCTTCTAACTTTAGTGTGCTTGTTTGTTTGTTTGTTTGTTTGAAAAAAGATTTATCCTCATGATATACCCTTTAAACTCCCAGTAATATGCTAAAAAAAATCTACATCAGCACAATGCATTAGATCCTGTGTCTCTGTTCATTGCAGCATTATTAAATAAGATATGAATTCAGGGTCCATGACATGACTAGATAAACAAAATCAGAAACACACAAATGGAATTGTACAAAAAAAAGAAAAGTTTGTTATTTTAAGGAAAACAGATAAAATTTAAATGGATCATCATATCAAACAAAATAAGTGAGACTTAAAAAGTGAAATGTTGCACGTTTTTCTTATATGTGTGACTTCATAGATTATAGACATAAACACATTTTATATGAAATATAGAAAGAAAACTATTTAGAAAAAAGTAAATTACTGAATATGTAGAGAAAACAATGAGGTGAATATGGGCAAACTACACTGTATACTTAATGAAAAGGCAATTATGGAACCAATATTCAATTTTTTTCACAAATCATTATTTTCATGGTCCAGTTTCAGTAATATATATCTCATCATTTAATGAACTATAATTTTAATCCAAATTACAAGCCTATGTGTTCCAGTTTTGACTCTCTTAATATTATCAGCTGAGTATAAAACATTCTAGATTTCAAACTGGATTTATTTTCCAAAAGTAATACCATTAAATAGACATTGGTAAGCTCAACAGTTACCTGTTCTGCGCCATGTGAGTTTACTGTATTCATTAAGAAATTATGTTTACTTTCACTAACACAGAGAACAAACTAATCTATGGAGGAGCATCTTTATAGTTATGGATATTATAAACATATGTCTATGATAGACAATAAAATTAAGAATTATGTAAAAACTTAATTTACATGCTATCAAAGCTATAATAGCGCTTCTTTCCAGAAGAGCTATAGTTTCCATGGTGACTTCCTACATAAAGTCTTTTATTCACAGAAGTGGTTGAATAGTTCACAAATTAACATTTCAACATGTATTCTCACTGAACAGATGGTATATATGGAATTATGATGCAGCATGACATTCTACTTAGTAGTATTAACTTTCTTTGGTCTCTAGAACCTTTAAAAGTGTTTATGAGAATCTCATTACTAGAATGAAATTTTTATGAAGTAAATTTTTACTAAGGTGTTCTTAATATGTGCCTTCCATGAAATTTTCAGTGTGTCTTTTATTAAAATAAAAGAGTAAATGAAAATTAAGAAATGTCACTCTGTCCAAAGAATGACTCTCATTCAACTTCCTCTGAATTCAGAATTATCCTAGTTCATTTTTCCCAGCACTTATGTAAAGCAACACCCATTTAGATTGACAAACTAGCTTCATCCCTGTGTCACTTTATAAATTTCTGTTCAGGAAACAATCACTACAGCATTTCTTAGTAAATTACTACCCCTAGGATTGCTCTTGAATGAGATGACAAACTTTCTTTGTCAAGTAGATACTATCGACATTTAAACTACCTACGATGTGAATATGATCCAAATACCCTTGTATATTGGGGATATTAATGGTCTGAGATTCAAACATAACAATCTATTTTCTGCAGTTAGTCCACTGATTAAAATAATGAGGAAATGTATTAAATTTGTTTTTAATTTTTAATGTCTTTGAATAATTGTGTTGGGATTTTGATAGGGATTGCATTGAATCTGTAGATTGCATTTCATAGGATGGCCACTATGTTAATTCATCGAATCCATGAACATGGGAGATGTCTCCATTTTCTGAGATCTTCTTTGATTTCATTCTTGAGACACTTGAAGTTATTGTCATGCAGATCTTTCACTTGTTTGTCAGAGTTACCCCAAGATATTTTATATTTGTGGCTATAAGCTATTAAGAATAAAAACATTCTGAGTTTTGCAGGCAAATGTTTGGAACTGGAAAATATCATCATGAGTGAGGTAACTCAGACCCAAATGCATGGTGTATATTCACTAATAAGTGGATATTGCTAAAAAAAAAATACAGAATACTGAAGACACAGTCCACAGAACTCAAAAAGATCAACAAGCTGAAGGGCCCAACTGAGAACATCTCAATCCCACATGGGAGGGAGAAGAAAACAATCACAAGGGGGGAGGGAGGGACCTTGGTGGGAAAGTTGACAGTGTTGGGGGCAGAGTGGTACATGATCCAGTATTGGGTGAAGGACAAGGAATAAAGCCCTGGGGGCTAGCAGAAAGAAAGGAAACAGGAAATCTCAGGAGGAAGGAGGCAGGGATCCTCCAGAATATACCAGAGACCTAGGAGCTGAGAGACTCTCAGCAATCAAAGGGAGGGCCCTTAGATGAAAGGCCCTACAGTAAATGGGGGAGAAGGAACTTGTAGGGCCTACCTCCAGCAGAAAGACAGGACATCAAGTGAGGAATGAGGTTGCCATCCCACAGTCAAATTTGTAAGCCATGATTGTTTCTGTAAGAAAGAACTGCAGGGACAAAAATGGCAAAGAGCCTAAGGAAAAGGAGTCCAGCAACAGGCCCAAAGTGTGATCCAGCTCAAAGGAAGGCCCCAAAGCCTTTCACTATTACTGACATTATGGAATGCACACAAAAAGGGACCTATAATGACTGCCCTCTGAAAGATCCAACAAGCAGGTGAGTCAGATGCAGATATTTGCACCCAACCAATGGACAGAAGCTAATGACCTCTGTGGTTGAATTAGGAAAAATCTGGAAAACTTGAGGAGCATGGCTACCCTGTAGGAGGACCAACAGTCCCAACCAACCTGGACCCTTGAGATCTCTCAGACACTGGACCACCAACCAGGCAGCATATACTAGCTGATATGGGGCCCTAAATACATATACAGCAGAGGACTGTTGGATCTGGGTTCAGTCACAGAAAATGTACCTATCCCTCAAGAGACTGGAGGCCCCAGGGAGTTTAGAATTCTGATGCAGGGACATCCTTGTGGAGATGTGGGATAGGGAGGAGGTTTGGGATGGGCAATGGTCAGAAGTTGAACCAGGAGGGGGATAAAATATGGAGTATAAAAAATTAAATAAAATTGAAAAAAAGAGAAGATATAGGGAGATGGAGGAGATGAGGTAAGGAGTAAAGGCTAACTAAATTTGCAGGCATATGAATAAGGCATCTGAAAATTAATTATTTTGTGAACCAATAAAGAGCATAAGTTGAAAAAGAGATTGTTAGAAGGCATAGTCTTCATACCTAGATAACAGTGTTCATGAGATGAGGTATATTAGTTTCATTTCTGTTGCTTAACCAGAAGCAACACATTGAAGGAAAAATTTTAATCGACTTATAGTTTCAGGATAAAATTCATTGATAAGTCAAATCAAGGCAGAAATTAAGGCAGGTAATACATCACATTCATAGTTCAGATAAGCATGACAGAAATGTGTTTATGTATCATGTTTGTTCCTGCTTGTGTTGAGCTCGTTTTCTTCACTCTTATTCACTTTATGGCCCAGTCACATTTAGATGACTCTTCTCAATGTATTTAACAATCAAGATATTCCTCCACAGACATGCGCAGGCTAAACTATTCTAGACATTGTTCATTAGGATTCACTTCCTAGGTGATTCTCAGCTATCTCACACAGCCAAGACTAATCAGCACACAGAGCTTACTAAAATCTAAATGCCAGGTATGAGATATCTCTTTATAAGTTGTTGGTCATAGAGGTCGAGAGCATACCTACTCTCATAATATACAGTCTCTTACAATATTTTTTGACCGTTCACAAGAACTAGCTGATAAGGCTCTATTGACAATGATATCACACAGCTTGAGTACAAGATATAGAGAATTACAACTCAAAATGAACAGGAAGTTCCTCCTTGCTGGCTAATTCTCAAAGTGCTAAATGTCAGGATGGCATTCTTTCAGGCAAGATCTGCCATTGGTACAACAGTGGAAAGATAGTTATAGGATTAACCAATTACTCTCTGATTGGATTTCAGATTCCACAAAAGACAGTTCACATCTGGTACTGTCAACTCGGGGGGGGGGGGGAGGAAAGGACCTTAATACCATTTAGCTAAATAGCTTTGGTACCTAGTTTCTTTGTAAAATTTTACCTCAATTTCTACTAAAAAATTCAACATCCACCTTTAGAAATCCTTCTGTACAATGAATGGTGGTAAATTCAAATACAGAACTGATCAATGTACTAAGAATCAGTGATGGTTGCATGTACAGGTCTAAATACTACATTTATACCATGCATTATAAGGCTCAGGATGCATTGTCGAATAGGAGTCAGAAGACAGAGAGAATATCTTTAAAATGCTGAAGTATTGACAAATGAAAAACATGATTTTGCTTCTTCTCATGCTGCTCACAATAAGACTATATAAGATAAGGCCTAGCAGCAATTAATTACAGCCCAGGGAGGATCTCTTGACTCCCTCCACTCTTTTTTGTTTGTTTGTTTGTTTTTCGAGACAGGGTTTCCCTGTATAGTCCTGGCTGTCCTGGAACTCACTCTGTAGACCAGGCTAACCCCAAAATCAGAAATCCACCTGCCTCTGCCTCCCAAGTACTGGGATTAAAGGCGTGTGCCACCACCCCCGGCCCTCCTCCACTCTTAAGAATACTGTCTACTGATAGATTTTGATGATCTAAGGTCAGCCATTATTTTCAAATTATATCCTTCAAAAAACTTAACAGACCTCAAAGGGACAGCTCCAAATCCATGGTCACATATATAGACTATACTAAACTTAAAATTCTCAAAAAAAAAAAAAAAACCAAAACAACCAACCAACCAAACAAACAAATAAATAAGTAAAACTACAAAATCTATGAATGTGAGAAGGGAACTTGTAGGGAAGAAGTAGCTAACAAAGATGAGGGAGAATTTTCAATAATCTGAAGTCATATTATTATGCATTTCATAAATCTCCAAAGAACAAACTTAAAGAGCTTTAAAGTGGGTAGAGCTTCAAACACCTGGCTGAGTTACAATCAAGCATGTAACGTCAGCATGTCCTGCTATCCCGAGTCATCTATACTATATACATAGCTAGGGGAATAATAGCTTGGTAAAGATACATTTCAAAATGTATTTCTTCCCTGACCACAGGGCCTGAAAGATGCTGGCTGCCCAATTTAATCTGAAAGAGAGGGAAGTTGAGACTTGGGCCAGTACAGGCATAACAATAATCCCATGTACCCTGCCAGCATAAACATTGCCCTACACGCTTCAGTCTCCCACTTTAACCAACCTTTAGGTAGCAATGACTACAGGGCAATTGTAGGGGAAAACGTATAAGTGTTTCATTGTTGTGACTCTACTATGTTAAGGTCCACAGAGAGCCATGGATTCTACTGTGCTAAGGCTCATGGAAACCCCTTCCCATTTTTAAGCATCTGTGGTGAATTTGGTGGTCTCTATGCTTATTACCTAGATTGTGTATGCTACAAGCTCTTCTTGCTTTTGCTATGGTCTTTATGCTCATAGCAGTATTTAATTTTATTTTGTCAGTTATGGCCAAGGTCCCATACCATTCAGGCTGAAAGCCCTGGGGGTGATTCTATGTTGTTGTTTCTTCCAATACTCTTTCAAGGTGCAAAACCCCTCTCTCCTCTTTCTATTGATCTTCAAGATCAGACTATATATATAAAACACACAAAAAATTGTTCTTAGAAAGAGGGTATCAGGAATTGATAAGTGCATACCAGGAAAGGTTGTTTGGTACAGTGAGCATATCTCTGTCTGCAGTTTTAAAAGTATTATGACAGGGGGGTGTTATTTGATGACTGCAGTTATACCCACAGACATTTACTCTGTCTTTCATCTGGCATAAATGTGTAACTATATTTGCTGCCAGCTCCCTATGTTCTCATGTCCACAGACAAAAGTGAGAATCAACTTGTCAGAAGTGGTGCCATTCATGTGAAAGGGAAGAAAGCTGAGTTGAGTATAGAGAAGAAAAATCTTTGTGTGATTTCCAATAGGAATGATAGCAATGCCTAAATGGATAGTACCACTTTTTTTTTTTTCATCTATAACTGAGAATGGCACCTGGTGATCCAGAGAGGATGAAGAAATCATCATATTAGTTGAATAAAAATATGTAAAGTAAGCACACTTCTTGGCTTATCCTGCCTCCTCTGAGTCTTAGAATATTTCATGAATACCAAAGCACAGACTCACAGTATTTGGAGAATGGAACTTAAATGAAATGTCGTCAATGCCTTCCCCACAGTTACTCATAAAAAATATAAAATGAGCAGAACAGATATTTTTTAGCCTAGGTCAAGTTCCTCTGTAATTGAGAGGAATGAGAAACACTGAAGAGTAGTTGGACAGGGACACTGAGGGAGTAGAACAGTTATTAAAACAAGTTCCCCCAGAGCTCCTAAGGACTAAATCACCCATCAAAGAGTACATCCGGTGGGACCCATGGGTCTAACCGCATATGTGACAGAGGATGGCCTAGTCAGTAATCAATGGGAGGAAAGGCCCTTGGTCCTGTGAAGGCTCTATGCCCTGGTGTGGGGAGAAAGGCAGGGCCAGGAAGTGGGTGTGGGTGGGTTGGTGAGAAGGGGAAGGAGGCACAGGATAGGGCATTTTCAGAGGGGAAACCAGGAAAGGGGAACAACATTTGAAATGTAAATAAAGTAAATATCTGATAAATAAATGAATAAAAAGAGGGTGGGACAGAGACATTAGCATTTGTCTGCAAACCCTAATATATAGGTTAACATATATAGGAAATGAAATATTTATCTGGAAGTTTTGAGAAGCTGAAAGATTTCTATAAATAGAGCAGGAAAGAAAGAATAAGGGAAGAAAATAAAAGAGAAAGACACAGAGAGAAGATATGAGGAAGGAAATGAGGTAAAGACAAAAGAAGCCAAAGAAGTTAGAAGATATTATAGAGGGAGAGTAAGAGCAACACAGGTAGACAATTATACCAAAGAAACATGGTCCTGTGAATACAGATGTGACTACACACAAAAATTGCTGAAAATTCAAGGCAATTAGAAAAGTGATGCTGATGTAATCTAGAGCTAAGAAGGAAGTTTCCCTTCTCTTATTCAGTGAACTCATTTGTTTCTTGGCAAAGCCATATTTTTGAACCATTTTATAGATGCATAAGCTAGTAAAGGAGGGTTTTTTTTTGACATTTTAAACTGGAAATACTGAAAATACAGCCACCTGAAAAATTTTTGCATATTTTCATGAAGTATCAGGATTATAAAAGATGATACTGAAAATTGGATTTCTCAGAAACTCCACAATACATTGTACAATCAGTGTTTGAGTCATACTACCACCCCCATGACTCTGTATAGAAGAATCTTTTACTAAACCCACTTTACAGAGAATGATCTCTGACAAGGTTGGGTTAAATGACTTCTCAAGGTAATTCTGATTACTGTGTATTTCCCAAAGCATAGAATTCCTCATTTCATTGTTTTCTTTAATGATGGTTTTATTCCAAAGGATTTCAAATTAAAAATTTACAAGTACTCTCGAGTTTGTTAATTTATTTTATGGTTTAGATTAAACATACCCAATGAATCTCCTGACAATTTACAGAAAAAAATCTTTAAGATTTTCCCACGAATGTAGCATAAATAATATATAGGCCTGTAAGGGAACTATCTTATCAAACAAATGTGAGCAATACCAAGCCAGAAACTAAATTAGGCCATATTCCTTTTTTGTGGCCTTATACATTATTGCTAGTCAGACACATTTATCAACACCATAAGTCATAAATCTCCCCAAGGGAAATCAAATATATTTGTCTAGACTGTTAAATAATTACTTCAGCCTTTACTCTCTTTTCACAAATCTATAAATGCCCTTTACCTCCTCTGTTCCATTTTAGGAGAGTCTTGGCTTTCCAAAGATCACCTTGCTTCTTGCTGTATCACTCTCCCCGCTGTTTTATCCTTTATACTTCCTGTGTGTGCTGAACTCCACTGGATGCACTATTTGTACCACTTCAAGCCTGGTGCACTCTTAACTCCTGCTTTTTATTTTCTACTTCCTTGTCTGTGCTATGATGTCTCAACTTCAATTTACATCCTTTGAGTATTGATGGTTTTAGTCTAGAGTTTTTACTTCCAAAGGTCTCTTGTTGTTTCTCTTATCACCATGACTTTGGCTAGTAACACTATGTTTGCAGGGGAAGAAAGCAGTCAAAGGCTTCATTTAATAACAGTTTTATCTTACTTTTCCAGCAGAGATTATCCCAGTCAACTCAGGAAAATTAGAGCTACAAAAATATATAAAAATGTCTAAATACATTTCTTGTTCAGGGTGATGGAATTTAGATGACCTGAATTGAGGGAGGTCATCCTGCTTTTGGTCTCTAAATATAATTCTATCAAAACATTCATATGGAAGCAGAGATGTAAACCCATGAACACTAATGAGGGAGGCAGTAGATCAGGTCTGTGATGACTTGCATCTGAAATTTTCTCTACTATTTCATGCATTAGAAGGCTGAGAGACATAGGTGAGACCTATGAGATGTGAGTGTATATTGGAGGGTCTGATGGTTATAAGGCAATGATTCATAGTTTATTGTGCTAGTGATGAGAGGTTCTATAATGTCATCAAGTGCTTTTTTTGTTCTGTTTCTCTATCCATCTATGTGTCTGTGTCTCTGTCTTTCTCTGTGTCTCATTTGTTTGTGTCTCTTTCTCTGTTTCTGTTTCTGTCTCTGTCTCCCTCCCTTTCTCCTCCCATTCTGCCTCCCTCCCTCCCTCCCTTCTTCCTTCCTCTCTTTCTCTCCCGTTCTGTCTGTCTCTGTCTGACTCTGTCTCTCTGTCTCTGTCATTGTCTCTCTGTCTCTATCTCTCTCTCTCTCTCTGACTGTAAGCTGTGCTTACCCATCAAAGCTGTCTGCCTCATCATAGTGCAAAGAGCAGTAGAGTCAACCTGTTATCTATATCCTTGATTATCACTTAATGTTAGTTTCTACATGGTAAAGAACTATATGAAAAAATGAGGACATGGGATCTCTCATGTACATTGTATATGAAGGGGGGAAGTATACCAGAGGCATCTGGAAGTGTCTAGACTGAACGAGGCCAGTAGATTGATCCAAAAAATTAGAGGAGAGAAAGAGAAAAGGAGGAAAGACAACACATGGAAATCAAGAGAACCAAAAGGCCAAGAGTGTTGGTCTGCAGGAGTCACCTCCAAAACCACACCAGCATCAATCTCAATCAAATGGAGATGGTTTAATGAATGGATAGCCTAAGACTGATAGATCAGGGCTATAGCTCAGAATTTGGGGACTGAGGCTTTTTTTCTGAGTAACATTTTTCTATGTTACTTTATAAAGGTTAAAACAGAAAAAAAAAACTATAGTGGTCTCATATGCAGGTGCTGAAAGTGCTGCCTGGCAGTTGGCTCTGGCTCAAGCCATTTTAGACATAACAGTTCATATTTACGTTTATTTGGACGGTTCATACATAAAGCTTTGTGGAATTACTTTTTTTAAAAAATGGTTATTTTATTTGTTTACTTTTCAAATGTTGTCCCACTTCCTGATTTCCCCTCTTTTAACCCTCCATCTTGTCCTGCCCACCCTTGCCTCAAGGAGGGTGCTGCTCAAACCACCGACACACTCCTGCCGCATCCCTCTGTGCTGGGGCGTCAAGCCTCCACAAGGCCAAGGGCCTCCCCTCCTATTGATGGCAGATAGGGCAGTCTTCGGCTACTTATGTAGTTGGAGCCATGGAGCTCACCGTGTATTCTCTTTGATTGGGTGTTTATTCCCTGGGAGCTCCAGGGAAATTGGGTAGGTGAAATTATTGTTCTTCCTATGGGGTTGCAACCCCCTTCTGCTCCTTCAGTCCTTCCCCTAACACTTCCATTAGGGTTCCTTAGAACAAATCTCATACAGAGCATAAAAAAGCATGTGGTCACCATGAGCCTACTCTGAGTCAAGTTATTTTTCTGTATCAATGTCTGGCAGTCATACTACAGCAACAACAGCTGGCAAGCATGGAACAAAATAGCTACAGCTATGATGGGGTTGGTGGGCAGGCCTCAAGAAAAAGAATGTGTGGACCAAGAGGACAAATAGCCAAAATGGATTAGGTTATTCATGGATGGGGAAAGAAGGCATAATCTTGGGGCTGGAGAGCTTTAGGGAATGAGGTGGAAAGAGTAAAGCTGGAAGCAGCAACGGGCACTTAGTGATGCTGGAGGAGCTATTCATCCTGGGTGTCATTGAGACCTAACATTCATTCAACATACATTTTCCTCCTTTGGAAAGAGATTCAGGTTATTAAAGCCAGGTAGATTCATGATGGCAAAGCAAATAAACTAAAAGCAGAACAAACACTTCATGATTCCACTTACATGTGATAAACAAGGTAATACAATTTATAAAACAGAGTACAACAGTGGACTTCAGGGGCTGGGAGGAGTGAAAAATGACAAGTCACTATTCAGTAACTGAACCTTTACTTTGCAAGGTCCCAGAGATCTTTTGGAGATGAGTATGCCTTATAGGTAACCAACCAAATAGATCTGTGAAGGTGAAGCCCTGGAAAGGAGCCCTGTCTGACAAGACCGAAAGTCATATTTTATCCATAGGGTGATACAGGAAGTTTGGAATATTGCCGGTTCAGAATATAATAATGCTTTGTGTGTGTGTGTGTGTGTGTGTGTGTGTGTGTGTGTGTGTGTGTGTGTGCTAGTTTTAGTTCCATCAATGGCCATTACTTGCTCTCACCTTTTTGTGGGAAGAATCATCTTGTTGCTAACGGAATAAAAACATTTGAGAATCTGTTTAATATAGAAAACCACTAGCTTCTACCAAGTCAAGCTGAGAATATTATCAAAGAATATCTGAACCTTCAGTACCCTACCTCTCTCTTTTTTATAGATATAGCACTGCTAAAAACAACATCCTGAAATAGGACTTATGTTAGTGAAGATTTTCAGGAATTTATGAAATTACCAAAACTTGAAAAAGAATAAACAGCTAACACCCATCCCACACTCCAGAGATTCCCTCAAAAGAAACTAATGTACCCCATTCTATAGTTTTGAAAAACAGCTTATCTAGAAAATCTGCCTACTTGTCCATTGTGTTACTAAGGAGACCTTATCTTCCAAATTTCTTAAGCTGTGGCTATAGAAATCTCTGCTGGAAATCTGCACTCTGTGCTTTCCTGTATCCTCAATTAGAGTGCTACAGGTTTTTGAGACGGCACTCTCAGACAAAGAAAGTTTGCTATGGCCATTGAGATATCTCTGTGTTTCCATTCTTTCAATTTCAACTGCAAACTCAAGTCCATACAGTTTCCATGTAAGTAGTTTTAAAATGCCTTGATTTAGAAAACTCATGTTTTGTTATATTTGGAGAAGCATAAATATATCTTTGCTATCCCTGGTCACTCATAATTGCTCCAGATTAACCCACATCTTCCTTATATTTCTTTTTGGTTGATACCTGTTTCCTTAAAACATATATTACAACTTCTATCATTCGTGTCACAATCTTTTGATTCTTTGGTAGCACAGGAGAGATTTATCTTCAGTAGTACTGCTTTTAGAACTTGGAATTCTGAAGCTTTCCCAGTATATGACATGATATCATATGTACTCATCGCATCAGATGAGAGTAGTGAACACAACTTTCTATGAAGTTAACCAACCGAGTAGATTAAGCATATAAATTGCATTTTCAGCTTAAGCTGAGTTTAATCAGAATGTCCTCTAGACAGAAATAAGGGAACATTTGCATTAGATTTTGCATACAAAAATGGAAGAAGCTAGCTTGGTTCTGCATATTGTAGCATAAAGAAAGATTAAATAAATAAAGAAATCACCAATAAAACAAAGAGAATCTGAATTTTCTATTACATTTTAAACTTTGCTTAAACATTAGTTAGACAGAAAACATGATTTCTGGCATTTCTGACATCTCTTGGTGTCAACCTGGATGCTACATGGCTTTGAGAATGTCAAATGTGCCTTTAAAATGTGCAAGAATAAAGTTTGTGACATACTGGTCACCCTTTATGTCTAAGCCATGAATCTTTGTCTCTCTGTATCTTGAAATGAAATTGCTCAAGTTCATTGAAATGAACACATGAGAGAAAAATAAATCCATCATAATCAAAAAGTGACTCAAAGGAAATGAACTTATGGAAGGTGAAAAATGTAAGCAGCTGCCACTCCCATGAATTGTATCAGAGCTATTATCACCTCTGGTGATGATGTTCTCATAAATAAGAGAACATAGCATTCTAAGGATGATGTGCTAAATTTCTCATAGAGATACTTTTATGTTCCATACATTCCCAAAGTGGGGAAAATTGACTTCTCCCAAACGCACCTTTAGAGTTTGCTGACATAATTCTAGATACTATTAATTCATTGAACACTCTTGTCTTTCTAAAAGCTTCTTTAGTATTGTATAAATGTCTTATCTTAAGAACACAAATATCTAGACTACAATATACTAAGAAGCTGTGACCTAATCAGAGTATAGGAAATATGACTAAAGGAAGGAATTTTATTCCGAAATGATAACATTTAATTTTACTCTATGAGCTGTAAACTATTTTAAGTTATTTTCTCATGCAGTCACTAGAACATTACAATTATTAATTTTTAGGCAGGAAAATGATACAAAATTTTACACCTAGAATTCTTTGAAAAATTCTTTGAAAACAAAAGGAAATTCTCTCCTTTTGTTTTCTTTGAAAATTTATACACACCTACACTATATTATAATCACAATTAACCCTCTTTCCCTCACAATTTTATGTTATCTTCCTTTCTGGTTCTTGATACTTTACTAACTCCATTAAGTGCTGTCCCTTTATTCATACAGGTGTGTGGTCATCTACTGAGGCATAGTCTCCCTACCAGTGATCATAAAACCAAAGAAAAATGATTATTCTGAGATCGAATCCATAGCTAACATCAACTGCTATTAACTCATTAGGTTGTGGAAGGATCAGGTAAGATCCTACAACATCTATTTTGGGAATTTTACTGGATTGATCTTGTATTTATTGGACTGTTCCTCTGTTATCTTGTGCAGGGAATAGAAGTTGTTGTGAACCCATGAGTGCAATAGCTACTGCACATCCAGAAAACACAGGACATTTCTCTATTCTCTAGTTCTTATATTCCTTGACCTCCATTAATTTAATGTTATCTGAGGCTTGGGGTACAAGTAGTGGATAGATATAAATATCACATTGAAAGCTGAGCACCCACAGTCAATAATTATTATAATTATTAGCATTGACCAGTTATGACTACACACTCATAATGCTGCCTAATGCAAAAAGAAATTTCTCTAACCAAGGTTGAAAGTGGTCCAGATATTGTTCTTGCATTATATTGCATGTTGTTCCATGAGCCTTGGTTGAGGTGTTATGAATGTTTTGTTTAAGAGAAACCACTTAAGTAATCACTTATTTTCTGTGACTTGAACAGATATAATTCTCTGTGTTCATTATATTTCATTATGTGCAGAAGTTTCTCTGATTAAGACAGAGTATAGCGTTTGTAATGAATATTATAATCATCATGTGTTCACATTTTCTGCTATTACAGCACTCACTTTTTGCTAGCCCCAACCCCTTTGAACATCCCACATACCAATGATCCTTTTCATTTTCTAGATACTCCAGTTTAAAAGCATATATATATATATATATATATATATATATATATAAATAAAAAAGCATATATATATATATATATATATATGCTTTTTTATTTATATAAACTTACCTGCATGTAGATAGATATATAACTATCTACATGTAGGTAGGAATATGCAGTGTTTATCTTTCAGGTTCAGGGTTAGGACACTTCATATAGTTCTTCAACTTATATCTATTTACCTGAATATTTCCTAATTTTTTAGGAATTTTTCCTTCTGTCTCGCGAAAATTGTATTGTTCATCTATAAGCATATTTTCATCATTTGTCCATCTATTGACAGCCATCTAAACTGACTACATTTCCAAGCTACTGCCTTACGAAGTTTTCTGAGGGAAATTTCTTAAGTTAGTTGCGAATATCTGTGACAGAATGGATAGATTCTACAAAATTCTTCTAACTATAGAAATTCAAATTAAACAATTTAATGAAACTTAATTAAATATAATTTTCTGAATGCACCAACAATTGTGCTAGACAATGGAATTCTAAAATTTTATAATAATTATTATTATAAAACCAAATATATCATTGTCTAGTGTAGTTATTTCTCACCAATCTGATCAAAATTCTTGACTGAAATAATCTAAATGTTGAATGATTTACTCTGGTTCATATTTGCAGAGGGCTTACTCAATCTTATATAGCAGAGAAAACATAGGAGAAAGCTCACCTCACATAAAAGTGGGCCAGGAAGCTCAGGGTAATAATTCAAGCGTAATATAAACCCTAGTATGGTCCTTTAATCTGTCTTACTTTATTCAGAATGGCCCATCTCTTAATTTTTCAGAAGCCATCAAAACATTGATAATTGCTGGGACACAAACTTTCAATCATTCATCTGTGGGGAACACTTGATATTTGAATCAGACCCAAATTTTGTCTCTGAATCCCACAAGCCCATGACTATCTTATAATACAAATGTATTTAGTCTGGAAATCTCCAAGGTATTAGCAGTTTAAACATTGCTCACAATCCAAAGTTGAAAACTGTCTTCTGAGGCTCAAGGCAAAATTTTAGTCATGAGTCTTTATGGAAATCAAGCAGAAATGTGCATGCTTACCATATGAAATGACATAGAGTAAACATTCTCATTATGAGACTGGGACATAGAAAAGATGTGTATACAATCAAAGCAAACTCCACACCTAGAAAAGCAAATATTTCCTGTAGCTCCATGTCTAGTACTTGGAACACATTCAACCTAACTTCCCAGAAGTCTGAATAAGCTTATTTTTGATTTTGCCACAAAAACAAAAGCAGGAAACGTGATAAAAACCAAAAGCCAGAAGCTAAGAGGGAAAGAATATTTTACCTCAGAAAAAACAGGCCTGGAAATGCAGGGTAGAAACAGCAAGCATTAAAGTCCAGGAGAACCTGAATCTCAAGCCCTTTCTACTGTTAGCTGTTGTTTATGCCCATTAGCAGTAGCTTGCCTAGCATCAGACAATCTTCTGGGTCCCAGTTGGGTACTACATTTTCCTAAAATTTACCCTGGGGCACTGAAAACTCCCATAGTATGCTTTCCAAGATTAAATCTGTTTAAACCATCAGCTTTCTTGTAACTTAAAATATTAGAGGCACCCTCTAAGTACCAATATTATATATTATTATATATTATTATACTTTGAATATATATTATTCAAAACAACGTAAACAATTTTAAAACAAGTTAAGCCTGCTGTGGGAGTTTATTATTATCTTCTTAGTCTGATATAAAAATCCAGTGACCTTATCACTTGGCAACAGAGTCAACATTGGAGGCTCTTCTGTGTCTTCCTTTTATATGGTCATCTTAAGCATCCGGGAAAATAAAACCAAACAGGAAGAAATCGATTGAGAGGGTTGGACTGTGTGGCTGAATAACTGTGATAGAGAAAATTCTTTTTTTTTTCCATTTTTTATTAGGTATTTAGCTCATTTACATTTCCAATGCTATACCAAAAGTCCCCCATACCCACCCACCCCCAATACCCTAACCACCCACTTCCCCTTTTTGGCCCTGGCGTTCCCCTGTACTGGGGCATATAAAGTTTGCGTGTCCAATGGGCCTCTCTTTCCAGTGATGGCCGACTAGGCCATCTTTTGATACATATGCAGCTAGAGTCAAGAGCTCCGGGGTACTGGTTAGTTCATAATGTTGTTCCGCCTATAGGGTTGCAGATCTCTTTAGCTCCTTGGCTACTTTCTCTAGCTCCTCCATTGGGAGCCCTGTGATCCATCCATTAGCTGACTGTGAGCATCCACTTCTGTGTTTGCTAGGCCCCGGCATAGTCTCACAAGAGACAGCTACATCTGGGTCCTTTCGATAAAATCTTGCTAGTGTATGCAATGGTGTCAGCGTTTGGATGCTGATTATGGGGTGGATCCCTGGATATGGAAGTCTCTACATGGACCATCCTTTCATCTCGGCTCCAAACTTTGTCTCTGTAACTCCTTCCAAGGGTGTTTTGTTCCCACTTCTAAGGAGGGGCATAGTGTCCACACTTCAGTCTTCATTTTTCTTGAGTTTCATGTGTTTAGGAAATTGTATCTTATATCTTGGGTATCCTAGGTTTTGGGCTAATATCCACTTATCAGTGAGTACATATTGTGGGAGTTCCTTTGTGAATGTGTTACCTCACTCAGGATGATGCCCTCCAGGTCCATCCATTTGGCTAGGAATTTCATAAATTCACTCTTTTTAATAGCTGAGTAGTACACCATTGTGTAGATGTACCACATTTTCTGTATCCATTCCTCTGTTGAGGGGCATCTGGGTTCTTTCCAGCTTCTGGCTATTATAAATAAGGCTGCTATGAACATAGTGGAGCATGTGTCCTTCTTACCAGTTGGGGCATCTTCTGGATATATGCCCAGGAGAGGTATTGCTGGATCCTCCGGTAGTACTATGTCCAATTTTCTGAGGAACCACCCGACTGATTTCCAGAGTGGTTGTACAAGCTTGCAATCCCACCAACAATGGAGGAGTGTTCCCCTTTCTCCACATCCACGCCAGCATCTGCTGTCACCTGAATTTTTGATCTTAGCCATTCTGACTGGTGTGAGGTGGAATCTCAGGGTTGTTTTGATTTGCATTTCCCTGATGATTAAGGATGTTGAACATTTTTCAGGTGCTTCTCTGCCATTCGGTATTCCTCAGGTGAGAATTCTTTGTTCAGTTCTGAGCCCCATTTTTTAATGGGGTTATTTGATTTTCTGAAGTCCACCTTCTTGATTTCTTTATATATGTTGGATATTAGTCCCCTATCTGATTTAGGATAGGTAAAGATCCTTTCCCAATCTGTTGGTGGTCTTTTTGTCTTATTGACGGTGTCTTTTGCCTTGCAGAAACTTTGGAGTTTCATTAGGTCCTATTTGTCAATTCTCGATCTTACAGCACAAGCCATTGCTGTTCTGTTCAGGAATTTTTCCCCTGTGCCCATATCTTCAAGGCTTTTCCCCACTTTCTCCTCTATAAGTTTCAGTGTCTCTGGTTTTATGTGAAGTTCCTTGATCCACTTAGATTTGACCTTAGTACAAGGCAATAAGTATGGATCGATTCGCATTCTTCTACATGATAACAACCAGTTGTGCCAGCACCAATTGTTGAAAATGCTGTCTTTCTTCCACTGGATGGTTTTAGCTTTCTTGTCGAAGATCAAGTGACCATAGGTGGATACAGAAAATTCTAAGGGTTCTATGACCCCCAAACTTTCAATAGTGCTAGACAATTTTGGAGGTATGTCTATTTTGGCTTATACTACCAAGATGGTGGTGAATTCACATGGCCTTTGCCATCTTAATGATATCTCTAGGCAAGATGACAACCAAGTCACATGGTTTCTTTGATAACATCACAAAGCTGCATATGAGTTTGCTTGCAACAATCTCATCTCCATGGTAAAATCATCCCATCTCTGGTAGGGGCACAAGGTCCCGTAGGCTAGGTGTATTTCACATATCAAATAGGGGCAGTTGCCCCCTTTTCTTTAAAATTAACACAAAATGTTCTTACCTGGGTTATCATGAACATAGGAAGAGACAGTCCATGTGACCTATGCAGAGGCTCAAATTAACAAAGCAAAAAAAAAAAAAAAACCAAAAAAAAAAAACAGGAAGGAATCTCATGGTCTCATCTGAAACACAGTTTGCATGTCTTTCAAAAAGAATATACTTGACTAGTGAGCATATTTTGTTTCTTGTTGGAAATCCCATGTCTCCCAGGTATAATACCTTACTAAGAAAGAATGTGTGAGTAATTGGTGTGTGTGTCTGTTTCCCTGATGTTCATTGGTGCTGCTGTTTCTCTGATTGTACTTTCAGAGACTGGGAAAATGAAGCTTGTCACCATTTTATATCTATCACCTGTGCATGGGAGTATGTCCTAGGCTTACTAGACAGATGTATGTTGTCTGGACTTGAAATCTCTATAAAATTAGCTTCTTAAAAAATACTTAATCTTAGTATAACGAGATATAAGGTACAATGTGCAAAACACATGAAACTGAAGAAGAGCGAAGACCAAAGTGTGGACACTTTGCCCCTTCTTAGAATTGGAAACAATCACCCATGGAAGGAGTTACAGAGACAAAGTTTGGAGCTGAGACAAAAGGATGGACCATCTAGAGACTGCCATATCCAGGGATCCATCCCATAATTAGCCTCCAAACGATGACACCATTGCATACACTAGCAAGCGTTTGTTGCAAGGACCGTGAAATAGGTGTCTCTTGTGAGACTAGGCTGGGGCCTAGCAAACACAGAAGTGGATACTCACAGTCAACTATTGGATGGATCACAGGGCCCCCAATGGAGGAGCTAGAGAAAGTAACCAAGGAGCTAAAGAGATCTGCAACCCTGTAGGTGCAACATTATGAACCAACCAGTACACCGGGGCTCTTGACTCTAGCTGCATATGTATCAAAAGATGGCCTAGTCGGCCATTACTGGAAAGAGAGGCCCATTGGACAGGTAAACTTTATATGCCCCAATACAGGGGAATGCCAGGGCCAAAAAATGGGAATGAGTGGGTAGGGGGATGGGGGGGAGGGTGTGGGAGACTTTTGGGATAGCATTGGAAATGTAATTGAGGAAAATACGTAATAAAAAAATACTTAATTCAGATGTAAAACTTTGCAGTTATATGGATGTTCCTTTTATACAGATAGAAAAGCAAATTCCGTGGACCACATAGCCTAAGGCAGTGTCACACTCAAGCATTCTAAGATGTTTACTGTTTTTCTAAGTCTGAGCTAGCATTGCCTGGGTGCTCTGAGGGAACCACAATTGAGAGGGAATAAAAAGAGAATATTACACCTTGAAACAGTACAGAAAGTTAACTTAGAACTATCTACCTTTCTCTATATGGATATTGGTCAGCTACAAACATGGAAAAACCATGCAAGAAAAAATTATTAAAAAAGAGGCTTTTTTTTTGTAGTTGTTCCCATGGAAGCAGAGTATTTTAAAAACAGTTTATACATCCAAAGCAAGAGAAGGAAATAGAGTCTGTCTACTTTATAGTTAGAAATGTTCAATTAATGTCTCTGGGCATGATGGCAAATATATGACCAGAATTATGTTTTTGTTTTTTTTATAATTCAGTGATGATACAGAAGAAATCAGGGTGCATTGATGATGAATCATCAATAATACAATAATTTTAAAATGGACTTAATAGAGAAATCAAGGATAGTTTTATTAGAGTCTGAAAGAGAAAGCACATAGAACAGGCAAGGTGAAACTTTAATAGCTACCTGGAGAGGAAATACAAGAGAGGAGAGAAAGGTAAAAGTCATGCAGTCTTTGCTGGCAAGAAGGTCAAACACAAGGCAGACGATCAGTTGCACGGCCAGAAAAGACGCCTATAGAAAAAGAATAAGGATAGTCCCCAAATGTTTCCCCAGCTTTTAAAAAAGTTTTAACATGTGTCATGTCCTCAATTCAGTGAATGTTAGCTCATAAATATATGAGATATACTTAATTCCTCTATTCAGGCTATTTATTCTGGGTAGGGGCTATGCCAAATCTCTAGTATTACTACAGATTATTGATTCTCTTCTTCCAACATCTGGGTATCCAGGATTCAACTCAGTTTATAGAGTTTAGTTACAAGAATATTTATCCATTGAGCTATCCATAAATATATTTGATTGTTATATTTTCATATTGTACCTAATTGTTTTTAAAATAATTTACAAATTTGTATTTTATATACACATTCTTTTTTATATAATTTTCTACAAGTACAGTAAATCTATCTACTATGTAGCTATTCCCTTTTGACTGAAAAATTCCCTCCAAAAGGGCAGAAAATAAAAGTAGGAAACTCATGAAAATTGGAAAGCTTAGGAAACTAATAAAATATAAGATTCATTAGACAGCCACAGAAATTTAAACAAGCTGTAAAAATGTGAGGGAGAAGAGATTCTTTAGAAACTTATTTGCAAGTTTTGGCAAGTGATATGGTTATTGTGACTTATCAGTGATGATGGTTAGTCTTCTCATCTTGACAGGCTTTAGAATTGTCCTAAGACAGGATGTTTGAATATCTCTGTAGGGCCATTTCCAGAGAGATTTAGCTGATATTGGAAGACTTCCTATAAATGTAGATGCCTCAATTCCATGGTCTGAGGTACGGAATAACAGAATAAGTTGGAAAAAACACCTAGAGAAGGCACATTCATGGATTTTATGTTTTCATTTTTGATGTGTTTGACAGATATCTTATAGGTTAAAAAATTAGGTTCTTCCTATTTATGATCAAAACTCTGTTTCTCAAAGATTGGGCTATGCATCAATTGTAATTAACTACTGATGCTTCTGTACTTCTTGTTCCAGGAATCCTTCATTTCAAGAAATTGTCATGACTACATTCTCATAACCAGCTTGCAACTACATCTTTGTTTCAGGAAGTTGTTTGGTTGTGCTTATGATCTGCTTCCACAACCCCACTTATTTGTCTGCTGAAGGCCCTATTTGGAAACTCCCTACTCCTGAGCTATAAAAACCTTATCTTTCCCATGACCAGTGCTGATCTCTTGAATCCTACCTTAGGTAGAGACAACCCATGTACACAAATAAAGCTTGCTTTAACCAATTTGTCCATAATTTTTAGCTTTAATCACTTTATAACCACATCCTCAGCCATATAATCAGCCCTGTGACAAAGCACCAACCTAAGACTGAAAACATGAAAAATACTCACACATGTCAAGAAATGTGTAAATGAAAGTCAGGACAACAGTTTTCCTTACAACAACTGGAGATAGTTCTATTCTGCATAAGGAAAAAATATTGGATGGATAAAAAAGTGTGTGGTTGCTAATATAAGACAGTTTTATATTACTGTAAGAGAGAGCCAACTAGAGTTATATATCACAAATCAAAGCACAGGAACTTTGCTTACTAGTTTTAAAGAAAGTGTTAACAGATGTAAGTCTGAAGAAAGTATTTATCACTTTATTTAGGGCTACTTAGAGAATAAATGAAAACTCAGAGAGTACTTAAAAGAATAACTGTCCTACGAGTCTCAATATTCTTATTCTCTAACTGCAACAGGATTGAGAGGGACACCCAGGCGAAGACTGCTTTTGCAGTATGGGCTTATTTCTATTTCTTCACTAAGCTGTGGTTAAACAACTAGTCACCTTCTGAAAACTCAATTTACTGTACTCACGACCATGGTTCTTCTTACAAGTGCTACAATTCTCCATTAAAAAAAAAAAATTCGGAAGACAGCCGGCCACCGTCCGGACCAGAGGACAGGTGTCCGCCTGGCTCAGAAGGCCTCAGCCTCAGGAGCAGCGGGCGCCACCTTGGTTCCGGGACTCCGCCGAACTTAGGAATTTAGTCTGCACAGGTGAGAGTCTGCACCACAGAAGCTGACAGCTTCTGGGACCTGCCAAAGCAACACAGCTTCTGAGAAAGGTCCTGTTTTGGGCCTTCTTCTTCGGCCAGGAGGAGGTCCAAACACAAGATATCTGCGCACCTTCCCTGTAAGAGAGCTTGCCAGCATAGAGTGCTCTGAGCACTGAAACTCAGAGGAGAGAATCTGTCTCCCAGGTCTGCTGATAGACAGTAACAGAGTCACCAGAAGAACAATCTCTAAACAGAGTCAACTATAACAACTAACTACAGAGATTACCAGATGGCGAAAGGTAAACGTAGGAATCTTACTAACAGGAACCAAGACCACTCACCATCATCAGAACCCAGCACTCCCACTTCACCCAGTCCAGGGCACCCCAACACACCCGAAAACCTAGACCCAGAGTTAAAAGCATATCTCATGATGATGGTAGATGACATCAAGAAGGACTTTAATAACTCACTTAAAGAAATACAGGAGAACACTGCTAAAGAGTTACAAGTCCTTAAAGAAAAACAGGAAAACACAATCAAACAGGTAGAAGTCCTTAAAGAAAAAGAGGAAAAAACATACAAACAGGTGATGGAAATGAACAAAACCATACTAGACCTAAAAAGGGAAGTAGACACAATAAAGAAAACTCAAAGTGAGGCAACACTGGAGATAGAAAACCTAGGAAAGAAATCTGGAAACATAGATTTGAGCATCAGCAACAGAATACAAGAGATGGAAGAGAGAATCTCAGGTGCAGAAGATTCCATAGAGAACATCGGCACAACAATCAAAGAAAATGGAAAATACAAAAAGATCCTAACTCAAAATATCCAGGAAATCCAGGACACAATGAGAAGACCAAACCTACGGATAATAGGAGTGGATGAGAATGAAGATTTTCAACTCAAAGAATCAGCAAACATCTTCAACAAAATTATTGAAGAAAACTTCCCAAATCTAAAGAAAGAGATGCCCATGAACATACAAGAAGCCAACAGAACTCCAAATAGACTGGACCAGAAAAGAAATTCCTCCCAACACATAATAATCAGAACAACAAATGCACTAAATAAAGATAGAATACTAAAAGCAGTAAGGGAAAAAGGTCAAGTAACATATAAAGCCAAGCCTATCAGAATTACACCAGACTTTTCACCAGAGACTATGAAAGGCAGAGGAGCCTGGACAGATGTTATACAGACACTAAGAGAACACAAATTCCAGCCCAGGCTACTATACCCAGCCAAACTCTCAATTACCATAGATGGAGAAACCAAAGTATTCCACGACAAAAACAAATTCACACATTATCTCTCCACAAATCCAGCCCTTCAAAGGATAATAACAGAAAAAAACCAATACAAGAACGGGAACAACGCCCTAGAAAAAACAAGAAGGTAATCCCTCAACAAACCTAAAAGAAGACAGCCACAAGAACAGAATGCCAACTTTAACAACAAAAATAACAGGAAGCAACAATTACTTTTCCTTATTATCTCTTAATATCAATGGTCTCAACTCCCCAATAAAAAGACATAGACTAACAAATTGGCTACACAAACAAGACCCAACATTTTGCTGCTTACAGGAAACTCATCTCAGAGAAAAAGATAGACATTACCTCAGAATGAAAGACTGGAAAACAATTTTCCAAGCAAATGGTATGAAGAAACAAGCTGGAGTAGCCATCCTAATATCTGATAAGATTGACTTCCAACCCAAAGTCATCAAAAGAGACAAGGAGGGGCACTTCATTCTCATCAAAGGTAAAATCCTCCAAGAGGAACTATCAATTCTGAATATCTATGCTCCAAATACAAGGGCAGCCACATTCATTAAAGAAACTTTAGTAAATCTCAAAGCACATATTGCACCTCACACAATAATAGTGGGAGACTTCAACACACCAATTTCACCAATGGACAAATCATGGAAACAGAAACTAAACAGGGACACATTGAAACTAACAGAAGTTATGAAACAAATGGATCTGACAGATATCTACAGAACATTTTATCCTAAAACAAAAGGATATACCTTCTTCTCAGCACCTCATGGTACCTTCTCCAAAATTGACCACATGATAGGTCACAAAACAGGCCTCAAGAGATTAAAAAATATTGAAATTGTCCCATGCATCCTATTAGATCACCATGCATTACAGCTGATCTTCAATAACAAAATAAATAATATAAAGCCAACATTCACGTGGAAACTGAACAACACTCTTCTCAATGATACCTTGGTCAAGGAAGGAATAAAGAAAGAAATTAAGGACTTCTTAGAGTTCAATGAAAATGAGGCCACTTCATACCCAAACTTATGGGACACAATGAAAGCATATCTAAGAGGAAAACTCATAGCTCTGAGTGCCTCCAAAAAGAAACTAGAGAGAGCATACATTAGCAGCTTGACAACACACCTAGAAGCTCTAGAACAAAAGGAAGCAAATTCACCCAAGAGGAGTAGACGGCAGGAAATAATCAAACTCAGGGGCGAAATCAACCAAGTGGAAACAAGAAGAACTATTCAGAGAATCAACCAATGGAGGAGCTGGTTCTTTGAGAAAATCAACAAGATAGACAAACCCTTAGCCAGACTCACTAGAGGGCACAGGGAAAGCATTCTAATTAACAAAATCAGAAATGAAAAGGGAGACATAACAACAGATCCCGAAGAAATCCAAAACACCATCAGATCCTTCTACAAAAGGCTATACTCAACAAAACTGGAGAACCTGGATGAAATGGAGAAGTTTCTAGACAGATACCAGGTACCAAAGTTGAATCAAGATCAGGTTAATGATCTAAACAGCCCGATATCCCCCAAAGAAATAGAAGCAGTCATTAATAGTCTCCCAACCAAAAAAAAGCCCAGGACCAGATGAGTTTAGTGCAGAGTTCTACCAGACCTTCAAAGAAGATCTAATCCCAGTTCTTCACAAACTATTCCACAAAATAGAAACAGAAGGTACTCTACCCAACTCATTCTATGAAGCCACAGTTACTCTGATACCTAAACCACAAAAAGACCCAACAAAGATAGAGAACTTCAGACCAATATCCCTTATGAATATTGATGCAAAAATCCTCAACTAAGTTCTTGCTAACCGAATCCAAGAACACATCAAAACAATCATCCATCCTGACCAAGTAGGTTTCATCCCAGGGATGCAGGGATGGTTCAATATACGGAAATCCATCAACTTAATCCAGTATATAAACAAACTCAAAGACAAAAACCACATGATCATCTCCTTAGATGCTGAGAAAGCATTTGACAAAATCCAACACCCATTCATGATAAAAGCCTTGGAAAGATCAGGAATTCAAGGCCGATACCTAAACATGATAAAAGCAATCTATAGCACACCAGTAGCCAGAATCAAAGTAAATGGTGAGAAGCTTGAAGCAATCCCACTAAAATCAGGGATAGACAAGGCTGTCCACTCTCTCCCTACCTATTCAACATTGTACTTGAAGTCCTAGCCAGAGCAATTAGACAACAAAAGGAGATCAAGGGGATACAAATTGGAAAGGAAGAAGACAAATTATCACTTTTTGCAGATGATATGATAGTATATATAAGTGACCCTAAAAATTCCACCAGAGAACTCCTAAGCCTGATAAACAGCTTCAGTGAAGTAGCTGGATATAAAATTAACTCAAACAAGTCAATGGCCTTTCTCTATACAAAGGACAAACAGGCTGAGAAAGAAATTAGGGAAACAACACCCTTCTCATAAGCCACAAATAATATAAAATACCTAGGCATGACACTAACTAAGGAAGTGAAAGATCTGTATGACAAGAACTTCAAGTCTCTGAAGAAAGAAATTAAAGAAGATCTCAGAAGATGGAAAGATCTCCCATGCTCATGGATTGGCAGGATCAATATAGTAAAAATGGCTATCTTGCTGAATCAATCTATAGATTCAATGCAATCCCCATCAAAATTCCAACTCAATTCTTCAACGAATTAGAAAGGGCAATCGGCAGATTCATCTGGAATAACAAAAAACCTAGGATAGCAAAAACTCTTCTCAAGGATAAAAGAACCTCTGGTGGAATCTACATGCCCGACCTAAAGATGTACTACAGAGCAATTGTGATAAAAACTGCATGGTACTGGTATAACGACAGACAAGTAGACCAATAGAACAGAATTGAAGACCCAGAGATGAACCCACACACCTATGGTCACTTGATCTTTGACAAGGGAGCTAAAACCATCCAGTGGAAAAAAGACAGCATTTTCAACAAATGGTGCTGGCACAACTGGCTGTTATCATTTAGAAGATTTCGTATTGATCCAGTACTATTTCCTTGTACTAAGGTCAAATCTAAGTGGATTAAGGATCTCCACATAAAACCAGAGACACTGAAACTTATAGAGGAGAAAGTAGGGAAAAGCTTCGAAGATATGGGTACAGTGGAAAAATTCCTGAATAGAACAGCAATGGCTTGTGCTGTAAGATCGAGAATTGATAAATGGGACCTCATAAAATTGCAAAGCTTCTGCAAGGCAAAAGACACCGTCAATAAGACAAAAAGACCACAAACAGATTGGGAAAGGATCTTTACCTATCCTAAATCAGATAGGGGACTAATATCCAATATATATAAAGAACTCAAGAAGGTAGACTCCATAAAATCAAATAACCCCTTTAAAAATGGGGCTCAGAACTGAACAAAGATTTCTCACCCGAGGAATACTGAATGGCAGAGAAGCACCTGAAAAAATGTTCAACATCCTTAATCACCAGGGAAATGCAAATCAAAACCCTGAGATTCCACCTCACACCAGTCAGAATGGCTAAGATGAAAAATTCAGGTGACAGCAGATGCTGGCAAAGATGTGGAGAAAGAGGAACACTCCTCCATTGTTGGTGGGATTGCAAGATTGTACAACCACTCTGGAAATCAGTCTGGTGGTTCCTCAGAAAATTGGACATAGTACTACCGGAAGATCCAGCAATACCACTTCTGGGCATATATCCAGAAGATGCCCCAACCGGTAAGAAGGACACATGCTCCACTATGTTCATAGCAGCCTTATTTATAATAGCCAGAAGCTGGAAAGAACCAAGATGCCCCTCAACAGAGGAATGGATACAGAAAATGTGGTACATTTACACAATGGAGTACTACTCAGCTATTAAAAAGAATGAATTTATGAAATCCTAGGCAAATGGATGGACCTGGAGGGCATCATCCTGAGTGAGGTAACCCAATCACAAAGTTACTCTCACAATATGTACTCACTGATAAGTGGATATTAGCCCAGAAACTTAGGATATCCAAGATATAAGATATAATTTGCTAAACACATTAAACTCAAGAGAACGAAGACCAAAGTGTGGACACTTTGCCCCTTCTTAGAATAGGAAACAAAACACCCATGGAAGGAGTTACAGAGACAAAATTTGGAAGTGTGATGAAAGGATGGACCATCTAGTAATTGCCATATCCAGAGATGCATTCCATGATCAGCTTCCAAATGCTGACACCATTGCATACACTAGCAAGATTTTGCTGAAAGGACCCAGATATAGCTGTCTCTTGTGAGACTATGCCAGGGCCTAGCAAACACAGAAGTGGATGCTCATAGTCAGCTATTGAATTGACCACAGGGCCCCCAATGGAGGAACTAGAGAAAGCACCCAAGGAACTAAAGGGAACTGCAACCCTATAGATGGAACAACAATATGAACTAAGCAGTACCCTGGAGCTCTTGTCTCTAGCTGCATATGTATCAAAAGATGGCCTAGTCGGCCATCACTGGAAAGAGAGGCCCATTGGACTTGCAAACTTTATATGCCCCAGTACAGGGGAACGCCAGGGCCAAAAAGGGGGAGTGGGTGGGTAGGGGAGTGGGGGTTGGTGGGTATGGGGGACTTTTGGTATAGCATTGGAAATGTAAATGAGCTAAATACCTAATAAAAATGGAAAAAATCATAACTCCATTTTTGGGGAACAGGATACTTTGGTGGAATATAAATGAATCTCCTTTTCTGTACTGGGCCTAACGATACAAACCACCATATGATTATACTCCGTGATTGCTGTATTTCCTTCAACACAGCAGAATCAAGGTAATCATGTTACTGCTCGATATGAGCCACTCTTCGTTGGTGGTGTATGTGCTCTGGCAGAAGTTCCTAAAATTTACTGGAGGGCAATGAGCACACTGTGCACAGGCTTACTGCCCTTTTAGCAGTAAGGATCTTCTCAGTCTGTGCCACACAGAAAAACTCTGTGGTGAGGACGTTTCCCTAGTATGAACTGTGAATGATTAACAGATAAAATGCTGTTTAACGAGCCTTATCTTCAAGGATATTTTAGGTAAGAAATGGAATCTGATTCAGACTTTACAGACCAGGAGATTTTCTAAGAAGGAAGCAAAGACTCCCCTGAATCACATGTACTGCACACCCTGTATGCTGTGATTACAGCCTGTAGAAATACTCAGGTTCGTAGTTACTGTGGCTTCACTTTAAGGTCATTGTTTCTATTAATTTTGAAGCTTGTTTTGTTATCTACCTAGAAAAAGTCTTACAACACACCTGTCTGCATTTCTAATATACCCATTTTCTACTTACTGACTCTTACATTTATTTGTTTGCATGAATTCATTTGTATGTTTTGAGTGGTACACACACAAACACACACTTGTTTGGGCATCTTTATGAGTGCACATGCAATGGTACTCATGATGAGGTCAGAAGATGACTTATCATCACATGCATTTAAAATCCTACTCAAGACTTAAGCATGTCAGTGAATACCTGTTCCTATTGAGCCATGATGCTAAACCCTCAAGCACTTTAGCTAAATAAAATAATAAGTTATAAAAATTTTAAAGATCATGAAATATTTCTGAATTTTAAAAAAAATCAGCTTTTCAATCTCAGCAGTATAGGAACTTTTTTGTACAAAGCATGTCTGGCACCACAATTTAGCTGAGTTTGTTAGCTTGGTTTTAGAAATAAGGAGTGAGATAAGCCCACTGCAGTACATCAATGGGTCTCTTTTTACTAGAAGTATTTTGAAGCATTTGAAAGCACAAATTCAACCAAATGCCACAAATAAAAGCCTCATCTGCATTGTGCTTTGATCTTTCAAATACTATTCAAAATTTCTAAATGAAAAGAAAAGTGGAGTGATGTGGTGTGGTAGATTATACCTTCTGAGGTTCTTGGTCATATTCAAAGATAGGAGATTAATGAGAAGCCAAGGGTTTGTAGGGGAGTCTTAGACAAATCAATACATTTTATTCTCTCTAGGTAGCATCTATCAACATACCACTGGTCAGCAGGGGATTACCTAGACAATCCTGCCACTTTTGGGCTGCACATAGGCTGGCATATTCACATGTAGACAGGTATAGAGGCTGAATGGATAGATACACACACTTACAGATTCACAGAGGCAGGCTGGCAAAGGCAAGGACCATAGGCCTCTAACCTTATGACAATATTCATACTGAACTCATGGGAAAATGACATTTGGCCAACAATATTTATATAACAGATAATATAACATTCTACCTTTAGGTTTCCCATGACACCTAATGGCAGCCACTTTGTGCTCTCACAGATTTATCACTTTGGCCCCCACCTGAACCCAACCTCAACCCTCCCCATTATATCGTATTCAGAGTCAACCAGGATTTTTTCTTTTTTCTTTTATTTTCTTTTTTTTAAGTGATTCATGCCTGATATCCATATCAGCTTTGTTATTTAAGCAGAAATGAGCTCTAACAGCCTTCTGTTCCAACACACCTGTGGTCTCAAGACTTCAAGTCTAAGGCAGAAAAAAATGTTGCAAACTTGAGAATAATCTGATCTAAATAGTGAATTCTAGATACGTTTGGTTAAAGAGAGAGAATGAGACCATATATTAATAAAACTAGTCAATTTCAGAAACCAGAAAAGTCAAATATTAATGAAATTGCACAGAATTCATTTTAGCCTGATTCATGACTACTATTCAACATATCTTCTACTTGACTCAAATAAAAAGGCTATAGGCATACAGATATTTTGGATCTTCCCTTTATTTTGTACCACACCTGCACTTATCATTTACATATTATTATTTTTTTACACTTTTTGTGATATCTGTCTGTTTTTCTTTCTTTCTTTTATTGGATATTTTCTCTGTTTACATTTCAAATGTTTTCCTCTTTCCAAGGCTCCCCTTCCCCCTTCTCCCCTCCCTCTGCATCTATGAGGATACTCCCCCAACCACCCACTCTAGTCTTCCTGCTCTGGTATACCCCTAGACTGGGGCATATAACATACTCAGAAACAAGGCCCTGTCCTATCATTGATGTCCAACAAGGCCATCCTCTACTACATATGCAACTAGAGCCATGGGTCCCTCCAGGTGTACTCTTCAGTTGGTGGTCCAATCCCCTGGAGCAATGGGGGATATGGCTGGTTGACACTGTTGCTCTCTCAGTGGGGCTTGAAACCCCTCAGCTCCTTCAGTCACATCTTTAACTCCTGCATTAGAGACTCCTTGCTCAGTCCAAATGTTGGCTGCAAGCATATGCCTCTGTATTTATCAGGCTCTGGTAGAGCCTCTCAGGAGACAGCCATATCAGGCTCCTGTCAGCAAACACTTCCTGGCATCCACAATAACATCCTGGATTGGTGACTGTATGTGGCATGGCTAATATCCACTTATCAGTGAGTATATTCCATGTGTGAACTTCTATGACTGAGTTACCTCACTCAGGATGATATTTTCAAGTTCCATCCGTATGCCTGCGAATTTCATGAAGTCATCATTTTTAATAGCTGAGTAGTATTCCATTGTGTAAATGTACCTGTGAGGAGCGGGTGTGGCGGCAGTCCCAAAGGCACCAGGGACTGCAGCTAAGTCGTATGACTTGCACCTGACTTCCTCATATAAGCCACAAACATCTTGAGAGCTGCGCAGGTGTACCAGGATACTGGTGAATCCATTTTGATGGAGATATGCCCCTGCTGCCCTGATTAGCTGAAGCTGCGTGCCTGGTGAAGTGGCATGGCCTGCTGTGCATAGATGGGAACTGAGAGTATAAAAGAGTGAGAGGCCCAGGGTTCGGGGGAGATATAAACAAGGGAGATATAAAAACAAGGGAGATATAAACAAGGGAGATATAAACAAGGGAGATATAAACAAGGGAGATATAAACAAGAAGAAACAGGACTGAATAAACATGTGCAGAAGGATCCTGTTGTAGCGTCGTTCTTCCTGGCCAGTTGAGTGCGTGCAAGAGTACCACATTTTCTGTATCCATTCTTCTGTTGAGGGATATCTGGTTGTTTACAGCTCCTGGCTATTATAAATATGGCAGCTATGAACATAGTGGAGTATATGTCCTTATTAAATGTTGGAACATCTTTATGCTCAGAAATGGTTTAGCTGGGTCCTCATGTAGTACTATGTCCAATTTTCTGAGAAACCACCAGACTGATTTCCAGAGTGGAGGTACCAGCCTGCAATCCCACAAGCAATGGAGGAGTTTTCTTGTTTCTCCACATCCTTGCCAGTATCTCTTGTCACCTGAGTTTTTTATCTTAACCCTTTTGACTGGTGTGAAGTGGAATCTCAGGGTTGTTTTGATTTGCATTCCCTTGAAGACTAAGGGTACAAAACAAAGAAAGAATATTAAAAGCAGCACGGGAAAAAGGTCAAGTAACATATAAAGGCAGACCTATCAGAATTACAGTAGACTTCTCACCAGAGACTAAGAAAGCTAGAAGATCCTGGGCAGATGTCATACAGACCCTAAGAGAACACAAATACCAGCCCAGTTCTATTTCCATTTTTCCCCCTACAATACAGTACTTTGTGAAAAGAAGATATGGGCAAAAATCTCAATTCCTTTTAAGATCAAAGCTACAGGTGAGGCAGGTCTGATTATGGGTCCAAACCCATAAATTCTTCGGTTTTTCAATTTTTTTCTTAGCCACCAAAAAGAAGAGGTTAAAGATTCATTGAGCTTAATTTACATGCTATTTTAAAGGACAAATAGTTGGGGTGATTAAAAGATATTATTTATACTTTAATGCAAATTACATTACAAGTGAGATGCAAGGTCTGATAAATACCATGTTTTTAAGGTGAGTGAAAGGTTGTTCATCATGGGCCCTACCTCTGAGACAATATGAAAGATCTTTACAAGAGAATAAATTGGTCAGGTGGAACTATTAGATCTGACTCATAAATAAGTGAATCATTATAGATGACTTTGGAAGAGAGAACCAGATCAGAATTGTGATTTCCAAAATGTTGCTAGAAATAGCCTCCAGCCAGCAGGAGAAAGCTTTGTTTTGTCCTCTATGCTATTATGCTTTGGGTTTATGTCCCCATACTTTTATATAAAAGGTAAATAATTTCACAAATTAGAAAATCAGATATTTTTATCAACATCATGTGTTAGAAAGTCATTGTGAGATCTGGGTTTTAGTTCAATGGTGCAGCATTTGGCAGGCATGCAACCTAAATTATTCCTCAGCACAAAAAAAAAAAAAGATACGAGGGTTTTGTAAATCTTTTTTATATTTGTTTATGACATCTCTTACATTAGATATTACAAATTCCTAACAATTAAATTATGAAGGTACATTTGAAAGACAATGTTTGTTTGTTTGTTTGTTTGTTTATTTATTTATTTATTTATTCATGTTCAGACAAGTTCTCACTGTAGTCCTGGCTAGCCTAAAAGCAGTTAGGTAGGCCACATTGGCAAAAAACTCAATGCTCTTCTCTGGCCTGTGGAATACTGGGATTATGGTGTTGTGGAATCAAACCTAGCTTTATATCTACTTTTAAATAGATTTGTCTTTCATGTCAAATTGACTGGCATTGTATTCCATATTTTAACTATTCCATGAGAAAAACCTCAAGTATCTATTAATACATGTGTGTACAGATTATATATTATGTATATATTATAGTATATAATACAAGTAGTAGAAAAATTTATATAACACTTTCCAAATGAATAAAAGTGTTTGTTTTTTCCTAGTTGAATCATCCTGGGACCTCATTCCCTAAAGACATCATTTCAGAACTATGAATATAGTTTGAAACCACATCTGACCTGGGGGTACAAGGAAACAAGAGAGTGACTGAGAATCTGGTTCCAGGGTTTCACAAGAAAAAAAAATGAAGTTAAATTATTAATGAAATCTTTCATTATAAGGATAAAGCTTAATTAATGGAAAGAAATAATCCAGCCTGTGCGGGACTTATGTCATTAGCTAATGACAAGTTCTCAGCAGTTGGATATATTCTCTTTTAGATACATTTGCAAACTTTAGTTGTAATTACTGTTGTCATTCATTTTATTGGTGTTAGGAGTTATGGAAACTGGCAAAATGGATTTATTGTTATCCATGAGACCAAGAAATGCTGAGAAGATAATGTGTAGCCTTTTATTATTTCTTCTCAAATGGTGTAATGAAAATGAAACCTCTACTAGCTCTGAGACTAGTGTGAGGGACCCGAGATGGGGTGGGGAATGGAGGAAGTACTATATTTTTTTCATATGTTTATCAGTTTTTCAGAAAATTTATGAGCCTATGTGTGCATTGCCCAGACATGGCTGTTTATTAGGAATTAAATAGTTAAGCCTGATATCTTTATTACAGTTGTGTGTAAAGACACAGGGTACATGAATTGACCTATCAATTTAGCTTAGTAAATCTTTACAAATAAATTTGTATTTTCTCAGGCATTGGGGATTTTTTGGAGTAAGCCCAGTGGTGGAAAGCTTGAACAATAACCTGGAATAACATCATGTTTCTGTTGGGCATATGTGTGCCAAGTCAGATAAAGAAAGAGGATGATGAGAGGAGGGAGGGAGAGAGAGAGGAAGAAGGAAAGAAAGAAAGGGGAGGAGGGGGTGGAGGAGATGGTTTTGAAACAAAAACAAAAACAAAAAACAAAAAAACAAACAAAAAATCCACCAGAGAAATTCTAAACCTGGTAAACAGCTTCAGTGAAGTAGCTGGATATAAAATTAACTCAAACAAGTCAATGGCCTTTCTGTAAACAAAGGATAAACAGGCTGAGAAAGAAATTAGGGAAACAACACCCTTCTCAATAGTCACAAATAATATAAAATACCTTGGCGTGACTCTAACTAAGGAAGTGAAAGATCTGTATGAAAAGAACTTCAAGTCTCTGAAGAAAGAAATTAAAGAAGATCTCAGAAGATGGAAAGACCTACCATGATCATGGATTGGCAGGTTCAATATAGTAAAAATGGCTATCTTACTAAAAGCAAACTACAGATTCAATGCAATCCCCATCAAAATTCTAACTCAATTCTTCAACAAATTAGAAAGGGCAATCTGCAAATTCATCTGGAATAACAAAAAACCTAGGATAGTAAAAACTCTTCTCAATGATAAAAAAACGTCTGGTGGAATCACCATGCCTGACCTAAAGCTTTACCACAGAGCAATTGTGATCAAAACTGCATGGTACTGGTATAGCGACAGACAAGTAGACCAATGGAATAGAAGTGAAGACCCAGAAATGAACCCACACACCTATGGTCACTTGATCTTTAACAAGGGAGCTAAACCATCCAGTGTAAAAAAGAGCATTTTCAACAAATGGTGCTGGCACAACTGGTGGTTATCATGTAGAAGATTGTGAATTGATCCATTCCTATCTACTTGTACTAAGGTCAAATCTAAGTGGATTAAGGAACTCCACATAAAACCAGAGACACTGAAACTTATAGAGGAGAAAATAGGAAAAAGCCTCGAAGATATGGGCACAGGGGAAACATTCCTGAATAGAACAGCGATGGCTTGTGCTGTAAGATTGAGAATTGACAAATGGGACCTCAGAAAGTTGCAAAGCTTCTGCAAGGCAAAAGACACCGTCAATAAGACAAAAAGGCCACCAACAGATTGGGAAAGGATCTTTACCTATCCTAAATCAGATAGGAGACTAATATCCAATATATATAAAGAACTCAAGAAAGTGGACTCCAGAAGATCAAATAACCCCATTAAAAATGGGGCTCAAAGCTAAACAAAGAATTCTCACCTGAGGAATACCGAATGGCTGAGAAGCACCTGTAAAAATGTTCAGCATCCTTAATCATCAGGGAAATGAAAATCAAAACAACCCTGAGATTCTACCTCATACCAGCCAGAATGGCTAAGATCAAATATTCAGGTGACAGCAGATGCTGGCCAGGATGTGGAAAAAGAGGAACACTCCTCCATTGTTGGTGGAATTGCAAGCTTGTACAACCACTCTGGAAATCAGTCTCGTGGTTCCTCAGAAAATTGGAAATAGTACTACCGGAGGATCCCGCAATACCTCTCCTGGGCATATATATAGAAGATGTTCCATCCAGTAAGAAGGACACATGCTCCACTATGTTCATAGCAGCCTATTTATAATAGCCAGCAGCTGGAAAGAACCCAGATGCCCCTCAACAGAGGAATGGATACAGAAAATGTGGTACATTTACACAATGGAGTACTACTCAGCTATTAAAAAGAATGAATTTATGAAATTCCTAGGCAAATGGATGGACCTGGAGAGCATCATCCTGAGTGAGGTAACCCAATCACAAAAGAACTCACACAATATATACTCACTGATAAGTGGATATTAGCCCAGAAACTTAGAATACCCAAGATATAAGATACAATTTTCAAAACACATGAAACTCAAGAAGAATGACGACCAAAGTGTGGACACTTTGCCCCTTCTTAGAATTGGGAACAAAACACCCATGGAAGGAGTTACAGAGAGTTTGGAGCTGAGATGAAAGGATGGATCATCTAGAGACTGCCATATCCAGGGATCCATCCCATAATCAGCTTCCAAACGCTGACACCATTGCATACACTAGCAAGATTTTTCTGAAAGGACCCAGATATAGCTGTCTCTTGTGGGACTATGCTGGGGCCTAGCAAACACAGAAGTGGATGCTCACGGTCAGCTATTGGATGGATCACAGGGCCCCCAATGGAGGAGCTAAAGAAAGTACCCAAGGAGCTGGGGGGATCTGCAACCCTATAGGTGGAACAACAATATGAACTAACCAGTACCCACTGGAGCTCATGTCTCTAGCAGCATATGTATCAGAAGATGGCCTAGTCGGCCATCAGTGGAAAGAGAGGCTCATTGGTCGTGCAAACTTAGTACAATGGAATGCCAGGGCCAAGAAGTGGGAGTGGGTGAGGGAGCATGTGGGGAACTTTTGGTATAGCATTGGAAATGTAAATGAAATAAATACCTAATTAAAAACAAACAAACCAACAAACAAAGAAAAATAAATCATCAAGTACTTTGGAAATGGTGGATTTTCCCTGGGAGAAAGGGTAGAAAGTTCTGATTTTATTTATCAAACGATTTTTTTTTTAATCTGAAAGGAAGGCAAATGTTCCTGTGAGTAGGACAAGGAGGCAAAGCATGGGAATGAATTGTTATGGGTTACACCATCCTAGATCCAAGTAGAAAGACTGGTAGGAATGAATTTGCATTGCGTGAGTAAAGGGGTCATCGTTTTCATAGAATGACATAATCTCGATATGAAGGTCTCTTTTCAGAAGACTTATTCAAACAGAAAGTATGGCCCACCCTGGGGTGCTATTTTGTTCGACTGAGTCAAAACAGTGATATATGCACAGGTTAATAACTTCCTCTCTAGACAGCCAGAATCTTTATGCCACTGTTTCAAGCAAAGAAGTTGAATGATACCATTTTCCTGCAGTATTTTTAGACACTGGATATGTCTGGAAAAATATTCAGGCAGATAATTAGATTGCATTAGCAATGTGTCTGTTGTGGTTTCCCCGATTCCAGAGAAGGCAGCCCTTTATGAAGCACTTGGCCACAGTATCGACAAAATTGACTGTGTAAATTGGTCCCTATGAAAGCATGTGGAAGACATTTTTGGCTGACACTCGAAACCATTCATGTGGCTTTATGACAGGGAAGCTGGAGCTGCCAACATAAATAGACCTTTGTACTACAAACCCAAGTGGTCATTTAAACATGTGCACTTCTCCTCTTACAAATGCACTAAGGTCAAATACTTTTTTAATCTTGGGAATTTTTCTTTTTCATACAGTCTCATATTTCATGCAGGAAATGAGTCTGAGTATACCAAACACAAGTCATCGTGACTGACAGCACACTGGGTTCAAACCCCAGCCTTGACTCTAATTGCTCTGCTAAGGCCCCTGGCTCAAGGTAAGTGTTGATTTAGCTCAGCTGTTTTCAATCAGCATGGTAAGGCCTTGCTAAGACAAACTAGTGAAGCCAAGTTATATTTGTACCTAGGAGTCCCCTAGGCATAAGTATAACACGGTTAGCATTTTAAAGATTGCATTTGTCTGTACACTGCCGGCTGTAATTATGAGCAGGCAAATGTTTCGTGAAGGATGGTGTGACCCTCATTCTCAGGAGAGTGATGACTGCTGACTGCTTCTAGTGGAGGAAAAGCAATATTTCCATTGGCGTTCAGCGAGGAGGCTCACTACTTTTCAAATGATTGCCAAAGTTGACAGCCAGTTTTTTTTTGTTTTTTTTTTTTTGTTTTTTTTTTGTTTTTTTTTTTTGCCATGTTTTAGTGAATGTCAAAGTGATTTTTTGACCCTATGAGCCAATTTCTTGGTACTACTAAACTGATGATGGATTTAAAAAACAAAACAAACAAAAAACAAAACAAAACAAAAAAACCCATTCTATCATAGCTCAAAGATAAACTATTACTCAGCACCATAGATCACATAGAGATACATATTGTTTTGTATTTTTTATGTTTTTTTAATTTTTTTTTCTTTAATCAAGTCTGCAAATACTGGTAGACTGTTGAGCAATAGCACTTCCCTGGAATGTTCTCAATCTGGGGTTGACTTTGAAGTTTCACAGAAAACTTTAAAATAAACACATTGGACTTTCTGTCCATGGGCTGAAATGTGCACATAATCAAAGGAAAATGTGTGGTGAAGATTAAATGACCAATATTAAGGCCAGACTGTGTTGATGGTAGTGTTCAGCAAAGCTTAGTCTAAACTTAGTTAAGTGCTTTCCGAGAACATAGATTTATGGGCAAAAATTTTTTATTTAATAAGTTTCTTGTTATAACTTATCTTTATGTATGCATGTATATGTATACACCCAAATACACACATAAACATATATGCATATAAATATATACACAGAGTGTTAAACATACCGTAAGTAACTGACTACCATTGGTTGAACAAACTTAAAATACAAGTAATAATTATATTGATGCCTTGCTTTGGTATTGTAAATGTTCTAATTTTGTATATAATTTAGAAACTTATCCTAAATTTTTCCAAAGAAGTTATTCAGTTCTGTATTTACTCGGGATAATTTACATACATTTAAATAAAATATATGATTTATATTTAGTTAATCAGGAATCTTTGGAGAAAGGAGCCTGTGTGTAAAAACATACATAGGAGTACACATGTTTGTGCTTTTCATGATGTGTATATCTGTTTGTTTACATTCACTTTTAGGTCCATTATCATTCTGGAAGTTTAAATGAATCTTTCAAGTGGATACATATAAATACAGCATATACACATTTATGTACTTGTGGATGATGATAAAGTAACCTTTCAATAATCATATTTTAGAATAAGTCTTATGTGGTTACTGGTTTCCAAAACTGTTTTGATAAATAAATCAAATATCTCAGTGGTTAAGATTTTCTTCAATTATAAGCAAGAAAATTTTAGGAAGTTATATTTTATTGGTTAACTTCAAAAGCAATAAATATGAGATTAAATGGAATTACCTCTATAAGTTTACTAATGTGCATAAACCAGGAAGAATATTTCATATTGAGAGAAATGGCACATTTGAATATATTTCAATCTTTTCCGGGTAAGAAATAAGAACCTTTAGCGTGTGTTGACCATCTCAGGGTTAGATTCCAAAGTAAACTGGCTGGAAATTACTTCTGTGATTTGGCTATAAACAGCACTAAGGATGGTTGCTAGAGAAATTGTAGACACTATGATCATTTTCTCCAATGTGTCTGAAGTATCTGAAATTGATTGTGGAGTTCTAACCTACATAGTTTTGGAGTAGTGATTATGAAAACCACATCTAAAATATTCTTTCAAGTGTGGTGATGAGGAATCTTGTCTCTTGAGATAAATTTGGAATAAAATGGAGGCCTTCTACCTTCTAAACTCCTAGGTTAATAGAAAAGTATTGATTCAGTTTTGCTTGCCACTATTACTTCTGGGATTATCATCAATATATAGAAATATGCAAAAGCCTGGGATTATGGGAGTTACTTAATGTAAACTATTTTCCACATTTAAATTTTTCTCTTTTGTTTTGTTCAGAAATGTCTTTATTTTCTACATATATAATTTAAACATTTTAGAACTTTTATTTTTTGAGAAACATTCTTGCCCCTCTGTATTAGTCAGGGTTCTCTAGAGTCACAGAACATATGGGTTGTCTCTATATAGTAAAGGAATTTATTGATTACTTACAGTCTGCAGTCCAACTCCCAACAATGGTCAGTAGCATCTGTGAATGGAAGTCCAAGGATCTAGCAGTTGCTTAGTCCCACACAGCAAGCAGGCAAAGGAGAGAGAGAGAGGGAGCCGTCCTTCTTCCAATGTCCTTATATGGTCTCCAGCAGAAGGTGTAGCCCAGATTAAAGGTGTATGCCACCATAACTTTAATCAAAGATGACCTTGAACTTGGAGATCTCCCTGTCGTAATCTTCTGGACTCCATAGCCACTATGCCTCAAGATCTCCATAGGAAGTTCCAGGTCAGTAACTTCTATCTCCCAGCCTTCAGATTAGGATCACTGGTGAGCCTTCAAACAGTCCCTGTTTGATGATGTTTATACTGCTTAGCTTCTATAGACTCAATCAGTTTCTATTACAATAACAAAATATCACATTCCTCACAGTCTTGATATGCCAGGGTGGTGGATATCCAAGGGAACCACATACACTCAAAGAAGAAGAATGGGGATGGGAGGGAAGGGGAGGATTGTGGGAGAGAATGACTGTGAAGGAGGCAGTGAACAGGATAAAAAGTAAATAAGATAAATAAATAAATAAATAAATAAATAACACTCCTAACCACTGAGTTATGCCTGTGCCTAGATTTTTTTTTTTAAATTCTTAAGGGATTTATTTGTAGAGTAAGGATAATAGAAGATAACTATTCTGGAATGTGCAAAGTCATCATCCTTCTAAGCTTTAACTTTTTTCTATGTATCATGAAATAATGATAGAACTCATTAATAATAGCTGAGCTAGAATCAAGGCTCCAAATTATAATACATGTTCTCAGGTATGGATAAAATATGGAAGTAGACTGGAGATATAGTGATACAACAAATGTCGACTAGTGAGCAACAATACCTTTTGTGTCTTATTAATTTGTAGTAATAATTTTCACTAGGTTGGGGTAGGTCTTGGTTGAATGAATAACTATGGGAGATATGACATATGCTGAGGTAGAAAGGTGATGCCAGTGTCAGTCCTATATTTGAGGGGCAGATTCTTAACGGTTTTAGCTATGGAAGTAAGACATAGTTAAAAGTAGAAAGAAGTTGCTCTCAGTGTTAGTTTTATATTTGGTGGGGGGCAGATTCTTAATGATTTTGGCTTTTTCCAGATTGAACTGAACTGGGTTTCTGATATTACATGATCTTTAAAATCAATTTGGAACATGATAATGTTAAAACTTCTTATAGCCTATTGAGGCCATAACATAGAATGACACTCCAGCTCACACAAGAAGGAATTTGGCTATACTGGGGTGACATTCCCCTTACTCTGTGGTAGCAAGAAAAAGCTGAGTTTGTATCTGAGAGTCACATTCACAATGAACATAGATATTCAAAATATGAGATTATTGATAGTTCAAAACCTACAAATCACTTCCTTGTTTTTCTTTGTTTCTTTATTGTTTTGGATTATGAGCAATGATTCTGATTCTTGAGAACAAAATCATGTCTTCTGCCATCTTGATTTATGCTCTATTTTCAACTGAAAAATTATTATCAACTGCCCAGGCATTCCAGTGAATGAACATTATATAAATGTCCTTTCTGGTTTGTTTTATTTTTTTTTAAGAATAATGCTTTCTCTATTTTCATTATTGATACTCATCATTCTATTCACAACACAGTCTGTCCATAGTTAGGTATCATGGTACTGACCAGCACCAGCCAATACAGAATTTGTAGTCCAAAGCTTTAGGAAGCTAGAAACAGAAAAGGAATTCCTGAGTGATATAACCTGGTCAATTTCCTTCTCCATGAAACAGACCAGATTCTCTTTGTTGTGTAAATGTTTTCTGACTCATGAATGTTTTCCTTAAGGAAAAAGTGTGTTCCCTAGGAGGTTCACTTCTTAAAAGTGGAAATTATTGAAAAGAAAATTTAGTGCTGCAAAGCAAGTGAGTTTCCCAGGCCACTGGGAGCTTCCAGGTGGTCCATGCTTCCTAGCAGCTGCAGCAAGAGAAATTAGTTAAAATTCTGTGAACTATTTTTTCAAGTATGATAGATTTCTTTGTAATCATTACAGTAGAAGTTGATAGACACCTGGGTGATTTTCTTTTATGCTTTTTTTGCATTATTTATTGATAAAATCCAAATTCTTGATCAGTTTGGCAGCAAGAAATTATTAAGTTACTGTGCTAGCGAGCTTCTGATTGAAAAGCTATCTTATAACAAGGATAATTACTTTTGTTTCTCTTTTTAGAATTTTAGTGTATGATATCTTGGACTTATTATTTCAGTCCTCTAGTTTCACAGAACAACATTGTAGGGAACATTTAGTAGAATACTGCTCAACTAACTCATCCAGAATGCAGATGGAATAGAAAGAAAATAACTAAGATCCCAATAATTTTATTGAGGGAATGCTCAACAGCCAAATTTTTTCTTAGGCCTTTCTTTCAAACTGTTTTCTGACAGGCAAGCAAACAAACCTGTGGCACATAAGTGCTTTAGTGCATTGCAAGATACAAACTATGTCAGCTACCTATAAGAAACAGGCAAGAATCTTAAAGCCTACATATATTCTTAACCCAGTTTCTCAAGTTCTTCTTTGACATTTTCATCTAAAAGAGTGGTTCCCAGTCAAAATACTAATACTAATAATAATAATAATAACCATCGACATTCAGAATTTTGATCCAGTGGCCCAGATACTTGATGATCATGAATGACTTTCTTTAAATCCTGAAAAGTAATTCCATTCATGGTTGGACCTACGAACTATTCTTCTGGGTAGTTCTATTTGGAAATGTATGTATTACCCAGTTGCCATATGAGGGTAACTAATATTTTCAGCTCAACTGAGGTTGTAATTTTTATGTGCTTCTTGCAAGATTCAAGTGTTAAAACAGATAGTATGATCGTATTTACGATGTGTTTTAGAGGTGAATAGCCATGAAAGCTTTGCCTTTTGGAGTAGGATTAAAACCTTATAAAAGACAGTTACAAAGTTTGCTGTTAATTTGTTCTCTTGTTATTTTGTTTCATGAGACGACAGCAAGAAGACACTGACACCTTGATCTTAGAGGTCTGAGCCTCCTAAACTGTGAGGGGGGAGGATATTAGGGGATAGGTCTCTGTTTCCTTAAATTATCAGGAATGTGATATTTTGTTATTGTAATAGAAACTGATTGAGTCTATAGAAGCTAAGCAGTATAAACATCATCAAACAGGGACTGACTTTGGGAATTGTAAGAGGTGATATATACTAAAAATTTTGGCAGTGGGAGAAGTGTAGAAGAGGAATTCATGGACACAAGGAGTGATGATCAACATTTTATTTCCTGAAAAGTTTAGGTCTGTAATTCTTTTCATATTTAACTCTTTTTAGGGCAGAACTTCAGAGTAATCTTGAAGCTAGTTTAAACAAAATATACTTCAGTCTAGACTCTGCCCAGTTTCTTTCATCCTATTTCTTTGTAGTGCACTCCCCATGAAAAGGGGCAGTAGAAGAGGTAATTTTCTCAATAGTAGAAAGTTTAGGATCATCACAAGAAATGCCCATCATATGAGAAGCCATACATTCACGATTAATATAGAACTTCTGGTCATTAATAAGGACAAGTTGAAAAGTAAGTTGAAGTTTAAAAGATGCTGACTATCCAATAATCAAAATATATATTCTACTAGGAATACAACACTCAGCAAATTATATACAACAACAGCAGATGTTGTCCACAGAAGCAAATTCTTGTAAATTATCTAACCATGTTGAGTCAGATGTCAGCATAATTACAAAGATATTATTTCATAAAAATCGGAAGCCCTGGCTTCCTGACTATAGTTAATTTCTCTATTTATAAAACACCTCTACCCTCAGTTTATGGGAATGTTGAAAGGAAATTTGGATTATCCCAACTCAACATTGTACATAACTGAGGCCAAAATGGTACTTAGGTATTTCAGCTCATGGACAGATTGGGTACCAAGAAACAAAATCATAGACAATAGTATTGAAAGGTATACAGATATAGCTTTAAAGGGGTCCCTTTAATAATCCCAAATGTCCCTAATTGTCATAGGAGTCTTATTTAAGAAAGGTAGAGACTGCCTTTTTAAAAGCAATTATCATAATTACTTATAATAATTTGCAAAGCTTGTGGATAAATTATCACATTAACTAATTGGCAGAGGGTTATTACACTTATTGAGACCCTTATAAAGTCAGTAGAAGTTCATAAATTCGAGAATTTATGAAGCTGAAAGTCCTACATTTACGCTTCTCATACTGATTGGACTCTAATGGCAAATAAGGACTATTCATAGTCAAAGACATTCACAGTTTTAGGAACTAAACAAGTAGAGAATTAGTGCCAACAGAACTCAGAAATATGACAGTTCATTCTTTTCTCCACCCTCACTATTTATGGCGACTATTTTAAAGTTAGTACAGACTTAAATTCATAAACGGTTTTCTTCCATCAATTATTTACCCTAAATTTTCAACTATTTAAATCCTCATGCTCAAATAATTTTCACTAATTATATTGTATGGATGTTATAACAAGACTCCATATAAAATATTACTAGGCAGTAACCGATACATGTGCCAAATACAGAGGCAAGTTGGCATAATAAAAGTTTTCAATGAAGAGAAACATAGAAGTGTCAGGCAAGAAACTTGACTAATCAGTGACAAATAGGATCTGGAAAGGAAAAAAAATAATTTTTTCCTCACATCCCAAAACTTGGCATAGCAATGTTTTAAGATCATGCTCTCTGTAAACTACATTTAGCCATTGTTTTTACTAAAGATCTTGAAAATTTTTATTGAACTTTCAATGTCTATAAGCTTTAGAGCTCAGATAATTTTTCCCTTATTGTGTTGAATAAGTCTTTGAGGACATTGATCATATAAATCCTTTTTGAAAACATCTGCTTCATAATTATTTCAGGCTCTTTTAGTTAATTTAATTATCACATCTTTACATCTAGACATTAATTCATGAATGCTTACATTTATTCAATGACAATTGTCTTTGCTGTAAAATTGCATCTCAGAAAATCGCTTGCTCATTGCTTTCTAAACAAACTCATAATCTGGTTGAAGGTAGTATATTATAGAACACATATTGTGAAAAATGGTGTAACATGAAAATTTCTAGCTCCAATCAGTTGTGTGGATGAAGTCTGTCATCCAAAATATTGTGTATTAATCAGTGAAATATGCCCCCTTCCCAGTAGATCCAAATTAAAATAAACCAGTTGAACAAAATTCATAACCATTCTCAAGAGTTTTATCAAAATAAGAGTATTCCACTATGTTCATATTGGCATTATTTGTGAAAGACAGAAGCTGGAAACAATCCAGATGTACAACAACAGAAGAATGGGTACAAGAAATATGGTTCATTTAAACAATGAAATACTACTCAGCTATCAAGAACAAAGACATCATTAGTTTTGCAGGCAAATGAATAGAATTAGAAAATATCATCCTGAGTGAGGTAACTCAGACCCCAAAGGACATGCACATTATGTAATCACTAATAAGTGGATATTAGCCCAAAAAAAAAAAGTACAAACTACCCAGGATTCAATCCACAGAACTCAAGGTTAACAAGCCAAAGGTCCCAAATGAGGACATCTCAATTCTATTTGGTAGGGAGAAGAAAACAATCATAGAAGGGGGGAGGGAGTGAGGAAGGGACCTGGGCGGGAAAGGGGACAAGGAGGGGAAGAGGGGAACATAATCAGGTATTGTGTAGATGAAACAGGAATGTATCCCTGAGGGCATGCAGAAAGAATGGAAACAGACTGTTGGGAACAAAATTTAAAAAGGGATGGGGCTGGGGCCCTGGGGAAGAACGGAAGGAAAAAGATGCCCACACCCCAACAGTTTCCCTATTCTCTGGTCAGTCAGTCATGGGAGGGCTGCTACCTACCCTATCCACTCATCCCTGGGTGAGCATTCCTCTATCCCACTCTTCAGGGGGTGGCCAAGGGACAGGCCTGCCAGAGGACACCCCCCCCCCAGAGCTACTTTGCTAAAGCCACCAGGGTTGTGGGAGAGAGGGAAGAGGGAAGAAGTTCCCAACACTGACCAGAGTGCACAGCTGAACTTGAAAGAGCAGAGTAGACTCTATGGTTTTAGAGCTTTATTATAGAAATGCAGGGGAAATAGAGAAAGTAGAAAGGAGGAAGAGAGAGAGAGAGAGAGAGAGAGAGAGAGAGAGAGAGAGAGAGAGAGAGAGAGAGAGAGAGAGAGAAGACAAAGAGAAAGGGAAGAGGAGAGAGAAGTGAGAGAAGAGAGAGGCAAGAGGAGAAAGGAATAAGAGAGCGAGGTGCGGACTGAGCACCCCTTTTTATGGTCTTCACTGTTGCTAGGTAATTGCGGAGGAGTTTAGCCTGAAGGTCAGAAGCGTGGGCCATTGCTTATGTGACTACTGACCATGTTTCTCTTGTGGGGGCTGTGGGAGGTGGTACCTTAGGCAGGGGCTGGAGTTCCAGAACCATGAGGGAATGCCTACCGTGTCATGTAGGTGAATTATGACCATTGGGGTTCAGACCCCAGCTGGACTGGAAACCAACCTGAAATTCCCCACAACAGACAACCTTGGGAGGGTTGTGTGTGTGTTGGGGGGGGGGTTCTCCAGAATGTACCAGAGACTTGGGAGGTGAGAGATTCTCAGGACTCAAAGGGAAGGACCTTAGATGAAATGTCCTACAGTATGGAGAGGGAACTTGTAGAAACCACTTCCAGTAGAAAGGTAGAGCATCAAGTGGAGGGATGGGGTTGCCGTCCCACAGTAAAAAACTCTGACCCAGAATTGTTATGGTCTGAAAGAACTGCAGGAACAAAAATGGAGATGAACCTGAAAAAAAAAGAAGGTCCAGTGACACGCTCAATTTGGGTTCCATCTCAAGAGACCCCAAGGCCTGAAACTATTACTGATGCCATAGTGTGCTCACAAAAAGGGGCCTATCATGATTCCCCCCTGAAGGACCCAACAAGCAGCTGAGTCAGATGCAGATATGTACACGAACCAATGGTGACCCCGATGGTTGAATTAGGAAAAAGCTGAAAGAAGCTTAGGAGGAGGGAAACTCTATAGGAAGATCAGCAGTCTCAATTAACCTTTACAACTGAGATCTCTCAGACACTAAGCCACCAACCAGGCAGCATACATCAGCTGCTATGAGGCCCCCAACACGTGTATAGCAGAGGACTGCTGGGTATGGACTCAGTCAGAGAAAATGCACCCAACCCTCCAGAGATTTGAGGCCCAAGAGAGTGGGGAGTTCTGGTGATGTGGGGGCAGGGGGTAGGGACATCATCTTGGATAAAGGAGAATTGGGGGAGGAGGTATGGGATATGGAACAGTCAGAGGGAGGACCAGGTGGGGGATAAAGTTTGGAATGTAAAATAGATTAAAGAATCAATCAATCAATCAATCAATCAATATATAAAAGTGTGAAGCACAAAGTAAAAGATGTAGTAAAACTGCAAAAAATTATGAAGTGTTCCTACCATATGGACCTGAGTTATTACCTAATGGCAGAAGTGTTTTCAGGCTAATACAGTATCAAAAGTCCCATATTAAAGTAGCATCAGAATTTGACAAAGATCCTATTAGAATAGGATCTTTGTTAAAACACAAATCTGTGAATTAATATGTTGGAATTTCTGTTTTAGCTGACCTGTGGTGTAGGCAAACTCTATTATCAGGAAGCATTAGTAACGCAGCTTTAAATTAGTTCAGAATGTACAACAACTTAGATACCATGAAACCGTGAGGAGGAGTTGGGTGTACTGTGGTTGATTTTTGGATCTTTCATACTATATAAGCTTAATAACCAACCTTAAGTGTCTTAATTTATAGGAATAGATGTTTAAACAGTATAGAAGAAAGAGAGAGATACTGCTTATAGTGTTCAGATTATTTTTTTACATAAGTTACTTTTCTTCTAATTTTCATTGCTTTCTTTGAATACTATTACTGTGGTATACTATACATTATTTTACATGGCTAATTAGCAGCAAAGTGACACAATATACATAAAGAAGATAGTGGTGCTCATCAGTATATGTGACTTTTAGTTTTTCATAATGTAGAAGTATATTGCCTTTAGGCGTTTAGTTTTTAGTCCTACTGTGTAGATTCTTGGTGAGTCCATAACTTAGTCTATTATATCTGATGCTTTTTTTTGGAGCTGTTATCTTAAAGTTTGTCAGCTAAACCATTTCCTGAGGCATATGGACTGGAATTCCCTACCTTTGGACAATTTTAAGTTAATAGCTTTCTATTGAACAGATCCTTACCAAAACTAAAGACTATTTAAGAATCTTTTTAAATGTATATATTCACTTCAGTAGTCATAAGAACATATGGGTGAAATTTAAGAACAGAATTTAGTCACACATCTGTGTCTCAAGCTTCTGTATATGTCATCATGACATAGAAAAAAATTGACACAAGGTTTATTTTTTTAGGTAAATAGTTAATAATAGTATGTTTGTGTCTTGTTCAGTCATATGTGTTGTTATTTTACCTATTTCCATTCTTCTCCTGTATTTCTCTTCCTCTCGCTTGTATAATGAGCCCTGTGTTTGCCCATCTCCTTTATCAAAGCAATTGTATTCTACCATTCTCCTTCACACTCTTCTCGCTCTCTTTTGCTACTGATTTATACACTTATCTTTTTAGATGAATTGTAACATAAAATCTGGCCTAAAATATTGTCTATCCTCAAAATCCTGTATTTGCAGAAAACATAAAAAATGAATATGTCTGCTGTACTTGAGTATATTGCTCTATAAGGGTTTTATTTATTTGGTTTAGTGTGGTTTAAATTTCTTCCTAATATCTTCTATCAAATATTAGGGGTGAGAAATTATTGTGCAGTTATATGGATTCACTTTCACTTCTAACAGTATTTTCTTTCTGTACTTTATTAATCATTTATAAGGTGTTAAATGTTATTTATTGTGTTCTTATAAAATTCTATTGTTATTTTTCATTTAATGTCCTTGTCCAATACATGTTTTTTATCCATACATTTCCTACTAGAGGGTGTACCTTTAAGAAGATATTATAGGCCACAGTATTGTGTAGTTTCATATTCCTGCTATAAAACACCATTATCAAAAAGCAAGTGGGGAGAAGAAAGAGTTTATCTCAGTTTATATTTTATAAGCCCTTACTGAGGGAAGTAAAAAAAAATACTCAAGGCAGGAAACCAGAGACAAGAATTAAAGCAGACACTATGAAGAAAGTCTGTTTACTCCCTTGCTTATCCTGGCTTGTGCAGTGTCCTTCCTAGACATGGCACCACCCCCAGTCACCTTGGACCTGTTGTATTAATATTAATCAAGAAAATATTCTCAACTTGCCTACAGGTGGTCTGCATGGAGGTAATTTTTCATTTGAGATTCCTTTTTCCAGAAAACTCTAGCTTCTTTCAATGTTGACAAAAGCACATTAGGATACTACTTTTCTTTATGTTCTTTTCTGTATCTATTTTTGACAATAAATCTGTTTTTGAAAATTCAATCTATCCTGCAATAATATAAAAAATAATTTGTACTTTTAAATCGTGCTTTCTTGACATAATATTATTTAATTTTGCCAAATTAGTTGTCATTTTAGTTTTGCATATATATATATATATATATATATATATATATATATTAAACAAAATATTGCATGTTTAGCTTCTTACCCATATTGTCACAAAGTCTTTACTCCCCTGTAAAATATCATAAGCCAAGAATGTTCTGCATACATTATTTACTGTCTTTGAGGACACTACTCAAATCGTCCACTAAGCTCTCCTTACATGGTTTAACCCTTTCGCTATACAAAAACAACAGTCTTCCAAATTCCTCTTCTAAACAACATGGTTATGTTCTTCATAGTAATTGTGTGTGTGTGTGTGTGTGTGTGTGTGTGTGTGTGTGTGTGTGTGTGTGTGTTACCAATGTGTGTAGTAGTTACCATTTGTAGATGTGACACATTACCAAATCCAAAAACAACTTGAGAGGGAGGCCATAATTGTGAAAAATTCATAGTAGGAGGTTGACAGAGCAGGGTGCTAAATAATGGCATCTTTATCCATACAGAATAAGCATAGAAAATAACTTGCAACCTGGCAATATTATAAACTATCAAAGTCCATCACACAGTGACAGATATTATCCAGCAAGGCTCATTTTCCTAAAATCTCCATAACCTTCCAAACATTGCCACAAATCAAGAACTTCTTCAAATATATGGGTCCATGGGACACCACTTTCTTTTCCAATCCACCATAGTATGTAGTAGTACTTTCTCTTCTATGTACATAGATTCCTAATCAGAAGGCTTTATGCCATAATGTGTTCCCACAAAATATACTCTATGGCAAAAACATTTTCACAGATACATACTTATCAAGATTCATTATAGTGAAATAAATTATAATCCATATAGCTAAAATAAGCTCATATTCAGCTTCAAAGTAATTCTTTTAGATTAACAGGAAATTGTATATTTTAAAAATAATGGAATTTTTTTAAAATAAAAAAGCTAATAAAGCTAAAACTTTGCTTATGTCCACACATATATCATTACCAGTCTTCTGGGTGTTTAGAAATGTACATTACACATACATTCTCAAAGGCATGGATGCTTGAATTGTTATAGCCCAGTTGCAATCATGTAATAACTATATGCTTTCCCAGAGAGGAGTCATTCTTGGAGGATTGTCTTAGTCACTGTTGTATTGATTTGAAGAGATACAATGACCATGACAATTTTTATAAAAACAAAACGTTTAATTGTAGTCTCATTTACAGTTTCAGAAATTAGTCCATTTTGTCATGGTGCAGTGTGACAGAAGCATGGTAACACACATCATTCTAGAATAGTAACTGAGAGCTAAACATAGTTCTTTAGGCAGCAGGGAGAGAGACAGAGAGAGAGAGAGAGAGAGAGAGAGAGAAGGGAGAAGGTGAGAGAGAATATTTCAGGGCCTGGCATAGGCTCAAAGCCCAAGCTCATTGACATGTCTTCTCTAACAAAGCCACAACTCCTAAATTTTTCTAATCAGTTCACCAAATGACTACTAAGTCTCTGGACCCATTCTGATTCAATCCACAAAAAAGAAACGGATCTTTTGAAGTGGAGAGAATTCAGAAGGTACTGGATTATGACAGACAAGAGTGACCCCAAATGTTAGGCAATACATATTTCCTTTAAATGAATCTAAGCACAGTTTTGCAATATCCTCTGTTACATACTATGAGAAACTATAGTTTGTATTGACAAGCTGCGCAAGACGTATAACACTATTGGCAGGTACAGACCCTGAAAGTCATCTAGACTCTGAATCAAACTTCTGTTTCATGGCATCTTGACCTACTTAGGTATGTAGACTGTGTAAATTCCATTAGGCAAAATTTCTTACATAGAAGGAATGATAATAAGGAACTCTTTCTTAGAGTTATTATGTCTATTAAGGTCTATGGGTATAAAAATAGTATTTAGTCAATCATCACTTTTTTATTAGATATTTTCTTCATTTACATTTCAAATGCTATCCTGAAAGTCTCCTAAACCCTCCCTCCATCCTGCTCCCAATCACTAATTTTTAATCACTGTTGAAGTCACATTGCATTCATGCTTATAAACTGTTATAGCATTAGCTACTTACATGACATTCAAAATGTCTTGCTTACAAGATTAAATTAGAAATGATTTTTTGTATTAAAATGCTAAATTAATGCCTATTTTATACAACAACACTATTAACTTTTAAAACACTCATAACTATAGAGGAATATCTAAATATGTATGATGAAAATTATATCACACATGTGTGGGGATGTTTGGGTGTGTGCATTAACCATGGAAGTATGTGCATGTGTGTGCATGTATCCTTGAAGGCTAGCAGCCAAACTTGGGTGTCATTGATAATAAGCCTTGTTTTCTGAAACAGGGTCTCTCACTGAGACAAAGAAATGACCTTTAGGCTATGTTAGTGACAAGCACATTACCACCTGAATCCCTACTTGAGGAATTTTGAAACACTGAATCTTTTGACCCTTTATTTTTAAATACATGGTTTTGCTTTTTTGTATGTATAATATAGTAACCTATCAGAAGATAATAGTGTGTGGCATTGAACAAAAATTGCCAGAAGCAGAATGACTACAAAAGTAAACTAAATGAGGAATGATAGTTTTGCCTTATGGAAGTACACACAATTTAGAAAAGAAGATGATTTTATAGAATCAAATTCAATTTCTTAATTTAGAAAATAGCCACATCAATTCAGTTACTACCAAGTCTGGCAACTTTGAATGAGTCATGAATATTCTCTTAGTCTCAATGTCTTTTTAGCACACACACACACACACACACACACACTAATATACACACATACACACAATACATGTAATTTAAAATTTATGTGTGTGTGTGTGTGTGTGTGTGTGTGTGTGTGTGTGTGTGTGTGTGCATGCACATAAGTCTGTGCATGTCAAAGGACAACTTAGGCAAGTCAATTATCTTTCAGGGTGAGTCCCAGAACTCAGGTTGTCAGCTATGGCAGCAAGTACTACTATATACTATGGTGGATTGGAAAAGAAAGTGGTGTCCTGTGGGCCCATATATTTGAAGAAGAAGTTCTTGATTTGTGGCAATGTTTGGAAGGTTATGGAGATTTTAGGAAAATGAGCCTTGCTGGATAATATCTGTCACTGTGTGATGGACTTTGATAGTTTATAATATTGCCAGGTTGCAAGTTATTTTCTATGCTTATCCTGTATGGATAAAGATGCCATTATTTAGCACCCTGCTCTGTCTACCTCCTACTATAAAATTTTCACAGTTATGGCCTCCCTCTCAAGTTGTTTTTGGTTATGGTAATTTGTCACATCAATAAATGGTAACTACTACATACATTGGTAACACACACACACATTATTACTATGAAGAACATAACCATGTTGTTTAGAAGAGGAATTTGGAAGACTGTTGTTTTTGTATAGAGTAACTGTTAAATCATGTAAGGAGAGCTTAGTGGACGATTTGAGTAGTGTCCTCAAAGACAGTAAATAATGTATGCAGAACATTCCTGGCTTATGATATTTTACAGGGGAGTAATGATTTTGTGACAATATGGGTAAGAGGCTAAACATGCAATATTTTGTTTTTGGTTTTTTTTTTTTAAATCCAACTGCCCTCTGCAGATATGCTAAGAACTTGCTAGAGGCAACATTTCAAAACAATAGACTGATATTTTTGGAATAGGGATTTTGATTTTTTTATTAACAATTTTATTTGTTTACATTTCAAAAGATACCCCCCTTTCCAGTTACCCCTCCACAACACCCCATCCCATCACTTCTCTACCCCCTCCTCTTTGCTTCTTTGAATGTGCTCCTCCTCCCACATACCCACAACCTTGTCTTTCCTCTAGCATTCCCTGCTGGGATACCAAGACTCCCTCCCTTTCATTGATGTCAGATAAGGACATCCTCTAGTACATATGTACCTGGAGTCTTGGCTTTGTCCACGTATACTTATTGGTTAGTTGTTCAGTCTCTGGGAGCTCTGGGTGGTCCAGTTAGTTGATTGTTCTTCCTATGAGATTGTAATCACGTTCAATTCAAACCTTTCCCTAGCTCTTCCATGGGCTCAGTCCAATGGTTGGATATTGAGTATTTGCATTTGTATTGGTCAGACACTGGTAGAACTACTCAGGGAACAGCCATATCAGGGACCTGTCAGCAAGTGCTTCTTGGCATCAGCAATAGTATCTGGGTTTAATAACTGCATATGGGATGGATTCCTAGGCGGGGCAATCTATGGATATACTTTCCTTCAGTATTTGATCCATTTTTTGTCCCTGTGTTTCCCAGGAGCAGGAACATTTCTGGGTTTAAATTTTTGAGATGAGTGGGTGGTCCTAAGCCTCAACCAAGGGCCATGCCTAATCGCTGAATATGGTCTCCACAGATTCGCTCTCCCCTTTGAAGGGTATTTCAGCTAATATCATCCCTGTTGAGTCCTGAAAGCCTCTTGCTTTCCTGGCCTCTGGGACTTTCTGTTGGCTACATTTCTTCCCCATCCACCTTTGTTACACCTCTGCTCAATTTCCTGCCCCACCTGTACATCTCCCCTGTGCCATTTCACACTTGATCCTTGCTCCGTTTTTTCTCTCCCCCTCCTCTCTTCATTCCAAGGCCTCCCAACCTTTACCTCTCTTGATCATTTTGTTCCCTTTCTTTTATATATATTTTATTAGATATTTTCTTTGTTTACATTTCAAATGCTATCCCCAAAGCCCCATAAGCTCCTTATGCCCCCCCCATGCTCCCCAACCCACCCACTCCCACTTCCTGGCCCTGGCATTCCTCTGTACTAGGGCATATGATCTTTGCAAGACCAAGGGCCTCTCCTCCCAAGCAAGCACACTTGGGTCTTCCTTCTTCTTGAACTTCATATGGTCTGTAAGTTGTATCATGCATAGTCTGAGCTTTTTCCCTAATATCCACTTATCAGTGAATACATACCATGTACTACATTCCTCAGGTAGTATTCAATCCAATTGTCTGAGAAACTGCCAGACTAATTTCCAGAGTGGTTTTACCAGCTTGCAAACCCTACAGCAATGGAGGAGTGTTTCTCTATCTCCACATCCTCACCAGCATCTGCTGTCACCTGGTTTTATGATCTTAGCCATTCTGACAGGTGTGAGGTGGAATCTTAGGGTCATTTTGGCTTGCATTTCCCTGATGACTAAGGATGTTGAGCATTTATTTAGGTGCTTCTTGGCCATTGGAGATCCCTCAGTTGAGAATTCTTTGTTTAGCATTTTATCCCATTTTTAAATGGGGTTATTTGATTCTCTGGAGTCTAACTTCTTGGATTCTTTGTACATATAGGAAATTAGCTATTTAATGGATGTAGGATTGGTAAAGACCTTTCCCCAATCTGTAGGTTGCCATTTTGTCCTGATGACAGTATCCTTTAACTTACAGATGCTTTTCAATGTTATGAGATCCCATTTATCTATAGTTGATCTTAGAACCTGGACCATTGGTGTTCTCTTCAGGAAAATTTCCCCTGTGGCAATATGTTTCAGGCTTTTTCCCAATTTCTATTCTGTTAGATTGAGTGGATCTGGGTTTATGTGGAGGTGCTTGATCCACTTGGACTTGAGCTTTGTGCAGGGATATAAGAATGTATCAATTTGCATTCTTCTACATATTTCCCCTGTGCCCATGTGTTCGAGGCTTTTCCCCACTTTCTCTTCTTTTGGATTCAGTATATCTGTTTTTATGTGGATGTCCTTGATCCACTTGGACTTGAGGTTTTTACAGGGAGATAAGAATGCGTCAATTTGGGTTCATCTACATGTTGACTGCCAGTTGAACCAGTACCATTTGTTGAGAATGCTGTCCCTCAACAGAGGAATGGATATAGAAAATGTGGTACATTTACACAATGGAGTACGACTCAGCTATTAAAAACAGTGAATTTATGAAATTCTTGGGCAAATGGATGTATCTGGAGGCTATCATCCTTAGTGAAGTAACCCAATCACAAAAGAAGTCATTAGATATGCACTCACTGATAAGTGAATATTAGCCCAGAAACTTAGAATACCCAATATACAATTTGCAAAAGACAAGAAAATCAAGAAGAAGGAAGGCCAACATGTGGATACTTCATTCCTTCTTAGAGTAGGGAACAAAATACCCATAAAAGGAGTTACAGAGACAAAGTTTGGAGCTAAGACGTAAGGATGGACTATCCAGAGACTGCCCCACCCGGGAATCCATCCCACAATCAGCCACCAACCCCAGACACTATTGCATATGCCAGCAAGATTTTGCTGAAGGAACCCTGATATAGCTGTATCGTGTGAGGCTATGCTAGTGCCTGGCAAATACAGAAGTACATGCTTACAGTCATCTATAGGTTGGAACACAGGGTCCATGCTGGAGAAGCTAAAGAAAGCACCCAAGAAGCTGAAGGGGTCTGCAACCCTATAGGTGGAACAACAATATGAGGTAACCAATATCCCCAGAGTTTGTGTCACTAACTGCATATGTAGCAGAAGATATCCTAGTCGGCCATCATTGGGAAGAGAGGCCCCATGATCTTTCAAACTTTATAAGTCCCAGTACAGCAGAATACCAGGGCCAAGAAGTGGGAGTGGGTGGGTAGGGGAGAAGGGCAGGGGGAGTGTATAGGGGACTTTTGGGATAGCATTTGAAATGTAAATAAAGAAAATATCTAATAAACCCCCCCCCCCAGAATGAAAAGAAGAAGAAGAAAAAAGAAAATGCTGTCAATTTTCCTCTGGATGGTTTTAGCTCCTTTGTCAAAGATCAAGTGATCATAGGTGTCTCGGGTCATTTCTGGGTCTTCAAATCTATTCCCTTGATCTACCTGCCTGTCACTATACCAATACCATGCAGTTTTTACCACTATTGCTCTGTTGTACAGCTTGAGATCAGGGATAGTGATTTCCCTGAGAAGTTCTTTTATTGTTGAGAGTAGTTTTCGCTATCTGGGGTTGTTGTTGTTCCAAATTAATTTAAGAATTGCTCCTTTTATCTGTATGAAGAATTGAGATGGAATTTTGTTAGGGATTGCATTTAATCTGTAGATTGCTTTGGTAAAATGGCCATTTTTTACTATGCTAATATTGCCGATCCATGAGCATGGGAGCACTTTCTATCTTCTGAGGTCTTTTTAAATTTCTTTCTTCAGAGATACATATCTTTCACTTGCTTGGTTAGAGTCACACCACAATACTTTATATTATTTCTGACTATTGTGAAGGGTGTCATTTTCCTAATTTCTTTTTCCAGCTCATTTATTCTTTGAGTATAGGAAGGCTAAAGATTTGTTTGATTTGGCATTATATCCAGCCACTTTGCTGAAGTTGTTTATCAGCTCTAGCAATTTAATGGTGGAAATTGTGGGTTCCCTTAGGTATATTCTCATATAATCTGTAAATAATGATATCTTGTCTTCTTCCTTTCCTATTTGTATCCCTGTTCACTCCTTTTGTTGTCTAATTGTTCTGACTAGAAATTCGAGTACTATATTGCATAGATAGGGACAGAGTGGGCAGCTGTGTCTGGTCCCTGATTTCAGTAACATTGCTTCAAGTTTCTCTCCATTTAGTTTAATGATGACTATTGATTTTTTGTATATTGATTTTATCATGTTTAGGTATGGGACTTGAATTCCTGATTGTCCCAAAACTTAAACATGAAGGGGTATTATATTTTGTCAAATGTCTTTTCAGAAGTTTAGAGGCTTAGGAAGTGAAAAGAATTATGTAGCAGTGGGGGTTGGGCAACTGGGAGTAGCCACTAGAAAGTCCCCAATCTCTGTTTGAGGGATGGGGCCACCTATCCATCCTAAAAAGATTAATACAGAATTGTTCCTATGTAAAGGAAAGGCATGTACAAATAGCGGAGCAGATACTGAAGTAGAAGCAATTCAGAGACTGCCTTCCCTGGGGATCCATCCCATCTGCAGACACCAAACCCAGACACTATGACTGATACAAAGAAGTGCTTGCTGACAGGAGCCTGATATAGAGGTTTCCTGAGAGGCTCTGCCAAAACTTGACCAATACAAATTTGGATGCTTAGAGCCAACCATCAGACTAAGCAAGGGGACTACAATGGAGGAGTTAAAGAAGGAATAAAGGAGCTCAAGGCGTTTGCAACCCCATAGAAAGAAAAAAATATCAATCAACCATGTGCCCCAGAGGTTCCAGGGACTAAACCACCAACCAAAGTGTACACATGGGAGGACTCATGGCTCCAGCTGCTAATGTAGCAGAGGATTGCTTTATCTGGCATCAATGGGGGCCCTTGGCCCTGTGGAGACTGGATACCCCAAAATAGGTCAGGCAGGAGTGGGTGGTTGGGTGGAGTAGCTCCCTCATAGAAGCAGGGGGCTGAGGAGGTGTGATAGGGGGGTTTTGGAGGGAAACATAGAAGGGGGATAACATTTAAAATGAAATAAATAAATAAATAAATAAATAAATAAATAAAATTCAACATAAAACTGGAAACACTTCATGTATAGGATAAAGTTGGGATTAACCTTGAATACAATGACACAAAAATCAGTTTTCTGAAGAGAAGAACAGGCACTAAGATTAACAATATATAAATAAGACCACATAAAACTGAAAAGTTTCAGAAAGACAAGAACACTGGCAACTGGAGAAAGCAGAAGTGTACAGAATGGAAAGGAAAAAAAAAAGACATTACCAACTCCACATCCAATATCCAAATATATAACTATTTGGACTCATATCCAAAATATATAAAAAAAATTTCAAGAAACTAGAAATCAAAACCCAAATATTCCAATTAAAAATGGGTTACAGTTCTAAACTAAGAATTCTCAATAAAGACATTTCAAATATCTGAGAAACAATTAAGTGTTTGATATCCTTAGCCCCAGGGAAATGAAAATCAAAACTACTTTGAGATTCTATCCTACACCTGTTAGAATAGTTAAGATCAGTAACTAAAGAGACACTCTTTACTTTCAAGGATATGGGTGGGACAAGAGGAACTATTGCTGACTGGAGTGCAAACTTATGAAGCCATTCAGGAAATCAACATAGCAGTTACCCAGGAAAGTGGGAATTGATGTACCTTAAGGTATGGCCCATATATATCCATGTGTGTGAGTGCTTGGCCCTTTGAGAGTGGCATTATTAGGAAGTGTGACCTTGTTGAAGGAAGTTTGTCTCCGTGGAAGTGGGCTTTGTGTTCTCATATATAAGCACAAACTACACGCAATGTGGAAGATAATCTCCTGGATGCCTGAAGAACAGAGTTTCTTCCTACCTGCCTTCTGACCAAGATGTAGAACTCTCAGCTTCTTCTCCAGCACCATGTCTGTCTCCACACTGCCATGCTTCCCACTATGATGATAATGGACTGGACCTCTGAAATTGTAAGTCAATAACAGATAAATGGTTTCTTTACTATAATAAACCATTTAATCGTGGTTGGCTTACAGTTGCCCTAGTCATGGTATCTCTTCACAGCAGTCACTAGTGACCCATTGTTGAGAACAACTTCCACATACTTCATTGAACATGGAGAAAGTTGAGCTAGTGTGGGTTTGGAGACATTTACTCTTTATTCTAGTATCCTGTATCAAAACGTATTATGAAGGCTACTGAAATGGAAACCTGGATATCAATCTAGCAATAAAATTTTCAACCGGCAATTTGTTCTGCCTGCAAGATATTCTGGGGCAATAGTGGCACAGAAATTGTGTGAGTGGCAAACCATTATCTGCTTTAAGTTGAGGCCCATAAAATAAGAGAGTACCCAGAACTAATCAATCAATAGATGGCTAGGCACCAGAGACTGGAATGCCAGAAACTTTGGGTAGAACCAAACAAGAATAAACAAGAAAGGGAAGAGAGAGAGAGAGAGAGAGAGAGAGAGAGAGAGAGAGAGAGAGAGAGAGAGAGAGAGAAAGAAAGAAGAAGAAGAAGAAGAAGAAGAAGAAGAAGAAGAAGAAGAAGAAGAAGAAGAAGAAGAAGAAGAAGAAAAGAAAGAAAGAAAGAAAGAAAAAAAGAAAGAAAGAAAGAAAGAAAAGAAAAAGAAAGAATAAAGAAAGGAAGGAAAGAAAGAAGAAAGAAAGAAAGAAAGAAAGAAAGAAAGAAAGGAAGGAAGCAGAAAAATAAATCAATGAAATGATGCCTAATGATATTCTGCTATACACACAGATTGGTGACTTGTCCACTTGTCAATAGAGAGGCTTCTGGGAGCACATAGGAGAGGATGTTGACCATCCACAGCCAGACATTATGCAGAGAGACAGTCTGAATTGAAGGTCTCCATAACACCCTTCCACTCAGAGCTCAACAAATCCTCAGAAAGAAGAGGTAACAAGATTATAAGAGTCAGAGAAGATGGAGGACACCAGAAGAGCAAGTATAAAAATTTTGTTAGAAAGAAACGTGCACAATTTTTACGCCATGTTGGTATCCAGAAAGTGTAGAAAAATGGTAGCCCATTGAAGTCTTTGTAGAGGTCACATAAATTAAAAATCAGAGAAGCTTTCTACTAGAAAACACTTTATGTTATGGTAAAATCAATCGTCCAGTGAGACTGCCTCCATAGATATCATACATCTGAAAAGGCAGGAATGCATGCACACACACACACACACACACACACACACTGATGGGCCGATGGTTCCTCATAGTCTCAATTGTGATTGATAGCATTCTATTACCTTTCTGCTTATTTTAAAATTCCCCGACACAGATTGATTAAAGGCATGGGTTGCTGTGAACCTCTGAGAAATTTATGGGTTCTGAAAGTGCTTTACTGTCTACCATTTAAGCACAAATCATTTTTCTGCTCTTACTGTTATTTTTTCCACAGTCTCTGCTATGCAGATAATATATGTTTAATAATGAAAAAAAAAACGCATGTTGGAGCCTAAAGCATCACTGTGTTAGAGAACAAAGCAACAACAGAAAACAAAAAAGAAATTAAATTTGTATGATCTTAACTACTTTTTAATCTGCTTCTGGACAACTAAAGTGATTTGTCAGCCGTTAATGCATTAATGTTGAATTCTCAGCAGCACAGGATTATATAGAGACTGCACTCAGCGTGAAGCAGCTAAGCACTGGCTCTGGTCCCAAGAAGTGAAGGCATTACTTCTTTCTTTGATTTATATTGTAATGCTGTTTTTCTCTTCCCTCTAATTCCCATTACCCCTCTCTTTGCCAGCTCGGAGGTACCCCACAGGAGCAGCAGCAAGGCAGGTGGAATTATTGGCTTATTGTGTATATTTATGACCCAGTTGTCTCTCAGTCATCTGTGTCACAGGAATAAAGTGGCTTCCAGCTATAAAACTTAACAAACAGCAAAAACAAACGGTAAGGTTAAAATGTCAATTTCTATGTACTTAAAAATTGTTTAAATTAAGTAGGTTTTGTCTTACTCCCAATGGGCCAGACACATCTCAAAACTGACATAGGAAATTACTGGGAGACACAAACAAGAGAAATCTGAGGATCTGTTAGCGACAAGAGAACAGAGCACTTGGGATTTAATAGGAACAAGAGATCCTCTGCTCTTTATTCTTAGACTCCAAGATAAACAGGATGACTCTGGTAATATGTAAGAATCTTCTACTCTGGAAGTATAAAGGAGTGGTTGTGGGAAGAGAAGGATGTGGGTGGATCTATTGTTGTAAGCGAAAGGTATCAGGTCAGAACCCCCAAGGCAAAGTTCTTAGCACCATGGACACTTACATGTTAAAAAGGGACAAAGGGCAAGGAATAAGAGAAAAGGACAAGAGATAAGAAGACAAGGGAGAAGAAGAGGGGTAAAAGGGAAAAGTAGTATGGATACTTGTCCCAGAGAGGAACAGAGGATTGCCTCTGGTTAGAGAAGAGTTAGAATGGCACAGAGGAAAATGGTGGTTTATAAATGTAAAGGAAGAATCCCCTGTATTAGAATGAGGTATTTAATTATATTTGGCATGTTAATTAGGTGAACTAAATGAGGCTTCTGATTGCTGCACTTCAGTACTTTCATAGCCAGACCTTGGTAATCAGTCTCAAGGGGAAGAAGTGGCGAAATCAGAAAATGGACCTTTCTAGCTAGCTTTAAGAATGTAATGTCTGTATTTTTCAACTAAAATTTTGCATTATTTTATTTTTATTTAACTTTTATTGATTTTTTGTGAGTTTTACATCATATACCTCAGTCCTTCAAAACATCCCATCGCCTCATTTCTAAGCCCCTCCCTTACACCTCCCTCCTCCTCCTAAATAAAAGAGCATTCGTAAACAAAAACGAACAAAGCAAAGCCTGGCAAACATGTGATCATGGAAGCTGTAGCATGTCACAGTGTGTCCCACCGTGTACCCCTCTTCATTTGCAAGTGTTCATTGTGACATGTTCAAGGTCTCTGGCTTCTGTGACAGCATAAATTATTATTTAAGGAGTCAGGGAGCTGTACAGAAGAGATAGATATATTATAAGAACCAAAGGGTATAGATGACAAAATTGAAACATTATTTTTGAAAGACAACAGTACTGATGCGTATATGTACTCACAGAGACTGTGCAGTATTCACATTGGCTTCATAGGTTCAAGTATCAGATGGGGTCATGATACTGAAAGGGAGAAATGAAAGGGATTTCCCATTCCTAACCAATAAGTTAGTTTTTTTCCAGTGGGGACTTACTGGGCATTATATCATACATAAGGTTATGCCTCATGTTCAGCAGAAGATGATCAACACAAAATGAACTCTGTAATGTTTTATAGATTTTTTTGCCTCATGTTGCTTTGTTTAGTCATTAAAATTGTTTTCCTACACACACACACACACACACACACACATATATATATATATATATATATATATATATATATAATTGTTTTCCTACACACACACACACACACATATATATATATATAATTGTTTTCCTACACACACACACACACACACACACACACACACACACATATATATATATATATATATATATATATATATAGTCACAGTTTTTACCAAAGTAGAGGCAATAGGGACTGCCAGAGCCATGTCCAGGGCACTCAAGCTAGCCAGAGTCCCTTCAATTGTGGAGAAAAGGAATCCTGTGGAGAGAAGAGCTGTTAGGTATGTGAAAGTGCCTTGTTTTCTGAAGAAGAAATCAGTTTTCCAGATTTCAGTTAAAGTTTTTGCTCTCATGCACCATTTTCTCTCTCTCTCTCTCTCTCTCTCTCTCTCTCTCTCTCTCTCTCTCTCTCCCTCTCTCTCTCTCTCTCTCTCTCTCTCTCTCTGTGTGTGTGTGTGTGTGTGTGTGTGTGTGCGTGCGTGTGTCTGTGTGTGTGTGTCTCTCTCTCCTTTTGGATGAATTCCTGGATCTCAAAAGAAAAGTCATTTCAGAACTGCTTCCAACAGAAGCTACTAAGCAATAATTGAAAGGATTCTGCATTTTTGCCAGAGGGGCTGAAGTTGACAAAGCAAGCAATGCCCTAGGGACTCTGCTCTGCTTGGATCCCCAGAGGAAGTGAAATGGAATGGTCTCCGGCCTGAGAAAATATGAATAATATTAAGAGAACCATTTTTAAAGAGCAGAATAAGTAACTGAAAATCCAAAAGCAAACAAAAACATTGAGACCTTCTTACAGTAGTTGCGTCTTTCAAAAAACTGCACGTACAGATAAGTACTCACAAATTTTTGACTATGGACTGTAAGGCACTCAACAATTACACTTGTATTTGATGGAGTGCAATAACAAAAAAAAAATCACTGAACATTTTCCTCTACAAGAAGGTTTTTATTGTGAATAAAAATTTTAAAATATATATTCATAGGCATCTAGAGAAGTCTAGAGCACAAAGAAAAAGAAGCAGACTGGACAGAACCAAGGGTATATAGGACAAAAATGAGAGGATGGGAGGAAAGTAGTTTAGTCTTCCATATTAAACCTAGAATTTCAAGTCAGTGAACACATGTAAATAAATTCAGCCTGGTGTAGTTGAAGGCCACTACCACTATTACCCTTAAAATCCAGTCCCACCTATATTCCACAGATGTTAATATAAATGAATTAGTAAACTCATTTAGTTCTTTGGTGGTATAGCATATATCCTTATGGTAACACTTTTCCTAGGGCACACTTCTAGGAATCTGCTTAGCCTTAAGTCTGGTTATAAGCCTAAAGGCAAGTACTTAGTACTGAGTGATGTCAGTATTGCTTTGTTTGGCATCTCCTTCAGGGGAAGTTATGGCCTACTCAGCGGACAATGAGGGGTTAATTCCCTCAGGCAAACGAAAAGAGAGGGCAGCCCTGCAACAGTGGGAGTGGGGAGGAGTCCTCTGTTAAAGTCCTCAGGTGAAATGAACTTTGATACTCAAAAGACAAATTTTTTGTGTGGACATTCATAAATCCATACAGTCCTTATATCTGCAAATGAACCGAAGCTGAACTACAGATTTTTAGGGTTAGATAAAAGCCAGCACCACCACCACCATCATCACCACTCGCTGGGACATGTGAAAGGGGTTCCTGTCATCTGGGAATCAACTTAGCACACCTGTGAGGAATTTTCTTAATGGATTATTTTAGATAGGAAGGCCAACCCTAATTCTGAGTCACACCCTGTAGTGGCAACCTACATAAAAAGATGTGGAAGAAGGTAGCTTTCCCTTTTTGCCTTCTTGTTCTCACTTTCACTGGCAAGTTCATCTATCCTGGTTATTTAGGCATACTTATGCTAGAACTAGAAGCTACTCTTCAGAATTATAGGGTAAACTGAGACCAGCATCTAGGTAGGAATTCTCCAAGACTTCAGAGTGGGACTTCTGGGACAGTCTTAGAGTAAACAACTAATAGACTTTAGCCTTTTGATTGGGATACTGCCACTGGTGGACTACATCTCGTAGGTCACTGTAATACACTTTGTATGTATCCTGACTAATATAACTTCATAGCAGTATTGTGCCGATGAGAATATCTTGCTAGGTTTTTTGTACCTTATAGTGTTCACAGCTAGGAAAAATTGGTAATGCCTCCCCCACCACACCCCCCAGTGTTCTGCATGGCACTTTTTGGTCTAATAAAATCTTGCCAGGGGGAAGAAGCTAGAAGCTTAGTACTTGTTTGATTTTTTCTGTTCCTGTTTATTTGGTTCAGTGAAAAAATTGTTTGCTTTCTTCAAAAATAGTGTCTTCCCATCAAGTTTTGGTGGTCAGCCAGGAGCATTGGGAATAGCCTATATAATTTTGAGGATCCATAGGACCTCCCATAAGCAGTTATTTGAGGTGAAGTATCCTAAACCTGGGATAGAGCTTTTTATTTAGCAACTTTTGGCTCTGTGAAAAGCATTGTTCCCCATGTAGATTAAGTCTATTTCAATTGTGTGTATGTGTGGGTGGTGAGTGTTATTATGACATTTATAAAATAGTAAGTTTCCATATGGCCATTTCAAGCATCTTTATTATTAGTTAAACTTTCCCAGACCCGTCTTCTGGACCTCCTATTCACCTCCTTATTTAAACTTCACCCCACCCATTATTACCCTTTCCCTTTCATATCACCTGTGTTCTACTATCCTTCCACATTAATCTAAATAGTTCTTAAGTTTATCTTATAAACGTAGACACAAAATTTTTTTATTTTGTCTTTTAAAATCCTAAAATTTCTGGGCATCTGTTTTCGTGTTTTATTCCAACTACTTTTTTGTAAGCTACTGCCTTAAACCATCAAACTAAACTAGTGGTAAACCATCTAATTCTATCAATCGTTTTCTGAAAAGTTTCTGTACCTAATGAACCAAGGGCACAAGTTTTTATTTTGTTTTGTTTGTTTGTTTATTTATTTTCACTTTCAAGTAACAGTAACATTTTACCTTTGACAACCTACTCCTTTCTTCACTACCCACTATCTCATCCCAAACCAATATCATGAATGGGGTGTTTATGTAGCTGCTTCTTACTCTTGTGATCAGTATTTTTATGTAAATTGTTGCTGTAATAAGACCATTTACAAACAGTTGTAGAACTTTGTGGTTTAAAACACAAATATTTGTTGTTGAAAGTACGGAGATAACTAAGTTGATTATTACTGGATTTTCTTTACAAATAAAGGGATTCTTTAGATTGGAATGGAAGGAAACTGCATAGTAACTTCAAGATATATGAAGTAAAATCTCCAGGAAAAGAAATGAAAGAAGTAAACATAAAAGCCAGAAACTTTTATTTTCATTTCTTATATGGTAGTGAAAATTGTATGCTATAATAATTATAAGATATACTGTTACGGCCTAAGAAAAATATTAAACCTAAATGGAATGTTAAGGCCTAGGTAACTATTACCTGGCTAGCCTGCCATTTTGTGCTGATACTAATGACATAAGGAAACTTTTTCATATGTTGTTTCTGCTGTTACTAGGAAACTTTTTTATGCCCAACTTTCAGATTCTGTTATGTTCTGTGTCCTTGGACACCAATCATAAAAGAGGTAAATAGAACTGCTTTCTATAGTTACCCCCAATAATTTGGACCCTAAACAACCAACCAGCACAACTTCCTGTATATGTGTATAAGCTTTTATGGTATTTGCTTTTATAAGATGCCCCCGGGACAGATGCCAACATAAGAGAGACACCTGCACCAGTATAAGAAGGTATTTGATATAAGAGTTCCCTTTTGAGTAGGGGTTGTGAAAAGTTTAAGTTCTCAAGACCTCCCTGGGAACTGACATCCTACTTAGCAGAAAAATCTTGTACATGCATCAATGACATCCAAGTTGGCAAGTTAAGACATGAATATTAGACAAGCCACATCTTGGCTAACAAGTTAAGACATGAATATTATACAAGCTAAGTCCCCTGCCACAGTTGAAACCCCAACCAATCAGAGCAGGATAAGTGTATAACAAAGATATGTTCCTAAGGAAGTCTCCAATCCCTAAATCCTGATTAGGTGAATAAGTTGGCGCAAGTTGGCACGGATGATTGTAGATCCCAGGCATAAAAAGCACTATAGGAGCTTTACTCTCCGTCACAGTCAGCTTCCTGGTCTGACATGTGATGACATGTCTTGGAGTGTGGCAGTCAAGAAAGCATCTCAATTTAACTGAAATAAATGTCTGGGTGGCTTGTTCAGTGATTCCTAGAGGCCAACAAATATTGGAATGTGTGCTTATCTATATAGATGCAGCTTGTGATGGTGATAGCATCCGTGGTACACATGGACTTCAAAAACATTTTGCTAAGAGAAAGAAGCCAGGCAGAATATGAATAGTGATTCTGTTAGTATGAACAAGCCAAGCAAGGTAAGAGATAATGTAGGCTAGGTGTATCTAGAAGATGTGAGCAGGTCTAGAAGTTACTAACGATCATGTAGAATTTCTTCTTCAGGTAAGGCAGATATTTGAGAACTAGAAGTAGATTGTGACTGCATCTGTTATTAATGTGTTAAATGCTATAAGTTAACTGAATAAGTTAGTGTTTTATAAGTTTTGGGTCACTTAAAAGGAAATTCAAAACCAATAAGAAAATAAGTCATTTGATGTAATCTTGCATGTGTACTCATTCATAGTTATTTATTTAAAATAACTGCAAAAAACCATCATATAATCACAAATGCATATACACGTTTGTTCATGTGGGCACTCTTTATGACAATAAAACCTATGATCCACACTTGTGGTCTGCAATGACCCTTATACTCACAGTCACATGATTAAAATTAAAAGCAAACCTTTTTTAAAAAATTAACAAATTCCTGCTGCGATATCCTTTAAGAATAGACTGACTGCAAGATACACTAGAAAATAATTTATTTCCAAATATAAAGTGATCAAGAAAGGACAATATTAGGTAGTGAGGAAGGACATTGGGAACAACAGCAAAAGGACTCATAGGTTATAAGAAAAATATAAAATTATTTTTCTAGGCAAAACTTTATCATAGTTTGTTTTCTATTTATGGTATATAAATATATAAAAGGTATAATTGGCAGTGGAAGTGGAAAGCCCTAAGCAAAGTTTCAGACCAGGCAAAAATATTTGAGTGGCTACTTTAATTTAACACTGTGATGTTTTTATTTGTGAGCTTAGTGCAATAAAGAGATATTGATTTTCTTTGAAAAAAAGAGGAAATCTAATAAAATTCCATATATGTAAAGTTTTAGAAATCACAAAATGTAGTAACAGAAAGGTCTGTTATTCAAGTGTAAGTTGATGCCTGAGGAGGGCAAGAAAATTTACCTTGGCAGTAAAACAACTTTCTCACATTTTGACTTTCCTGATAGAATGCACTCTGCTACTTTTATTAAAATTTCCTGCAATGAAGCTGCTACAGTGAAGAAAGTCTTTCATCCAAGTTGAGTTTTGAAATGCAAAAGGGAGACATCAGAGACTTGAAGTTCTAGTGAAGCCTCTTGTGTTTGTTTTTAGAGAAGTGTATGATCCTCCACACTAAAGACACTTTCTTTGTTTTCCATCATTAAGGTTTGTAGAACATGTGGAATAAGTTTCTTAGCTGATAATTAAAAATATTTCTTTACTACTCAGACAGCAAGAACCTAGCGCAGGAATTTGTGTGTGTTTTTTGTTTTGTTTTGTTTTGTTTTGGTTTGGTTTGGTTTGGTTTGGTTTGGTTTGGTTTGGTTTGGTTTGGTTTGTTTGTTTGTTTTGTTTGTTTGTTTGTTTTAAGTCTATGTGACTGCAAAAGCAGTTTCACATAACTGATCCATACAGCACCCCCTTAGATCCTCAGTGCTGAGGGTAAGCTCTAATAATGTAGATACCCAGATTGCATCCTCTATACACTACAACTGTCATCACTTATTCAGATTTGATTGACTTTTTACCTACTTCGTTAAATATATCTATCTATATCTATCTATCTATCTCTATCTATCTATCTATCTATCTATCTATCTATCTAACTATATATATATATATATATATATATGTATATATATATATATATATATATATATATATATATATATATATATAATTGCTCCCTTAAAATATAAGCATCTAGAGCTCTTTTTCCTCTTTAACAATGCCTGCACTACCAGAAAAATCTAGTGTTCTCTATTTGTTTTATATATAATCATTCACATTTATTTTCCCCTGCCAGATGAGGATATATATATATATATATATATATATATATATATATATATATATATATATATTCCTAAATACCACTCTGTAAAGGTGAAATTCTAATGTGAGAAAAAGAAATAACAGAAATGAAAATACCTAACCTTAATGAATTTATTCTGGCTAAAGATCTCCCAGTTGTTTGCATTTTGGAAAACAAATGGAAGAAAAGTTTCTGTGATAGATTTTCTTTGTGGTCTGCCTTTTTTTAAAAAAATAAACTCAAAGTTTATTTAAATGTGAGCATGAAATTGTTTTAATAATGGACTTAGTTCTTCCTTAGGATTGATAGAAATCTTTTACCCTCTTAAACCAGGTGCTAAAGGGGAATATTAAGATGAATATGCCTTCCGTGCCAATGGAAGATTGAACCAAATGATATATTCAGCCATATGGTCTCATCTCAGCCTGACCATCTGCTGGCTGTTCACTTAAATATATTATCTAGTTCACTGATTCCCAACTGAAGAAAAGCTACCGGGTAAAACAGATATATCCTGTAAAACAGTTAGCTAGCTAATAGATATAGTGGCATAGCTGAAGAGCACTATCTTCTAAGAATAAACGTTGCACCCTGGGGAAATAAATTCATTCAAGGTATCAATGTCAACTTGAGTTTGGAGAAATAATGCTTTTTATATGTACAAAAAAATAAATATAAGGAGAGTTCTACCTCTAAGACTTGACCCGAGACAACTATGAGACCAATGTTATTTGTCTTTATTTGTGGTTTGCCCTTGAGGAGATACTAAATACAAATTAGATACAGCCATATTATTCCATTGTCACCCAGGTATGTAGTTGTCCTTTGAGACCTTTTGTGGCTGAGATAGGCAGACCATGTATAAGTACATGGTCTAGAATTTCTATTCAGTCCTCTCTTGATGTAAGCCATGATTTTTCACAAGTTGTTGGGGAAAATTCTTATCTTCATTCTTTCAAATGCATAATTAAATGATATATTTTGTTTTTCTTGGTGGTAAATAACTAACTGCCAAACATCTAAATGAGTGAATTTTAACTATTTCTCTGTTAGATCCCCCAAATCCATATCCCACATAATGCTAATTCTTCACTAAAACTAAGCCTACTATGAGGCATGTGAAACAATAACTTCACTCATGACAGAAACACTATTGTCAGGAAAAAGTTTCAAAAGTTTTCAAAACTAGGTGAGAAGCTGCTTACTGAGAGGTTTTTCCCATTTCAGTCTCTCATTCAAGCAGCTTATAAGGACACCCAGTATCCCCACTATCTACAGAGGTGTTTCAAACATACTGTCCTTGTCCTATCTATCACTAAACACAGCCACTGTCAGCAGGGCACACACTCAAAGGTTAACACAGAAAGGAGAGTGAATTACCTGGGATGACTGTAAGACACTCTCTTGACCTGTCCTTCTAATTTGTCTACAGTATCCACTTGAAGGACTTTTCACATCATCAGTTAATAACATCTCTTTGCATATGCCTATGTATGTATGTATGTATGTATGTATGTATGTATGTATGTGTGTGTGTGTGTGTGTGTGTGTGTGTGTATCTGTATTTATCTATTTAAATTCTAAATCAGGACTCTATTCCAAAAGGCATAGCTAGCAAGTGAATAATTCTCTTGAAGAGCCCTGATTTCAAGCAGGCTGGAAACAGAGAAAACTGGAATTATAGTAAAGCAGTCTCTGTTAAACCTCAGTGTTCAAGCTCAGAAGGAAGATTCCAGGAGGGCCAGCTTCATATTGAGCTAGCTCCAGGTACAGGAAAGGTCTAAAAGAGATATCACTTAAGCAACCATGGCATTGCTTGTCAGTTGCTTTATTCATTACTATCCATGAAACCTCATATCTGAGGTGTTATGTAGACACAAGGCTTAAAGCAAATATATTTTAATTTGATAATACACATTCAAATTATTTTTCCCAAATTTGTCTACTGCAATAGAACATAATTCTTTAAACTTACAATTTACTAACCTGCTAAATACTTACTCTAGCTATTAAAGTTACTTCCAGATAAGGAAAATGTTTTTTCATGCAAATTTTATGATTACAGGAGGCATTTCTTTAGTTCTGTGATAGATGAAAACATTTGAGATGTCAGTTTCCTTCTATCATACATCATGTATCATATATTATTATGTACTACATATCATATGTCACATATCTACATATATATGTATATATAATACATGCATATAATACATGCATATATATATATATATATGTATATATATATATTATTGAGTACAAAACGAGGTAGCTTTATCTTTTCAATCACATTTAAATAAAGAAGGGACTTGAAAACCAAAAGGAAAAAGACAAGAAGAAGGATAAAGAAAAGGAGAGGAAAGAGAAGAAAAAAGCAATGGGACAAGGAACGGGGATGTTGATAATGTGGAATATATTTCAAATCCTGGCTGAAATTCAATGCTTTGATTTGTTTTAAATGTAGGAGTACTAGATACAGCAAAAAGTAGCAGCCAGCTTCCCATGTTCTCCACCTCTAGGCCATGTCTACCTGTTCTTATTCCATCATATGATAACCAGCATCCAGTCCTACCCCATCCAACACATTCTGTGCTATGGCACAGCCTGTTGAGTCCTTCCACTTGACTTCACCATGCCTGTACCATGCTCAATCCTGAGACCTTACCTGGTTCTCACATCTGGGAACCTTTTCTGAGCTGGCACCAATACCAATGTTATGTCTTCAGTCCAATATATAAATCTTCTACACCAGTCCAATGCTCTATGTATTCCTGACTTTATCATGATCAATCTATATCCAACTTTCAAGCATACCCCAATCTGCATATCCTCTGTTCTGACACAGACTGCTAGGTTTGCCTGTTCAACCTACTAAACCAGCATGCTCCCTAATACCTAGACATACACTGTGTTCCACAACCAAGTTCCTTAAACAGACTAGTGAACCCACCTGCACCTTTCCAAACTACTTTGGGTCAGGTGGCACACCCTGAGTACTACCTTAACCTGCTCTGTCTATATCAAGCAATCTAGTGAAAGAAGTTCATTTGCCCAGATCTTAATGTAAAATTACAATATAAAAAATCAACTTAGTAGGTCCCACCAAAATCCAACATTCATCAAAGGTAAAATCTTCCAAGAGGAATTCAATTCTGAATATCTATGCTCCATATGCAAGGGTAGCCACATTCATTAAAGAAACTTTAGTAAAGCTCAAAGCACACATTGCACCTCACACAATAATAATGGGAGACTTCAACACACCACTTTCATCAGTGGACAGATCATGGAAACAGAAACTAAACAGGGACACAGTGAAACTAACAGAAGTTATGAAACAAATGGATTTAACAGATATTTACAGAACATTTTATCCTAAAATGAAAGGATATACCTTCATCTCAGCACTTCATGGTACCTTCTCTAAAATTGACCATATGATTGGTCACAAAACAGGCCTCAACAGATACAAAAATATTGAAATTATCCTACGCATTGTATCAGATCACCATGGACTAAGGCTGATCTTCAATAACAACATAAATAATAGAAAGAAAACATTCACATGGAAACTGAACAACACTCTAATCAATGATACCTTGGTCAAGGAAGGAATAAAGAAAGAAATTAAAGACTTTTTAGAATTTAATGAAAATGAAGTCACAACATATCCAAACTTATGGGACACAATGAAAGCATTTCTAAGAAGAAAACTCATAGTGAACTATGAGTGCCTCCAAAAAGGAGCTAGAGGGAGCACATACTAGCTGCTTGATAACACACCTAAAAACTCTAGAACAACAAATTCACCAAAGAGGAGTAGACTGCAGGAAATAATCAATCTCATCGGAGAAATCAACCAAGTGGAAACAAGAAGAAGTATTCAAAGAGTCAACCAAATGAGGAGCTGGTTCTTTGAGAAAATCAGCAAGATAGATAAACCCTGAGCCACACTCACTAGAGGACACAGGGATAGCATCCTTATTAACAAAATCAGAAATGAAAAGGGAGACATAACAACAGATCCTGAAGAAATCCAAAATACCATCAGATCCTTCTACAAAAGGCTATACTCAACAAAACTGGAAACCTGGATGAAATGGACAAATTTCTAGACAGATACCAGGTACCAAAGTTAAATCAGGGTCAGATAAATGATATAAACAGTTCTATATCCCCTAAAGAAATAGAAGCAGTCATTAATAGTCTCCCAACCAAAACATGCCTAGGACCAGATGGGTTTAGTGCAGAGTTCTATCAGAACTTCAAAGAAGATCTAATTCCAGTTCTTCACAAACTATTCCACAAAATAGAAGAGAAGGTACTCTACCCAATTCATTCTATGAAGCCACAATTACTATGATACCTAAACCACAGAAAGATCCATCAATGATAGAGAACTTCAGACCAATTTCCCTTATGAATATCGATGTAAAAATACTCAATAAAGTTCTCGCTAACCGAATCCAAGAACACATCAAAACAATCATCCAACCTGACCAAGTAGGTTTCATTCAAGGGGTGCAGGGATGGTTTAATATACGGAAATCCATCAACGTAATCCACTATATAAAAAACTGAAAGACAAAAACCACATGATCATCTCCTTAGATGCAGAGAAAGCATTTGACAAAATCCAACACCCATTCATGATAAAAGTCTTGCAAAGGTCAGGAATACTCAGCTATTAAAAGAAATGAATTTATGAAATTCCTAGCCAAATGGATGGACCTGGAGGGCATCATCCTGAGTGAGGTAACCCAACCACAAAAGAACTCACATGATATGTACTCACTGATAAGTGCACATTAGCCCAGAAACTTAGAATATCCAAAATACAAGATACAATTTTCAAAACATATGACACTCAAGAAGAACGATGACCAAAGTGTGGACACTTTGCCCCTTCTTAGAATTGGGAACAAAACACCCATCAAAGGAGTTACAAAGACAAAGTGTGGAGCTGAGACAAAAGGATGGACCATCTAGAGACTGCCATACCAGGGGATCCATCCCATAATCCACCTCTAAATGCTGACACTATTGCATACACCAGCAAGATTTTGCTCAAAGGACCTGATATAGCTGTCTCTTGTGAGGCTATGCCGGGGCCTGTCAAACACAGAAGTGGATGCTCACAGTCAGCTATTGGATGGAACACAGGGCCCCCAATGGAGGAGCTAGAGAAAGTACCCAAGGAGCTAAAGTGGTCTGCAACCCTATAGGTGGAACAACAATATGAACTAACCAGTACCCCTGGAGCTCATGTCTCTAGCTGCGTATGTATCAGAAGATGGCCTAGTCGGCCATCATTCGGAAGAGAGGCCCCTTGGTCTTGCAAACTTTATATGCCTCAATATGGGGGAACGCCAGGGCCAAGAAGTGGGAGTGGGTGGGTAGGGGAGTGGAGAGGAGGGTCTGGGGGACTTTTGGGATAGCATTTGAAATGTAAATGAAGAAAATTCCTTATTTTTAAAAAGTGTAAAAAAGAAAAGGAAAGGAAAGGAAAGGAAAGGAAAGGAAGGGAAGGGAAGGGAAGGGAAGGGAAGGGAAGGGAAGGGAAGGGAAGGGAAGGGAAGGGAAGGGAAGGGAAAGGAAAGGAAAGGAAAGGAAAGGAAAGGAAAGGAAAGGAAAGGAAAGGAAAGGAAAGGAAAGAAAAGAAAAGAAAAGAAAAGAAAAGAAAAGAAAAGAAAAGAAAAGAAAAGAAAAGAAAAAGGAAGGGATCATGAACACACTCCCATTCACAATACCCTCAAAAAATATCTAGGAAATGATCCTAACCAAGGAGATGGAAGACTTCTATAAAGAAAACTTTGTACCCCAATGGAAAGGAATAGATAATGAAAATATGTTCAGTGCTCTTAAATTGTTAGAATTAATATTATGAAATGAAGATTCTACAAAAAAAACCCAATTTGCACATTTAAGTGAATCCCAATCAGAATCTTCCCAATATCCTTTACAAAAATAAAGTTCTGGAGTACATATGAAATCATACAAACGCACACACACACTTGCAGGCATACACACATTCAAATGAATAGGTAAAAAGAAACACGACCACCAACAACAAAAGCAGAAGGGAAAATTCTGGGACTACTGTTCCAGACTGCAATATATATTACAAAGCTATGATAACAACAACCAAATCATGGTATTCACAGAAAAGAGATATTTAAACTAATGGAACAAAATAGAAAACCCAGACATGATCTCATGTAATTATATGCATTTAATAGAAACAAAGATGACAAAAATACATATTGAAGAAAAGGCACCATCTGAAACATATGGTTCAGAAAAAATCTGTATGCCCATGTCACATGTAGAACATGAAATTATATGTGCATAAGAATTAAATTAGTCATTGATGTGCTCCTGTATAAAATTTAAGTCTGAATGGATCACAAACTTCAGCATGAAACAATAAATGCTGAAACTGTTAGAATAGAACATGTACTATACATGATACAGGTATAGGAAAGGTCTTTCTGAATAGGATTCCATTAAAAGGCTGTCAACTGATAAGGCAGACCACAGAAAAACAGAAACTAAGACAAATTCTGTAAAATTAGGGAAATATTTAAATTAAGAGGAAACCTAAAGAGTGAAGAGAATTTATGATATGGTAGAGGATAAATATCTATAATATAAAACAAATAAAAGAAAAGAACAATCAATCAAGAAAACAACTATCCAAATTATAAAACCAACTGTGGATCTGAATACAGAGTTCCTAGAAGAAGAAAAAAATATCTATGACATATCACAAAAAATGTTCAAGATATCTATTAAAAAGGTAAATAAAAATTAAGAAACTTTGAGATTTCATCTTTCCCCAGTCAGATTGACCAAGATAAACAAACAAACAAACAAAACCCTAAATTTTGAGAAGTAGAGAAAGGAGAACTCACACTCACTCTTGATGTTATTGTGACCTAGCACAGCCAGGATGGAAATCAGTGCAGAGAATTTTCAACAAGTTAAAAAATATCTACCATATGACCCATCTTTGGAACATTCCATGGCCCAAAGGATTCACCATGCTACTCTACAGGTATTTGTTCAGCATGCTCTCTGCTGCGAGGAGTGATAGTAATGACCTAAACTTTCTTCAACCAATAAAGAGGCAAGGAAAATGTAGTGTATATACAGTTTTTAATATTCAGCTAGAGTGATTTAAAGCAAAATCCTGAAATTTGCAGATAAGCTCATGGAAATATTACATTGAGTAAGATAATCCACACACAAAGACATAAGCTATATGTTTCCCCTATTTCATGTTTCTAGCTCCAAATACTCAGATATGAATATATTGTCTGAAATAATCTCAAAAATCAGGAATGTTAAATGGGGCCATGGATAAAGAAGAGTTCTAAAGTGGAAAACAGCAAGATACAGAGGATATCAAGGGGAAATGGGAAATGGTGGTGAACGTGTCTTTAACTCTAGTGGGAGGAAGGAAGACAATTAAAGGAGAAAAACAGAAGAAGGGTAAATAATAGTAAAGTTATTTGAAAGGGAATTACATCATTTCATATTGATCTAACATTAATATGATATATATATATATATATATATCTCACAGTTGTACATATAAAACTAGCCACTTATCATGATGATTTGTTCAAGAGAATATCTAACAAAGCTTCCAGTACCAGACATGAAAAATCTTCTTTCAAGTTGTTCAGGGGAATTCAAGAGACTTCTTAAAGATGATAGATTTTTGCTTCCCTAATCTTGGTTGCTTCCAAGAAGTTGAAAGTAAGTTCTTCTGTCTCAAGACATCATGCTCATCAGACACAGGACTTGAAGGACTATAGCTTAATGTGACCTGAGAAGCCTCCCCGAGGATTGTCTTTAATAATACCAGAAGGCCTCATGGAAATGTCCAAGGGAGAAAAACAATTAATATTCATAACAACTGTGATGCCTATGACCCAAAGCAATTACTAGCATGGTAAGAGATACTAGTTGAAGTAATTGCACTTGCCAACATTTCTCTCTATTAGACTTAAAGCCTGCTTAACAGGAAATAAATTATGTCTGATTTAAACCTGTGGTGGATTTTAGAGGAGAACCTACTCCCACTTTCATGAACATATATAATTAGGAAGTGCATTTCAAATACTTATTTGTATGTTCACAGATAAGTTTATCTCTCACCTCTCCTCAAAGAAGCTTCTTTATGCCATAGATAGACACCATTACAGAAAGCCACAACCAGTAAATACATAGAAAACAACAGAGCAGCCGGGCGTGGTGGAGCACACCTTTAATCCCAGCACTAAGGAGGCAGAGGCAGGTGGATTTCTGAGTTCGAGGCCAGCCTGGTCTACAAAGTGAGTCCCAGGACACCCTGGGATATACAGAGAAACTCTGCCTCGAAAAACCAAAAACAAAAAACAAAAAATACAAAAAAAGAACCAAAAAACAAACAAACAAACAAAAAGAAAACAACAGACCATGTGGGGTCCAACCTCTGTTGATACATATATAACAAAATGCTTACATTTAGGCTTCAGGAAATATCACAGAATAAGGAACATAAATCTTATAGAAGACAGAAGACCTGAATTTCTTCTTGAGAGCATATCTTCTAGATATGAGAGAACAACACCTATGAAATCTGAACAGAATAGCTGCTTGACAAAGTCTAAACCACAACATCAGTTGATAAGCCAATATGGAGGGTGAATCTCATAGGGCTCCATTCCTTGATGAATACACACAGGCAATTAATAACTTCTGAGAGAGGAAGAATTGGTATCCTCCAAGGATTTGGCCTCTAATTGGTTATCCAGTCCCAAGGAATATGCACTGAAAAAATAAATACTAAGTGATATATCATTTTTTCTGTCCATTGACTTGTTAAACATTAATTTTTCTTTTACAGAATTAAAGACAGAACTCCAAAAGGCAGTTATTTATTAATTTTTCCTTCAAAATCAAAAACTCTTTTTATACTTAAAATTTTACCAGTATTTATTTTTTATTAGACATTTTCTTTATTTACATTTCAAATGTTATCCCCTTTCCTAGTTTCCTCTCTGAAAATCCCCTATCCCCGTCCCCCTCCCCCTGCTCCAAAACCACACACTCCCATTCCCAGTCCTGGCATTCCCCTATACTGGGGCATAGAACCTTCACAGGCTCTAGGGCTTCTCCTCCCATTGATGGCCAACTAGGCCATCCTCATCTACGTATACAGCTAGAGCCACTTGTCCCACCATGTGTTTTCTTTAATTGGTGGTTTAGTTCCAAAAACTCATATTCCTGCCCCTGGATGCACTGCAGAAGTGCTGCTGTGTCACATATGCAACAGTAGGTGGCAGAACAGAGAAAGGCTATGTTTACACTAATATTTTTTTTTTTTGACCTATAAACATCTGAATGATTAAAAGCCTAATATTCCCAGAAAAAAAAAAAAGGGCACTGGAACAGGGAGCTAGCCTGAGATGGGCACCAGTCATATGCTAGGCAAGTCAAAATGAATGGAAAGCAAACAAGACGCACGAGTGAGCCCAAGACAGGCAGTCAGGCAGGCTGGATGAGGAGCGAGCCTGAAAGAACAACCAGACTGGTGCCATAGGGCCCTGACAGAAAATTAGGCTGAGATGAACACCAGTCTATCACTGTGCAGGCCTTGGGGGAAAGGCGTGTAGACCATGCTACAGATGACCCCTGCTGAGTATCAGAGTGCACGAGCAGGGCATAGCACTCTGGAGACCACTTCTGAGACAACACCAGACTCTCCAAGATCCTAGGCACCACTCAGAGGACCAAGTAAGTGATGGAGTAATGGAAGAGAAAGAGAAATAGACTGGTGTGGGCACAACGAAAAGAGACAGAACTTGAGACTTACGGACAGTGAGTAACAGCCTTATGTGAGTAGCTGGTGAAGCCACCTGGGACTCTGGTGAGGTCCTGGCCTAGGCTGCCACTGGAAGTCATGTCTAGGTCCATGGCTCTGCAATTGCGGGAGCGTTATCGTAAAAAATAACAGGCGGACATCACTAGTCTGAGCTGCCACCTGGGGCCAAGTTGATGTCTGAGGGCTGTGCATAACTACCCTCCCTCCCCACCCCTACCTCACCTGAAAGCTGACCCTACAGTCAAGAGATCAGGAGAGCAGACCCTGCCAATAGCCAGCTGCAGTATTCAGGAGAACAGGCCTGCACTTTATGGAAACTGCAGGGAGCCCCAGCCTGGGAAAAGAACTTGAGAGAGCTGGCTTGAATAGGGGAGATATACCTCCTTCCTCCTTCCTCCTTCCTCACGACCTGCAGCAGACAGAAGTCCTGGCCCGGGGAGCAGGAGAGCAAGTCCTTCCTTCCTTCGCTTTATCAGCTGCTGCACCCCAGAGAGCAAGCCCTGTACTTTGCCTGGGCAGCGCAGTGGAACTAATCTTGGTGGTAGAGGTTGCAGGAGAGCCATCTCCAAGAACCTGAGATATAAAAGCTATCGGCTGACCATATCTTGATACACCCCAGGCCCAGATCCAGGGCTTTGAGTTGGCCCACACCAACATCTACCCCATCGATGAACTGCTCCAATGCCTGAAGGGGCTAGTAGTCCACAGAATCTCCATGATTCAGTGCAACAGCAGGAGACCTACCAGGAGTCCCAATCAGGTGTCAGTATTGATAGAGTAGTAGAAGCCAGCGGACTGTACCAGACTAATCAGTCATTATGATGCATATTTGTCATCATAGAAATGTGAAGAAAAAGGAATTGGATCCTGTGAGATACACTGTGACATACTACAGCTTCAAAAAGATTTTTTTTTCTCTGTTTGTGGTTGGGAGGTTGCAAGGATGGAAGGTGGGCACTATTTGAGGGGAAGATGAGTGTGATTGGGATACATGATGTGAAATTCACAAAGAATCAAAACAAAGTTTTTAAAATTCACACTTATGCAGTATTTAGCTGTATGTATATTTTATGTGTACCATGTTTTCATATCTTGCCTTTATATATGTCTTTCTAGTGTGTTATTTCAAGGGCAGTTCATCACACAAAGATCTCCTTAGCTATTTATGTTTGACTCCCCCCTTGACCTAGCTCACTGTAAAAAATAAAACAAACAAACAAACAAACAAAAAAAAAACGGCAGAAGAAAGTGACTAATTTTCATCTGTGATGTGAGTAATTTATTTAACCTTTAATGCAATCAGTTTTAATATTTAAAACCAAATACATTAAAGTGAGTGATCCTACTCTCTCATCAAGAATATTGACTTTATAAACCAAATACACAATAAGACAGAAAAATTAAGATGTAATATTCACAATCTGTAAAAGGTGACAGGTTCTATAGATAATTATATCCAAATAATATAGGGACTCTATTTATTCTGTTTGCAAGGCATAGGACCATATAGTATTTCCATGGTTAAAAACAAATAGACTTTTACCCACCAATTCCCTGACCTATTTTAATTGATTGGCCACTTACAAAATGGCTCCTTGGGGACTCCAAGTATAAAAACTAATATTAAAAAATAAGAGACAGAAAATTTGCCATACATTAGCACACATGACAGAAAAGCTGTCACTGTAGAGATTCTTCTGTATAAGCATGTCATTTCTTACTTGCCTTAAGTCCATAGCAAAGCTTTTGTTTAATATAAACAGATTTCAGATACACATGTTTTGTTCAAATTACATACCAATTCACTGAGGTTCAGTGCATTTCAGTGATTCCCTAGATCATTTGCCACATGTAAAATTTTTATTTTTCATAAATTTGCATGTGCACATAATTTACATAATTAATACTACTAGCTACTTTCTAGCTGCAGTTTATTCAAGTATATCAATCTCCTTCTTAACTTGGGACTTTTTAACAGAGAATTTTATGTAATCAGGTTTGTCTAAAACTCTATGAGCAGCTGTTGACTTTGAATTCCTGCCTCCATCACTACAGTTCTGTGATTACAAGCAGGTGCTACAATGCCTGATTTTCTAATCCTTGTCTTCTAAATGCAAATATCTTCAGTATTTGTTTCTGAAATTTATTTCCATGTCTTAATCCCCCATCATTATTTTTGCTTTTTTTTACCATTAAAGACATTTGCTTTCAATTTTTTATCATGAAAAATAAGGACTTCAACTTACTTCCACAAGGAACAGCTTCAAAACTTCCTTTTATTACAGACATGTTTATAGTTAAGCTAACACCATCATTAATATTGTTGTTCTATACTGTTATGTTTTCTCTAGAGTCAAACATATCCTGGTTTCTCTTCTCTTGTTTTTTTGATAAATATATCATTATCCCTTCCTCAAGAGAATAACCTTTCTTTTAATATGAGCAAAGGAATCTAGAATTTTAGTAGCATTTAATATATGTGATCTTATTTGATATTCAGAAATATTAAGGAGCAGGGAGTTAGCATCCCTAATGTAAGAACAAGAAATGGATATCTCAGGGAATTTAACATTTATAGATGTGTAATGGTCACTAAGTTGATTGTGACAATTCATTGCCTAGCATGGACATCAAGACAAAAATATCAATTTCACTGAATGAGACATTTCTTGTTCATATATTGCTTATATTGTTCCTACTTTTAATTTTATGAAAGGGAAGTTGATAATTTAGAGTTAGCACACTGTAGGTCACTGATTTTTAACTTCAAAAATCAGATAAATGGAAACTTTTCTCAAGTAATTTTATTATTTGATAAATTTATGTATTAATGGTTATAACCAAGTATGCTCATTTATCTTACTATGTATGCTTAGGAAAACAACCAATGCTCCCTACCTTCAGTTTAGTTACAGAAAAATATTGAAAGGTTAGAGCTATGTGAGAAAGTAGTAAGTAAAATGGCATAGCACAAAAGACTTAGAACACATTAGTAATGTTGTCATGCCTGATGAATAATTTAAAGGCTGAACTTGTGAGAGCATGCTCAGTTTGAGGTGTAACAATTTGAGCTTCAGGGAGCATAAACTATTATGATGATATTGAGATATCCACGTGCATACATTGTGTTGAAAATTATGCTGTCTTTTCAATCTATTTGATCAACTGAATCAGTGTTCTCTTGTGGAACAGAAGTGAAAGAATGAGCATATGCATGTGTAGGTATATGTATATATGCAATACGAACATATACAGTATATAAATATTCTATAAAATTTCATCAAATAGTCTTCTCTAACGTAATAGAATGCTTTGAATAGATTGATAACAGCTATCTAATAGCAGAGGTTGGAAAAATCTATCAGTTGTTCAATACATATGGCTGAGCACCTCACCAGTACCAGCATGGAGGTTTCTGGGAGAATCATGGTTCTAATATCAGCACAGGAACCAAGAGCAATAGGGTAGTTAATTTAACTAAAGCCAAGTGAAAATAACTCAATATTCATTCTTTCCAGTCATTTAATATTTAGTCTGCTACAAGAAAGTGCTGCCCACATTTGGGATGGGTCTTCCCACCTATTAAAGCAACTGATTTTATTTCTCAACTGAGGCACTTGACCCAGTTATTTTACTCACAGCAAGTTGAAATTTAAAACAAATTATAATGAGCTATACTATGTCAACTTTTCATACAAACAGGACACTTCAAAATTTTTACCTTCCACCCACTCTCCAAAGTCTTGTACTTATTTAAAAAAAAAGTCCAACTTTAGAAGGTCTCCAAATTCTTAAAATTTCCAAAGCTTTAAACCCATCCAGATCAATTTGTGTAACTCAAGTATTCTCAGATGTGTATCCTTCCAATTGAACATAGTCAATTTACCAGAAGCAACACTCTTAAATAAAACTGACATATGAACTCACAGCTGTTATGACAGCATGCACAAAGACCTGTACAATCCCAAGCCAGGCCAAATCCCAGCATGGAGAGGGGAGTTGAACACGAAGTCTTACCACTAGCCAAGGAGCTTTTGGCAATTGATAGCTGCTGAGAGAAAGAAAGTCAGTTTTCTCTATGAGGATAGCCCTTCATGTGTGTATAAGCATTTTCTTACCAAATCACAGAAACCTTCATGTAAACTATAATCCCCACTCTTATAACTGGCCATGTGGCCTTAACAGGTATTTATAACTAATTTCCTCTACTACTCATTAGGTATTTCCGCCATCCTGAGCAAGTGCATACGTGTGTCTTGGTACCTGTTAGTATGTTTATTACTTAAGGGTATGTATCATTTATCATTTTCCCAGGGTTCACTATAGTTTCCCATAGATCATTATCACAAACTCTGGTAACACAGAGAGATACATAAAGGATTGTGTATATGCCTGACATAATCTTTCTTTAGACCCTTGTGTAAAGGCAGTCCAATTTCCACTTGGAAGGCTAAATAAACCACAACTTCTAACACTGTTACTCCTTTTGCACTTTGTTGCTACTATAGTATATTAGTAGCTCAATGGGGTCCAAGTTAGTATTAACATACAAACTGTTATGTTAATACTTTTATTAACGCAATATTTTTGTGTGGTGGCAGAAACATTCCTCCCTGAAACCAAAATACCTAGCCTAAAAGAACACAAGGAGAAGGAAACGAAAGTTTTCTTAGTCATTATGGAAACAGCAAAAGCAAAAATTGCCATTTCTAGCTTTATTTTCCTGAATCCATGAATCCTGCAATAAAAGAAAGAGGATGTTCTAGAGAACTACCCTGCAATATATATATACATATATATGTATGTATATGTGTGTAGATATGTATGTAGAGATAGATTTGATAGATATACATCTATATAGATTATATTGATATATATGATATAGATAATATAAATAGATATATAGATATGCTGATATATTAGCACATATTGATACTACATGTGGTAAATAGTATGTGATATATTTATAATATTATACACACACATATATACATTATATTTCTATTTGGTGACAAATTACCACTATGCATATCAAAATTTCTGGTTTGATGTGTCACATAATCCCAAAATCAGATCACATGGTAATTGGTTGACACAAAGTCAACTAAAAGAATTGTTTAATTTCTCCTAAGGCCAAATTGCAGGCTAAGAGCTGTCTCTCGAAGGAAGAATTCTGCAGATAACTGCAAGGCCTTTCTCTCACATCCCAAGGGCTTCCATAGTGATTCACATATGAAATCTGCCAGAGACTCTACACAGCATTCAAATCTGCCACAGTATCTCAAATTCATTTGACACACTAGCTCTACTGGCAGAGCAGACTTCAAAGCAGAAAGAACACGTTGAATAACTGAATCCTGTTATAGGTTTGTTACAAAAACTATTCAGCTTTGTAAATCACTGGATATGTGGGCCAGAGTAACAAATCCAGGTGAAGAATATGCTTCTGCCAAAACCCAAAGAGGTCCATTAAACATTTTGTTGCTTTTCTAGTGTTTGAAAGGACCTGATGCAATAGCTCATCATTCACCTTAAAATGAATATCTGCACATGTCCCACAGAACTGTGCAGATATTTTAAATTTTACTGCTATAGAAGGCTACTGAATTTTGTTTGGATTAACATTTTATCCCCTAATGTTCTGTATCAACAAGTTCATAATGAATGCCACTTCCTACTCTTTGTCCAATTAGTTTAATATCATCAATATAGTGAGATAGTTTGATATCTGTGGGAAAGGGAGGGAATCAAGACTCTTATGAAATAGAAATATGGCGCAATGCTGAAGAACTAAAAGACCCCTAAGATAGAACTGTAAAGCTGTATTACTGGACTTACCAGCTAAAATGGTACTGCTTACTTATAAGCAAGTCCTTATAAACAGGTGCTTTAAAAATAGCATTTTCCTGGTCAATAGCTGTATAATAAGTTCCAAGAGATGTGGTAATCTACTGGAGTAAGGAACACACAACTGGGTCATAAGTTACAACTGTAGTCACTACTAGATTAATCCTTGTTCTCCATAATCCATTTGGCTTCTGCATTAACCAAATAGTAAGAATAAATGGAAAATGTGGTAGGAACCACTATCCCTGAACCTTTTAAATTCTTGATTGTAGTACTAACTTCTATAATCCACAATGAGGATTTGATACCCTCCCTCCATGGTAGTGTGGACAGACAACTTCTTGGCAAGACAGTGTAAGAACCTGCCAAAATATATATTCCAAATATAGACGCTGGTACTGGGAAAATAACCACACAATGAATTCAGCAACACATTAGACCAAAGGGGAGTCAGATTTTAGGTAGAATTTTATTGATTATCCATATTCCACAAACAACTCTACTTTTCTTTAAAGGCTACAATTCTTTTGTGTCTCTGAAAATTAATATCAGAACATAAGCATTATCCATCTGGCCAAAAAGAAGTGTAATTATTTCATTTTTCCAATGTATAATTTCCATAGTGAAAGACAATATGTCCAACTGGAGAAGAATAGAACCCAAATGGATTATGGAGAACAAGAATTAATCTAGTAGTGACTACAGTTGTAACTTATGACCCAGTTGTGTGTTCCTTACTCCAGTAGATTACCACATCTCTTGGAACTTATTATACATAATAGGCAACACAGCACAGGAAAAATTGTCAATAATTGCCTGACACCCTATTGACACTGTATACTAGCTAATTAATAGTGTTGTTTCCTGAATCATTATGGTAACTATACTCACCTTGGCTTTGGTGATTCAGTGCTTCCAAGTAGTACAATTAATCACATTAAATTGAAGTTATGTAATTGAGCAGCTGAATCTCCAACACTAAGGTCTAGCACTTGGAGAAGAGCACTGGCAAAATTCTTCAAATTTTTTGCTTCTCTCTCTCTCTCTCTCTCTCTCTCTCTCTCTCTCTCTCTCTCTCTCTCTCTCTCTTTAAATAGTGTTAGTGGAAGACATGTCTTCTTGGTCCTTCCATTATGGAAAATTAGGTTTTAAGAGGTGAATCACTCTAGCCTTGTAATTTTCCTGATCCTTAAAATCCTTTCATCAGCATTAAATCAAGAAGTATGATGCAAGTCTGTATCTTCCTCAGCAAGTCGTTTTTTCATAAATAATTCAACCAACCAATCAAATAAACTCTTGATAACTTTGCAAACTATACAAGGTTTAACATAAAACTAAGACATTCTGCTCAGTAGACATGTGTGTACAAATCCTGTTAATCCAGTTTCAATGTCTCTGAAGCCATTGTCATATATACTTAAAAATTCATTTTCATTAATATTCTCAGACTTTTGCTTTGAAAAGTTTGTTGTCATTAAGTGATGTGGTCTTCTCATTGACAGACAATATTTTCTACCTCATTTCTAGTAGCCTCCTTTAACCTTGAGTCTATTTATAGGTCTAAAAGTAAAGAGACTTTGTTCCTTAGGAACATCATAATTATATGATGATTATATGTAGGACATATCCTTTAGCCTGAGACATTCCCTCCTCTACTGACAAGGCAAGATTAATTCCCTGAGGTAAGGATAGAGAGGACAATAATGCAGGGGTAGATGGTGGGATGGAGATGCATCATCTGTTAAGGGTAGGGAGAATAGATTCACCATAATCTGAATTGCCAGTTCCCTCAACCTCCTTAGGGTCTTCATATATCCATACCATGTTGTAATATCCAATTCTTCTCCAATCAATGCCCTGGTGTTAAAGGCTCACACACCTCAAGAATGAAAATTAGTTTTGAACTGTAATTCAGCCAATTATACATTGAAGACATGAGTTTAAAGTTTTGGAACTTAGATTATAAATTTGCTGGAGATAAAGGTTCTCCTCTCAAGCCCACCAAGAACTTTATACTACGTATATGCATCTGGATCTATACAATTTTTACTGATCTCATCACCCCTCCTTGTCCTTTTATCTAGTTATACAAAAAGAAACCAGCCAGAATGCTTATTTTCCTACTTTTTCTACATTATCTTTAAAAGTTTTATATAGTCACTAAATTCCATATGTCTCACAAAAGTTGAATAACGAGTAACAAATGCATTTATTTTGTATAGTTTTGTAAGTAGTTTACTCCCTGAATTTTCAGTATTCTCCATACATATAAACATAAATGTAAATATCAGTCTGTAAAGATATTTCCAAACACTAAAATAATGAGTTCTCTCATAATTGAAATGCCTGTAAACCAAGAGTTGTTCAGTTCTTGAGGCTGGATGGTACAGTATTTAGAGTAGTTCAATAATGACTGTCTCACACTAGAGACATCAAGGACCTGCTTGTTGCTTAGTTCAAGAGCTTTGATGCTTCAGCAGTCCCAATCTTGCAACAAACACCTGGAAATTGTATAGAATAACTTGTTTTTCCACTCATGTTGGAAGTCCAGAAAAGCTGGGTTTAATATCAACAAAAGACCGCAGCATAGTAAACTAACTGAGCGCCAACAGGTAAATCCAAGTGAGCCTAAGGGAATAATCTTTGTCCATCTTTGTCCTTTTTGAAAACGACAAGAGATACTGATAATTTGGGGGTAAGTTTTCCACATTCAGTGAAGATGATTCCTCAACTGAGGCTCCCAACTCAGGTCATCCTAAGTCAGTCATTTTAAGTTGGCAGTAAAATGAATCATCACAGTTACTAAAAACAGATTTCTGGAGACTTTCTACGTTTACTTTTCTGCGTTTATAGGATATTTAAATTGATTGGTCCTTTGGTTGTAGAAAACAATGACAGTATAGGTATGTACAAAAAAAAAAAAAAAAAAAAAAAAAAAAAAGCTAAAATCCAGGAGTGTTGCATATGTTTGCTGCTAATTTAGCAAGTTTATTGTCTAATTTTAGCTTTCTTATTGTGAAGTGATTTGTACTAGGAAAGTACTTTTTATAAAAATTGTTGACATATTTTCAAGTGGTCTTATCCTCGGAGTCAGTCCTTCAGTGGTTCTGAGAATAAGGATGGAAGATGGAACCTGACATTTTGCCATATACGACAGCATATGTACACATAGTTGCTACACATAGTTTGAAAGAATAGTAACAACACATATCTGTATATAATGCACAATCATACTGTAAACTTGAATATATGTTCATGCATCTACTTATGGGAGATGTGGAAGAATGAGCATATGTGTACAAAAATTGTTACTTGCCATGAATATATATCCAAGAATTGGTTTCATGTGAGCTTAAAACAATGGGAAATGCCTCCCTTGACAATTCAGCAAGTTAATTTTGAATATATTAGATTATTATGAACTCATTGCTGGAAATCTGTTCTATGTCACAGTTATATTGAGTTGCATAAAGTTATATCACAGTATTGCAAAAAAGTGAAGATTTGTAATAAAGAAAATCAATCTTCTGCAGGAATTTAGGGAGAGATGACTGATAATATTCCAATTTCTTTGTACAATAGTTAGTGGCAAGGTTAAGGACTGTTGATGGAAAGAAGAATACTATACAAATTTTTATGTGGTTTTAAAATAGGATGAAGAAACTCCTACTAACTTCTTAATAACTATAACCACACAATTACAAATACTTCATACTCAAACTTTAAAAAATTAAGCGGGTGGGGAGAGTATAGGGGACTTTCAGGATAGCATTTAAAATGTAAATGAAGAAAATATCTAATAAAAAATTAAATATTATGTCTCCCTGTCATTGTCTCAGTATCTTTGCCTCCGTGTTTTATGCCCAAGTGTGCAATATTGCTACCTGCTATTTTCTAGAACCTGGGTTTTCATGGAATTATATTTGCATAACCTTTGACCTGCTAGTGCTTTTTAGGATCTTGATAAACCTATATTTAAATGTTCACATACAAATGTCTCCTCTTAGTTGTCTTTACTGCCAGCATCCAGCTGAGATCCTCTTCCTCTTCTCTGGGCCCTTCAAAACTATCTTAAACATTGCTCTTCTTTCTTTTTTATTTTTTTTAAGAAAACAAAAGGCATTTAATAGACTAGACAATCAATGAATGTAAAAGTTAGAATGTATTATATGATGAATTTGAATGTAAAAACATGTATTAGTAAAATATGACTAAATTAAAAACACAAAGCCAATTTTTGTTAAAGTACTGATTATTCTAACTCCAGGATGAAATCAACATCGTAAGTGACTTAAAAGAAATACAGTGTAGAGGTATAACCCAGCAATAGATACAACGGGCACTACCAAAAACTGCAAATTGTTCTTTAATTAAATAATGCCACTCTCGTGGCTATATTCTAAGTTCAATATGTTACTATATAGAACATATATAGAACTATATTCTAAGTTCTATATGTTACTATATAGAACAGTCATCTTGACAGAATTGCTTTTTTGTATAAATATTCATAAATTAAAAATGTCTCTAGATATGCCAAAGAGCTGCAAATCATACCTTACAACAGCAGCTTACTGCCTATTTTTTTGAAAAGTACTGAAATCCTCTTCCATTGAAAGCTGTTTATTTCTCTGGTGTAAGTGAACAAGATCACTGGGACACTTGCTTCATGTGTTTTAGAACAACGTAAATAACAACTATGCATATACATCTTAAATTGGGGAGGCCATAAAAGTTAGGACATTAACCATCTTTTGATGCAATAAGAAAATAAATAAATAAATAAAAGTTAAATACTGTAATTTGATGTTTGGTATTGACAAATCAGTAGGTGTCAACTTCACATGTAAAGGACAGTGGAGTCTGATTTTTTTTTTTTAAAGTTCAATATGTCATGGTATTTGGGTTAAAGACCTTTAGAATATTAAGTGTTTGCTTTTTGCTTAAAGGAATATGTTAAAATCACCATCAAGTTGCTATGGTAATTAATTTTAAGCTGGGGTGAAGTGACCTTTTGGTCCATGGCACAAGTTACATCTCTTCACATTCTGTCAAATAAATCTGGCGAGATTTCATGTTTATATACTGCAATACACAATGATCAAGCTGTCAGTCCCTGACAGTTTTTTAGAAAAATATCTACATTTGTCCTTATGTATGTCAAAATGTTACACCATCATTTGTTTCGTTCTGTTTTGTTTTTTAAAAGATGCACATTCATACTGTGAATTTATTAGGAAAATACTCTTGCAAGTATACGCTAGAAAAATAAATTATACTTCAAAATTATGGTAGTTGTTTGTTTACAATATTCAATTAAGTGCAGAGAAATCCTAAGGAGTTGGGAAAGCTAACCCAGAACGAGTTTAATTACCACAGCTTTTGCATAGCGACACTCAGAGGAAGCTGGACATGTCTGTTTCCTCAGGAGAAAGCTGGACATGTCTGTTTCCTCAAGAGGAAGCTGGACATGTCTGTTTCCTCAGGAGGAAGCTGGACATGTCTGTTTCCTCGGGAGAAGGGTGGAAGAGGTTTTTCAGATTCAGATTTTGTCTTGGCCATAAGTCTGCTTTCTTCCGGAATGGCTGCTGATGCAAAATCTCCATTAAGTGTGTTTCCTGAACAGTGAAGGAGTCTCTCTGGGTCCTCAGGGGGAACATCATTACAAGAGACTGTGTAGGAGGAAGTTCTGCGGCATCGCTTAGGAAGTCGGTGAAGGACAGACGCTGGTTCTTTGATAGAGCATCTGGTCCTCTTGGAACTGCAGAGACCAGGGTGGCTGAATGAACGTCTCATCATCTGAACAGGAGAAGGAGACACAGGAGAGACTAGGGGATGCAGATGAGGCAGTTGAAGCATTTCAGGTTTAAACTTGACATTCACTATCTTCACACATTCCTTGAGGTTTGTGATGAATGTATTTATTACAGGTGGCACTAAGCAAGGAAGAGGCTTCATTCATGTTCGCTACACTGGGAGATGAATGATTCTTATCATGGTGAACAAATTCCTGGATTGTATGAACCTGCTAAATTAGGAAGTCACAGTAGAGGTGAAGTTCAGACATTTTGGTTTTCACAGATTCACTGGTCTCACTTATTTCTTTCTCTTTCCTCTCAGAGCTGTGCTATCCACCACTCTCCACCCTCTCAACATCGATTATAACTTTCAGCTGTAAGAAGACTGAAACATATTTCAATAGTGAAAAAGGAGTAAGGGGCTATAAATAATAGTTTTAAAAGACTGAATGTTAAATAGTTTTTGGATGAATATACTACACAACAATAATTGCAAAATAAAATATCACGTTTTTGGACCAAACTTCCAAGATAAAAATATGATTTCTAAGGTAAGTGCTTACTTCTCACACTTTTTCTCCAACAACCCTCTTCTATATTGCCTTTCCTGTGCTAATTAAGTTCATTTGCAGTACATTTTCTTATCCATGTTTTGTTGTGTTTGCATTGTTATTTGGGATTTTCATTCATCCTCCATATCTCCTTTAGTTAATGTATATAAATAATGTCTATAAACATAAAGGAAGAATAAATAATGTATATAAATAATGTATATAAAGAATAAATAATGTATATAATAATGTCTATAAACATAAAGGAAGCTTGCAAAACACCAAATTGATTGGACCAGGAAAGAAAATACCCCAGCCACATAATAATTAAGACATAAAATATACAGAAGAAAGAATAGTAAAAGCTGCAAGGGGAAAAGTCCAAGTATTATATAGAAAGGCAGATCTGCCAGAAACTATAAGGAAAACTCTAACCCAAGGAGGCGAAATTCATGCAAGAAAACATAGGAAATGAGTAGCAACTTACCAGCAGGATCAAAAGAGAAGAAATACTCCTCATGCCCCATATACAATCTCACTACCACCACCAACATTAAAATAATAGGAATTAATGATCATTTGTCATTATTTTCTGTCTCAACACCAATGGGCTCTATTCCTGAGTAAAAAGACTACTAACAAAATTGATGGGGAAACAGGATCCATCATTTTTTTTGTATGCAAGAAACTAAACTCAGTATCAAATATAGGCATTATGTCAGAGTAAAGGGCTGGAAGAAGATTCTCTAAGCAAACAGATCCAAGAAGCAAGCCAGGGATAGTCATTTTAATATCTAATAAAATAGATATTCTGCCAAACTTAATCAAAAGAGATGGGGAGCAGAGACTGAACCATCAAGCAAAGAGAAAGAGTAAGTATGGGCTGGACATAGTCTTACCCTCAGAAATATATATATAACAGAAGTGTAACTTGGTCTTTATGTGGGTCCCTAAACAACTGGAACAGGGGATGTTCCTAAATTTGTTGCCTACCTGTGGATTCAGTTTTCCAAACAAAGACACCTTGGCTGGCCTCAGTAGAAAATAATGTGCCTAGTGCTACAGTGACCTGATGAACCAGAGATGAGTATAAGCATCCCTACCCCCTTCTCAAAGGAGAAGGAGAGAGGGAATGGGATGAAGATCTCTGTAACAGGGTACTGGAAGGAGAGGGAGGCTGATATTGGAATGTAGTGGGAATATATAAATTAATAATTTTTTAAAGAGATGGGATAAGTTCATACTCATTAAAGAAAAGAATCAAGATAAATTTCTCAGTTCTGACTATCTATACCCCAAATGCAAGGACATCCTCATTAATAAAAGAAACATTACTAAAGCTTAAATTGGATATTGAGCCACAGACACTAATAATGGAAGACTTCAACACCCCACTCTCACCATGGATAGACCATTGAGACAGAAGCTAAACAGAGAAATAATGAAACTAACAGAAGTTATGAATCTAAGGGACTTAACAATTATCTAACAAAACATTTCACTCAAACACAAAATAATATACCTTCTTAGGACATCATGGAACCTTCCCCAAAATTAAACTTATAGTCAATTGTAGCACAAGTCTCAATAGATACAAGAAAATTGTAATAAAGATTATGGTGTTTTACCTCAACAATAGAAAAGTAGCAAAGATAGTAAACATTTAAAAAACAAACAAACAAAAAAATTGTAATTGAAAGACTTGTTTACTCTTTCTGTCTCTCTGTATCTCTCTGTTTGTCTCTCTGTCTTTCTCTCTCTTTCTCAAATCTGAATATAAGTTCTCAACAGAATGGGAGAGAGAGAGAGAGAGAGAGAGAGAGAGAGAGATCTTAACAAATTAATCTGGCCATGCTGCAATGAGACTTAAACTAACAGTAGAAAAAATTTAACAAGTACACAAACCACTCATTTCTGAACGATAAATCGGTCAAAGAAGAATTAAGATATAAATTTTTAAAATTCCTGGAATTAAATGAAAATGAAAACACAACAAAACCTCTAATAGACATTAAAGGCAATCTTACGAATGGAGTTTATAGCTCTTATTTCCTGCATTAAAAAGCCATGAAAAACACAAATAAATTATTAATGATATAACAAAAAATGTAGATGAAAAGACGAAACCAAACTCAAAACCACTAAATGTCAAGAAATAATAAACATTACAGCAGGAATTTATGAAACATAAGCCTATAAAACAATGAGGAAAATCAATCAGTATAAGAGCTGGTTGTTTTAGAATATAGATAAGATCAATAGACCCTTACTCTGACTAATCAAAAGAAAGAAGGACAGGGTAAAACAGAAACAGAAATAAACAGAGAAACGTAACAGATACCAAATATTCAGAATATTATGTGTACATATATACATACATTTTAAATCTGCGCATCACTAAATTGAAGAACATAAAAGAAATAACTATCCCACACTCAACCAAACCAACAAAATTAAACTAAAATAGAATCAACAACCCTGACAAAGAATAATTTGTGAAATTGAAACAGTACTAGAAACCCACACAATTATCCAGGCCCAGATGTGAAAATCCTACAAGACTTCAAAGATCTACAGCCAATCCTTAAACTATTTAGAAAACAACAGAAGAGAAAAAGGACAGAAAGAAAAAAAGAAAGGGACAGAGGGAGGAAGGAAAAGAGAGAGGGAGGGAGAAACAGAGAGAAAGAGAGAGAGAGAGAAGGAACATTTGCAAACCCCTACTAGTAGTCACTCATACACAAATGACAAAACCACACACACACACACACACACACACACACACACACACACACACATTCACAAAACAAAAAATCCAAACCAATTAAAACAAAACCTACAGACTATTAACCCTAATGAAGAAAGAGTCAACATAGGTCAATGAAATACTTACAAACAGAACAATGATGTTTATTAGAAAATGTTATCCATCATGAACACATTGACTGTGTATTAGTGATTCAAGGATGGTTCAAAGTATAAAGTCAATAAATGTAAACAACCACATAAATGGACTTAAAGACAAATATCACATAGTCATGTAAGTAGGTACAGGAATTTTTTTAAACGCAATGCTCCATAATATATATATATGTGTGTGTGTGTGTGTGTGTGTGTGTGTGTGTGTGTGTGTGTGTAGTATATGCAACATACCTCAACATAATAATATACCAATGAGAAACCTGCAGCAAACATCAACCTAAGTTGAGAAAAACTTAAACCAATCCCACTGAAATTAGGAACAAGGCAGGAGTGTCCACTCTCCACTCTCTTGTATAATATTGTGTTCAAATCAGACTTGTAGAACTAAGAAAAGGAAATTTAAGAGATGCGAATAGAAAAAGAAGAAATGAAACTTTTTGTATTTGGAGAATATATAGTATTATACATAAGAGATACTGGAAAATTTATCAGAAAACTTACTAAATTAATCAACAATTTCAGCAATTTGGTAAGATATAAAACCATCACCTTGCACAAATCAATAGTTTTTATAGCACCTTCTGCCATGGGGCAGACTCCTAGCTGGTCTGCTCCCGAGAAGACACCATGTCCTAATCCATCCTAGAAGTACCTCTACACTCAGAGCAGTTGGTAAGATCCCCCTCCTAAGTCCCAGAGCTGCCGCTGGGAGCCCCATGGACTTGGGACCCCTCACCCACCAAAATCCCTCCCCTCTCGATTACCACTCCCCTTTGGTCCCTTCTGCCCAGTCCTTTTTGCTGGGGCAGACTCCTAGCTGGTCTATTCCCATGAAAATACTATATCCTGATGTATCCTAGAGGATTCACTGGACTCAGAGCAGTTAAGGATCTTCTGCACTCAGAGAAGTTGACTGTTTGCTGGTCTGCTCTCATGAAGACAACATATCCTGAGCCATCTTAGAGGATCTGCTACCCCCAGACTCATTGACACCACAGATTAAAGGCATGCAGGGCAGCTGACACAACAGACTGAAAGCCTCCCTGGAGTTCTGCTGCACACAGGGAAACAGAAGCCACAGTCTGTAAGCCCACCTGAAAAACATCTTCACACAGGACAATAGCCTGACTGCTCCTCTGAAGACCCAACATTCTATTTATTTATTTATTTATTTATTTATTTATTTATTTATTTATTTTTATTACATATTTTCCTCAATTACATTTCCAATGCTATCCCAAAAGTCCCCCATACCCTCCCCCTCACTTTCCTACCCACTCATTCCCATTTTTTTTGGCCCTGGCATTCCCCTGTACTGGGGCATATACAGTTTGTGTGTCCAATGGGCCTCTCTTTCCAGTAATGGCTGACTAGGCCACTGCATATGTATCAAAAGACCCAACATTCTGAAGGCCTCCCAGGAGATCTACTGCAGCTATGGCAACAGATCCGGAGCTTCTCTGCCACTCAGAAAAGCCCCCAGTTGGAACGTCCCACAGGTGGTCTGCTTCAGCCCTACAGCTGCAGCCTCAGGACTACCAGGAGATCTGAAGCAACCCAGAGACAAAAGAGGCAGACTCAAGACAGAGTCACCCAGACCAACAACCACCAGGAATATCTAGATGGCAAGAGGCAAGCACAAGACCTTAAGCGACATAAGCCAATATATGTTGGCATCATCAGAACCCTGTTCTTCCACAATAGTAAACCCTGAATACACTAATGCTGTGGGCAGACCCAGTCAGGGTCCCTCAACTTGGGGAGAATCAGGGTTATGATACTCAGGTGGGCAAGGAGTCAGAAAGTGACAAACACAAACAAAAGAGTGCTGAATCTGAGTGCAATTTCTCAAAGCAAGCATCAGACATATAGTCATTACAGAAGAAAACAGGGAAGTTAGGTGATCCATCAGCCAAGATACATTGAGGTCATCTGATGCATAATGACTCTTTACACAAAACAGAGAAATGCATACATAAAAACTGACAGAAACCAGGCAGTGGTTACAACTGAGATAAAATCAGCCAACTTTCTTCTATTATGTAATGTATTCTGCAATACATGACTGTAATGAGAATTCTAAGTTTACTTTGTTGAACTTGTCCTGAGATTTCTAACACTTATCCAGTAAACTGCAATGCCTGATTTTTTTCCACTATTTCTCTTTCAACACTGGAGGCATTTTGTCTGAATAAGCAACATTCTTACAAAATTCCAAGCCCAAGGTTGGCTCAAAGATTGACTAGGATGTTGGGACTCCAGTGGAGGCTAGGAAACAATGTACAATCTAACTAGGTTATCTGTCAAATAATTCCTTGGGGGATCCTATAATAAAACAATACTGAAAGAAAGCACGCAATACCCTCCACCAGCTATCACAAGGACAAATCTGGACCACATCCGTGTTATGGGATGCCAAGGACCCCCAGGAGACCAGTTTCCATGAAACTTTTGGTTCAGGACTGTGGCCAAGCTTTTGGACTTGTTACGCAAACTCCACTGGAGTGAATGTAACACACCAACACACCTGAAAATCAGGAATCTGTCCTAAAATCCTATCTCATGAAGATAATAGAGTCCTTTAAGGACTCTATTTTTTTAAAAAAATACAGGAAATTACAGGTAAACAGGTGAAGGAATTGAATAAAGTGAACTAGGATCTAGAAGTGGAAGTAGAAACAATAAAGAAAACACAAATGGAGGCAAACCTGGAAATGGAAAACCTAGAAAAGAGGTCAGGAATTACAGATGTAAGTATCACCAACAGAATACGAGATAGAAGAGACAATCTCAGGTGTAGAAGACAATATAGAAGAGATTGACACAACTGTCAAAGAAAAATCGTGACATAAAAAACTCTTAACACAAAGCATCCAGGAAATTCAGGACACAATGAAAAGACAAAATCTAAGAATAATCAGAATAGAAGAGAACAAAAGTTCCCAGCTCAAAGGACCAGAAATGTCTTTAACAAAATCATAGAAGAAAACATCCCCAACCTAAAGAAAGAGATGGCCATAAAGGTGCAAGAAGCCTATAGAACACCAAATAGATGAGACCAGAAAAGAAAATCCTCTCTTCATATAATAATCAAAACAATAAATGCACAGAACAAAGAAAGCATTTTAAAAACTGCAAGAGAAAAGGGCCAACAAACACACAAAGGTAAACTTATCAGAATTACATCAGACTTCTCCACAAAGACTTTGAAAGCCAGAAAATCCTGGCAGAATCTAAGATTACATAAATGCCAGACCAGTCTTCTACCCAACAAAACTCTCAATCAACATAGATGGAGAAACCAAAATATTACAGGACAAAACCAAATTCAAACTGTATCTATCTACCAATACTCCCTACAGCAAATCCTAGATGGAAGACACAAGGAAGGTACCTGCATCAAAGAAAGAACAAAATATTAATCATCTCACAGCAAAGCCAAAAAGAGAGAACCATGACCATATAAACCCACCTACAAAAAACAAAATAAAACAAAACCAAAAAAACAAAAATAAAAACATATCAGGAACAAACAGTTATCTATCTTTAGTATCTCTCAATATTAATGGACTCAACTCACCTATAAAAATAATCTAAAAGACTGGATATGCAAACAAGATCCAGCATTTTGCTCCATACAAGAGTATGCAGAATAAAAGGATAGAAAAATGTCTTTCAAGCAAGTGGTCCAAGGAAACAAGCTGGAGTTGCCATTCTAATACCCAATAAAGGAGATTTTCAACTAAAAATGATCAAGCATGATGAGAAAGGATACTTCATATACATCAAGGGGAAAATCCATCAAGAGAAAGTCACAATTCTCAATATCTATGCCTGAAAGGTAAGAGCACCCATATTCATAAAAGAAATTTTACTAAAGGTCAAAACACACATTGAACCCCACAGAGTAATAGTGGGAGATTTCAACACCCCACTCTCACCAATCGAATGGTCATAGGAACAGAAGCTAAACAGAGACACAGCAAAACTAAGAGAGGTTATGAACTAAATGGATTTAACAGATATCTATAGAACGTTTTACCCTAAAACTAAATAATACACCTCAGCACCTCATGGTACCTTCTCCAAAATCAACCATATAACTGGTCACAAAACAACCCTCAAGTAATACAAGTAAATTGAAATAATACCATGCACCCTATCAGATCACCATTATTTTGCCCTATTTTGGCCTTAGTTTGGGCCTTGAGAACAAACCTGATCCTGGCTCCAGTTTTGTCTTAGTCATGTCCGTATCTGGGTGATTCAGCAAGACCTGTTTGACCCTGCCTCTGATGTTGCTGCTGATCTAGAGCTTTGCCATTGACCCTGTCAGTCACTCCATACCATCTGTCACCCTCCCATGCCTCCTAAATCATCTTACTGCACCAAAAATTCCCCTCCCTGTGTTCTGAACTTACATAAACGAGGAGCTGATGCCATAAAGTGGAGTTCCTGCTTTGACAGACTCCAGGCCTGGGTGTGTTTGTTTTGGGCCATGACACTCACCATTCGCTCAGCTTCAGAGACACTCGGCTGGACCAGGTTCTCTCTTCTTGCCTGGACCTGATGACAGAGAGTCGACATACCATGGCCTAAGTCTGGTCTTCAATAACAGCAGAAACAACAGAAAGCCCATATACACGTGGAAACTGAACAACTCTTTACTCAATGATATCATGGTCAGGAACAAAATAAAGTCTTCCTGGAATTTAATGAAAATGTTGACACAGCATACCCAAACTTATGGGATACAGTGAAAGCAGTGCTAAAAGGAAAATTCATAGCACTAAGTGCCCTGGTAAAGAAACTGAAGAGATCTTACACTAGCAACTTAACAGCACACCTGAGAGATCAAGAAAAAAAAGAAGCAAACTCACCCAAGAGGAGTAGAAGACATGAAATAGTCAAATTTTGGGCCAAAATCAACCAAATAGAATCAAAGAGAATACAAAGAATCAGTAATACCAAAAGCTGGTTCTTTGAGAGAATCAATAAGCTAGATAAACCTCTACCCAAACTAACTAAAGGGCCTAGATGCAGTATCCAAATTAACAAAATCAGAAGTGAAAAGTAAGACATAACAACAGAAACAGAGGAAATTCAAAAAAAATTAATCATATCTTACTATTAAAGCCTATACTCAATAAAATTGGAAAAATCTAAATGAAATGGATGGTTTTCTAGACAGATGCCACATACCAAAGTTAAATCAAGAGCAGGTAAACTATTTAAACAGGCCCATATCACAGGAGGAAATAGAAGTCATTAAAAACCACCTAACCAAAAAAAGCTTAGGACCAGATGGATTTAGTACAGAATTCTACCAAACCTTCAAAGACCTGATACCAATATTCCTCAAACTATTCGTAAAATATAAACAGAAGGAACACTACCTAACTTGTTCTATGAAGTCACAACTACTCTGACACCTAAACCACATAAGGACCCAACCAAAAAAGGAGAACTTATTACCAATCTCACTTATGAATATCGATGCAAAAATACTCAAAACTTCTTGCAAACCTAATCCATGAACACAGCAAAACCATCATACACCACAATCAAGTATGCTTCATCCCAGGGATGCAAGGTTGATTCAATATATGAAAATCCATTAACAAAATCCACTGTATAAACAAACTCAAAAGAAAAAAAAACACAGGATCTTCTCCTTAGGTGCTGAAAAATCATTTGACAAAATACATCACCCCTACATGTTAGAAGTATTGGAGAGATCAAGAATTCAAGGCCCATACCTAAACATAATAAAAGCAATTTACTGCAAACCAACAGCCCATATCAAATTTAATGGAGAAATACTTGAAGCAATCCCACTGAAATCAGGGGCAAAACAAGAATGCCCACTCTCCCCATATCTATTGTATGTATTTCTAAATATATTCATTATATAATATATTCCTAAATATATTATTAATAATATATACACATGTACTTTCATATATATATATATACATATATATTCATAGGGAGTGGTGGCTGGAAGAAAGGACTGGGGAAGACAATGTATTACATTAATTCCAAAAATATATAAAAGAACATTTAAAAATCATGCTTCTGGAGCAAACATGGTCTTTTTAGGTGCTCTAGTAAAGACTCGATCAATTCTCAACAAGATACTCCTCTGTTTCATTTTATGATTTGGCTATGCAAAGATGCATTGTTCACAGGATACACCTGTGCACAAAGTAATGCACAGTTTTTGCTAATTCATACATTCATACATTGATCATTTTAATCACCATAATCAATGATTTTTCTAATTCAATGTGTGGAATAAAGTGTTCCATTTAGTACATGAAGCTTTCTCCTATAACAGCAATTCTATTTTTTTTTACCCTCAGAAACCGCTTTGCACTTTATATTTTGGGAAGTAAATCATTCTTTTTCTCAGGTTCCATTGGTATCTCAGCTGATACTTTATTCGGTAATTTATCAGCCACTTTCTGCAAACCTCATAGAGACCACTTGATCACATACCCTGATCATTGAGCAGCATCTAAAACCACACCTACTTTGTCCTCTTTATTTTGCATTTAAAGATACTGATATTCAAAGTAATGTCCAGTGATTAAGTAGTCACTGTTATTTAGAAGTAAAGCAGGGCTGAGCATCTATAGAACCTACATACATCTTTACTATTCCACTTCACAGTAGTCTTTCTTCTGATATATTTTAAAGCATTTCCTTTCCTTGTCCGGTAGTGACCTTCTGATTTACTTTAGCATAAGTTCATATCCAGTCTGTTAAGTGATGGTACATTTTAAAAAGATCAGTGTTTGCTGAATTTTATAAGGAGATAACTGGAAAAATCATGAGCAGAAAGGATGTTGTCTTTGCTAAGAAGTATGAAAGATCAGTAACTATAGCTCTGCCCTGTTTTGGCTTGAATGAGTAAGGGCAGCCTGCATTCACTACTTCCAATGCTCTTAAGCTGGGTTTACTCCAAAGAGAGAACCTGATCCCCAAAGAAGATTGTGCTATACAGACATCTCTCTGTCAAGGATGATGCAATAGGCTAGAAGGCAGGTGAATCAGACAGCCTTCCTCAGTCTCCTCCCACTAACTGAACTGATTCCAGAGATAAGGCAGCTTGCTGAGATATTATTAGTATTTGGAATGGATCCACCTTATGGACTGAAAGCAAGTTGAAATAATGTATCTAACAAGTATGAAAAACACTTCCCCAAATTCTTAGCACCCTCTCTTGCTCTGAATAGAAACTCACAAAATCATTGTTTAAAAATTAAAATACATTTAACAATAAGCTTAAATGTGTTTCTATGTACCTTATAATGCTTTTAATTTCCAAATCAATTATAAATTTATATATACAGTGCCCTGATAAATATTAAATAAATATATATGATAGAAAGTTTAACTAACCTTGCTAAAACAAAAATAAAATCAACTATATGGGTGAAAATAAGACAGCATATTCAAAATGTTATAGAAACATCAATTGGTTAGTAAAATAGAATGCCTTTCCAACACTATCCTACACAAAACTATCATGAAACTTAATGGTGCTCAGTATTTTCATGCTACTCTTTCTCTCTGTTCTCTTGAATTCTCTGCATTTTTTGTCTGAAGGAAAATTCAGAGGAAAAACCAAGCTACATATCTTACATTTATTGCCTAATGAGGTGAAGTCCTTTGTACATCATCACAGCTATTACTGTATTGAGTAGGTATTGAGTACCATGAAGATATTTAATATTACTGTCACTATGTATCCATACTAGGGTTTCTCCTTCAAAAGCTATTATGCAAGTAGAAAATACTGAAAATTCTATAAAATCTGTGAAGAATTGGGAACATAATTAGGTCTTGTTCTAAAGGATAAATCCTACTTGGAAAATAACTGTATGTCTAAAGCATTTTCTGATTGCTTAATATAAATTCTAGCCAACTTTTGTTTTTTCCTTCCATTAACGATGTAGCCAGTACTGAGCCACTGTGAAACAGAGCCAAGGCAGAATACGGCCACAAAGGATAGAGGATTGAGTCAGCTTCATGGCTCACATATATGACAAAGATAACTTTTAAGACCATGCTATTGTTCCTTCTTGGTCAATTGAAGAGCCAAGAAGGCTTTTTAGAATGGCATAATCCTGCAGCCATCTCCTTACTGATGAGCAATGGAGAAATTGAAAGCTGTTACACTGACATGGAAAGCTCAGGGAAGCCACTTACCCTCCTTTGTCCTATAGAATATACATAATTTTCACTGAAGAAAATGGAATTTATAGAAACTTCTCCAAAGGCTGTACCCAACTTCTATATTCTATGTCAGGAAAAACAGAAATGAATGGATACCATCTTTGTAAAAGAAAGACACACCTTTCCCCCACAATCACATATTCATGTCTGAACCTTTCTATCTCCACTTTCAGGACATCAGTTCTGAAGAAAAACGGGCTGAGCTGATAAATACTTGAATCGAGAAGATTTAATATATCTGGCAAACGACATCATTAAAAGAAGAATATATATTTACAATGATATGCAAGTTTCAAGAAAAAGAACAGTTTGGCTCAAATCAGTATCTTTTGTTTATTATCCAATGCTTTGCTGCCCTGTTAATGTTTATCAGAGACAGAGAAAGGATTTTAGGTATTCAGAGCAGCAGTGAATTTTGTACAAGGAAGTGTAAGCTTCCAAAACGATTGGGAGGACCAAAGAGATAAAAGAAGCCTTGTGGCCTCCAGAATGTCAATATGTACTAGAAGTTCAGGGGCCTTGCCTCTAAGCCTTAGCAACTTGTGTAACAAAAATAAATGTTCCATCAAGAATGTTGATGATACTTGCTGTTCCTGATATTTCTCACCATGCCTGACATTAAGCTGTACTACAGAGCAATTGTGATTAAAAACTGCATGATACTGGTACAGTGATAGACAGGTAGATCAATGGAGTAGAATTGAAGACCCAGAAATGAATCCACTCACCTATGGTCACTTGGTCTTTGACAAGGGAGCTAAAACCATTCAGTGGAAAAAAGACAGCATTTTCAACAAATGGTGCTGACACAACTGGTGATTATCATGTAGAAGAATGTTAATTGATCCTTTCTTATCTCCTTGTACAAATACCAAGTCTAAGTGGATCAAAAACCTCCACATAAAACCAAAGACACTGAAATTAATAGAGGAGAAATTGGGGAAAAGCCTCAAAGATATGGGCACAGGGGAAAATTTCCTAAACAGAACAGCAATGCCTTGTGCTGTAAGATCAAGAATTGACAAATGGGACCTCATAAAATTGCAAAGTGTCTGTAAGGCAAAAGACACTGTCAATAAGACAAAAAGGTCACCAAAAGATTGGGAAAGGATTTTTACCAATCCTAAATCTGATTGGGGACTAATATCCAATATTTACAAAGAGCTCAAGGAGCTGAACTCTAGAAATTCAAATAACCCCATTAAAAAATGGGGCTCAGAGCTAAACAAAGAATTCTCAACTGAGGAATATTGAACGCCTGAGAAGCACCTGAAAAAAACGTCCAGCATCCTTAATCATCAGGGAAATGCAAATCAAAACAACCCTGAGATTCGACCTCACACCAGTCAGAATGGCTAAGATAAAAAATGCAGGAGACAGCAGATGCTGGCGTGGATGTGGAGAAAGAGGAACACTCCTCCATTGTTGGTGGGATTGCAGGCTTGTACAACCACTCTGGAAATCAGTCTGGCGGTTCCTCAGAAAATTGGACATAGTACTACCGGAGGATCCAGCAATACCTCTCCTGGGCATATATCCAGAAGATGCCCCAACTGGTAAGAAGGACACATGCTCCACTATGTTCATAGCAGCCTTAATTATAATAGCCAGAAGCTGGAAAGAACCCAGATGCTCCTCAACAGAGGAATGGATACAGAAAATGTGGTACATCTACACAATGGAGTACTACTCAGCTCTTCAAAAGAATGAATTTATGAAATTCCTAGCCAAATGGATGGACCTGGAGGGCATCATCCTGAGTGAGGTAACACATTCATAAAGGAACTCACACAATATGTACTCACTGATAAGTGGATATCCCAGAACCTAGGATACCCAAGATATAAGATACAATTTCCTAAACACATGAAACTCAAGAAAAATGAAGACTGAAGTGTGGACACTATGCCCCTCCTTAGAAGTGGGAACAAAACACCCATGGAAGGAGTTACAGAGACAAAGTTTGGAGCTGAGATGAAAGGATGGACCATGTAGAGACTGCCATATCCAGGGATCCACCCCATAATCAGCATCCAAACGCTGACACCATTGCATACACTAGCAAGATTTTATCGAAAGGACCCAGATGTAGCTGTCTCTTGTGAGACTATGCCGGGGCCTAGCAAACACAGAAGTGGATGCTCACAGTCAGCTAATGGATGGATCACAGGGCTCCCAATGAAGGATCTAGAGAAAGTACCCAAGGAGCTAAAGGGATCTGCAACCCTATAGGTGGAACAACATTATGAACTAACCAGTACCCCGGAGCTCTTGACTCTAGCTGCATATGTATCAAAAGATGGCCTAGTCAGCCATCACTGGAAAGAGAGGCCCATCGGACATGTAAACTTTATATGCCCCAGTACAGGGGAACGCCAGGGCCTAAAAGGGGGAGTGGGTGGGTAGTGGAGTGGGGGTGGGTGGGTATGGGGTACTTTTGGTATAGCATTGGAAATGTAAATGAGCTAAATACCTAATTAAAATGGGAAAAAAAAGATTGGGAAAGGATTTTTACCAATCCTAAATCTGATTGGGGACTAATATCCAATATTTACAAAGAGCTCAAGGAGCTGGACTCTAGAATTTCAAATAACCCCATTAAAAAATGGGGCTCAGAGCTAAACAAAGAATTCTCAACTGAGGAATATTGAACGCCTGAGAAGCACCTGAAAAAAATGTCCAACATCCTTAATCATCAGGGAAATGCAAATCAAAACAACCTTGAGATTCCACCTCACACCAGTCAGAATGGCTAAGATCAAAAATTCAGGTGACAGCAGATGCTGGTGAGGATGTGGAGAAAGAGGAACACTCCTCTATTGCTGGTGGGATTGCAAGCTTGTACAACCACTCTGGAAGTCACTCTGGAGGTTCCTCAGAAAATTGGACATAATACTACTGGAAGATCCAGCAATACCTCTCCTGGGCATATACCCAGAAGAAGTTCCAACTGGTAATAAGAACACATGCTCCACTATGTTCATAGCAGCCTTATTTATAATAGCCAGAAGCTGGAAAGAACCCAGATGTCCCTCAACAGAAAAATGGAATCAGAAAATGTGGTACATTTACACAATTGAGTATGACTCAGCTGTTAAAAACAATGAATTTATGAAATTCTTGGACAAATGGATGTATCTGTAGGATATCATCCTTAGTGAGGTAAGCCAATCACAAAAGAAGTCATTAGATATGCTCTCACTGGTAAGTGGATATTAGCCCAGAAACATATAACACCCAAGATACAATTTGCAAAACACAAGAAAATCAAGAAGAAAAACCAATAGGTGGATACTTCATAAGGAACAAAATACCCATGAAAGGAGTTACAGAGACAAAGTTTGGATCTAAGACAAAAGGATGGGACTATCCAGAGACTACCCCACCCGGGGACCTATCCCATAATTAACCATCAAACCCAGACACTATTGCATATGCCAGCAAGATTTTGATGAAGGAACCCTGGTATAGCTGTCTCTTGTGAGGCTATGCCAATGCCTGGAAAATACAGAAGTGGATGCTCACAGTCATCTATTGGATGGAGCACAGGGCCCCCAATGGAGAAGTTAGAGGAACCTTCCAAGGAGCTGAAGGGGTCTGCAACCCTATAGGTGGGACAACAATATAATCTAACCAGTACCCCGGAGCTCATGTCTCTAGCTGCATATGTAGCAGAAGATGGCCTAGTTGCCCATCACTGGGAAGAGAGGCCCCTTAGTATTGCAAACTTTATATGCCTCAATACAGGGGAACTCCAGGGCCAAGAAGTGGGAGTGGGTGTGTAGGGGAACAGGGCAGGGTGAGGGTATAGCGAAATTTAGGGGTAGCATTTGAAATTTGAAATGTATATAAAGAAAATATATAAAGAAAATTAAAGTTGAACCTAAAATTTAAAAAATGCTAGGATAAATTATACAGAAATATTATCTAGCACTAATATTTTTTAATGGCAACAGGATGGGAGGCAATTTTAATTAGAACAATAAAATTTTCTTCAAAAAGAAAAAAGAATGTTGATGGTCCTCGATGTTCCTAATATTTCTTAAAGCTCATGAAATTTACACTGCTGCTGTCATGATACAATGCCTATATTCTCACCTACATTCTACAGATCTCTGGAATTTTGTTTTATGAGATACTCAGGGCAAAAGACTATGAAATAAGAAATAATATCTGGACATTTTAAGATCACTTTAAAGCCTATTGGCAAACTAGAGCATTAATATTTAATTGAGGGATAGATAATGGGTATTTTCTCACAAACTAGGCTCTGATCTCTAGGCAGTAATAAACTGGGGGAACATATGTGCATGAATTAATCCATCTTATTAGCCACAATCCTGTCTTATCTCTAAGGTCAAAGAACCCAATTTTTAATTTTAGAATTTTAAGCATTTTCTACATTGCAATAAATTTTAAGTAGGCAAAAGCAATCCTGTAGTAATCCTTAAGCGCCCTCAAAACTGCTTAGGCCCAATGAAGTATATAACACTTCTACTTGGCAATAGATTGCTGCTGTGAAATTTTATGTCTTTGTGTTTAACATAATCCCTCCCAAGGAGTAGATCAGATTACACAATAATCAATTGCCACAGATTCAAATATTCAGTTTCCTCTAAGGCTCAATAGCAGGCCAATCACTGTTCCACAAAGGGAGAATAGTGTAATTCACTGCCGAAGACCTAGCAGATAGTCCAAAGAACAGTCATACCTGTCACTGACACTCCAAGTTTGGTTGAATCTATGACCAAAGTGGTAGACCAGGTTGAAAGAAGCCTGGATCCTTTGAGGAGCCTCATCCCATTCTGGGTTCCAGTCAAAGCTGATGCTTTGCCATTCACTGTCCAGAGTAACACACACCCAAGTGAGAAGTGTGTGTGTGTGTGGGGGGGGAGCGGGGGTTCCTAAATCTAAGTAGGCCTACTACTTATTTTGCCTCTTTTCTGGTTTCCTGTTGATGGAAAATAACTAATGTAATAGTTTACCATTTATCTTAAAACGAATATCTTCATGTCTGACATCATTGCTTCTTTGAAATTCCACTATAATAAAAAGCTATTGAAGTTTGGTTGCATGAACTTCCAATCCTCTGATGAACCTGTGCTTTATCAAGTCTAGAGTGATTGTATGATCTGCTCACATTGTGCCAGCAGCTTAATATAATCAATAGAGTGAGACGATGCGGTGCTTCTGGAAAAGGAGCATAATGAAGATCCCTTTGAAAGAAAATATGGAAAAATTCTGGAGAATTATTAGACCCGAGGCCAAAATAGAAATGGAAGAGAAAGCTGTACTGCAGCTGGCCTTCCCAGCTAAAATAGAACTGCTTCTGGTGGTTCTAATAAATAGGCATTAAAATTTAGCACTTTCAGGAACAATAGTTATATACCATGATGTGCCAAGAGATGTGGTTAATCTACTAAATATATTATTTAATTCCTCCGCACATGTAGTACTATTTGTTGTACAGGTCTGGGTACCAATGTGGGTATCTTAGTAGTTTCTATTCCTGTGAAGAGACACACCATGACCATGATAACACTTATTTAAAAAAAAAAGCATTACTTGGGACTGGCTTATAGTTCAGAGATTTAGTCATGGCAGAAAGCATTGTGGTACACAGACAGACATGGTGCTGGAGACATAGCTGAGAATTCTACACTCAGACTAGCAGGCACAGGAGAGAGAGAGAGAGAGAGAGAGAGAGAGAGAGAGAGAGAGAGAGAGGAGAGAGTCATTACACCAAGCTTGATCTTGAGATACCTCAAAGCCGGTCCACAATGATTCACTTTCTCGAACAAGCCATACAGATTCCAACAAGGCCACACCTTCTAATAGTGCCATTCCATATGAGCCTATGAGGAGCATTTTTCATTTGAACCACCACAAGTGGGGTCTGCCAACCTCTATAAATATCCATCACAATTATATATAATGGGAGTGAGAAGAAAAATGATAACACTGTTTTCTGAAATTTTGTCAATTTTCCATCTATTATTGAACTCTACAAACTCTTAGTTAACCTGAATGGCCATGTTTTAGGGAATCTTCCACAATCAGTGTCACCTCAGAGCTGTATCCAAAAAATATTCCAAATCTGAATGTGTCTTTTTTCTGAAAGGACTATTATCTTAATTAAAGGCTACATACAGGTAGGTCTTTTGGGGAAAAGGATGGGGAAAAGGCTATCAGCAAAATTCTCTCATATTTTAATATGGTTCTTCTTCAAGGGGACCTAGCTTTCCTTTAAGTTAAAGGGTAATGAAACTGTAAATTTGTTCATGTCTGGAAATTGATTGATGGCTATGACTCTCTCTTACAATGAAGTCTTTCATGTGTGTGTTGTGATGTTGTTCAGCAAATACAGATCAAAAACAAACATACAAGCATTCTTCTTATCTATTTTGTTTCCAGACATACCATGGTTGATTAGCCAGTCCTGCAAACACATAGGCATTATGGTATTATAGACATTGCTTAGCCTTTGCTGAGTATTACCATAAGTGTGCTCACTTTGCCTTTGTATATTCAATGCTTCCCACTGGCCTTTGGTACTTTGGGACCTATTAAGCACATTACATTTTATTCTTCAAATTGTGCAGCTGTGTTTCCCACATTAATGTCTGGTAGAAGGCAAAGGGCATAAACAAAGCTCTTCAAATATTCTGGTGCTGCTCCCATAATTTTGTGTCTTATAGTATTAGGGAAGGGCATGTTTTCTGGACACTTCAATTAAGAAAGATTAGGTTTTAAACAGTGAGTCCACTCCAGCCCTTTAATTTGTCTGAGCCTTCGAATCCCTTCATTAACACTATGCTTAGAATAACCAGGCATTGTTGAAACTTTTTCAGTAGGCAATCATGTCACAAAACTTCAGCCAAACAATCAAAAAACCTCTTGCTACTTTTTTTCAATGGTGCAAGCTTAAATATTACATGTAGAATTTATGTAGTAGTCCACATAGATAAACTCGGGGTTGTCCCTGCTTATGTTCCTTCTACTATTATGACATACCCTTAATGTTCCATTCCCAAACATAATCCCTACTTCTACTTAATGAAATTATTTTTCAAAACAACTAGATACTTAGTGTTGTAGTGTACCTTCTGTTAGACCACACTTTTTATCTCATACCTAGGAACTTGCTTAGAGTTTGGTTGTAGGTCTATATGGTAGGGGTTTCTGAGATACATCTGCATTGTATTATCTGGCATCTTCATTAAGACAAATTTCCTATGGTGAGAATAAGACAGAATTAATTCCCTCAGTCAGGGGCAGAGGTCAATATAGTAGGTATTGTGGTAGGAGGTAAGGATGTATACTTTGATAAGGATGAGTATAATACTTCCCCAGTTAGACCGAGTCTGTTGGAATCTAAGTATTCAATACCTACAGTGCATTAATGTCTTTCCATTCCATGTCATAGGATCCTATTCTCTTGAATTTCTGACGGTATCAGAGGTTGGGAATTACATTTACATCAATAGTGGCAGGAGGGGTACTCGGAAGATGAATTTTGTGTGCTATCATTTTAATAAGTGTGACAGTTTCCACCCTAGAAATCTGCACTTCATTGTCAGTGGCAATACAGTTTATTGCCAGTTCAGGATACAGTACAAAGTGAAAATATGGGAAATTAGTCAAAGATGGTATGCAGACTTTCCCTGGCCTCTTCATCAACAAGTAACATCCATCCAACATCTATTGTACCTGGACTTCCTACTAACTGGACCACTGCAAAGAGAATAAGGCAGGGAGGGAAGTTAGGCTTGGATGGAGTTACTATAAGATGGCGGATGGGCAACAGATAATCCTTTTTCAGCATAAAAGACTCAAGGTTCCAAGATATGGTGCATGTTCACTGCACCACTGAACATTTTTTCCCAACAAAAGTTCAAAGGTAAGTGTAAGTGCATTAGGATATTACAAAAGTAATGGTAGGATATATAAACTCAAGCTGAGACCTTTATAAGTAAAGAATACTATATGAACATATATGCCAGTAAAGCTAGGCCTGAAGTAGCCCATTGGACATCTTTGACCACATTAAACACTGTTCTTTCCATTTTTAGAAGTAGTCCTAAAGGCAAGGATTCACTGGGTATCCACCACAGAGGTCATCCTCAACTTTCTTATAAACCCTATGTAGTCAGTAAATATGTCTACTAAAGCAGATATCATAAGGCATTCAACACAGAGCCTGCATTGTGGTGGTCCTGGTGGGTAGATTGTCAGCAACAGATATTAGAAGAGATTCTGTACATAGTATTTCTACATCATTTCCTATACCTGACATCTCATGACAGAGTCTATTCCAATTCAAAAAGCCAAGGCATGAGTTTCCACATCCATAGTACCAATATACATACTACTATACCAAACACTGAAAACCTTTATTTTTTTAAGTACACCCATTCCTCCCTGATCCCTTGGCTTTTATATTCTTTACATCCACACCCCTCTGCTCTGCAATGGTTCATAATTTTTCATCTCACATTTGATCAATCATTTTGTTGAAACCTTATAGGTACAGCTTCTGACATTACAAGGAGACACAATCTCATAGCAAATTCTTAATTCCTCTGGATTTTACAAACTTGACTCCTCCTCTTCCACAATGCTGCTGAACTTTAGGTGTTGAAATATTCTGTAGATTTATCAATTTGTACAGGACTCTAGAATTCTGAATTTTGATTGGTTATGGTTTTCTCTAGTCAGTCTCCATCTGTTACAAAGAGAAGTTTCCTTGACATCTGGTAAGGACTAGACTAATTTTTGGATTATAGTTAGGGATTAGACTTGTATAATACTATTTAGATAAAATCTAAATGTACCCAAATTGGACATAGTATATCTGAGGACCCAGATATATCACTCCTGGGCATATATCCAGAAGATGCTCCAACATGTAATAAGGATACATACTCTACTATGTTCATAGCAACCTTATTTATAATAGCCAGGAGCTGTAAAGCACCAAGATGTCCCTTAACAGAGGAATGGGTACAGAAAATGTGGTACATTTACACAATTGAGTACTACTCAGCTATTAAAAATGATGAATTCATGAAATTCTTAGGCAAATGGATAGAACTAGAAAATATCACCCCGAGTGAGGTAACCCAATCACAAAAGAAAGCATATGGTAGCAGTGGAGAAGAAGCAGAGGACCTAATGCTGATAATTCAAGTGGAGGGAGGCTAGGCTTGTGTTAAGAAGTTTAGAGGAAATGAAAGCCCTTATCTTGGTGGCCAGGGACATTTCTCATCAACTAGGAAAAAGTAGGCAGTTAGAGAGTTCTGAGGCTGATGTGAGCCCATGAACCAAACTGCTGGAAAAAAATCACAGGCCATTTGAACTGCTTAGCATAAGCAAAGACAAAACAAGGTGCCTAGAAATGGTTCAGAACAATTGAGCCACAAGGGGATAATACCTTACAACCTGGTGAGCTACCTGCAGTCTGGGCAGTTACTCTAGTTTCCTAGCTGTTGGATTTCTCATTCATGCTGGGGTGGGTTATGATGACAGAGTTGTTCTTGAGTAATTTTTCCTCCTATAAGCAACCTTTCACTCATACTCCTGTAAGTAACCTCAATAAAATTTATCAGTTCACCACATTAGACTTCTTTGTTTTCTGTATTTCACTGATTTCATTGATGTGATAAGAAGATGTTTTTCATGTCTTCCAAGGAATAATGTCATACATGATAGATTGATTAATACTCAGGAAGTCTTGAAAGATAAACACAGGCCATGCAAATGGACATATCTGACTGTTGTTTTTGCTTCTCATATTCTCAGTGCACTTGATAACGTCCTCCCATGAAGAACTTTAGCCCCCCCTAGAGTGAGTAATCTTGTGGGGAGCCGCCCTCACATTCGCCGTTACAAGATGGCGCTGACATCCTGTGTTCTAAGTGGTAAACAAATAATCTGCGCATGTGCCAAGGGTAGTTCTCCACCCCATGTGCTCTGCCTTCCCCGTGATGACAACTCGGCCGATGGGCTGCAGCCAATCAGGGAGTAATACGTCCTAGGCGGAGAATAATTCTCCTTAAAAGGGACGGGGTTTCGCCATTCTCTCTCTTGCTCTCTGGCTCCGGAAGATGTAAGCAATAAAGTTTTTGCCGCAGAAGATTCCGGTTTGCTGCGTTCTTCCTGGCCGGTCGTGAATGCGTGTAAGATAATCTTAAGAGTCTCTGAAGTTTGCGAGAAGCTGCCCAGCCCAAATCTCTGGGTAACCAGCAGTGGACCTTATGCTTGAAGAAGGAAAAGATACTGAAGTGAATACACCTCTAGTGGCCACTAGGCACTTGATACAGAGTCAACAACTGCATAAACAATGGGAAATGAGAAATATCAACTTCAATTATCCCTTGTCTTCAACAACAAGTGAATACATAAAATTGACAATCTTTAATTTCTTAGGATACAAAAAAGAGCCTTTAATACTTCATCACTGTAGAGTTCTTTTTTATTGATTCTTCAAACTATTATGATTTCAACAAATTTTTACTGTATTTTAATTTTTTATTTTCCTGTGTTTTTGTTTTTTAATTAATGAATGAGTTCAATAAATTATTTTCCTGTGAGTTTGATAAGCATGTGCATGTATGTATGCATGTTCAGTTATAAACACCTAATCATAAGACTGAAGAAGCTAGAGGTAGATAAGAAGAGTAGTTCATAGTTTTCCACCTTACATTTTTGGTTAAAAGTCTCTTATTGACTCTGAAGTTCACTACTTTAACTAGGCTGGGAGAAAAATAAACCCAAGAAATACTTCTATATACTACTACTACATAGAACTAGATTGAACTGTTGTTCATGCTATGCTTAACTTTTGGTTGGATGGTAGGGATTAGAACTCATGTCTTCCTGTTTGCATAGGAAGCACATTACACACAGGGACATCTTCCTAGCCTGTCTCCCTTATACTTTTAAAGGCTTTAGAATAACTATTATCTGCACTTTCCTTTCATACATGTACTTAATTTTGTTTATTCATTTTATCATAGTTTGTCATTAAAATATTTATCTGTGTGATAAATCTTTGTCTGCATGCATGTCTATATACTACATGGGTTTCTGCTGTCTGAGACCAGATGGGGATGATGGATCTCCTTAAACTGGAGTTACAGCTGGTTGTAATGTGCAGTTTTAGTGCTGGGAACTGAACATGGATGTTCTGAAAGAGGAGCCAGTTCTCTTTACCTCCGAGCCATTTCTCTAGTCCTTCTTTGCTCTTAATTTTGTAGACTGATTTCCCCTTTGTCTTGTACTTTTTTCCTCCCAGCCTCTCTACTTTCTAACAAGAATATATAATTACATTCTGCCCTTTTCTTCTTGAAATCTTCCTATGTTCTTGACATTTCCTCTCAAATTCATAATCCCTCTTTAGTTATTATTGATGTGCACATACATACACACACAACTGATGACTCTATTTCGTGATTACACAAGTTCTGTTCAGTTACTCTGACATTCAACTATGGTCCTTGAATAGAGTTCATAGATTGCCTAATTGGCAGCACCGTTGGATCTTTAAGGAAGAAAAAGTAATTCCTGAAAGAATCCTCTCCTCATAAAGTCTTTGGAAATCTCACTCATTAAAAGCAGCCGAAGTTCTTTGTTTGTTTGTTTGTTTGTTTGTTTCCCTTCCCTCTTCTCCTCCCAGTCACATCCTCATAGTGCCTCCTTTTCTCCTCAAAAATAGAGAGCCTCCCTCCCAGTGGGTACCAATCTACCTAGGCAAACCAACATGTGTCTAGTCAAAGAATAGCAAAGAATACAATGGTCAAACTCCTACTGTGTGTGTGTGTGTGGGGGGGGGGTCATATTTACAATCTAGCATTATGCATCTTTTACATGTTTACTCTAGCAGGTCATTTCAAATGCTATCCCGAAAGTTCCCTATACCCTCTTCCCGCCCTGCTCCCCTACCCAACCACTCCCACTTCTTGGCCCTGGCGTTCCCCTGTACTGGGGCATATAAAGTTTGCAAGACCTCTCTTCCGACTAGGCCATCTTCTGCTACATATGCAGCTAGAGACACGAGCTCTGGAGGTACTGGTTAGTTTATATTGTTGTTCCACCTATAGGGTTGCAGACCACTTCAGCTCCTTGGGTACTTTCTCTAGCTCCTCCATTGAGGGCCCTGTGTTCCATCTAATAGATGACTTTGGAAATCTCAAAAAGTGAGCATCCACTTCTGTATTTGCCAGGCACTGGGATAGCCTCGCAGGAGACAGCTATATCAGGATCCTTTCAGCAAAATCTTGCTGGCATGTGCAATAGTGTCTGCATTTGGTGGCTGATTGTGGGATGGATCCCTGGGTGGGGTAGTCGGCCTCTTTCACCTGTATCTGCTTCAGGAAAACATTTATGTGTCTGCTTTAGCTAAACATCCTTTCACCTGTGCACCCCAGCAAAATGTCGTTTGACATACTTTCCGAAGAAAGTTTCCACTTCAGAATGTATATAAGTGATAAAATTTGGAAGCATAACAAAAATTGTAAAATTTTAAACTTTTATGATTTGATGACTCTCATCATTATTAGGTCATTTGTATCAGCTTTAAAATGGAAAACTAAGAATATTAGTTGAATTCTATATTTTCCTGCTATGACATCAACAGACTTACCATACCAAATAATAGAAATTTTCCTATGAACCATGAGGTGCTGAGATGTCTCGTGGTAACATAATGAGCAAGACTGAAAACCACAATGATAAACTCAATTGAAGCAAACTTAAGTATCAACTAAAGCCTGATGACTGAAATGCCCACAGCTTATCTAATTTAGTCTATAACTACAAAGAAAAAAGGGGGAAAAAAACTAGAGCAAGGATTAACAATAGTTCAATTACTTGTGATTACCTTATTTTGCAAATAAACAGCATCTATTAGCAGTTGAACATGAATGCTATGTCTATTCAGAAGCTTTTGAAATCATGCAACTGAAGTTTCTAAAACTTAATCACCATTAGCTTCATCTTCAATTTTTCTCTGTGAAATGAATACTAGAATTGATACAAGATCAATTAAGAGTTGAGCTATGGAGCTCACATTTGATTTTGATTGTTGTTGATCATGTTTGTTGTGTCATTTGTATGTATAAAGTCAACTTCAATAAGTTAGTACATTTCAGGAGAGTAATATTTTGAACATAAAATAACTAAACTGAAAAGACACCAGGAAACAATGAGCTCCAAAGTACCTGGTCATTTAACTGGGACAAAGAAAAATACTTGACAGAAACAATGAAAGGGAAAAGTATTACATATTACCTCAACTTGGGACAGATTGTATCACAGGATTATTAGAATTTTCAGGTAAATATTATTTTTTTTAAATTGACTTGGATAATTTATTGCAGATATAAAAATATTGCACATGAGCATTCTTACAAATATTAGATTATACCAGGAGATAATGTACATGAGAGGCACATCTCAGAGATTAATCTCTCTATAAACATTGCAAATATTAAATTTTTCATCTTGTAGTACCAATCTGATGAGATTTGTTCCTCTGTTTTATACATATAAAGGGCTATAAGTCTGATTTCTTACTTTTGCAGAGAGCACAAGGAACACTTCTCAGAAATGAAAAGCAATCTGTGAGCCGCTTTATTTGACTGCTACTGTGAGATAAGACAGAGAATTATTTCTGGGGCTGGAGGATCACTTTAGTATTTTGTTTCAGGTGTTTACCTTTCTAAAATCTATTTCACAAAATTTTTGCCACATTTACAGAAGCTACTCTGAGTACTTTACATGGGACTACATGGTTTAAGGTTATTTACAATACATGACCGAGTATTGTAAATATTAACTTCAAAGTATTAGAAAGACACATAAACAGCAAAACAGAGATATGGAGAGCAGTTTCTACTATGTAAGGATATGTACACTTTTCATATAGCATTTGCCTTCAAATAGAGAAATATGGACATTGTTTCATGTATACACAATACACAGATAATATGCAAACTGCTCTGAGTCCAGGAAAAGGGGGAAGACCGTGTTAGGAAGTAATGAGTACGCAATTTGATTCATTCTAGCAGCTGGAAATATTCACAAGGATAGGTGTATGGAAATAGATACATTTCAATTTTCGTGAAGTTTTATTCTTTATATTGAGAAATAAATACATATTTTTCTTTCTATCACCTTGTATCAATATAAAATTATAAAATACCTAACAAGTCATAAGTCCTGTCCACTTTATCTTTCTCTAAGCTTCTCCTTTAAACTTTCTCATGATTTACATGGCTTCAACAGCTAGACCATGCTTACCTCCTGTTTCTTTTAAGGCATCTGAGAAGTACAGTCTAATTATACAAAATTAGATGTGACTTCCCAGTTCCCAGCTTTCAAAGAGTACAGGAGAAAGAGGCAAAGAGAATTTAAATGGAAACCAAAATGAATGAGACAATCACATGTCTTCTAGCGAGAAATTCACTCCAATGGAACAAGGAAAGTCTAGGGGAACACCAAAAGGCTTCCAGACCTTTATCCTGATTCCATGCTTAATACCATCATACAAAAGTGTGTGCCTTCATAACACTCAACTAAATAAAATCGCTCTTTGGACACACTGTACTTCAGAAGTCATCGGATACATTGTGTGCCATCTGGTCATTTGTAGAAAACACAGCGAGTAGCCTGCTTAACTAAAACCTCCGAGGGGAAGCTGTTCCCTGATCAATGTGGTGAAATGTTTTATAATGTTAATAACTAAGAAATGTCAACGCTGAGAATGTACATTGGCTTTTTGGCAGTAGTTACAGTAGATGATTTAACCTTTTTTAACCCACTGTGTCTTGAGGTTCTTGCAAGTTACCCTGGTGCATCGCTGCCCTGGCAGCATACTCCAGGAGAGTCTGTGGGACTCTGCTTCCTTTTCAGGGATTTATAGGACTGGATTCAGATTTTATCCTGAAGCTGGCTTTAATGAACTACAATGGTAAGAATGTGTGTGTATGTGGGGGGGGGGGGTGTTTGTGTCTTTATGTGGGTGTGTCTGAGTGTGTGTTTTCACAGATGGATACCTGAATAAACAAAGCAACTATCTTTCATTCTTTGCTGTAAAATGGTGGGAGCCCAAGCTAGGAACCCAGCTTTCAGATCTTTATTCTTGCTTCCCACCCATGTGAAGAAACTAGTGATCTGAGAACAAGTGGAGCAAAACCCCTACATCTACTCAGCTGATCTACCCTCTCACATCAGATAATCAGGCAAGTTCAGTTTTCACTTCATGTTTATAATCTAATAGTGTAATATAACCTAATGTAATCTATCATCCTGTAATGAAATACAGGTAGAATGAAGACCAAATCTGGGCACCGGCATCTTGTACATCTGAATTCTATTCAAAGAACATTCTGCAATGTTCACCCTGAGATTAGCAAGAGGAATATTTATTTACTCAATATTTTCATTATTCACTATGGCAAGTCTTGCCTCCTATATTTGGAAGCAAAGATTCCTGTTTGTGACTTTGCACACAAAATTGTTACAGAAAAATAGTGTTTAGGAGAGGGGATTGAAAATTGCTCATGCTGGGCACTTTAATAGAAAGTGTCAATCTTCATAAGTGAGTTTTATACAGAAAGCAAAAGCTACATCACCTGGTTATTAATTTAGCTTCGAACCTGGATGAAGCAGATGGGCAGTCTCAAAAGACATTCCTGGATTTTGTTACTAAGATTCCTACCTTGTTGCAGAGTCACTCACAGTTAACAAACCACAGGGACAGGTAAGCTAGAGTTCATGCCAAAGGCAATCCTTGAGAGGATGCCTATAACTAGTTCCTAATTGACTATCATTATGTACTATGCTGCTGAGAGTTTATGTAGCAAGGGGTTATCTCTCATAAAATTCAATAGAAAGCTTCAGCTATTACATGTGTATCTACTAAGTTGTTATCAAGTTTGTTCTTCATTTACTGTATAGAATTGTGGGGAAAGACATCTCCAGTCACTTGAGCTATGAAATATTTTAATTCAAATAAGAGTATTTATATGGAAAACTAGCAAATGTGATCTAAGCCTCCACCTCAACATTACTTTGCTACTTCTGAATCAGGGAAACTGAACAAATAATGGCCACATGTTTAAGACTTTCTAGCCTTTTAACTTAAGGCAGTGTGTGGCCCACCAGCATTATATGCCAAATAAGAGAAGAAATAAATTGAGCTGACAATGGAGAGGACTTGAAAGAGGGAAATAGAGCGGAGCTTTGACCTTGGTATTTAATGTTGTATGACAATATTTCAAATTACAAGATTCTAGGTGCATTTTAACAATTGTTTAATTGCAAATGACTACAACAGCAACAACATTACTACAACCTTGTTTTATATGTTATGTGTGTTACATGTTATGTGCAACAAAGAAACAAGCAAACAAATCATAAACACACCTCTGCAGGAGACATATGAATCAATGCATGAAAGTAAGCTCATAGACCCTAAGAAACAAGGGTTGTTAAAATCTTTGTCCTTAATACACCAGGCACTCAAGATGTTGCTTCAGTGCCATCTAAAATTGATATTTCAGGAAAAGCAAACCTCAGGTTTCTCTAGAGGGCCTGGTCGGGTTGTGGTCATTATTTTACTACCAGTAATTTTAAATCTTCTTGGAAACATTACCTTTCTAACTTACTGTAAACTTTGACAGATTTGTGAAACCATAGTTAAGATTGCTGGCAAACAGGATAGATGTGTAGAGCATGGATCAGGAGGAAATAAGCCATAAAACAATAAAGCTCACAGAGCATGAGCTTGGAAGCCAGCCAACATCAAGGCCCCTCCCTTCTTCCTTTCTCTTGTTTCCTCTCCTCCTCCTTTTCACCCTGCTTCCTTCCTTACCCCCTTGCCTCCTGTTCTTCCACCCACAGCTTGCCCACCTGCCCTCCTTTCTTTCCTTCCTTTCTTTTGTTTATGCTTAGATGTGGATCTTTCAACAAAATATAATACGATATAATGTCATTGTAAATTATAATCTTTTCATATTCATTCAAGAAATGAAGTGACCCAAGGGAAACATTTACCAAAAGCAAATATTTCCTGGCACCAGAAACCAATTCTCAAACTATTTTTCTACTTAAATAATATGTTCCTTGCCTCCATTAAGAAGGTGGTGTATTGCTGGCTGGATGCAACCATTGTGATTTTATAAAGTAAAAATCATTAATTAATAGGGAAGCTTTGGGTAGTTAAAAGAGAGCTAAGTTCCATTAATGTAACAAAGAAGGATTAGTTTAATTTTTAGGTGATTGGTTTTATAATAGAAAGTCCAGGGTTAAAAGAAATAAAAGTGTTCACAGGACATTTATTAACCCTGTATTGACTATCAGTCCAATAAACTTGAAAAATAAAGAAACTTTATCAGACTATCTGACACCTACTGCTATGGATTGAAATGCTGTTTTCCTACATCAAATAACTCTAAGAAATGCCCAATTTCATTTTGAGAATAAAAGCAGCAATACCAGCAAAGAAATACAAAGACTGATCCTTTTTGAAGGTTGATATTTAGCATTTCATGAATCTAGCAATTAGTTATTTTGGCCAGAGTTAAAGTAGAACTTTGGCATTTATTTTTAGTTTTCCCCACCTGCTACTACAGACCAGCAAAGGTATATGTTAAAATAAGTTATGTTAAAAGATCTACCAGGGCAAAGCAAGAAAGCAACAAAGACATTTTAAAAATTAAAAGCAGATAGATAAAATGGCAAGATGTAGAAAATCTTATATGAAATTTTATAGTATAAAATACATGAGAAAATCTTAAACTTTCATCATGGAAAGGAAAATGTCAGCCACTTGTATTGCTATGTCACTCTAAAGAAGAAGGTGAACATCAGCTTAAAAGCACAAGAAAATTGATTGAAAATAGTTTAGGATGCAGATCTTTCCATTTACTTATGTCATGTGCACTAGGCTCCAAGTTTAGTCTCAGAAGTAAAACAAACATGTCCACTGAGCTGGGAAACAAAAAGTAACATCAGGGACAGTTCAAGTCTCACACTAAATAGACTAATTAAATGAATGTTTCTGACATCAGAATTTATCTATCAAAAAATAGGAATAATTACATCTTACAGTACAATCAATAGCCAGCAAGCTTTACCTAGGAATAAAGACCTTCCAGTCAGTGTTTTAGTGTTCTTGTTATTAATAGAAACATATTTTCATGGGCCACCAAACACTCACAGGGAAGTATCTGAGAGATTACAGAAATAGGAATGCTTGCTAAAACAAGATAATACAGATAATACATGGGAAGAATGAAATGAAATAAAAACCCAGAGACATATCATTATTACTAAAAACATCAGAGAAGAGACTACAATAGAGAATTGGAAAGAAAAATTATATACATATGCATGTAATATAATATATCATATATACATATAATTGTGCATAGTGTTATTGTACTACCTTCATATTAAATAATATTATTTTTACTTAATTTATATTACTATTTATTATGTTATAATATCTGATAACATTAATAAGTATATTATATAATATTAATGATAATTAATATTTGCTGGTAACATATTTAAATTATATTAAATAATATTGATATGCACATAATCTTTTATATATAATTTTAAATGAATATAGACATACAATTATATATATGTGTGTATATAAGTTATATATCTATATCTATATCTAATCATCTCTATCTATATATATATGAATTGTTAGTTATAAATTGTGTGTGTCTGTGTTTGTGTGTCCCTGTGTTTGTTGGCCTATGTGAACATGAGTTCAGTGCCTACAGAAGGGAGAAATATTGAATCAAAACTGGAGATTGAGTTAAAAATTTATCATTAGGTGCCTAACATGGAGGGTGAAAAATCAAACTCAATTCATTTGCAAGATTAGTATACAGTCTTAATTACTTAAACATCCATAAGGATTGGGTTTAAAAAAAATTCAGAGCATCAAAAATCATGTCGAGATTGAGCACATGATATAAATGAGATCATATAGTAGTTGTTATTTTAGACTTGGTTTATTTCATTTAATGTACTGATTCTCCATTCAATCCATGTTGTTTGAATGACCAGCTTTAACATCTTGTAGGGAGGACAAATTGTGGGTCTAAGGATTTGTGCCTGGTTTGGTGTCCCATTTCCTCCATTGAAAATTGTGTCTGGTTACAGGAGATAGCTGTTTCAGGCTTGGTATTGCCCATTGCTTGGAGTCTTAATTAGGTTCACTCTCATAGATTCCTCGGACTTTACATGGTCCTGAGTTTATAACTCATCTCTGAGATGCCCCCATCCTCTCTTGTCTCTTTCAGTACACTCACCCTACATCCTCCAACTACCTGATCCCTCCTGTTTTCAATCCAAACCCCCCATCACCTATCCAGTCCCCTCCCTTCCTCCCTACATTCCTGATGTGTAATATATTTCCCCTTCTCAGTGACTTTCAAACGTCTCACATTGGACCTTCCGTAGGCTGAGCTTCTTTGGGTCTGTGGTTTGTAACATGGTTATGCTGTACTTTATGACAAATATCTACCTATATGTAAATATATACCATGTTTGTGTTTATGAGCCTGGATAGCCTCACTCAAGATTATCTTTTCTAGTTACATCCATTTGCCTGCAAATCTCATGATATTCTTCATTTTAATAGCTTAGTAATACTACATTATGTAAATATCCCACATTTTCTTTATCCATTCTTCAGTAAAGGGACATCTATAATGTTTTCTGCTTCTGGCTATTACAAATAAAGCTGCTAGGGACATAGTTGATCAAGTATATTTGATATATGGTGGAACAATTTATGATTATATGCCTAGGAATGGTATAGCTTTGTTTTAAAGTAGGTGAACTTCTAATTTTCTGAGAAGGTACAAAATTGATTCAAAAAGTGGTAGTAGAAGTTTGCACTCCCAGCAGCAATGTAGAAATATTACCATTGCTCCACATCCTCACTAGCATGAGCTATTGCTTGAGGTGTTTTTTGTTTGTTTGTTTGTTTGCTTGCTTGCTTGCTTGGTTTTGGTTTTTTTTTTTTTTTTGTTGGTTTTTTTTTTCTTAGCCATTCTGATGGTTTCATTTCTCTGAAGAATAAGGATGTTGAATATTTATGTAAGTTCTTCTCACCCAATAGAGATTCCTCTGTCAAGAATTCTATGTTTAGATCTGAACAACATCTTTATATTGGGTAATTTGACTTGCTGATCTCTGATTTCTTGAGTTCCTCATATATTTTGGATACTTTCCCTATATTAGAAGTAGGGTTGGTGAAGATATACACTTTGAAAAATGCCATTTTGTCCTTTTGTTGGTGTCCTTTGCCTTACAGAAGCTTTTCAGTTACATGAGGTCTCATTTATCAATTGTTGATCTTAAATCCTGAGCCATTGGTGTTCTACTCAGCAAGCTGTCTTGTATCAATGTGTTCAAGGCTATTCCCCACTTTCTCTTCTATTAGATTTAGTATATCTGGTTTTATCTAGAGGTCTTTAATCAAGTTAGACTTGAGTTTTGTGTAGGATGGATCTATTTACATTCCTCTACATGCAGGCATCCAGTTAGTCCAGAAACATTGTTGAGGGTACTTTCTTTTTTTCATTGTATAGTTTTGGTTTTTGACAAAAAAACAAGTGTATGGGCTTAATTCTAAGGCTTTGATTCAACTTCATTGATGAATGTGCCTATTTTTTGTCAAAAGCATGTGGGTTTTATTACTATTTCTCAGTAGTAGAGTTTGAAATCAGGGATGGTGATACCTCCAGTTGTTCTTTTATTGTACAAGATTGTTTTAGCTCACCTGGTTCATTTTTGTTTTTTCTTATGAGGTTGAGTATTTTTCTTTCAAGATCTGTTAATAATTATGTGGGAATTTTTGTAGGAATTGTGTAGAATGTGCAGATTGGTTTTGGTAAGATTGACATATTTACTATATTAATCCTACCAATCATGGTAAAGGACAGAGCAGAAATTGAGGGAATGGCCAACCAATGACTGGCCTGTCTTGAGATCCATGCGTTGAAAGGGATGCCACTCCTACCACTATTAATGATATTCTGCTATACTTCCAGATGGGGGTTTAACATAACTGTCATCAAAGAGGCTTCACCAAGATCTTATGGAAACAGATACAAAGACTGAGAGTCAAACATTTGCTATAGCCTGAGATATCCTGTGGAAGAGGGGGAAGAAGTATTAAAGGAGCCAGAGGAATCAAGGACAACACAAGAAAACCTATACTATACTTATATTATATTATACTATACTATACTATACTATACTATACTATACTATACTTATACTATACTTATACTATACTTATACTATACTTATACTATACTATACTTATACTATACTTATACTATACTTATACTATACTTATACTATACTATACTATACTATACTATACTATAGATTGAACTGCCAACAAGAAATTATGCATTGGTTGGATCTAGCCCCTCTGCACATAAGTAACTGTTGTGCAGGTGGGTCTTCATGTGGAACTTGTAACAGTGAGAGGAGTGGCTGTCTCTGATGCTGATATCTGCATTTAGATCCTTTTCTCCCAACTAGGCTGCATCTTCTAGCCTAAATAGGAGAAGATGCTCCTAGTTTTATTGCAATTTAATATGTCAAGGTGGTTGATATCCATCTGAGAGACTTGGAGGAAAGGAGACAGGGGAAAATGCAATAGGGATGCATAGTAAACAAATAATACAATTAATAATAATAATAATGTACAAAATAAAATAAACCCAAAGCAAATGACTCACTGTATTTTCTTTGTCCAAGCAATATTCTATTGTATACATGTACTACATTTTCTTATCCACTCTTGATTGAATAGACAATTAATTCCATTCTACTTAGTGGTTGTTATTGTTACAAAATAGCTTTATAATTAGCATTGAAGTAAGAGTACTTGTCATAGATTAATTACTTTTCTTTAGATGTTTCATCTGTTGGTGGACTGTTATGTCTTAGGGAAGATGTGTTAATTTTGGAGGAATCTGATATTGTCTTACATGATTGTACTAATTTATATTGAGCTCAATATTTTAAGATTGGTGGCTTTTCTTCTCATAAACACCTATCTAGTCTTTTTGAGAACAACTTCAATTGCTGTTGTGAGTTGGCATCTCATTGTTACTTGTGGCTCTTTGATTTTGAACACTTTCTTATCTCTTGATAGTTGTTGGCACCGGCCTGTGGCTCTCTGTGAATATATTTGATCACATTTCTTAAATTTGTTGATTTGGGACATGTATTCAGGTACATTGAAGTGTGATGAGCCTATGGAAGTGGCTTTTCACCTCGTATCAGAAAGGGAGTAGATAGTAAAAATAAGAGTATAAATAGTACAAACTTCAAAGGTGTTCTTCCTGGAGTCTGCCTTTGATCCTGCTCCTAAAGTTTTATGCCTTCCCAGAATAACATTACTAACTATAAATCAAACTGTACATAGGAACTTGTAGAGATCATTTCATGGTCAGAAGAACATAATAATACTTGTTTTTCAACATTTGCATCACGAATGGATGTTTAAATTTAGTAATGATATTTTTAATGTCACTAGGAGTAGATTCATGGAAGTCAAGTGCAAAAGAATGTAAAAGCTGCTGGGCATGGTGGCGCATGCCTTTAATCCCAGCTGACAGCAGGAACAAGGATTCAGGAGCCCTGTCTGACCATCGGCTTGGGTATCTTCAGAGCAGTACTTGTATACCTTGGTTTCAAACACACCAGACAGCCCCATAGTCCTCAAAGTAGACACCACTTCCAGGCACTGTAACGGTGCCCAGGGTCTTAGGATTCCAGGATCCCAGGATAACAGGAGCTTCATCTAACACTGATCTCAGGGTCTCAGAGGAAGCTTGACTGCCAAGAACTCTGACACACCCAGAATCTCAGGTTCACAGGAGCCCAGAATCACAGGATCACAGAGAAAGGTGGACTCTGAGGAGTCCTAAATCAACCTGGATTATATAAAGGACAGGCTCTCATCAGATATATTGAGGGCAGCAAGCAGTTGAGATAATCAGATGGCAGGAGGCAAGCATAAGAACAGAAACAACAGAAACCAATGTTACTTGGCATCATCAGAAACGAACTCTCCCACCTTAGCAAGTTCTGGATACACCATCAAACCAGGAAAGCAAGACATGGATCTAAAGTCACTTCTCATGATGATGATGATGCCTCCATCAAGAAGGATGCCTTCCTTTAAGAAGGAAATACAGGAAAACATTGCTAAACAGGTAGAAGATCTTAAAGAGGAAACACAAAAATCCTTTAAATAGTTACAGAAAACCACTACCAAACAGGTGAAACAATTGAACAAAACCATCCAGGATCTAAAAATTGAAGTAGAAACAATAAAGATATCACAAAGGGAAACAACCTGAAGATAGAAATCCTAGGAAAGAAATCAGGAAGCATAGATTCGAGAATCAGCAACAGAATTCAAGAGATGGAAGAGAGAATCTCAGGTGCAGAAGATTCCATAGAGAACAGGGGCACAACAATCAAAGAAAATGAAAATTTCAAAAAGATCCTAACTCAAAACATCCAGGAAATCCATGACACAAGAAAAAGACCAAACCTAAGGATAATAGGTATAGATGAGAATGAAGATTTTCAACTTAAAGGGCCAGTAAATATCTTTAACAAAATTATAGAAGAAAACTTCCCCTAAAGAAGGAGATGCCCATGAACATACAAGAAGCCTACAGAACTCCAAATAGACTGGACCAGAAAAGAAATTCCTCCTGACACATAATAATCAGAACAACAAATGCACGAAATAAGGATAGAATATTAAAAGCAGTAAGGGGAAAAGGTCAAGTAACATATAAAGACAGACTTATCAGAATTACACCAGACTTCTCACCAGAGACTATGAAAGCCAGAAGATCCTGGACAGATGTTATACAGACAATAAGAGAACACAAATGCCAACCTAGCTACTCTACCCAGTAAAACTCTCAATTACCAGAGATAGAGACAGCAAAGTATTCCATGACAAACACAAAATTCACACAATATTATTCCACAAATCCAGCCTTTCAATGGAAAATAAAGAGAAAAACTCCAACATAAGGAGAGAAATGACACCCTAGAATAATCAAGAAAGTAATCCTTCAACAAACCTAAAAGAAGATAGCTGCGAGAACAGAATTCCAACTCTAAAAACAAAAATAACAGGAAGCAACAATTACTTTTCCTTAATATCTCTTAATATCAATGGACTCAATTCCCCAATAAAAAGAGATAGTCTAACAGACTGACTACAAAAATAGGACCAACATTTTGCTGCTTACAGGAAACCCACCTCAGTGATGAAGACAGACACTACCTCAGAGTAAAAGGTTGGAAAACAATTTTCCAAGCAAACAGTTCGAAGAAACAAGCTGTAGTATCCACTTTAATATCAAAAAAAAAATCTAATTCCAATCCAACGTTATCAAAAAAGACAAGGAGGGGCACTCAATTCTGAATATGCTCCAAATGCAAGGGAATCCCCATTCATTAAAGAAACTTTACTAAAGCTCAAAGCACACATTGCACTGACGACAGTAATAGTGGAAGACGTTAACACCCCACTCTCATCAATAGACAGATCCTGGAAACAAACTAAACAAAGACACAATGAAACTAACAGAAGTTATGAAACAAATGGATTTAACAGATATCTACAGAACATTTTACCCTAAAACAAAAGGATATACCTTCTCAGCACCTCATGGTACCTTCTCCAAAATTGACCATATAATCTGCCAGGGCTCAACAGATACAAAAAATGTTGAAATTATCCCATGCATCCTATCAGATTACCACGGACAAAGGTTGATCTTCAATAACAACATGAATAATTGAAAGCCAACGTTGACATGGAAGCTGAACAACACTCTACTCAATGATATCTTGGTCAAGGAAGAAATAGAAAGAAATTAAAGACTTTTTAGAGTTTAATGAAAACGAAGCCACAATATACCCAAACTTATGGGACACAATGAAAACAGTCCTAAGAGGAAAACTCATAGCCCTGAGTGCTGCCAAAAAGACACTAGAGAGAGGACACACTAGCCCCTTGACGAGACACATAAAAGCACTAGAACAAAAGGAAGCAAATTCACCTAAGACGAGTGGATAGCAGGAAATAATCAAACTCAGGGCTGAAATCTACCAAGTGGAAACAAAAAGAACTATTCAAAGAATCAACCAAACCAGGAGCTGTTTTGTTTGTTTGTTTGTTTTGTTTTGTTTTTTTTGAGAAAATCAACACGATAGATAAATGCTTAGCCAGACTAACTAAAGGGCACAGGGACAGTATCATAATTTACAAAATCAGAAATGAAAAAGGGAGACATAACAACAGAACCTGAGGAAATCCAAAGCATCATCAGATCCTACTGCAAAAGTTGATACTCAACAAAACTGGAAAACCAGAAGGGAATGGATAATTTTCTAGACAGATACCAGGAACCAAAATTAAATCTGGATCAAAATAATGATCTAAACCACCCCATACATATCTCATAAGAAATAGAAGCAGTCATTACTATTCTCCCAACCAAAAAAAAAAGCCCAGGACCAGGTGGGTTTAGTGCAGAGTTCTGTCAGACATTCAAAGGAGACCTAATTCCAATTCTCCTAAAACTATTTCACAAAATAGAAACAAAAGGTATTTTACCCAATTCATTCTATGAAGCCACAATTACTCTGATATCTATGCCCCACAAAGAGCCAACAAAGATAGAGAACTTCAGACCAATTTCCTCTATGAATATCAATGCAAAAATACTCAATAAAATTTTCTCAAACTGAATACAAGAACACATCAAAACAATCATCCATCATGATCAAGTAGGCTTAATCCCAGCAATGCAGGGATGGTTTAATATACGGAAATCTATCAATGTAATCCACTATATAAATGAATTCAAAGACAAAAAACACATGATCATCTCATTAGATGCTGAGAAGGCATTTGACAAAATCCAACACCCCTTCATGGTAAAAGTACTGGAAAGTTCAGGAATTCAAGGTCCATACCTAAAAATAATAAAAGCAATATACATCAAATCAGTAGCCAACCTCAAATTAAGTGGAGAGAAACTGGAAGCAATCCCACTAAAATCAGGGACTAGACAAGGCTGCCCACTTTCTCCCTTTCTATTCAATATAGTACTTGAAGTACTATCCACAGCAATTGGACAACAAAAGGAGATCAAGGGATACAAATTGGAAAGGAAGAAGGCAAAATATCACTATTTGCAGATGATATGATAGTATTTATAAGTAACCCTAAAAATTCCTCCAGAGAACTCCTAAACCTGATAAACAGCTTTAGTGTAGTAGCTGGATATAAAATTAACTCAAACAAATCAATGGTGTTTCTCTACACAAAGGATAAACAGGCTGAGAAAGAAATTAGGGAAACAACACCCTTCACAATGGTCACAAATAATATAAAATACCTGAGTGTGGCTCTAACTAAGGAAGTGAAAGATTTGTATGATAGGAACTTCAAGTCTCTGAAAAAAGAAATTAAAGAAGATCTCAGAAAATGGAAAGATCTCCCATGCTCATGGATTGGCAGGTTTAATATAGTCAAAATGGCTAACTTGCCAAAAGCAATCTACATTGAATGCAATCCTCATCAAAATTCTAACTCAATTCTTCACTGAATTAGATAGGGCAATCTGCAAATTCATCTGGAATAACAAAATACCTAGGATAGCAAAAACTCTTCTCAAGAATAAAAGAACCTCTCGTGGAATCACCATGCCTGACCTAAAGCTGTACTACAGAGCTGGTAAAAACACTCTGGAAATCAGTTTGGCTGTTCCTCAAAATTGTGGACATATTACTGCGGGAAGATCCAGCAATACCTCTCCTGTGCTTATAACCAGAAGATGTTCCAACTTGTAATAAGGACACATGCTCCACTATGTTCATAGCAGCCTTATTTATAGTAGCCAGAATCTGAAAAGAACCCAGATGTCCAACAACAGAGGAATGGATACAGAAAATGTGGTACATTTACATAATGGAGTACTACTCAGCTATTAAAAACAATGAATTTATGAAATTCTTAGGCAAATGGATGGATCTCGAGGATATCATCCTGAGTGAGGTAACCCAATCACAAAAGAACATACATGATATGCACTCACTGATAAGTGGAAACTTACAATACCCAAGATACAATTTGCAAAACACATGAAACTCAAGAAGAAGGAAGACCAAAGTGTGGACACTTCGTTCCTTCTTAGAATGAGGAGCAAAATACCCATGGAATTGAGTTATAGAGACAAAGTTTGGAGCTGAGAAGGAAGGAATGACCATCCAGAGACTGCCTCAGTTGGGGATCCACCCCATAAACAACCACCAAACCCAGACACTAGGCAGATGCCAACAAGATCCTACTACAAGAGCCTCATATAGCTGTCTCTTGCAAGGCTCTGCCAGTGACTGACAAACACAGAAGTGGAGGCTCACAGTCATCCATTAGTTGGAGCACAAGTTCCCCAGTGAAGGAGCCAGAGAAATACCCAGGGAGCTGAAGGGGACTGAAGCCCCATAGAAGGAACATCAATATGAACTAACCAGTACCCTCAGAGCTCCTTGGAACTATACCACCAATCAAAGAAAACACATGGCAGAACTTCAGCTATATATGTAGCAGAAGATGTCCTAGTTGGTCATCAATTGGAGGAGAGACCCTTGGTCCTGTGAAGGCTCTATGCCCTAGTATAGGGGAATGCCAGGACCAAGAATGGGAGTGGGTGGGTTGAGGAGCAGGGGGAGTGGGAATGAGATGAGGGATTTTTCTGAGGGGAAACTAAGAAAGGGGATAACATTTGAAATGTAAATAAAGAAAATATCTAATTAAAAATCAGAAATGAAAAAAAAAGGTACTGGCATAGTTGTGAAATAAAGTAAAAGTTTAAAAATATTAAATGTAATTATTAATATTAAAATGTAAAATATTAATAATTTACAAGTGAGCATGGTAAAAAGATATAGAAAGTATGAGAGAAAAAGTATAGGGGATAAGATGTGCTAAATAAGAATAAGAAAAATCAAAATAAAATGAATAAGGAGAAGACAAAGAAAAGGAAAGGACAAACAAAAAATGAGAAAGAAAGAAAGAAAGAAAGAAAGAAAGAAAGAAAGAAAGAAAGAAAGAAAGAAAGAAAGAAAGAAAGCCAGCCAGCAAGCCAGTCAATGTTTCTCTCTTAGTGAAGGGATGGAAGATAGAGATGTTTCAATTTGTTACCTAGGTGTATAATTTTGTAGCTTGCTTATCTGTCTGAAAGATAAGCATGTTATATCAGACAAGATGATTTGCAGACAGGATCTTAAACTGCCTTCCTTTACAGGCATGCTACTATGGTCACTACTGGTTTGAATTCATGCCAATGGTCTCCAAATGCAGGCATGACAACTTGACAACTATAGAAGCCATCCTTAAGCTGCTTCAACCAGTTAAACCCACAGACTACCTGGTCAGATGTTCCTTAGAATTAGGGGCACTCAGCCAGGTCAAGGTAATTTCCCATGTCCACATCTGAACTGGTAAAGTGAATTCAGTTGAATTAAGTATCTTTAGGAATCTGAGGATGGACAGTAAAACAAAGCCTTATGCAATGGAGAGCAAGGTGGGTTGATCATTTGTACCCTGACCACAGTGGTCTTTGTCCTAGACCTCTACTTACATTTACACTTACATTGTCTTATTCTTATTCCTGGAGAACAGCAGGAAGTTCCCAAATGTTGCCCTTCTGGACTTATATCTTCAATGAGCCTATAAATTCCCAATATAGAGTCCTGAGTTTTTGAGTTTGTATCCAAGTTACAAATAATTTTCTGGGGCCCATGGTAATTCTCAAGGTGACCTGTTGCTTTGCCCAGGAAGAGGGGAGGAATTTGAAGATTTAGACATGCTGGAATTACCTTCCTTTTGTTCAAAATGATTGATGGTAAGAATATTTGAAAGATGGTTCCTCATAAACAAATGTTAATATCCCCAGTGAGTCTCCATTGGTAAGAACTAGCTTTTTGTTTGTAAGTAGATGTCAGTTGGAGATTGCTTCTTGGTTAGGACTAGGAGCTTTTGTCTACTTCCCCCTCTCAGCACTGGGATCCTTTCAGAGTCAAACCTGTGCCAACTTTGTGTATGCTGCCACAGTCTCTGTGACTATGTTCATATGTGCATTAGAGCTGCTGTGTAAGATTGGAAAAGAGGGGAGAGAGGCTTCTCAGCATTTGCTCATGCTCAAAGATGGAATACTTCTGGCTTAATTCTTTTCTCAAGGTACCAGTAGAGGTTTTCCATCTTCCTTCCTCCCTCCGTCCCTCCCTCCCTCCGTCCCTCCCTCCCTCCCTCCCTCCCTCCCTCCCTCCCTCCCCTTTTACTAATCTAAAGTTTTTCTCTGCCTGCTCTTTGCTGTGATTTTCTAGGCTTCCCAACTCTCCTTGCAGCCATGCATCTTATTGTTTCCAGATGGAAGTGAAACCAGAAAGTACTAGGTATCCCTAATATACCCCTGAATTGTGGCTCCAGGTAAGGCCATCCTGGCTGCAGATGAGTCCATTGGAAGCATTGCCAAGCACCTGCAGTCCATTGGCCCCCACCCCCACCACGCTGAATAGGTTGTGTTCTCTTGGAATGCGCCGCAGAATGAGGTTCTGGTAACCCTAGCCACGTTCGCTCCTTAGTCTTTTCGCCTAACCACCGGCGTACCCAGCAGACTCACCTCTGTCAAGTGCCAGGCAAGGTGACCCATGGCAACGCACAGGCAAGATGTGTCCATCTTCAACATGACCCGCCTGTCCCTGGCTATGGCTTTTTCCTTTCCCCCAGATGCCAATGAGCAACCCCACTCTGGGCTGGACAACACCCACCAACAGACAAAGGAGTTAGGAAAGGAAAGTACTACCACCGGAACTATGCCCTGCCCATACCCAGCACTGACCACAGAGCAGAAGAAAGAGCTCTCTGACATCGCTCACCGAATTGTGGCTCCAGGCAAGGGCATCCTGGCTGCAGATGAGTCCATTGGAAGCATGGGCAATCGCCTGCAGTCCATTGGCACTGAGAACACTGAAGAGAACAGGCGCTTCTTCCGCCAGTTGCTGCTGACTGCTGATGACCGTGTGAATCCCTGCATTGGGGGTGTGATCCTCTTCCATGAGACACTGTACGAGAAGGCAGATGATGGACGTCCTTTCCCCCAAGTTATTAAGTCCAAGGGTGGTGTTGTGGGCATTAAGGTAGATAAGGGTGTGGTGCCCCTGGCAGGAACCAATGGCGAGACTACTACCCAAGGGCTAGATGGGCTGTCTGAACGCTGTGCCCAGTATAAGAAGGATGGAGCCGACTTTGCCAAGTGGCGCTGTGTGCTAAAGATTGGGAAACATACTCCCTCGCCCCTTGCCATCATGGAGAATGCCAATGTTCTGGCCCGTTATGCCAGCATCTGCCAGCAGAATGGCATTGTACCCATTGTGGAGCCTGAAATTCTCCCTGATGGTGACCATGACTTGAGTTGTTGCCAGTATGTAACTGAGAAGGTACTGGCAGCTGTCTACAAGGCTCTGAGTGACCACCATGTCTATCTGGAAGGCACATTGTTGAAGCCCAACATGGTCACCCCTGGTCATGCTTGCACCCAGAAATTTTCCAATGAGGAGATTGCCATGGCAACAGTCACAGCACTTCGTCGCACAGTGCCACCTGCTGTCCCTGGGGTCACTTTTCTGTCTGGAGGGCAGAGTGAGGAAGAGGCATCCATCAACCTCAACGCTATCAACAAGTGTCCCCTGCTGAAGCCATGGGCCTTGACTTTCTCCTATGGCCGAGCCCTGCAGGCCTCTGCCCTAAAGGCCTGGGGTGGGAAAGAGGAGAATCTGAAGGCAGCTCAGGAGGAGTACATCAAGAGAGCACTGGCCAACAGTCTCGCTTGTCAAGGAAAGTATACCCCAAGTGGCAAGACTGGAGCCACAGCCAGCGAATCTCTCTTCATCTCTAACCATGCCTACTAACCAGAGCTAATCTAATGCTGCTGCATCAACACCCCAGGCTCTTGCCTACACACTTGCTATTGAAGAGCGGACTTCAGATTCTTTCTCATCACTCTTGCTGCCCTCATGTGTGTGTGGTGTTGTCTGTGAATGTAAATCTGCCATCCCTTCCAGCCCACTGCCAGTAAACAACTATTTAAGGGGAAAAAAGAAAGAAATGTTTGTGAATGTACACAATTGTGTAAACAACAATTAATGAAAATACAGTCCATAAGTTTGAAAGGAAGCAAGCAGGGGCTTATGGAAGGATTTGAAGGGAGAAAAGGCAAAGGAGAAATGTGATTATACTATAATCTCAAAAATACAAAATAAGAACATAAAACACGAATTTGTTTCAACTGAACTAATACCTATGCATCCATTTCACCTTAAACCATTTATCTACTTGCCCTTATTCTCCTACTTGCTAAAATGCTGTAGAAGAGTCTGTCATTGCCTATTAAGAGCGAAACAATACTATCCTTCTGTTTATCCTACCATAAATGACAGTCTCCTAGAAAAGGAGATTCACATCGGAAGTAAGGATTCATAAAGACAAGCCAAGGAAATTAAAAATAAGATGAAAGACTTGGGTTATCAGTCATATTTGTCAGTACTTGCTTCTGGAGTAGTGAATTAAAGCAATTCTCCCTGTTGAAAAATAAAATGAAGATCAACAGTCAAAAATAAATAAATAAAAGGAGGGAGGAACATATATTTTCTTCAGAAGTATAACTGCTGGTAAGATGTGTGTGCTGCTGCAAACCAATTCTCGTCCACTAGCCTATAAACATTCCTTCAATGCAGAGAGGCTTTATGGAACCTGGAAGAAAACCAAGTAGAGTATGAGAGGAAAGAGTAGGGCACACATGAGGCTGAAGATGAGAATATGATTGAAATTCATTATATAACAATGTTATAATTAAATACTTTATGCATAATTATTACATGCTAATAGAAAGTATTGCATAAGATAGTAAGTGGTTATGGTCACAAGCTTTGGATACTACAGACTGAGGGAAGGCTATGGAGAGGATGATTAACAAAGACTAACTTATACCTAAACAGGGATAAGAAACTCAACTCCTTGGAAAATATTGTCAGTGTTGCACAAAGAAACATGTACTTACAGTGAAAGTTGCCCAACAAGGCAATTTCTTTTTAAAAAAACAATGTATCTTTTTCTAAAAATGATATATCTTACAACCCAAACCAGATAAGCAAGCACACTAGAGCAGAAAGTTCCCTTAGTTTTAATTCTAACACAAGTAGTGATGGTGTCTCATCTCATTGGTGAAAGCGCTACTTCACAATTTGACAGGATTGATTGACTCATGACTTATGTGAAAGGGAAGGGTGTGATATAGAATAAAGTCTCAGGAATTTTCATGGGTTAGGTCAACAGGAATATAGACAATACAGGAATATTTATGGAATATTGGCTATAGTCACCTAACCACCATTGACAAAAATAGATTCCACAAAGATACACTATTTTCTTCTAGAGTGACTATGGATACATGTGGATATCTTGAAAACCTCAGAAAAAAAATATGTAAGTTGCTCCAGTAAAGAAATGAACATTTGAGGACAGGTGTATGTTTACTTTCATTTAAATATTACATAGTTCATACATATAATGACACATCACATATTACTCCATGAATATAAATACTCCACAAAGATAAACATGTTTTATCAGTTAAAAATATAATATTTGTAAAAGAAGGTCAGTTTTTCACTAAAATATATATACATTAATGTTAAAACTAAAATAATAAGCAGAAAAGGAGAAAATCAATTTAGGTATCTACCAGAAGATAAAGAAAAGATGAAAGTAAATAAGAGGAGTAGACATGTTTGCCAGTTGAGAGGGGTTTGCCTTGTACACATGGGGCACTAGGTAGAATCTTTCTAACCTCAAGAACTAGGGGTATGAGTTCATGTCTGCAATACCACCACATGGGAAGAAGTAGGGATATAATGACATGGTTATGGTTGGTAACACATCAAGTTTGGGGCATGTCTGGAATTCTTGAAACTCTGTGTCTAAAATCCAAAGCTTATAAATAAGAAGAAAAATTGAGAGAACTATTTCCTATGTGCCAATAGCTAAGAAATGGGAGTTCAAAAGAAGGTATAAAGGAATGATCCATACAAATTACCAAACAATTTGTTCTAGGTAATGCTCATAACTAAAGGCTATTCTTCAATATAGTGAATTTATGTAGTGTCATGAAAATAATTTCAGACCAAGAGATATCACTTAAAATTATTAGAATATGGAGTTAAAGAGCAGAGTCAAATAAAATTCAAGTTTAAAAAGAAAAAGTGAAATACAAGAAGAAAATATCTGGCCAGCTTTAGCTATTACATTTACATTATTGTTCATACCTGGAAATAAGTAATATCATTATTATGAAAAATTAAACAGCATAAATAAGAATCCACAAAATTTTTCTATATTACTGATGTATAAATTTTGAGATACTATAATTTTTATTAGTATATATGACTAAGTAAATTAGTAGCTATTCTAATAGCTATATTCTATTAATGGTCATTCAGATATATGGTGTTTCTCCTGGAAGTAAATGTCTGCTTAAGCCTACCCGTCAATTTTTCCCCAAGACCACCTTCTTATAAAAGTTTTTCATTAATTTGCAATAAATATAACATTTGAGCATAATATTCTAGAAGTAAATGATAATATTCCTGACTAAACACAAGAATTTACTAACTCTTATATAAGAAAATATAAATTTATTTACACCATTTTTAAAAAGTTTGAAGTCATTTTGCATAGTCTTTTATGACAGTGGTGATAGTTGGTTAGATAGTAGTACCATAGATACTAGTATTATTTAAATCACAAAACTAGTTTCTGATATATTTGTTAATTCTCAGAATAATTTCTAAACCTAAGTTGGAGAAATTGATGTGAGTTTATAAAGTACTGTGACAGTGGAACTCAATCAAATCCAACAATTTTTCTTTATCCAGACTGTTTGAAGATTATGTTGTTACTTTGGTAAATTCATACAATATACGTATCAATGTTTTGTGATGTTGAAGGTGCTATCTAAATGATAGTGATACCTGATTGGTATGTTGTAATTTGTTTTACATATAGAAGAGTAAAATATTATGTATTGAATGAACAACTTACATTAGACATGTTAAATGTTTTATAATATAATCTCCTGAATAGTATGTGAGTAAGGCTTTCTTATTAATACTTAAAATGAGACAATAATTTATTCAATGATATTAATTTACCCAAAGTCAAAAAACTAGAATGGGATTTATTCCTACTTGTGTCTCATATACATTCATATATTTATTGAACATCAAATGATAGTCTATGTGTTATTGTGAAGCTAGATATAAGCCATTACTTCCTTTTCAAAACCTATATCTTTTGACTCAGCCCATCTATCTTATATGTGGCTAGTTTAGAAAACAGTAGCAAGCATAAAAATGCATTTACATCAAATATAAGCTATTATCATTCTTATTGTGACCTCTTCTGATCACTTTGTAACACTGAGATTTTGATTGTTAGTCATCAAATGTCGTTAAAAGGAAGGTAGTAATTCATAAAAATGAGAGAAAATCCTTAAACAGAAACAGACAGTGAAGGATTGAAATAATATACACACAAAAGTGATAGAGAAATATTTTTAGCTAAAGATAAAATAAATTACTCTCTAGAAGAATGACATCACTTAAATAAGATTATGCAGATGATTAAAACTGTTAATAATGTGTCACTTCTGAACTGTTTCAAGTATTTCAATAGAAAGAGTAAAGTTCAAGAGAGTATGTATTAATGACTAATTTTTGAGCTTATTAAATAGTTCAAAAGTATTTTCTGTCACTCCATACTTTCTGTCTGTACAATAAATCATCTCTGCCACTTTTCTTGTGATTTCACTATGGATTTTCCTAAAGTATAACATGAAAGACAAACATTTATATCCTGATGGCAATCATTGCATGTGTCATATATGTTGATTTTTATTGCCATATTTTTATTTTATTAAACATATTATTATCCAATAAATTTTTAAAAAGCCATTAAAGATTATCTCAAAAAAGGCATTTAGAAATCTTATTACTACCAGTTTTTCTACAATGAAGGAAACAATCGCATTCCATGAATAAGTAGAGTTTCAAATAATGGTTTGTATTTCATTGAGGCGAAAGCAGATTTTCTTTCTTTTTAAGTATCTATCTTGCTTTCTCTCTGCCTGCCATCGTTTGTATGAAAACACATATGTGTAACATAGATAGGTGATTATTTGACCAAATACCTTGGAAATATTCTTTTGACTTCCACCCATGGTCATTTTTGGATCAATACGTACAGCAAGCATTTATGATGGGAAAATTATGAAATTACATTCAAGAAAGAAAGCTCTAAACAATATGTTGATCACCTACCATTACTGTAAAGTGTATGGCTATTAAGATGTACAAGCATGATACCCAAATTCAGGAATGAACTCATGCAATGTTTGTAAACAATATGCCAATACAGCAGGAATGAATGTCCATGTCAAGAAGTCAGAGAATCACAGGAATGTGGGGCTTTGAACATTCTGAGGATAATAGAAGATGTGTCTATTTAAATTTTTCTGATCAACCTTCTCAATTTGGTTTTTAAAATATATCTTTTTTAATTTCCACACTCTTCTTCAATTCATACAGCATAAAATTGCAGTGTATGGTAGTGTATTTGTATTCTCAGGCCTTTATTTGCACCCATGCCGTTATACAACAAAGATTGCACTTAAGGAAAATAGAGCACTTGAAGGGAACCATCAGCGTAAAGATCACCATGCTTAAACTGCAGAACAGGCTTCCTGCACATCATTAGAAAATGATCACCATAAAGTGGCCAGGTTGACTCAGACTTGTTCAAGCTACTAACCAAGCAACATACAACAGCTATATGAGGCCCCAACATATATACAGCAGAGGACTGCCAGGCTTGGCTTCAGTGAGAGAAGATACACCTAACCCTTGAAAGACTTGAGGCCCAGTAAGTAGGGAGGTCTGGTTAGTATTTGTTGGGGACATCCTCTTGGACATGGGGAAGGGGGTATGGGATGAGGAAGAGTCAGAGGCAGACCAGGAAGGGGATAATGACTGGATGGAAAAAAAAAACTTTAAAGAATAATAAAAGTTAAACAAAACAAACCACAACAAAAACAAAAATATTGTAATTTTAAGGCCCAATAATCTTAACAAGGATAAAATTAAAAATATTGCAATCTTATGAGTTACTAATTTGTTATAAACTGTTATAAAAGTAGTTAAAAGAAATTTTAGTGATTAGTCATCTTATAAATCACTAGATTATTTAATGCCCTCAAAATTGTTTGTAGTCATGTTAAGTATCAATGTAACTAATTTACAGAGACAAACTTGAAGGGAGAAAACACTGTGAGATACACACACACACACACACACACACATATATATACATATATTCATATATGCATATATGTAGATGTATATATATGCATATATGTGTATATCCATATATTGCACACATGTATATGCACATAATATATATAATCTTCTATTTTATAGATTTCTGTATATGTTCTTAAACCCAAGTAAACTTAAAGTTTGATAATGTAAAATACTATTTAAAATGAGGTATTATAATGGTTTTGAAAATTAAATGCTTGAATAAAATAGATAAAATGTACAATAAATTTGCATGGCTGAATATCCCTGGGGTCAAGTAGTTCCCTTTTCTTTGGATGGATCACAATCCCATCAGAGTAAGTTGCATGGTAGTTGCATTACAGAAAGGTGATGTGTGGTGTAGCAAAACCTGTATGCAGTCTTCTGCTTCTGTCTGCAGATATGAAGGTGTGCAGAGCTCTAGCTATATAGGCAGGACCAGGAAAACCTCCGATGAATTCCTCCTCATGTTTTACAAGAGAGATATTTGCTGATGTTTGGTCTTTTCTATGAATTATAATATTAAATTCTGTATCCCATGTTCTAGTTCCCTCAAGGTGAGTGAATTATCATGTACATAAGCTTGTGTTGTGCAGTCCTTGTCTTTTAATTTAAAATTTTGGATGAATACAGATGGCTATTGCCAGTTACTTAAAGGAACAGAAATAGTCAAGTTTTCAGGTACCTGATTGGGAATTATAGGAAGAGAGGAGAGAAAACTGCATGGGACAGAGGAGGAAGCCACCATGAGAGGAGATAAGCCATGAGCACAAGGCCAGGAGAAACAGCAAGTATTTGGGGTATATCACTGAGGAAGTAGCCAGTCCAGCAGTTAGAAAACTAGATTGGGTGTTACCCCCCAATTTTCAAAGCCAAATAAAATAAACAGCCTGGGTCTCATTCATCTGTAAGCTAAACAGGAAGAAGTTTCAATGGGTTCAACTATGGGGACTAGTTCTCTTGCCCCATGGAGGATCTTCAAGTCTGTACCCACATCTTAAATATTTAAGTAACTGAGCAGCATGAGGTAATTTTTCTGTCCTCAAGCTGATTTGTGAGAATGCTGTGAACAAGACACCTAAGTCTATCACCTGACTGGTATGGGACTTTCAGGATTTTTCAACTGACTCTGTTTTTCAATTCTTCCTCTTAGCAAAAGTTAAGTCCTGTGATCATATTCTAAAGATCTATGTTCACTGATAAAAGGAGGCTGCCAGATAATATCTCATCAAACTCATAGCATTGGTAATATTCAGGATTCCAAGCTATGTCTTCAGAGTACTGCATGGCTGTGGAAGAGATAGCATGACAGAGTTTCCTGTCCCTGGAGCAGAGCCAACAGGATATGAGTCTCCATGAGCACTGATGGTTATTGTACAGCTGTGGAGCTTGTTTGTATAATAATGTACATATTTTCAGATTCCTCCTTCAGGGAATGCTCTCCCTGTTAAGGTTAATGACTCCATGATAATCACATACTTTTTAATTACCATCTTAAATTATTTTTATTCTTTTGGCATTTGAAAAATTGTAAGGGAAATGGAGGAGAAATGGATCTGGAAGAGAGGAGAGGTGGTGGGAGAGGGATTGGCAGGAAAAGAGAAAGGGGAACCTGAAGTCAGGTTGTAATATATAGGAAAATAACAAATAAATTAAACATTTTAAAAGATTATATACATTGTGTTTTAATAGCTATTAAGCCAACATGCAAACTGATAGGCTCCATGATGGCATTTTCATAGATAACAGTCATTATCTTTTCTTCTGTTATCCCACTTCCTCAGTGCCCCCTCCCTCTTGGGCTACTTCTCTTTCTTCCTTCAAAGACACCACATTATCCTGTCATCTTATTTTCCCTTCCGTTAGATTTCTTCTTTATTACTCAGAATCCCCTTTCTGGTTTTTAATTTCCCACATATTTTTTCTATATAATTTTAAAGTTAAGTTCACATATGAGAAGAATGTGGTATATTTTAGTATTTGTCTTTCTGAAACTAGTTTATGTTTCTTAACAGTAATTTCTGGATTCATTTGGATCCAATGCCATGGATTCCACTCCTTTTACCTCAAAATAAAATAGAATTTGTGCATGTGCAATGATTTCTTCATCCAATTATGCTTTTATTTTGTATTAAATACCTTTTCTAATGTATATTGGTCATCTGTATATCTTCTTCTGAAAACTGTCAATTGCTTTAACACTTCTAATGGCTAGATGATTTGATATTTGGAGAATTTTTTAATTCTTTATATATTCTAGATAATAATTCTCTGTTAACTGTATAGTCCATAAGGATGTTTTCCCTTTCTGTAGGCTGTCTCTCCACTCTTTTATTTTCTCATTCCATGTGGGGATGCACCAGAAGAAAATTCTTGTCACATTTGCAGTTTATTTGTAGTGATGTTAATTTGCTATGATTGACTACATATGTGATTCAAATCTTGTTTAGAATATACTAAATATGTAACTTAGATTCACTCTTGTTAACAGACATCTTTATTGATAAAGGGTACATGCCATGGGGCTTCACCACCACATTAAGATAGCCACATGGTATAAACTATGGAATGACTCATAAACTTCTCAGTCCTATTCAGCCCAAAAAATTATCATTGTATCTATTTTAGAGTAAAGAAGCAATGAGTCACAAAAGTATTTTGGACTATGATGGATTTTTCTATGATGATTAATTCCTAAGCTCTACTCAGCTTCATATGAATATTTGTCTTGCTCCTATATTTTTTCCATTTTTCTTTCATTGTCTTTTCTTTTTCAACTTTAATAAAATGAGTCATTCAAAAGAACCTATGAAATTCTGTAAGGGTGTAGTATAACAGGATCAATAAAATTCTCATTCTCTCTATAAATTGCATTATGGTTTAAATTTTGGTTTTGGTGGTAAAAATTTTTAATTAAATCTTCAACTCAAAATTCTAAGACTTAAACTTAACAGGGATAAACCCAAAAATCCTAAACTTTATAAGAAACTAACTTTTCATAAACTGTTAAATGTAATTAAGATATTTAAGTTAATATGTTATCAAAGTTAAGTTTAAAGGAAGGAACTAAATCGGGTGTACTTTATAGTTAGATGGTCCTCAACCTCTTCAGAAATCTGCTTAATATATCACTTAATATGTTAATAAAAAGTTTACCACAATAAACATGGTGGCTTTTACAGGAAACCCTAAGGCATCCAAAGAAGATAGAAGGACCACGATGACTTTACATAAATTGAGGCACTGCTAACCACTGGGCAAAGCTACCCTGCACAATTTATGTCTGTTTTTTCCTCCCAGCCCCATGCTCTCAGAGATAAGACTCAAACCCAAAATAAATTTACAAACACCTTGGCCATATAGCTAGGTTCTTCTCTGACTAGATTATAACTTAAAATAAACCATTTATTCTAATCTACACTTTGCCATGTGACTGGTTACCTGTGCTCAGATACCATGAGTCTGCTTTGTTACATCTTTTCAGGCAAATCTCCCAACTGGCACTATACCAGAATACTTCATGCTTCCTTGATGTCTCACCTCTTACTTCTTGCCTAAACTATAGACCAAAGATTTATTATTGACACATGCCAGATCCATTCATAGAAAATATGTCCCCCGTCCAGTCCAATTAAAGGCTAAACTGAATAAAAGAGTAGCAATTATGAAGAGTGCCAAGTAAGACTGATATTTACAATGATCAATCAATAGTAGTTGTCAACTTTAGAAAAATATTTTATTATCCATCTTCACAAGTTTAGGTTTTGTATTAACTCAATTTCTATCCTAACTTGTATTACCAACCCCAAAACATCTTTTTAGACCTAAAACATATTCTTAAATACTAAGCAACCTAAGCTTATTGTAAGACTATGACCACTTAGCCTTCGACATCATTAGATAATTGAGAAAGAATAAATATTGCATGGATAAGTAGGAAGCCTAAGTAAGCAGCTCCCAAAACTATTATTTGATAGACAATTGGCTGCCTGGATATTACTCAGTAATCCCTATAAAGTTGGAGCATCTCTCCTCAGCCTTTTCCCCCAGTACAGCAGACAGACATACTTGTGAAGCAGGAATTATAAAGGACTTGCATACCTTGTCTTTACAGAGTCTAGCAGTTGACTCTCCTGTTTACATTTGTCTATTTTGGACAACATGTCTGAAATATGAAGCTGGGGCATTTTCCTTGCCAAGTGGCTAGCTTGAAGTAACATCGTATGGAGATGATTGATGCTCATGATCTTCTCTAAAAAGGTATTGTCAGGAGCAGCTCTGTCTCATGTCAAAATTTTTTTTATGTAATGAAACATTAAATTTCATAACACATAATCTCAGAGTTTTTTGAAAACCAACTATCTATCTACAGTATTTCTGAATTGTCAAATGTTGTTTACTCTTAGCTATTTGTTTATATGAATAACCTTGAAATGTTTTATTGTAAATAACTACATTAGTATTCAATATAACTATGAGTTTGATTATCTGATTGTTGATTTGTATTTTTTATTTAGCTCTAACCATTCAGAATAAAAGTTTTTAAAAGGAATAGAACTTTATAATGTATCTTTAGGAATTATATAGACACAATTTTTTCCTATAAAATTGAATATATACATTAGAGCTATCAATTTAATCTTAAACTTGTATCAACATATAACAGATAATAAATCAATATACAATAACTTAAATAAGTGTATCAAAAATAAACTTACTTCTGTATCAATAATATACAACTCCTCCATTGTTGGTGGGATTGCAGGCTTGTACAACCACTCTGGAAATCAGTCTGGTGGTTCCTCAGAAAATTGGACATAGTACTACCGGAGGATCCAGCAATACCTCTCCTGGGCATATATCCAGAAGATGCCCCAACTGGTAAGAAGGACACATGCTCCACTATGTTCATAGCAGCCTTATTTATAATAGCCAGAAGCTGGAAAGAACCCAGATGCCCCTCAACAGAGGAATGGATACAGAAAATGTGGTACATCTACACAATGGAGTACTACTCAGCTATTAAAAAGAATGAATTTATGAAATTCCTAGCCAAATGGATGGACCAGGAGGGCATCATCCTGAGTGAGGTAACACATTCACAAAGGAACTCACACAATATGTACTCACTGATAAGTGGATATTAGCCCAAAACCTAGGATACCCAAGATATAAGATACAATTTCCTAAACACATGAAACTCAAGAAAAATGAAGACTGAAGTGTGGACACTATGCCCCTCCTTAGAAGTGGGAACAAAACACCCTGGGAAGGAGTTACAGAGACAAAGTTTGGAGCTGAGATGAAAGGATGGTCCATGTAGAGACTGCCATATCCAGGGATCCACCCCATAATCAGCATCCAAACTCTGACACCATTGCATACACTAGCAAGATTTTATTGAAAGGACCCAGATGTAGCTGTCTCTTGTGAGACTATGCCGGGGCCTAGCAAACACAGAAGTGGATGCTCACAGTCAGCTAATGGATGGATCACAGGGCTCCCAATGGAGGAGCTAGAGAAAATTTTGTATCAATGTAACAAACTATAACAACAATTTTGTATCAAAATACAAAAATCTCTACCAATGTAAGATTATGTATATAAAGTGTTCTTTGGTTTAACAGTAGGGTCAATAATCTACCCCACTTTGTTTATTCTTATGATAGTTCTATATTCCTCTTTTTTGTTTTTGCCTCCTTTCCTTTTACCTAAACAGAAAGAAAGACAGAGAAAACAAAAGGAAAGAGCAATATCCCTGAGAATAAGCTCCATGTTTTGTTTCTTCTCTGTACAAAACTATAAATATTTGTAGCCATCTCCTATTAAAAGATGACAAGCATTCAACAGCCATTGAATGACCATAAATCAACAAATCAACCACACCAACTCTTTGGAATAGGGAACAATTTACTTACTTCCTCCTGATCTGCTGATTTTGGTTCTAGAATTTTTGGGCGGGGGCAGGGGAGCAAAGACAATTAGAAAAACTGCTGCATATGTATCAAAAGATGGCCTAATCGGCCATCACTGGAAAGAGAGGCCCATTGGACACGTAAACTCTGTATGCCCCAGTACAGGGGAACGCCAGGGCCAAAAAGGGGGAGTGGGTGTGTAGGGGAGTGGGGGTGGGTGGGTATGGGGGACTTTTGGTATAGCATTGGAAATGTAAATGAGCTAAATACCTACTAAAAAATGGAAAAAAAAAAAGAAAAATTGGTTAGAATGTTTGCTGTGATATTTGTTGTCCAGTCTCTGTATGTCTAGAAAGTGCAGCCTTAAGTGAAGTCCTGATGGGATCAATCTATAGGGCTGGACCAAGTGAGCTAGCTATTTTGATGTCATGTGAGCAAGTCTTTAGAGGGAACATTTGTGTAGTCTGAGATAGGATCAGACAGGGAGCTTGAACACTATGTCTCAGCATCCTTGAGTGTGAATCTTGTCAGGGCTGTTATTTTGTTTGTATTTTTTTTGTGAATATAAAGCTTTAAAATGTAATATATTTCTGTATTAGCATAATTTATGGAATGTGCAATGTGCACAGATCAGTTAAAGATGACTTTTTTCTCCTTGTTGGAGAATGCAAAAGACAAGTCTTTCTTTGTAACCTAGTTTGAACATATAAACAAACAATAATATAAATCTCTTTTCCATTGGGGGCCCTGTGATCCATCCAATACTTGACTGTGAGCATCCACTTCTGTGTTTGCTAGGCCCCAGCCTAGTCTCACAAGAGACAGCTATATCACTGTCCTTGCAACAAACGCTTGCTAGTGTATGCAATGGTGTCATCGTTTGGAGGCTAATTATGGGATGGATCCCTGGATATGGCAGTCTCTAGATGGTCCATCCTTTTGCCTCAGCTCCAAACTTTGTCTCTGTAATGCCTTCCATGGGTGATTGTGTCCAATTCTAAGAAGGGGCAAAGTGTCTACACTTTGGTCTTTGTTCTTCTTCAGTTTCATTTGTTTTGCAAATTGTACCTTATATCTCGCTATACTAAGTTTCTGGGCTAATATCCACTTATCTGTGAGTACATATCATTTGAGTTCTTTTGTGATTGTGTTACCTCACTCAGGATAATGCCCTCCAGGTCCATCCATTTGCCTAGGAATTTCATAAATTCATTCTTTTGAAGAGCTGAGTAGTACTCCATTGTGTAGATGTACCACATTTTCTGTATCCATTCCTCTGTTGAGGGGCATCTGGGTTCTTTCCAGCTTCTGGCTATTATAAATAAGGCTGCTATGAACATAGTGGAGCATGTGTCCTTCTTACCGGTTGGGACATCTTCTGGATATATGCCCAGGAGAGGTATTGCTGGATCCTCCGGTAGTACTATGTCCAATTTTCTGAGGAACCGCCAGACTGATTTCCAGAGTGGTTGTACAAGCTTGCAATTCCACCAACAATAGAGGAGTGTTCCTCTTTCTCCACATCCTCGCCAGCATCTGCTGTCACCTGAATTTTTGATCTTAGCCATTCTGACTGGTGTGAAATGGAATCTCAGGGTTGTTTTGATTTGCATTTCTCTGATGATTAAGGATGTTGAACATTTTTTCAGGTGCTTCTCAGCCATTCAGTATTCCTCGGGTGAGAATTCTTTGTTTAGCCCTGAGCCCCATCTTTTAATGGGGCTAGAGAAAGTATCCAAGGAGCTAAAGAGATCTGTAACCCTGTAGGTGCAACATTATGAACTAACCAGTACTCCAGAGCTCTTGACTCTAGCTGCATATGTATCAAAAGATGGCCTAGTAGGCCATCACTGGAAAGAGAGGCCCATTGGACAGACAAACTATATGACCCAGTACAGGGGAATGCCAGGGCCAAAATGGGAATGGGTGGGTAGGGAAGTGGGGGGTGTGTGGGGGACTTTTGGGATAGCATTGGAAATGTAGTTGAGAAAAATACGTAATAAAAAAAAAGAATAAAAAAACAAGATCTTTCAAAAAATCTCTTTTCATGCCAATAAAATGATAGCATGATAAATTTTGAGGACTCTGTAGCCAACAAATATTTGTATTTGGGTATGTATAAAAGTTCTGGCTGGAAACATAGATGTGCCCCAGACAATTTCAGAGTTGTTTTAATATTGGGTGTATTAGTCAGGGTTTCCATTGCTAAGAAGAGACACCACAACCAAGGCAACTCTTGGCAAACATTTAGTTGGGACTGGCTTACTGATTTAGAGGTATAGTACATTATCATGCAACCAGGGATACATGCAAGCAGACATGGTGCTGGAGAAGAAGCTGAGAGTTCTACATCTTGACTCAAAGGCAACTAGGACAGACTCTTTTCCAGGCAGCTAGAAGGAAGATCTCATTGCACAACCCCACAGTGACACACTTCTTCCAATAAGGCCCTACCTTCTTACAGTGCCACTTTCTATGGGCCAAGCATTCCCAAACCACCACAAAGAGTTATCATTATACATTACCTGTTTGGTTCTTATGATTTTTATTTTCCTCTTGTCTGTAACCAAGATCTTCAGGAGGTCTACCTCTATCAAATCTGATTATTATTATTTTGGATGTAATACAAAACCTTTTGTTCTTTTCTGTTGGTATAAGCACAAAGCCTCTCTCCCAACATAAGTATATTGTGCTCCAATCTAGCAGCTCCTTTTCTATGGAGGACCATTGCATTTTGACCTTTCTCAAAGTAGATATACAATACCATCATTACCATTGCATACATAATCATATTCATGTTGATAAATCAAAATAAGACTGTATGGTCCTAATATACTCCTCTACAATGATATATATTTATTATTATTTATTGAGATGGTGGTCATTTGTGTAGCCTGTCCTGTCCTAGATTTATTCTGTAGATCAGACTGTCCTTAAACTTACAAGGAACCTGTCTCTGCCTTTATCTCCCAAGTAATGGAATTAATCAAAGCCTTGAGTTTATTTATTCAATATATATGTACCCTTGAAAATATTCATATCAATTTTTATCTCTCACTCCATTCTTTGGAGATTTATTTTCATGTGGAATTATTAATACTTCTTTTTGTTTTCTTAATTTAATATTCTTTCTGATATGCAAGATTATTTAAATTCTTTTAAATTTCAGTGCCAAAGCATACCCTTAAGCCTTTTATACTTTCTCAGAGTCTTGGCATAGGTTCTATATTTCACGGTAGGCTGGGCTGTCATCACTTGTCCCATGGGAGTCTCACTGTCCAAGGAGACTGCCTGGATGCTTAGAGCAGTGTTGACACCCTCACTCATTGGGGGTAGAAAATCCCCAATCCGTGGAATTTTAAACTAGATCATTATCTGTTAGTGTATCTAGTTGGATTTTATGATGCTATGTCATATTTAGACCTCAAATAGTATTATTTCTTTGTCTTTTAAATTTTATATCATTATCACATTTTCTCTATGATATGTGCATTTATTTGATGTATTTATATTCTATGGCACAAAAAATGTGTGTTCTGTATTGGTAAGCTGGCAATTAACATGCACTATAGTCAATAAGCTCAACAGAATTATTCTTTAGACGTTTCTTTTGTCCAGTGTTTTCTGGATTTCTAAGTTGAGTGCTTGTCTTCACCTGGAAAAATAAAAGCAAACAGCCCTGCCTAAACATGAAATCTGGGTTCTTACAATGACTGTCAGAATATATTTTTCTTAGAGCAAAATATGTTGTTTTGTTTTGTTTTATTTTGATTTTTAGCAACAGAAAAAGCATTATCTTTCAAATTGAAATTATAAGTATACCTTATGTGGATAAATGTACTTACATTTCCCTTTCTCTTCATATAAACTTAAAAATGATACATATTTATCTTTTAAATCATTAAGGACATTCCTATTTATTTTTAAGTAAAAAACCTACATAATAACTTTAAGGGGAAAAATGTATGATGTTGAATTTTAGACTGTGATTTGCAAGTGGCTCTATCTATCAGCATAGGGTCCTGCCCTGAATTTATTGTGTAGACCAGGCTGGTCTAGAATTCACAGAGATCTGTCTGTCTCTTTTGTCTACTGTTTTAGCTCAGACATTTTGTGCTGTTCCTGGCCATGCCCCTGTCATTTTTTTTTTTTTCCAAAGAAAGTCCTTTCTGCCTCCCACCTGTTTCTGGCTGCAGCAATTAACCTAGGGCTGTATTTTTGTACATGATGAGCACAGAGCATTAATCCCCATAGGGCAGGATTGGGCCGACTGGCCATGCCAAGCTTGAAAGAACCTGAAGTAGCTTAACCCTCTGCTGTAGTCTATGGGAAGTCTCTATGGGTTTTGCCATCTGCCATTGCATCAGCTGCATTCAATCTGTGTAACCAGGAACATGGTTCCTCCCCCTTCTCCACTGCTGTGCTCTCCCAACCCCCCCCCCCCCCAACTTCTGTGTTCTGTTTTTTTGTTGTTGTTGTTTTGGTTTGGTTTTTTTTGTCTTTTGTTTGTTTTTTTTTAAATTCAGTAGAGGCTTCTTTTAAAAGCCACCTTCCATAATATCTGTCTGCTCCTTAGCAAAGAATCCTTCGTCCCAGCCAGTCATCTTGTTTTTTTCTGGTAAGCTTTGCTTTCATTTTTTTGTTGTTGTTGTTGGTGTTGTTGTTGTTGTTGCTGTTGGTGGTGGTGGTGGTGGTGGTGTGTATGTGTGTGTGTGCGTGTGTGTGCACTTGTTTTATATTTATTTGCCTTGATTTGATTTTTTTTTAAAGAGACCAGGCCTCTTAATCAGGTAGACTGACTTTTCCTCACTTTTTACTTGTGCTTTGCAATACAAATTCGAGTTCTTAGTAAGGTCTCACCCCAAGTTTGGTGCCATTTGTAAAAGTTAGGTCTGGTTCTTCCTTCCAGCCCCATGCTCTTAGAAATAAGACAGACTCAAAATATATTAACAACCACTTTGGACATCTAGCTAGGCCCTTCTCTGACTAGATCATATCTTAAAATAAGTAATTTATTCTAATCTACACTTTGGCATGTGGCTGGTAACCTATGTTCAGGTACCATACATCTGTCTCATTATATCCTCCCAGGAGAATCTCCCACCTGGCACTATTCCAGAACCCTTTCTGCCTCCCAGATGTTTCACCTCCTATATCCTACATAATCTATATGCCAAATATTTAATATTGACAGATGCTTTATCCATAAAGACACAAGATATTCCCTCTACAGTGCCCCGTGCCTTTCCTACTGCTAGGGCTCTGCCCAAGCTGTGGAAATGATGCGGTTGATTGCCATACTCTGCCTGGTAAAAGTGAGGTCAGTAACCCAAGATCCTTCTCCACACGAAAGTTTCCCAGACTTGGATATGGCAGCTACAGGACTGTGCTGTGCTGTATGGCAACTGAAGTTTAAATGTTCTCCTATAAGGCAGGTGAAGACCAATCACTGACCCCAACAAAGCCATTGAAAAAAGGGAAGCCTGTGCAGTCATCTAGGTAGTGGGTAAAACTGTCATTTTAATCATTATATAAACCATTGGATTATGCCTCCTGCTGTAATTTGTCCTCCTCAGATCTCTAATGATATTGACTAACTGTAGCTTTAACAGCAAGAAGCACACCAACTGCTCACAAGGCCACCACTGATTTCCTTCATTGGTAAAAATCAGGCCTTACTTTTAAAATATTTTTATTTTTATAAATTTCTCAAGTGTAATAGTTCTTTTGGATTCATGTGTTGTGAAATTCTACAACTAATATCAATTCTATTTCTTTCACTAAATGTTGGAATTTTTGCTCTAATTTCATTGAATAAGTTCTGTATGCATTTCAGGATTGATTGCAGCACCTTTTAACTCTGTAGAGTTATCTGTTTGGTATCTTGCATGCTCTCATTATACTTGGTTTTTTTTCTCCTTTATAAGGTTGGAATATAGTACTGTATGTTCTTTTCTCTACACAATATTTTTTTCTTCTGTTTGGTCAAGTCTATGGATGGCACTTTAAACTATGCATTTTATTTAATTCATTGCATTTCTTTTTTAACCAGCATTTGTAAGTTTATTTGTCAAAATCTAATGCTTGTCAAATTTTTCTTCCATGTTGCCGACTTTTCTGACTTTATTGCTGAATTTATCATAGAGTTCCCTAACTTTCTTTTTTCTGGTGACTTTCCTTTACAAGGCTATACTGGCTAGTGTCACTAAGCTAGAGTCATCAGAGAACAAGAGAACTTAGTGGAGAAAGTGCCTTCAAGAGATCAGGTTGGGTAGGGGAGTGGGGGGTGTAGGTATAGGGGACTTTTGGTATAGCATTGGAAATGTAAATGAGCTAAATACCTAATACAAATGGAAAAAAAAGAGATCAGGTTGCAGATAAGCCTTTGGGACATTTTCTTAGAGATTGGCAGGGAGAGCTCACAACATTGTGGATGGGGCCACTCTTGGGCTGATGATTTGGGGGTCTGTAAGAAAGCAGGATGAGCAAGACATGAGGAGCAAGCCAGTAAACAGCATTCCACAATGGCTTATGCATGAGCTCCTGTTTCCATATTCCTGCACTGCTTGAGTTCTTGTCCTGACTTCCTTTAAAAATGAAATAGGGAATAGATCTGTAAACCAAATAAACCAGCTCTTCCTCCTCACATTGATCATTGTCTGTCATCCTAGCAATAATAGCTTTAAGACAAAGACCCATAATAAATTCTGCTCCTTCATATTCTGTTTCAAATTAATGATTTATTTACTGGTGATTTTTTAAAATATATATTGCCATGAGCACTGGTGAACTTTCCATCTTCTGAGATCTTAGATTTATTTCTTTAGAGACTTGAAGTTCTTGTCATACAGAGCTTTCACTTGTTTGGTTAGAGTCACACCAAGATATTTTATATTATCTGTCACTATTGTGAAGGGTGTTGTTTCCCTAATGTCTTTCTCGGCCTATTTATCATTTGGATAGAGGAAGACCAGTGATATGTTTGAGTTAGTTTTATATCCAGCCACTTGCTGAGGTTGTTTACCAGGTGTAGGAATTCTCTGGTGGAATTATTGGGGTCATTTATGTACACTATCATCATCTCCAAATAGGGATATTTTGACTTCTTCCTTTCCAATTTGTATTCTTTTGACATCCCTCTGTTGTCTAATTGCTCTGGTTAAGATTCTGAGTATTATATTAAATAGACAGGGAGAGAGTGGGCAGCTTTGTCTAGTCCCAGATTTTAGTGGGATGGCTTCAAGTTTCTCTCCATTTAGTTTGATGTTGGCTACTGGTTTGCTGTATATTAATTACTATTATGACCCAGTTACAAAAGAACACACATGCTATGTAGCTCACTGATGAATGGATATTAGCCCAAAAGTTTGGAATGCCAAAAATACAATTCACAGACCAAGAAACTCAAGAAGAAAAAACAGTAAAGTGTGTATGTTTCAGTTCTTCTTAGAAGAGGTAACAAAATACTTACGGGAGGTAGAGGGTGTGAGGGACTTGGGATGAAGACAGGAGGGGGGATAAAAGGGAGGCAAAATCAGGTATGGGAGGAGACTGGGATGGTATATAGAGGGTCAGGAATTTGAACAGAGGTGTATAGCCATAGGGGATGGAGAACTGGTGTTAGCCACCAGAAAGTCTCAGATGCCAGAAAAGCAAGAGGCTCCCAGGATGCAGTGGTGATGTGATTATCCGAAATGCCCAATAAAGGGGAGGGAGAACCAGTAGAGACCATATTCAGAAGTTAGGCAAGGTCCCGGAGTGATGGATGTGGCCACTCACTCATCTCCAAATTTATAACCCAGAATTGCTCCTATCTAAAAGAAATAGGACAAAGTGTGGAGCAGAGACTGAAGAAAAGGGCATCCAAAGACTGCCCTACCCAGCGATCCATCCCATATACAGACACGAAACACAGAAACCAAATCCAGACACCATTGCTGATGACAAGAAGTACTTGCTAACAGGAGCATTATATAGCTGTCTCCTGAGAGGCTTTGCCAGAGTCTGACAAATACAGGTGCAGATGCTTGCAGCCAACCATTGGACTGAGCATAGGAACCCCAATGGAGGATTTAGAGAAAGGATCTAAGGAGCTGAAGGGGTTTGCAACCCCATAGGAAGAACAATAATATCAACCAGTCAGACCTCTCAGAGCTTCCAGGGACTAAACCACCAACTGAAGTGTACACATGGAGGGACCCATGGCTCCTGCTACATAT